>NW_027072034.1:124856253-125543748 GCF_038088225.1 Cyrtonyx montezumae
AACTTGATCTAGAAGGCTTGTGAGATATATAATTTTTGCCAAGAGACTCTTGTGAAGTACAGCATGCTCTGATGATACTAGATTCAAATTAAAATAGAAAATCCAAAGATCAAGGTACATTCTTCTGGACTCAGAATTGTAATAGTGTTGCCTCTTAGTGTCATACAAGAGGCGACTTCCATCTTATCCTTTCCAGACAGGCCCTCCTGACTGCTCATTCACCCAGGTCTCCTTAAGAGCTCACTCTCATTGGAATATAATATTCCTCACATTTCAGAAGCTGGTGTTAAAACATCCATTCAAAATAGGAGGATTTTGTCAGTGTCATATTGTATTTTACTTGAACAAAACAGAAAATGAGCTTTAGTTTTTATTTCTATTGCCTAAATAGAATCTTTTCTTCAGGGTTAGCACTGAAATTGTTTATCTATCAAAAATTTGGTAGAATAAAATTTAACCGAAGAGCACATGCAATATTTTCTATAAAGTTAATAAATTATGAGCAGCTCTTTCAATAAATACATAAAGAGATGTTATAGATCCCATCAGGCCATTAGATTACTTGTCACTCTAGTTTTTAACCTCAGTGCGTTGGACTTGAAGTTGTCTATAACAAGTGATGTTCATGCTTACAATTATTACAACTATTAATTAGTTATTAGCTCTTCCTTATGACCATGCAGTTGTTAGGAAGTGTTATGGGATTTTTTTCATTACTGCTCTCTACTTGTTGAGCTCCTGCACTCATAGAGTGTGCTGGGTCCCAGATGTTGGCCAGTTTAAGAGGTCCCAACTCCTTGTGGCCTTACACTACAAGTTCTACCACTGCAGTAGTTCCATCACTAGTAAACATCTATGCTAATCTACAAAGCTGGGAACCAAAAAGAATCCCCTGCAATCTGGATCCAGGGAATGTGAAAGCACTTTTGTTTCTTCTGCTGACTCCTCTCATGGTAGAACAGCACCCAGACAGTAGTGGACAAAAACTGGCTGAGCTTCTTTCATCTATGTTATACTGGTGAAATACAGACACCTGAAGCTGTTGCAGTAAATGAAGCCCGACTTCAGATTGTGCCTTTATTTTCCTAACTACATTTTCTTTATATATGCACAACAAATGTGGATTATAAATAACTACTTCAAAAATCATATTGATAAATTCATTTAGCAGTTCACAATGAAATTTCTAACCTTTTGGAATCAATTTGTTAAACACGTCATAAAATATTGTCATGTTTATATAGTTTTAATTTGAACACAAAATATTCAGGGATGTTACAAGTGCCCAAATTGACACAAACTGAGAAACAGATTAGTATATCAATAGAATACATGAATTCTAATGTGACTTAAATTTAAATGTAAATGAGCTAAAAGCTATTAATAAGGTACTCAGACATACTAGGAAGGAAAAGAAACCTTGATCAAGAGGCAATCTATCCTATTTGTAGTCCAGAAATTTGTAGTTATTTACAGAAGACAAGTAAATAAAATTATTACTTTCTGGTAATAATGAGAAATGAGAATACAATAGATGAGATAATGTCACATTGAAAGGTCGTAATGACTCAATTTCCATATATTTTGGTGGTATAGCATTTTACATGAGAGCATAACAGAGCCAAAACTCCACTATCTTTGGTTCACATATCATATCTAATTCTAATGTCACCTAGCTGACATCTGACACAACTTTGATTTCATTATCTTCACATCACTTCTGTTTGTATGTGTATCACCAATCATGCCCCAAATACTACAAGAATTCTCTCAGCTATTCCTCTGCCGCAAATCTTGCTCATGATTCAATTGCATTTCAGCTTCATTAGTGAAGAATCTCATCTATCTAATCCCAACTACTTGGAAAATGACGTCTCATTACCTCATTTCTTCAATACAAATAAGAGCATTTTTCCTCCAATTTCATTAGTTTTTTGTGTGCACCTGGACTCTTTTCCATGCTACATCTATTATTGCAATATGCCAGGTCTGTGAAACCCAATCTTCTTCAGCAGAACCAGATGTTAAAACACCCCCTCTAACCAGTTTCCTTCTGATGGTGCTCAAAGTTTGTCTCACAGCTTTACTATTTGAGTTTTGTTTGGAGGCAGCATTCCCTTATACTCTATTCATGGCTTAAACCATGAAGTGTGTGGTCAAATTTCCCCTTATCTTTACTCTTTCATTCTCCCTCCCAGAAAGCAGAAATTTTTAGTTCATAGGTTCATAAGGTTGGAAAGGACCTACAAGATCATCTAGTCCAACCATCCTCCTATCACTATCCCTACCCAACTACTAAATCAAATCCCTTAGCACCTCATCTAAACGCTTCTTGAACAGCGCTAGGGACGGTGCCTCAACCACCTCCCTAGGCAGGCCATTCCAGTGCCTGATCACTCTTTCAGAGAAAAAATGTTTCCTCAGGTCTAATCTAAATCTTCCCCAGAGCAACTTGTGGCCATTCCCTCTCGTCCTGTCATTATTTATCAGGGAGAAGAGGCCCACCCCCTCCTCACCACAACCCCCCTTCAGGAAGTGGTAGAGTGCAATAAGGTCTCCTCTGAGCCTCCTCTTCTCCAGACTAAACAATCCCAGCTCCCTCAGCCGCTCCTCATAAGACTTGTGCTCCAGACCCCTCACCAGTTTTGTTGCCCTTCTCTGAACATGCTCCAGGGCCTCAATGTCCTTCTTGTAGTGAGGGGCCCAAAACTGAACACAGTACTCGAGGTGCGGCCGTAGCAGAGCTGAGTACAGGGGGATGATCACCTCCCTGCTCCTACTGGCTACACTATTTCTAATACAGGCCAGGATGCTACTGGCCTTCTTGGCCACCTGGGCACACTGCCGGCTCATGCTAAGCCGAGCATCAACCAACACCCCCAGGTCCTTTTCCTCTCTACATTCTTCAAGCCATTCTGCCCCAAGCCTAAAGCATTGCATGGGGTTATTATGGCCAAAGTGCAGGACCCGGCAATTGGTCTTATTGAACCTCATCCCATTGAGCTCAGCCCAGCTGTTCAGCCTATCCAAATCCCTCTGAAGGGCCTCCCTACCCTCAAGCAGTTTGACACATCCTCCCAACTTGGTGTCATCTGCAAACTTACTGAGGGTACACTCAATTCCCTCATCTAGGTCATCAATAAAGATATTAAACAAGATGGGCCCCAAAACTGACCCTTGGGGGACACCACTCGTAACGGGACGCCAGCTGGACTTAACTCCATTAACCACTACCCTCTGGGCATGGCCCTCCAGCCAGTTCTCCACCCAGAGAAGAGTGAACCTGTCCACACCACGGGCTGCCAGTTTCCTTAGGAGAATACTGTGGGAGACCGTGTCAAAGGCCTTGCTGAAGTCCAGGTAGATTACATCAACAGCCTTTCCCTCATCTACCTGTCTGGTCACCCAGTCATAGAAGGAGATGAGGTTGGCCCCTGGTGAACCCATGCTGGCTGGGTCTGATCCCTTTACTGCCATGCACGTGTCGTGTGATTTCCCTCAAGATCATCTGTTCCATAACTTTCCCTGATACCGAGGTCAGGCTGACAGGCCTGTAGTTCCCCGGGTCTTCCTTACAGCCTTTCTTGTAGATGGGAGTCACATCAGCAAGCCTCCAATCTTGTGGGACCTCTCCAGATAACCAGGAATGCTGATAGATGGCAGAAAGCAGCTTGGCAATCACCTCTGCCAGCTCCCTCAGCACCCTTGGGTGGATCCCATCTGGCCCCATGGACTTGTGGCAGTTCAGATGGAGGAGAAGATCACTGACCGTCTCTGCTTGGATCACAGGGGGTGCATTATGCACCCCGTCCCGGACTTCCAGGTCAGGGCAAGTACCGTGTGGACAACTGCTCTGTCTATTAAAGACAGATGTAAAGAAGGCATTGAGAACCTCAGCCTTTTCCTTATCATCTGTGGTTACATTCCCTGCCTCGTTGAGTAAAGGAGAGAAATTTTCCTTAGTTTTTCTCTTGCTGTTAATATATTTGTAAAAGGGTTTCCTGTTCTTTACAGCAGTAGCCAGTCTAAGTTCAACCTGGGCTTTAGCATTTCTAATTTTCTGCCTGCAAATCTTGGCCAGTTCTCTGTAGTCTCCCCAGGTATCCTGTCCTATCTTCCAGAGGACATAGACTCTCTTTTTCTCTCGGAGTCTCAACAAAAGTTCCCGGTTCATCCACACTGGTCTTTTTCTCCTCCGGCTCGACTTACGGAACTCTGGGACAGCCTGCTCCTGTGCCCTTAAGATTTCCATCTTGAGGAGCATCCAGGCTTCCTGGACCCCTTTACCCCTCAGGAGCAAGTCCCAAGGGACCCTTGCAACAAGCATCCTGAACAGGTCAAAGTCTGCCCTCTGGAAGTCCAAGGTAATAGTTTTGCTAGTCACCCTCTTGATGTCACCCAGAATAGCAAACTCCACCATTTCATGGTCACTCTGGCCAAGACAATCTCCAACCTTCACATCTCCTACTAGTCCTTCCCTGTTAGTGAAAAGTAGGTCTAGCAAGGCATCTCCCCTGGTAGGCTCTTGCACTTGCACAGTTAAGTGCCATTACTCCATAGTCTTGAAGGCATAAACATGAAGGCCAGTAGTAATGGCTGAGGGGTGTTTCTTAGGACAGGTGTGGCTGCTGGGAGAGTTGGATCCAAGGACTTGAGGAAAATTATGAGACTCAATTGCAAATACCTAAAACCTGATATTTTAACGGCAGTAATTTTTTTCCAGAACTTAATATTCCTTATTGCACTCTACCTCTTCCTGAAGGGAGGTTGTGGTGAGGAGGTGGTGGGCCTCTTCTCCCTGATAAATAATGACAGGACGAGAGGGAATGGCCACAAGTTGCTCTGGGGAAGATTTAGATTAGACCTGAGGAAACATTTTTTCTCTGAAAGAGTGGTCAGGCACTGGAATGGCCTGCCTAGGGAGGTGGTTGTGGCACCGTCCCTAGCGCTATTCAAGAAGCGTTTAGATGAGGAGCTAAGGGATTTGATTTAGTAGTTGGGTAGGGATAGTGATAGGAGGATGGTTGGACTAGATGATCTTGTAGGTCCTTTCCAACCTTATGAACCTATGAACCTATATCAAAATTTGACTTGAGAACTTCTGCTGTCATAATAAAACTGTATATTTGTGCTCTGTCTCTTTATAGAACATAGTTTGAGCAAAATTTGGTGTTTTCAGATGATCTAGAGGTGGCCTATACATTTAATATAATACATATAGGGATGTTTTATGGTTACTTGGAGAGAAATTACTTGCAGCAAAGCTTGAAAAATTCTTCTAGAAAGATCTTTTTGTAAGAAATTCAGAAGAGGATCATCTCTGCTGTCTGGTCTCCACTTATGCCTGCCATGGATTAAATAAGGAAAATATACACCTGTACACAGCCTCATACCTTAGATCTTCTTCCTCTATTGTACTAGGAAGAATCCAGACTTTTCTATCATTTTCATTTCTGCATTTCAGATTCCTTCTCATCTACATTAATCTTTCAGATTTTCCACAGTACTTTTCTCAGATTTTTCTGTCTCAACAGTTTACATTTGATAAATTGAGACTGAAGTGTTGCTAATTTGGGCAACATTTGTGTTTTACTGTTCTTGTTGTTGTTTTTCCCAGAACTCTAGGTATAATTCCTTTATGTCCCAGATACAGTCGTCTTTAAATTCTTATGGGTACTTCTGGAAAAAACTCCTTTGTTTATTGATGAGAAGGCAGCAAGCCTCACCCATGCACATCTCAGACGATAAGGGACAGTGAAATCACTGCTGCTCTGTCCAGTGAGCAGTTATTGCACAGACTGTCCTGGAGGAACTCTGTACCCTAACATCAAGATAGATGTATGTTTCAAGAAGTGTATAAATGTGGCTGTGATGCATAAGATAACAGTAAGAGCTGCTAGTGAACGCCAAGGCTTCTCCTTACTTGATTTGGACTTTAAATTTGGACATTACCCTTTATACGAATGAATGCAGTAAAGATTTGTTTCTGGGCAGATTAATTACTTCAGACCTCATCACCTTCTTTGGAGGAAGGTGGTCCTCTTGTTTGATTCAATTTGATCTAATCTGATTTGACATGATCTAATTCCGTGCATTATGTTAAGTATTTGAGCATCTGGAAACATGCACTTCATTTATCACATAGAAGTGGTCTTGTTCAGTGTGACAGCATTGTGCTGGGTGATACAATTTACATGACCACAGTAGAAATACTCCTTTCACATTGCAGGAGATTGAGATGGAAATGGAAACATAAAAAAATAGTATTTGAAAAACAATGAAACAGCAGTCTAGTTGTAAATCCTTGTTACAACAGCACTGGGCAACTGAACTGGTGACCTGGAAAATAAGTTCAAATTAATAAACATTCATCTATAAGTATATTGGAAGAACAACAACAAAATTTAAAAAAAAACTATGATGCATCATAAAACTGTGGAGACTGAGTAATTTTGAACTCTTTCTAGATATGACAAGAGTGTGTGGTAACCATGAGAAACCTAATCAGGCAATGGGTTGTCAGCATTTACAAAATATATATCTGTTAGAATGAGGCTTTGTGCACCTAAACTGCCACATCAACCTTATTCTGATTTTCAGGGTTCAATACTTCTATTGAAATTACAGTTTTTCCCCATCAATGTCAGAAATGTGAGAAAGCATTTATGATAACTAAAAGAGGAATTAAAAACATATTACCTTAGAAGGGACATTGCTTTGACCTGACAACCTGGAAGTCTATGATAGCAGACTAATGGATGTTAAATTATTCTATGTCACATACAAATGTCATTGCATTTTCAGAAAAGGAAAGGTATAAGAAATTGAATTGAAAGACCCAGGCATATACTGCACAGTGGATTCTCTCCTAATGTTGACTGAGCTTTGTTATATTGATATTGCTCCAGTTTTACCTTAACTCCAGCAAAAGACATTGTGTTCTGGCCCACTAAGATCCTGCCCAGTCCAAAAGCTGCGGACATCTTGCTACAGTTTACCTGACTTCAGCAACTTGTACTATCTAATATTCTACTTAAGAAGCTATGTTTTCTTCCTGGAGTTTGTTTCCAATGTTTTATTGCTGTTGCTGTTGATTTATTTTGTTTTGAATTATTTTTTTGGTTTACCATCTTTCATATCATTTCATTCAGACATGACATGGCAGGTAGGTACCTTCAATCACTATCATTAACTTTCTGACTGTTGAATAGAAAATATGGCTGGACTTTTCAAAATGCATTATTTTGGGTGCAATCCTGATAACACTGAAAACTTACTAACTTTTCCCTTTCAATGAATTCCTAGCAACAAGACATTTTCTACAGTGTATGTGGAAAGACACGGAGAAGAAGAAATAAGGTCATTTGTGCAAAAATATAAAAAATAAAAAAGTGGTAGTAGTGAAATTGTACACAGCTGCATTTATGCCAATAGAGTCGGGACAGTGTGAGATAAAAAGTAGCTCCTGAAAGGTCAAAACCAACTTATCATATCCAGATTTTAACACATAACATCTTTTTAGGAAAGAATGAAAGCTAAAATGACGCTAAGAACCAACATAAAAACCAAGATTCCTGTTTCAGAATTGTTTCTCCACAAAATCTTACCCAATAGGTAGGTTCCCAATATTTACCCTGTTAGATAACTTAACTTTTTACTGTAGAGTCAATTATCAAATGATAATACCAGTATGTAAACCCTGCTGCTGCTGGTACTGCTTTTCTGGGAAGATGCTGATGAGCAGTCCTCAGCAAACAGTCTTTAAAGGGTATTTCTTTTCTGGTCTGAAGAAATACTGGAGTATTTCTTTAAATACTGGGGTATATGAGCAAACAGAGTAAAATCACTGCTTCAGTAAAAATTAAATGGGTTATATAATAGCATCAGTGATTGATATGAGGAAGAAAAACCTAAGAAAGCTAAACACAGAACAGCATAATAAAATAATTTCTACATCTTGATTATACATTCTAATGTATCTCAATTTCTTCCTGCCAATCAGGTGCTGCTTTTCTTTTTGGACAAGGGGAAATGATTTTGAAAAAAAAGGAGAAATCAAGTTTGATTTTAGGGAAAAAAAATTCTTTATTCAGAGGGTGGTTAGACACTGGCAACAGCTGCCCAGAGAAGCTGCGGGTGCCTCATCCCTGGAGTCTCTCAAGGGTTCATAAGTTCATAAGTTCATAAGTTCATAAGTTCATAAGGTTGGAAAGGACCTATAAGATCATCTAGTCCAACCATCCTCCTATCACTATCTCTACCCAACTACTAAATTAAGTCCTTTAGCACCTCATCTAAACGCTTCTTGAACAGCGCTAGGGATGGTGCCTCAACCACCTCCCTAGGCAGGCCATTCCAGTGCCTGACCACTCTTTCAGAAAAGAAATGCTTCCTGAGGTCTAATCTAAATCTTCCCTGGCGCAACTTGTGGCCATTCCCTCTCGTCCTGTCATTACTTATCAGGGAGAAGAGGCCTACCCCCTCCTCACCACAACCCCCCTTCAGGAAGTGGTAGAGTGCAATAAGGTCTCCTCTGAGCCTCCTCTTCTCCAGACTAAACAATCCCAGCTCCCTCAGCCGCTCCTCATAAGACTTGTGCTCCAGGCCCCTCACCAGTTTTGTTGCCCTTCTCTGAACACGCTCCAGGGCCTCAATGTCCTTCTTGTAGTGAGGGGCCCAAAACTGAACACAGTACTCGAGGTGCGGCCGTACCAGAGCTGAGTACAGGGGGATGATCACCTCCCTGCTCCTGCTGGCTACACTATTTCTAATACAGGCCAGGATGCTGTTGGCCTTCTTAGCCACCTGGGCACACTGCCGGCTCATGTTGAGCCGAGCATCAACCAACACCCCCAGGTCCTTTTCCTCTCCACATTCTTCAAGCCATTCTGCCCCAAGCCTATAGCATTGCATGGGGTTATTGTGGCCAAAGTGCAGGACCCGGCACTTGGTCTTATTGAACCTCATCCCATTTTGCTCAGCCCAGCTGTTCAGCCTATCCAAATCCCTCTGAAGGGCCTCCCTACCCTCAGGCAGTTTGACACATCCTCCCAGCTTTGTGTCATCTGCAAACTTACTGAGGGTACACTCAATTCCCTCGTCTAGGTCATCAATAAAGATATTAAACAAGATGGGCCCCAAAACTGACCCTTGGGGGACACCACTCGTAACAGGACGCCAGCTGGACTTAACTCCATTAACCACTACCCTCTGGGCACGGCCCTCCAGCCAGTTCTCCACCCAGAGAAGAGTGAACCTGTCCACACCACGGGCTGCCAGTTTCCTTAGGAGAATACTGTGGGAGACCGTGTCAAAGGCCTTGCTGAAGTCCAGGTAGACTACATCAACAGCCTTTCCCTCATCTACCTGTCTGGTCACCCAGTCATAGAAGGAGATGAGGTTGGACAAGCACGACCTGCCCCTGGTGAACCCGTGCTGGCTGGGTCTGATCCCTTTATTGCCATGCACGTGTCGTGTGATCTCCCTCAATAACATCTGTTCCATAACTTTCCCTGATACCGAGGTCAGGCTGACAGGCCTGTAGTTCCCCGGGTCTTCCTTACGGCCTTTCTTGAAGATGGGAGTCACATCGGCAAGCCTCCAATCTTGTGGGACCTCTCCAGATAACCAGGAATGCTGATAGATGGCAGAAAGTGGCTCGGCAATCACCTCTGCTAGCTCCCTCAGCACCCTTGGGTGGATCCCATCTGGCCCCATGGACTTGTGGGAGTTCAGATGGAGGAGAAGATCTCTGACCGTCTCTGCTTGAATCACAGGGGGTGCATTATGCACCCCGTCCCAGACTTCCAGGTCAGGGCAAGTACCATTTGGATAACTGTCCTGTTTATTAAAGACAGATGTGAAGAAGGCATTGAGAACCTCAGCCTTTTCCTTATCATCTGTGGTTATAACATCTGTGGTTGGAACTAAGTGTTCTCTAATGTCACTTCTAACCTAAACCACTCTATGACTGTATGAATGCAGAAGGACTTGTGGATGGAAAATACACCTCTGATTTCAGAATCTGTTTCTAGTGTGGTACACACTCACAAAATGATTTGTAAAATACTTTCTTTACTCACACTTGCAGAGGGCTCCCAATTAATATGGAATGATTACTGATTTAAATAATTATTTAATTTATATCTTCAAATACACTAAGACTATTGATTTCTGATACGTAAACATTAAAAGCAAAATACAGCGTTTATAATTTTATTACCTCCACTGTTTAGAAATGTTTTTATTTCACTAAGTATTTTGTGTGGTTTTCCTCTGTGACTTTGCAAAAAAGTCCCTAAGAAAATTTTCTGAAAAAAAAAATTTCAAGGACTTTATTAGTTAGATAGAGGTTTGGCAAATTTATACCTTTGTACTTGTATATCAGCAAAATGAATTATTAATAATTTCTCTATGATTAATAGAATTTGATGACGTTTTATTTTTGCAAGCAGGTTAAAGATGCCTCAGAAATTTGCTGATCCAGTAAATTCTAGCTGCAAGATTTCAATAGACTAACAAATTCTATATCTGAGTTATTAAAGATAGACACTCCTAAAAAAAAAATCAGTTAAGACTTTCATTTAAGTGTCTACTACGGTAGTTTAGCTGTATATAAGTGATAAGTATCTCCTGTTTTTCAGAACTCTGGTTCTCTAGGGCTAGTAAGCCCTATATTATCAGTAGAGAAAAATAACTACAATACCTCATCCTAGAAATAAGGTTCTTCTATTCTTGTATGAGATTGAAAGTAGTGTCTTGCAGCTGCCAGATACAGATATATACTACAGTTGAGCCCTAATACAATGGCAGAATGAAACCCAGGCAGGTACCATCCCTTCCTGTGCCTTCTTTTGGAAAACACCTCTGGAGCATGGGCTGAGAGAAGGCCAACATCTCTTAACAGATCCCCTGCCTGTCACCTTCAGAGGAAGGCAGCTTTTGGAGGGAAACATGCTTGCATGAATCTAAGTGCTATATGCAGTTTCATCTGTGTGTAGAAAGACCATGGGCAGGATATTTATCCAAGCATATCAAGTCCTATTTACTCTTAATTTACTACCTGTTACTTGGTCTTTTATCATATCTACACTCATCATGCACTGGTCACAGATCAGTGCTTGGGCTGAGTAGAAACACAAACAGGAGACTCAAAATGTTAACATGAACAGTAACTGGAGTTTGAGACTATGGTAATGTTAATATGGTGATATGATATGCATTGTATTTTACCAAGATTGTCTGAAGACAATGGAACCCCATTACATTGCCTTTAGGAAACATCTTTTTTTTTTCAGATTCTAGAACAAGAAGATCTTTTATTTCAAGTTTTTATTCTGCAAGCAGTGTGATCCAATTCATCTTGTTTAAGCAACATTTTCTTGCCTTAGACCAAACCAGGATTCTTATTAGCTATTTCTTTAACCACCTGTTATCTTTCCCTCTCTGCAGTTAAAGCTGTGTACATTTATAAATGAATCTTCAAGGAAAAAAAATGCCTATTTCTTTAGGGTTTTTGTATACAGTGACTGATGACTTACTGCATCTAATAACTACGCTTGGCTTTATTTTGAAACTAAGCTTCTCAAAACAGAAAGTATTCACCATCAAAACAACACATTTGCATTTCTCTTAAAGATTCTACCAGTGGATGACTTTACCAGCCCTTACCTGCCTGCTTTCCTTCTCTGCCATCTTTTTTTAGTTGAAACTTGCATCAGAATGAATACTGAAAACTTTGAAAGTACTTTGAAAGACTGGACAAGATACCTGAAATGATTAGAATAAAAATGGAAATGTATGCAAGAATCTCATGCATATTTGCAACAGTGAGGGAATGGATATACCCAAATCTTATCAAAAGGTGTCAGTGTTGCCCCTGGCCTTTCCTTTGCAGCAAGACTGAAAAAAAAAAGGAAAACCCATGGGTCATTCATGAAGTCTACTTTTGCTCTACTAAAATGCCTCTCAACAACTGTGCTACAATAATTCTGAAAATATTTCTAGCTACTGGTTGGTCTCTGAGAGATTTATAGCACCACTGCTTCCCACAGTAGAACAAGTTGGGGGTGTTGATGATGGGGTGAGAAGGATGGATTTCTTTCCAAAATGCTGAGTATGCTTTTTATACCACTGACATTTGAGCTGCTGGAGCATAAAAGCTCTTTGTGCTCAGTTCAACTACTTTTTATTTGGACAATATTAACCATGCACACATACAATTTTTAATTTATTGGTGTTGAAGATTGGTTATGTTTGCCCCACAACAAATTCTGAAAGTGCTCCAAAGTGCATTCAAACTGAAGTTTCTACTTCACTTGTTTTTGTATGAATCCTTCTGATGTTGCTATCTTTGGCTTAGTGAAATGGGAAGAGTGATTAAAAAGAAAAAAAGATCATTCCAAAACCAGTAGAATGTACAAAATGCAAGCTGGAGAGAACTTTGAGAGAAGGTTCTCCCAGTAGGTGAGGCACTGCGGTTCTGTTGGTAAAGAAAAAAAGGTCTGGGAACTCAATAACACCTCACCAAAACCTCCCAGCAGTAAACAGTTCTGTTACTATTTCTTTCCATACTTTTGCTTTTAACATTCTATGATAGCTATTTATTGTTGGTAACATAAATTTTATTTTCATTTTACTTTGTCTATTCTTCCTTCCCCCAACCCCACACACACCATTTAAACATTTTTTAAGAAAATTACATTAACAAGGCTAAATACATACAAGCTTCAGGTGGATTTGCTATTGATATCACTCTTAAACTATCAAGATGTGTTGTTTGACTCGTATTTATAATGATTAAATGGGACATTGCAATAAATACTTGTACTCAGTAGTGCTGAAAACTACTTCTGCACTGAAATATTTTTTTGAGGAAAGAAATTAAGGAGTTTGTTATGTAAGCATTTTGACTTAGAATAGCTCCTTTTCTTGAACAGTTTATTTCTAAAACTTAGGAGACTTCAGTGAATTGCATGTTAAGCACTGGGATTTTCTTATCATGATTTGCATGTTTCCAATTAAAAATCTTATTCTACTGGCATTGAAGTAACAAACTTCCTGTTGGCTTTAGTGATTGTAAAGCAAAGCCCATATATTTCTAATATGCTAGATTAATTAGGATGCTTTGACATTTTTGACCGTCTAAGGTAAGTAATCACCTAAGAAAATGGTCCTAAACCACCTGTCATAAAAAAAAATGGTTTTAGGCAAACAGTAGTAGATTAATGTTTTATTCTCTGTCTCTTAAAGCAACTATCATCTGGTGCATCAAAAACTTCATTAACTGTTTTTAGCCAACAGCATTATGCAATGCATAGACTGAGACAAAGAACTTTTCCTTCATTCATTCGATAATAAATTTATGCCTTAAAGAATAAGATGTGATTATATTTTTTTTATTCACACAACAAAATCATGTTCATGCATAACACCATTTATCACATTTAAAACTAGTACCTAGATAATTTGACTCCTGTTTCGCACCAACTCACAGAGGCTGACTCTGGGCATACTAAGGTCTTAACATGTTTTTCTTCCAGTCCAGTTAAGGGAACTTTGCTTTCTTCATTCATGCAGATGGCTCCCCAGGAAAAGGAAAGATTATTTGAACTACTTTTTGTCTGCACACAATCATGCTCAGATGGAAAGGCACCCCACAGGAAGCAAGTTTCACAGATAACAAAACAAGAACAAAAAAAACCACAACAATTTCATACCATCCCTGTATAATCTTTGGACCTCTAAGATCAAGTCATCTCAAAACTTCCTGCATGCTGTCACAGGGAGTAGTGACCATACTTTCTTGTTAATGACTGCATCTCTTGCAGTCAGGGTAGGCTCCAAGCAAAATAGTTCATGGATTTCAGCATTAGTGATAAAATTCAGTTTTGCTGTCTGTTATGTAGAAACAGTGTTGTCATTGGGCTGAAAGAGAATCAATGGAATAGAGAAGTGAGATGACTTCTGCTTCAGAATAAAAATAGAGGGTTCAGTGACTCTGGACCAAAACCTAGGTCTGACACAGCAAAACAGGGTAACTATAACCCCCTCTCTATCCCACCCTCTGTAGTCCCCTCTGTAACATCCTTCACACCCCATGCATGGTTCAGCCCAGGTCTACTATGCTGAAATATGTAAACTTGGCTGAGGCTGATGAGGAAATGTGAAGTAGAGCAAAAGAACTGTGAAATGGTCTACAGGGCATAGCTGCAAGGAATAAAAAGATAAAACTGGAGGCAGAATTGTTGAAACAAGGATAGATCACAGACCAAGAATTCGAGGAGAAATAAATAAATAAATAATGAAAAAAATTGCTTACATAATCTTTTCCCCTGGCATGACCATCAGCTAGATTAGCGTTGTAGCCAAAACAGATTATGGGACCAAGTGTTGTTATCATTAGCATTTTCCTGCCCTCGGTAGAATGGGGCTTTGATTATACCTTGCTGGAATCTTGAATTTAACCTTGCAAGTCTGCGTGTTGCTAGCAATAACAAGGCTATCACAGGCTAGCAGGTTTCATTTGCATCTGCCACCAGAGCTGTCCAGTAGACAGTACCAACATAACTGCTTTACAAGAGTTGTGTGTACTATTCAAGTAACTTGCTGAGTACAGAAAATCACAGTGTAGGGAGGCTGTGAGGTAACAAACCAACAGCTCATCAGCTCTGCCTGGGTACCAAGCCTGCTGTGTTATATGCCTTTCCTGTCTCAGACATCTAAAGTACATTTTTAGAATAACTATTCTTCAGTGGTAGACTTAAAAGACTCCTGTTTGTCATTTAATTGTAATCCTAAAAATTGCATAAAATTAAATAGTCTACTGCTTTTTTACTTAATATCTGTGTGAAGGCCTACTTCCCACAATATCTGCAAGTTGACTGGTTATAGTCCTGCTGTATTTGGGATGCCATACTTACATAATTAGCACCCTCAGCAGGTGGTAGTTCAGATAATGATTTTAGTTTATTAATTATAGCTTATAATAGTCCACCATAAATTACTGAAAATCAAGGTATGCATGCTAAACAACTAATAACTTTCACTTTACATTTTAGAGTTTTTTTCTTAATTTCCCATCAACATGGTGAGATAGGTTTATGCAACAAAAAGAATTGTTTACTACTGCTTAAAGAGCACACAAATTGATAGACAGTAGGTTAATTTTTGCACATTCTTATTAACTCCACTGGACTACACAGCAGAGGATAAGTAGGACAATACATTTTTCTAGGAATTCTAATGCCTGCTGTTTTCGGAATTGACTGTGTCTCTGTGAATTTAATCAATTTAACTCTGAAGAAGTACCAGTAGAAAGGATGAATACAGCAACACAGTTGTGCAAGAAAACATTTCCTCTCTACTTGCAGCCTTGAGCTTTATTGCAAAAAGCATCTCAACAAAAATACATCAGAAGTGCAAAATCAAAGCATAACCATCAATAAATAAACCCAAAGAGAAAGCAGTGAAAACTAAAGATCTGAACAATGCTAGAATGCAGCCATTTTTTTTTTTTTAGGTTAACCTGAATACTGTTGATTACTGCAATGGAAAAACACTTCAGAGAAAAAAATTGAGTCATGATTTCCTCCCTTGAGTTCTCACACTCTCATAGTTGAACTGAACTGTAATTGCACTTTATTGAACTTGTGGTCAGGCTAATCGTAATAAAAGAGTCCTGAGTGAGACTTTGCCCTTTGCAAACCAGCCCACATATTGTTTTAGAACAGCTTTCTAATATATTAGGGAAGGGGAAACTCTTTGAAGATAATTTGATTTTAGTATGCATTAACTACCAGCACAAATACTTAAGGGAGGAAATGTTCTTTTTTTCTGAAAAAAAAGAAAAAAGTTTCTACTTAATCAGCAGTGAGAAGTCATGGAAAAATGAAATGGAGAAGACAATGAAGAAAGGAAAAGGAAAAGAAGGAAAAAAACTTTTGTTCAGAGTCTGTTCCTGACTCCTCAGGCTTCCCAGTGTTCCAAACTGGCTACAAAACTGCTAGTGGTGGTGCTACTGAAATACTGTGTGGCACTCTGCAATCAATATATACTGTTCTAGGGCATTCTCCCGCAAACCAGACAGGGATTTCAGCATTTGATGGAATGTTGTCATGGTTTTATGATTTTTTGTTATTGGTGTTTCACATCATAACATCATGTGCCGAACTAGGAGTTAAAGAGTTAATGCTCTAAGTCCGTGGACTGCTGAATTTCTGGGTACCTGGTTAACAGAAGAGAAAAAGAACTACATACCCCAGAGGATTTTGCATTCCCATTTTCCAGCCAGAGGGGAAGATAACACTACACACAAGTCCAGGAGACTTCCTCTTTTGCTGGTCATCTCAGCAATGTAGATTCCCTAGCCATCTCGCCTTCAGCTTTAGCATAAGACCTTCCATTTTTGGACACACTCTCCCATTTCATTTGATTTATTAGCTTCAATTCCAATTGTATTATACTGTATTATTTTGCATTCCAATATCTTATTTAGTAAATTAGTTTTCCTCCTCAGATCATTGCTGCTGTTTTGTTTTTAAGCCCATCTCCCTACCCTCTCCCTTTTTCCCCCTTCCTCTTTCGTGAGGTGTGGGTCTGTGGGTCCCCCTCTCAATTACTCATGGAACCAGACCAAACTGGCCCACAAACCATTGACAGATGTACATTAAACTAAAGTAATTAAAAAAAAAAGACATAATATTGAGGGAATGTTAAGAAAGGATCTGGGAAGGAATGAAAAACAGTTCATTTAAAGGATAATTTTTCAGAACCCCTTCCACTCAAGCTCTCGCCTAAGTATTTTCAAATCTGCAAATTTTAATCTGTAAAAGATGAAATATTTTAGCCATCTCTGTTGATTTTCTTAATCACATTTCTGCCTTTCTGGATCAAAATGAGTTGCAGTCAGTTTTCATTTCTCTTCTACAATTATTTAGAAAATCTAAATATGAGTTATATCTTCAATTGAACACAACAATAGCTTATTTAGAAGAAAAAGGGAAAGCAAAACCACTGCCTTCCCCTGCCAAGCATTTAATACCCTTCCGTGTCCTCTGCTGTGGAAAGGTATGGTATCTCGCCTATGCTACCCAGCTGTAAAGGTTATGATTGGCATCTGTGAAGCTTATAGATTTGTCTTTGCTTTTTCCTCAGTAATGTTGTCAAACCTACTGCTCCAGAAACCTAATGATAGAAGTTGAGTCAAAGATATAGCATAACTTTTCTGAGTGGACACCATATGAATAGAGAAGATTTGAATAGAGGTGGTTTCAATGCTTTACAGGTCAGTTCAGCCTGGATCTGTGACTAACAGGGCAGAGGAGACCTACGGACCCACAGCCTGGAAAAGGAGGAAAAAGGAGAGGGTAGGGAGATGGGCCTAAAAACAAAACAGCGGCAATAACCTGAGGAGGAAAGCTAATTTACTAAATAAGATATCAGAATACAATATAACACAATATAATAAAATATAATTGGGATTGAGGTTAATAAATCAAATAAAATGAGAGGGAGACTGTCTGAGAACCAAAGGCTTTACTCTAAAGTTGAAGGCAAGACGGCTACAGAGCTCCCATCTGATGAGCAGCAAAAAGAGAAGTCTCAGGACCTGAATGCAGTTCAATCTTTCCCTCTGAGAAGAAAACAGGAATGCAAAGTCCTCTGGGATATGTAGTTCTTTTTTCTCTTCTAAGAAAATTCTCAGAATTGAAACTCAGAAATTCAGCAGTCCGTGGAACTGAAGTATTAACCCCTTAACTTCCAGTACCTTACATGATGTTATGATGTGGAATACCCAAAATAAAAATCATAAAACCATGACAGGTGGTCTGTATAGTGGTGATCTCCTCTGCAGGAAGTATAAACACATTCCTGGAGTTCTTGTTCTGGGAAATAATTCTAACTGCTTGAAAGTTAGAGGGAAGATTAAGGACTTTCAGTGGCCTTTTGAGACAGCTGCAGTCCTCAGACATTTCAAGGTATGGACATATTGTATCCTGCGGTTGTATAGCTTTTGTAATTACATTTATTACTTGTTGATATATAAACTTCTTAACTTACTTTGCAGCTAATTTGCAAAGATTTGTTACTTTTCAAACAGTATCCCCTCTTTCCAGGGATTCATGGACCAAATCCTTGTCAGCAATAGGTTCATTACAATTTTAATTATTTCCTAATTGTGTGATGTTTTCTCTTGTTTTCTTCCCTAACCAACGAATTGTATATTTCCTCTTAACCTTATCTTAAATCCACTATAATTATTTACACAATTATACATTGTATTAGAGTGTCTATCAAGGTGTATTATAAAAGAACTTCCACAGACATGTGTATGTCTGAGAGGCACGCTAAAAATATTAATTTGTAACAGCACATTACAGATAACTATTGCACATACTATTAGAAAAGGGTATTTTTATTCTGGGCAATATTTTGAGACTGTAAAATAACCTGCATGTCTTCACACGTCTACTTACTTGCACTTAGCATTTCTACAATGGAGGATAATCACTTTGCTTGCACAATATTCAAGAGTTACATCTGCTAGAGAGTTTGCACAAATATCTGAAAAATCAACTTTGACTCATAAAGGTAATAAATAAATCATATGAATTCATTCTTACAATAAAATCAAATGTCTTTCAAAAATAAGGGATGGTGTTTGAAATGTTACTTTTCATTTACTGTATCACTGGGGGGGGGGGGGTGTTGCATCTGTGAGAAGACTACACACATTTCTAGTACAATTTACTTAATCTTACAAATAAATATTTCTATAACTTCCTATGTTTCCTATTCTTTTATCCTCATGAATGCAAAAATATATGCTTCTCTTCTCCATGAATCATGCTTAGACTCTGTGGCCTCTGCCTTTTTAAACTAAAACTACACAACTTAGAATTTGTTACTGGGCAGATTCCTGAATTCTGCTGCTGCTGTTTATGAAATATATTGCTATTGAAGTCCAATATTTTTCCCAAGACAGGATTTTTCTTGTTGGATAAACAACTCTTCCCTTGGATAAAACTTAAAAAGCTGTCTGTTTTTTGCAGAGTCCTTAAGAATTTGAATTAATGTGTTTCAAAGGCAGCATTGTGTCAATCAAAGATGAATATTGCTCATGCAAAATAAATAGATAGATAGATAGATAGATAAGAAAACTCCTATGAGTTGTGTGCTACACTGGAAATCTGTTAAGTCCCATTCAAAATCAACCAAGATTTCTGCGACCTCTGATTAGTCTTGTGTTACCCTCCAGCTAAATGAGTTAGTAACTATTAAAGCTGAAGCACACATCCTACCTTGCATAACAAAAGAGTACTTAGTATTTATTCAGCTATGAGCAGCTTTTAAAACTAGTGTACAAAGGTATCTAATCTACAGTGATCTTCCCTCTTAGCAAAATATCTTTTCTTCCATCTGATTACTTCTGGCAGTAGTAAAAATAAGACATTTGTTTATAATACTTAAAATTAAGATTCGGTGGATTCTACTTTATCTCACAAATTGCTTTTCCTTCAGTGATCTACCTGTTGTTTGTAACACTACTGTCAGGGGGTTCAGAGGCGCATGCATCAAAACAAAAAAAAATTATTTTAGATATATATTGTTTCCTTAGATTTCAGTACGCATTTCTGTCTTACATCCACCATAATGCTTTCTTCCTTTCTACCTTCAAATAACATGTTGTAAGGAGAAACAAGAAAAGCACTAGATGAAAGAAATTCATAGTCCAATTTATAAAGGAAGATCAATATTCTGATATTCTCAGGATAAACTGCTGAAATTTCTTGCCTTTAAAGAATATCAATGTGTAGAAACAAACGTAAAAATAGAGGTAGTACAGATTCTAGAGCACCTGTCCAAAGTCACATGAAAGTTCTGTTTATTTTGTTTAAGTTCAGCATCTTGTCTCAGCAGGTGACCAACAACATAAGCCTGGGGAACAATAATGAAGAGCTGCAAACATGGTGCAGTGGTAAGGAACAGTGCAATGAGAAGATGCTACAGAGAAGAAAATGGAAGGTTCATCCATCTCCTGAGGATTGAGGCTCACAAGGAAAAGCTCCACAAAGGAAAGATGACCAACAAGAGATCCTTACTCAGTGGCAGTCAGCCCTTAAATGGGGTCTAAGTGGGGTTGAGCCAGGCTCCACCCCTTCCAGTCTCACAGGTGAATTGCCTTCACCTGAGCTGAATGGCAGCACAGCCTTCTGGTGCAGGAGTCACTACTTCCAGCTTTGTATCAGCATAAAACTCGCTGAGAGTGTGCCATATCCCTTCATCCAGGCCAGTGATGACAATGTTAAACAAGACTGGATCCAATACCAAAATCTGGGGAACACCATGAGCTAGAAAGTCTCCAATTAATTTCTGTGTCATAAATCACAGTCCTCAGCTCTGCCAGTCAGACAGTACTCTCAGTACTCTCTGTGCCCACTCATCTATTCCACACTTCCTAGGATTACCTATGAGGAATTTATGTGATACAGTGTCAAAAATCTTGCTGAAACTTCTTTTAACAGAGCTGGTTGATTGCATGCTACACTTACTCACCACTCTATGCTGCAGTTCCTTGGTAAATCCTCCACCAAAATCAGGCACCTGAAAGCTGACCAATTCCCACAGTTCTGATTATGTAAAAAATACATTTTCACAATACTAGCATTTAACTGCTGATAGGTCTAGAAGAATCTTAAATCAATAAATGATGCTTGCTCATGAAAATCTCCACATGAATGTTCCCTAGATACTTTGGACATGCTTAAGAAAGATAAACTATATAGCAGCTACACACACAGCTTGCACTGGATCTCTCCTGAAATCTGAAATGATGTTTCTTTACTTTTACCTCTGGAACTTACTTCAGGAGGCCCAAAATGCAGTTTCAAGTCTAACATCATGGCCTAAAATGATGTGTCCAGTTGTATTACTGTTGACTGTGAATGTAGTAAATTCAGGTTGAACTCCAAAAATGGTCTTACCTGTATCACCTGCATCCCACATATATGCTCTGGATAGAACTTATTTTGAGTTCTTCCAGCTAAAGCTATTCTGCTTTCTAAGGGTTCATAAAATACTTATTGTACCAGACAGAAATCATGACCACAGTGTTTTATGGTTAGGATACCCACTGAAGAGAATGTATGTATAAGTTAAAGGTTCCTGTTGTCAAAATTATGTGTGAAAACAGAAAATAGTTAATCTCCACTCTGTTCTTTATTGTCCTCAGTATTTTTACTCAGTGCCTTGACTGGTCTGCAAAGTATTATTATTCGTAATGTTTTCCTGACACCAATTATTTTTCACTTGATGGTTTCATCTGGCATCTTCATGTCACTATTCAGTACTCGAATTTCCAGTACGCTAAACACTTCATTTTGATTCAGCTGGGTTGCCTATAGTTATGACTGTTTTCTCTGTATTGGTCTTTTCCTTAGATAACAGAAGCGCTAGTTTCTGCAAACTGCATTGATGCTTGATTGATCTTCAGTTCTCTGAGATATGGATTACTTTAAGGTTAAATGCAAAAATTTGTTCTGCTGCTGTAAATCTCTTCCATTGTGAGTGTTAGACTGAGTTTGTGATACAGGTGTACATCTTGTGATATAGATAGATCTCCTGTCTCTTTAGATTTCTTTATTCTAAAATAAAGACCTTTCAATTCTCAATCTCTGAAGAGAATCAGGTTATTTTATTTGTATTCTCTTACAAAGAAAATAACCTGATTCTCTTCAGAGATTGAGAATTGAAAGGTCTTTATTTTAGAATACTTCAAATTAAACGATGACTTACAATTTGCCAGGTTACCTGTATAACCATCTCTGCCTCAAATTCCACATTTAACTGCTTTTTTTTTTTTTAATCCTTAGCCCTACAGTGTGTTTTGTTGAGCCCAGCTACTTTTTATATCATAACACAGTTTTCTAAATGTAACAGGATATAACCCTGAATAGAGCTGGTTCTAGAGCTTGTAATAAGATTCTAAAAGGAAAAAGAGACAACAATTATCATTAGTCAGGAATGTTCATGTTTAATCAAAGAAGTGGAGAATACTCCCAAAAGTTGATTCTTTGTGACATCTGGTTTGCACTGGGTATTTTATTCCTGAGCCTATGCTGTTCTTCATTTTGCTCTGCTGCCTTGTTCTATCCTTCACAATTACATTTCAAATGACCTTCACCTCTAGAGAAAGTGGTGTTAGTCTTGGCTTTTCTACTATTTTTGTATTTTTGATGGTTAGAAATATTGTGCTCTACAGACTTACTGGACAACTCTGTTAGTTTCACTAGGGTAATGATGTCAGGTGCTTTTTAGCATTTCTGTTGTGAGTTTATCACCTTTTTTAGCTAATTTCATCTCCTAATTTCTACTTGTATTTCTGATATCAAAGTTTACCTGATAATCCTGTGGAGATTTTTGAGTTTACATGTAAGAAAATGGGAGCATGAGAGGGCATCTATGAACTCCTCAGTCTGATAGTTTGTGGTGACTCTGCTGTGAATATTGCTTTCTTTCTTTTTTTTTCTCTTCTCCTGGAGTTTCCATGTAGTTTTAGCCACTCTGTGAAATGATCAATGTAGACATCTACAAGCTAAATACCTCCATCTGAGCTAGTCACTTAAGACTCCTCTTTTAGTTAACGAAGAGAAGGAACTTCTAAGCTATGAAGTTTTAGAGAATTACTATAAGATGAGGTGTGTGGCACTACAAAAGTGCTTATTTATCTTTGCTTTTTGCCTCAAGAGGAAAATAGGTGAAATCTAGTGTAATTAATCCCAGTATTTATCATTTTCACTCATTCATTCCAGAAAAGATTCAAATCCTGCTAAATCTTAAAAAAAAAAAGCAACCACAAATAATATTTCCTCACAGTGTTTTTCTGCTATTTCATGCTCCTTTCCTTCTCCTCCTTCCAGTATTTCACTGGAATTAGCATTCAGGAAAATTTCCTCCTTGTGGTCTTTTATATTTCCCAAAAGAATAATATTTTTTCAGTTCTGCAGTTTTTGCTCCCTCTCCACTTGAGTCCAGTTGTGAATGCTATAACTTCAAACACACTGCCCCCAAATGCTACTATTTTTTCTTCAATTCCAATTTCCAGTTGATATTTCTATGTTTTTATCACTGCCTAATCTGTCCCTCAGTTCAAAATAGAATTTCCTAGAGTACAGTTCTGGTTTTAGATTTGTACTGCTCATTTTCTTTTTCAGCATCTTTTAACTCCCCAGCTCTACATGCATTTTGGCATAGAAGGACTCTGACAGATGCTGTTGCTTTCTTCCCCATATGATCTTGAGTCTTAGACAGCACTGGATTTCATTTTATGCAAATGTGGTTTGTCCAACTTTTTTTACTGTTCCATCTTAAGAGTTTTGTGTTTTCCCATGACAGAACAAGAAAGAAGGAAAAAAAAACATGAGTTGGTCAACAGTTTCTAAGCCCCAGTATCTTTTCCATGTTTTTACACATTCCTTTGACGTAACAATGGTGTGGCATATACCTATGTTATAAAGAGGAATTGTTCTGTATTCAGCTAAAAGCTCTTTGAATGAGAACTATTTTTGTTCCAGGCTCCTCACTATTGCACTGAAAACACCCTGATGCAGTTCATCAGCATCTGATTAACAAACTGTGCTGAAACCAGGAACATGATGCCTTGATATTTGTTTGAATAATATGTTCTCTGTAAAGTATGAACCTCCACTAGATGCTTATATTTACTGTTGCCTGAGGAGTTGAATGAGCTGATTGATTTTATTTTATTTTATTTTATTTTATTTTATTTTATTTTATTTTATTTATGGAGGACGGATGAGTCAGAGTAGGAGGAACACTTATGCCTGAAACAGTGCCCTCTGATGTCAGGGCTTTCAGATTTATGGTTTTATCTCTTTTATCATGAGATATGACCTCTTTTCCAAAGATATCCAGTTCAGAAGGAACAGCCATGAAGTAAATGAATAAAATTGAGTTGGGAACAAGTTGGAGGAAATCTACTCTAACCAGTAGGAGAGAGAGGATTTGAAAGGATTACTAGGACTAGGATAGTGGTGGGAAACAGATTCCCTTGGCAGTAATAATAACATTTGTAATACCAGAAACTGTTTTGATCACAGTCAAACTATGAAAAAAGACCTTATCTTCATTATGTAAAATACAGCTCCCATACATCTGTAACTAACTTGGATTTTTTTTATTGGTGCTGAAATTAAACTTCTCTGTGTATTTCCTCCCAAATACTGTCTTTTTCTCTCCAGTAAGAATAAGGCTTGTAATTGCCAGATTTAATGCATGCCTTTTGGCACAGCCTACAGATTCCTCTTTTAAATAGACGTTCTTTTCAGAAGGCAAGTGAGAATTTACCTTTCTAGGGAAATATTCTCAGGAATTCCAAATACTATGAAACGGTCTCAAGAAAAAGCTGATATGTCTCCTGACAGAATGACTCTGGATAACAGTTCATGGAATTCAAGGTGATAATAAAGGTATTTGGAGGGAAAACAAAATATCTGGGAAGAATACTTGTGTTTCAAATGATGACAATGGCACTGGTATTTATTTTACTTCTGAGAGGAATCTCTGTTCCCTGTGCTTTCTTACAGTTAGAACTGCTGAGGGTTATGACTGAGTCAGCCTTTCTGAAAAATATAAGGAAAAAGAAGATGAAAAATGAGAACATTTATCATGGAAATTTTCACACAAATACTTCTCTTCCATCAATTTCCCTTTTAATTTCAAATTGTATAGCCATTTCTGTCATCAACAACTAAGTCATTCTTTGTGTAGAGATGCTTCCTTTCTGTGTCATTTCTTTTTCCATTGAAATAAATCTTATTCTGAATCATTTGAAAGTATAGAATTTAACATATTTTGACAACTTGAGTACTTAGCAACAGAACTTTGTATCTTTTGTGCTAACGGACAAAAATTGTCCTTACTATATATTAAGACAATTAAATATATAATAAGTAGAAAAGCAGTCTATTTTCAGCAACGCTAATACTGTTTCTGAGACTATTTTCTAAACTACCTTTTGAATAGTTAAGGTCTGGCATGTTATAAATTGGAGATTCACAGAAGCAGGAGGTAATAATATAGAGATACTTGGAGCCTGCATGTATATAGAATAGTTGCTGTGCAACAAAGAATTGCATTGATTTCATCAGACTGAATTTCAGAGGAAAAGCTGAAAACATTGAAGAATGTATGGCTTCTTCCCTCCTAATGATGAAAGAAAACTTCAGGAGTGGATAAGAGCTATTTTCTACCCACGCCTTAACCTTTTGAAGCATGGAGGGCATTCATCCAGCATTTATACTTGCTTTGTTATTCCTTCCTTTCAGTTTTTCTGAATTTCCATAATGCTTCATAGTGGCATTTCCTTAGCTTCAGCTTTCCTACAGTAATCTCTTTCTTTCTGGAAAAACAAACAAAAAAACATGGCAAAGTGGAAAACTATCAGTAAAACCAAATTCTACCATCTCATATGGCAATAGTTTCAATGGCAAAAATCAGCATTTGGTTGTAGAAGACCAAAACAGGTGACTATAGGTTAGTTAATGTTCTTGACATCCCAAATTGTCCTAGCAAGCAGTTTCTAATATCTTACTTTTTCAGCACTTTCTATCTCTAACATCATCAACTGGACTTTGGTCATCAAGTATTTAAGTCATTACCGTCAAACAAATTTATCTGACACCTGGACAGATTTTTAAGCTGACTTCAATTTTTTTATTTTTTTTTAAACACTAAGAATACTCTGAAATGAAGTACAAGTTCTTCCTTATTCCACAGTTTTTTCACAGGCGTTGTGTTATACAGATCCAAGTATAAAATGAACAAGGAGAGTACTCAAATGTTTTCTGCATGTGGATATAAGCCCCTAAATATTATTGTTCTAAAGGAGTCAAAAGACTACGGGTCTGGAGCTCTTGAAGAAGTAATCAGTATACTTAGACGTTGCAAATGAAATATCACTAATAACCATATATAAAACATTCTCTTACTGTTCTCATCTTCCCATCTTCCTTTCCTACTGTGAACTGGAACCTATCAGAATGGTAAAATGATAGGAAAGTTTATAAGTATTCTTCTGGCTATTATGCAAACAAGTAAAAAGAAACCTCTGGCAGTAATTCCATCTGTATTTAAAACTAATTTTACTCTTAGTGCAATCATTAAGGGACTTTCCCATCCCTTAAAGCTTAGAACAAACAACACTCTTCATAACTGTTTGCCTCAACTCCTGTCACGCTATGGTTTTGTTTTCTTAAGCAGAGCACCTGAACAGTAAAGTCATCCTTTAACGATGTGCCATAAAAGCCATATTGTAGTATGTAATGTATTTTGGCTTACTAGTGTGGCATATCATAGTGTCTTTAAGAACAAATGGGAGCAGTTGACTGTAGATCATTAAGCAGATGTCTAGTCATAAGGCCTCTAATTACCATTGTGCACTTAATGGAGACCAGTGACCTATGGCAAGTCTTACTCAACGTCCTGCTCCTTCTTGCTCACCCTCCCACACAGCAGTTTGCCCCCTACCCTTTGACAGTCACTCAGAAGGAAATAGAGATTTAGCTTCGCATTGCTCACAGCCGCATGTCTTCTTGGCTTTTATGGAGGGCAAGCTAGTTCTCAGCTGACCTCCAAATATGCTTATCCTCTCATCTGATTGTGCCTAAAAAAAACATTTTCTCCTTTGGACATGCAGAAAGTAATCAATTCAATCTTTCAGTTCCAATTTGCATATGGGTTTTCTGCTTGTCTATGAAGGAAAGGCAGAGAAAAACACTGAAAATGTACTGCAAGCATCTGGAGGGGAAACCAGCAATACTGGTAGGGGACACTGACAGTATTAATGTACTTAACTGAATGCAAAATGATCAAGGGGTTGCTAAGCGGTTGCTTTAACATACCATCATTCCTCTCCCGGCAAATAATTCCTTGTTCCATGGCTCTTTTTATTTTCCATTTTTCCTTTCTTTTTGTACTTTTATCTGCCTAAGTTTCTCAGAATATTTTGTTTGTTTGATTGTTTGTTTTTAAGATTATGAGGTCCAGGAACAGAAGCAAGAAATTCTATGTAAAGCATGTACTGCTGCTGAAAAACCTGAACAGTGATAGTGATGAGAGATGGTAAGAGCAGTTCCAAGTGATTGCTGTCCCCACATAAAAAAATGAGGTGTGGAAATATGCCTTCAGTAAAAGACAGAGACAAAATGGACACTTCAACACAAATCCACCATGTGACTTTTTGGAAAAAAAAAAAAAAAGTAGACTTCCTCATAGAAATAAAATAAAACAAACAAACAAATAAATAAGAGATTTCAGAAAATTTACATTCTGCTGTCAGATCTCAATAATATTTCTTAGTAACCAGATTAAATTATTTGACTGATGTGTAATTCAGATTCAATTTCATCCTTTTTTTTTTCTGTTTGGTTTTTTTTTTCCTTCTCTTATCTAATAGTCTACTCATAATCTACTTTCAGCACCATGTACTTTTAAGAACTTTGATGAGGTCTCTTTGATTAGTTCTTTTAAATGATTCACATTTTCTCTCATATCAGCTTTGCTCTATCCTGGAAGAGGTAAGAGGCCTTTTGGCTTGGTTGAACCTGACTCCTTTGAACTTAAATGTATGCCTGTACTCAGTTTAGTGCAGCCCCAACTTTATCTCTCAATCTCTTCTCCTTAGGAGGATTATAATCATTCCTACCTATTTACCTGTGGCTACTTACTACATGATGAAAGCTACTTTAAAGACCAAGGTAGAGTGCTTCTGCTCAATCACTCAAACCAGAGATACAGCAGAGATATTCTGTATACTGTGACAGCATTAAATACTCCTTTGCACTGTTATACATAAGGCATGTATCACTGAGGATGTGAAAATGCAGGGACAATATGCATCACTGAAAGGTACACTGCAGTTCAATCTTACAAGTTATGAAAGTCTGAACAAAATCCTAATTTCATGTTCATTTTTCCAGTACAGCTTGTTTTGCTGTCTTTGATGGAGGTATATCTTTAAAGCCATTCTAAGTGGGTGCTCTTTATTTGCTTAAATCTGATGTACTTTTAGACCTAACTCTCCCTTCCCTTACAAGCCCAGGTTTGACATAGGTTTTACTTGCCTATTTTTGTCTCTTAGGAAAGCAAGCTAGTTGAAAAGTCATGGTATGCAGTCCCACACAGCTTCTTTGAAATCCTCCTGCTTATTCCTGTCCACTTGCTGTGGTCCACATCTTCATCTGCAGCAGCCCAACTGCAGTGGCACCCTGCTAGGAAATGGGTTAGGGATACAGTCTGTGTCACGATAATAATCTGGGGAAGGGATAGGTATCAGAATTGTTTTCAATCCAAATAATTTCACAATCCCAAATTTGCAGTCCATCTTCATTAGCAAATGCACAAATATATGTGTATTTGAAGACCCTAATCTGCTTTGTTAGGATTAGAGGGCTTCTCACTAATTTCATCACAAATTAAAGGATTCATAGTAATCTACTAAGAATTGTAAGGAAAAACAGAGAATAAAGCAAATCATGAAAAATTTGTGAGAGACTGCAAAATTGCTCTTTTTCTTTCAGCTTTCCTACCTTACAGTGTTGCTACAGGTTTTAATTTGCAAAAGGTTTGCAAAGCACTTTGGGATGCTCAGATAGAAACCAGGAGCTGAGCCATTATAAAGAATGAGTGATTATAAAAATGTAAATTAAAGTAATTATATATGCAAACTTCCATTAAGCTGTTTAATACAACACTTAATAGAGTTTCATTCTTTATGCCTGCATGTGAATTATGCAGCTTGTTATGACATCATTTATTTCATTTGCACATGCATAGTTTTATTCTACCTACAAAATGTGCATGTGTTTAAAATAAACACAGTCTCTCACTGGCTTACTGTAAACACCTGTAAGTTTGAAAACGAGTTTTTATGTTCTGCTCTTCAGAAAAAAGGAAACAAACAAACAAGCAGGAAGAAAAACCTCTGTGGTTTGCTGACTTTGATCAGGCTGAAAGAGCTGTTCCTTCGCCCTCAGCCTTCCTGTGTACCCCGTGTTGCCCTCTGGCCAGCAATCAGAGCAAACAGATTCTTCTAGCTTCTGCTTCACTGCATCTGTTCCAACTCCTGCCATGCACAGAAAATCAGTATTCTTGAAAGAAAATTAAAAAAAAATATTTAAAAAGCTGAACAGGTGTTCAGGTCAATAGTTTTTTTTTAAATATTGATGTTAAAAATTTCTTCCTCTTTTCCCAATAATAAAAATTAACCAGTGATTCACCAGACTGAAGGGCTTTCTCTGAACCATGGCTAGAACTTCAAACAAACATGTAAAGATCTATTTCTCTGTACCTAAGATTTAAAAAAATAAATCTTTTTTAAAATAAATCGTTTTCTTTTCAGGCTATTTTTTTTTTCTAAATAAATGTATAAAAAAATAAGTTGTGCTATTTAAAGGTGAAATGCAAACTATTTTAATTTTCTATGACTCTATAGCAGAAAACCTGTGCAAACTTCAATATTAAAAATAGACCTGACGTATGTTTATGTTACACTTCATATTTTGCAAGGATACAGACTTAGATTAAGAAGCCTGTTGTATTTAGACATCTAGTTTAAAACTTCTCTTAACAAAAATCATGCTTCTGGAGATCCAACGAAGAAGCTCAGATTATCCCCTTAAGCATCCTGTGTTTCTCACACCAAGCAGTTTTCTGAGGCTTAAATTCTAGATTTCAGATTCTTTTCTGCTTTAGCTATTTTCAGCATCATGTCTCTTTTGGAAATTATTAAGGGCATTTAAAGTGGGAGTCTTATCCACCAAAACTTTACAAGACAAATTGCTGAACCAGCCTGCTCAGTCTGTTCTGAAGAGACCCATTAAATTCGTGATGCTGACTTTTCAGTTCTAGCATCACAGAACAGAGTTCTTGGCCAGATTGGGGAATCTCTGTCAAAGTGACTTGGAACATCTCCTCAGAACAGTGGAGTGTCACCCATCACTCAGAAGGTAGCTGAAGCCTCCTGAGATTAACCTCATCACAAGCTCTCCCCAGCTCTCCTCATAAACAAAACAATGTTGGGGAAACTTGACAGCGAGTAACAGACGAGTAATGGACACCAATGGAGTGTCACAGTAGAGTAGCTAGTCCCTTTGTTTGAGGCACTAAGTGCAAATAGGAGTCTCAGCAGCTGTTCTAAGCACTGTGCCATTTTTATTTTGCAGTCATGTGTACGCTAACATAAGGTTATTCCCATCAGAGTGTATTTTCTCCCTGCCAGGTCAATAGCTATTTGTCTTAAACCCAGGAAAGTTTTACCTTCATGAAGGGTGAAGGTGTGGGGATAAAGTATGTCAATTTAAATCTGAAATGTAGCGAGGCCTTTAATGGAAGATATGAAACTATGAGACCGGAGCATACTCCTGAGCATCAGGCTCACCCAAATACCTTCAAGATACGTAGGCAAATGTCCAGTTAATGTAGATGGTAAAGGCTGCAGGACTGGAACTGTTCTCCACAGTATTTAGGCTCATAAATACCACTTGTATCACATCTGCAAATCAACTCCGTGGCTGAAATATTCTAGAAGCAGTTCACATGAAATACTGCACCATAAGATAAATTCCAGGGATGATCTTGACTTATCACATCAAGTTTAGATTTTCCCTAAGGCCATGCATTTGGGTTAGCTTTGTTCATCATCCCTACTCAAGAATTATTTTGTATAATAGTACCTATTTTGCTTTTAGACTTGGGTTAGCTGGGTTTAGAGCAAAGCATCTTTACAATGTCAGTGCAGCTGTGTGGGTGCACTGAGATCCTGAGTCAAAGGAAAAGTCATTTTTGATCTTTTCTGTGACTCACTGATTTTAACAAGAGCTGCTATACGCATGTTGTTGGTGTAAAGTTACACAGCAAAAGCACTGTAATATTCAATACAGATATTCAAATCCTGGTTATAGAAAAAAGATGGATAGAGAAGCAAATCTATCCCTATAGCTTTCTATTTGGTAAGACTGAATTTTGTCCATGTGAAACTGTTGGACAAAGCCTTGAAGCAGGAGCTCATAAGACAGAACTGCAACATCTTTTGCATAGCTATTCTCCTACACAGATTTATCATCTGTAACCAGGGCTCACTAGAAATACAGTGCAAGAGTGCTAATGGAAAACAAAGAGAAGGAATAGCTGTGTTAATTCCTCAGTGTTAAAAATGACTCTGACTCCAGATTGGAGGCAAATGCACCATATCATGTAATACTCATGTATTCCAAACAAGCTTAAAACTAAGACTAGTTTCTAGAGTAAGTAATCAGTCAGCAAGACACAGGTTAAAATCCTTGTTTTTCTTAATTTGAAGAAGGACTTAAAACATGTTTGCACCTTGTTTTATGTGTCTTAGCCATCATATTGAGGGATATTCATATCAACATGTTAAATAATGTTCAAAACATTAACTATAAACTATTTAAACAAAATGAGACACTGAACTCAGGGCGCAGATATACTTGCGTTTCAGCTCTTGTTTCAACCCACTCGTGAAAGCTAGTAAAGCCATGCACTTAGCTGTTCAGGTGTACAGATTATATAGCAAGCAGGTTGTGATTGGCGAAAAGATTAGCTGGGTTGTGCTGGTTTGAAAACTGTTTCAAATGTGATCTCACCAGTGTCATGAAGTGAGCATTTAGTTTGAAGATCTAACTAGGTTTGCAACAGGATGAGAAATGCCAGAGCTAGAGCTGTATATGATGCAGTAAGTGGTAGAATAGTTACTGTTAAGAAAGGCTCAACATTTATTGCTTTAGCTTTGTCCAGAGCTACATAGAAGCTGGAAATATATACAAATACTATACTTATTGACTTAAGTATCTCACTTATTTATGATTCTCATGCTAGGAAAACTTAGTAGGGAAGCAAATCTAGTTTGCATAGTTTGACTCTGCTCTTCTAAAAATGCTCAACTTTATGCCAAAATATACAGCTGTGGCAGTTCTATTCTGCCAGTTCCCATTAAAGTTTTATTAACAGCCTTGTCATTTTTCTTACCATGTTATCTTTTGATGATAGCTTTTGTCTTCTCAGATTAATTTATTTTCAGTGCTAATTACATACAGTTCTTCTTCAAACTGCCAGAGTAGTCTGTGGGACTAAGAGGAAGCATGAGAATTGTCAGTATTCTGGAAATTATGGCTGCAGATGACTACATCTTGTTTGTAAACTTACCTCAGAACTACCTTTTCTCCTTCCCCAGACCTTAATGATTACTGGATATTAGAGATCTCATTCCTCTGACATTCAGGAGCATTCTGGTTCTCAGCCTAAATTTATTCCCGGGCAGATTATAACTGCCTTTTTTTGTTAAATCTTAAATATGAGTGACTTTACATTTTATCATCCTGATTTATTCATTATGAATGCAAGCTCAACATAGTTAAAAAAAAAAAAGAGTTTCTGATTTTTCACATGCATATTCATTAGCAGGTGGAAAGGATTGTACTCAATCACAGTGCTTACTGAGGCAATTTGGCTACATCTGCCCACTATTTAATGTTTCAGGTCACCTGTGCTTTAGAATTATTTCTGTCAGTGCTGTACATTCTGTTTCCTGTACATGTGATGATAGAGAATGACTTCTCCTGAGCAAGAAAGAGGTCTAGTGGGAGGAAATGACTTACCAGAAGTTTATGTTGAACTCTATGCATGTGATCAGGGGAGAATTCATGGTGAGTGACTGTCAGGGATGCTTCCATGCATGATCCATTCCACATTTGGCATCATCAGAGGCAATTCTACCACCTGTATGTCCATCTGAGGATAAGGAAAAGGAATATGGAACATTAAGGAGAAAACCTTCATTTATTTATTTACTTAGCACAGAACAAAGCTTTTTTATGTCAAATTCCTTAGGATAATTGCTTATTGTCTGACTTACCCAAGGCCAGACATTTCCAGCTATTTACAAGGAAACTCCATAGACCATGTTATACTATATGCATTGTGGTGCCTCTCATATTTTCTTCCTAAACATTTTGTTGGCTTGAAGTCTACTAGTTTCAGGGGAACTATACAGGTATAAAACTGAAGTAGCCCATGCCCTAATAACGTCAGACAAGCTATCCATCATGCATGTGGTACCATGTCAACTTCTATATGCACTGCTGTGGTAGTTTCATGCTGAGCTGTAATTATAATACATCTTATCCTAATTATTTTCAGGACTTCGTCTGAAATGGGAATCTATCTATTTTCAATGCGTGCTAAAAATATAATCACAGACAAAAAAAAATCCACATTTTTTTTCTCTTCACTTATTCAGAAGTGATTTCTCCTCTTCCTTGTAATGAGAAAAAAAAAGTTCTTTCTCAGTTGTAATGGGAGCAAATATACTCAATTATTTACAGCACACCTGTTAAGTTGCTGTGCCAAGGAACCTTTTGGAACACATATTCTTTTCTAAGTGAGATTCTCACTTTAATTCCTTGATTTTTCTCCCTGAACTTCTGTTCTATACAGTACATATTTTCTTCATTTCTAATTATTTTTTATCCTTTTTGATGATGAAAGGCTGATATCACCGTATTTTTTATTGGACTACCAAAATGTAAGAGTTGTTAACCTATCTCATTTCCTTCCTCAGGGAGCCATTAGACTTAATGAAGCAGTAATCCTGACATTCTTGAGTTGGATTGGCAATCAGTTTCATGTAATTGGATTAGTAGAATATTCTGGGCTGGAAGTTTCTCTGACAGTTTGCATATAGATGTGTACAGTGCTTCACCATGTTTGAAATTCTGGTTATTTGTATTTACAATGTTGATTTGAGGTTTCCTATTTTATTTTATATTTTTCCTATTTAGTGTTTAGTGTTTTAGTCCAATCTTTTTTATTTGTCTCCACATAGTTAAAAAGCGGATGGAGGAGCACTCATGAGGAATCACTGGATATGACAGAGTTTGGATACCAGTCCACAGAGGTTCTTCACAGGTGTTAATCAACTACTTCATAGAGTGTTGCTTAGAGACTTTTTTTCCTCAGAACTCAGAAGATTCCCTCTCTGTCTAAATAGTAATCTAGAGTGCATTTTCTTTGATCTTTTCTGAACTTTCTCTTTTATGCTTGTAGTTTTCCTTCTGGTAGAGAAGATTTCCAGTAATATGAAAAGCTCCCCAATGTTCCTTCTATCTATTTTGAACCATTAAAGGCTACTAAACATCTTCTGGAGATTACTTTTGCTGTACCCCACACATAAACTGGAAGAATGACAGGAATATCTGAGCTCTACAGGGGAAAAAAAAATCACAGGCTTTTGGAGATACTGCTCACTGAATGATAGGTTATACTCATATATATATTTAAAGATTACATGCCTGATTATAGCAGGAAATCAATCAGGATATCATTACCATAAAATGTCATCACTGTCACTAAATCTGTGTCTGTCTATTATCGCTGTTCATTGACAGTTGAAATATCATGACTTTCCTCAGATTTTTTGCAGGGTAAGTGAGGACATCTGGAAAGATACAGCAGAACAAACAGAATTGCACTGATGTAAATTATTGTGGCTATTGAACTGCCAATATCATTTTTACAAAAGATCATTTGAACTCCTGTAAATTTCTGAAGAGTATCTTCACATAATTTTCCATTAGGCATTGACCTGTTTCAAAAGGAAGTTCTCACACCATCTTGGGTTGAAAGTATTACTGCAAACCTAACAAGGAAGAATTTCCTGAGTCCTGTTTGTGAAAATCTTTCTTGCTTGGTTATTTTTGTTTCCTACTGGCAAATGGAGCTTTACAGAGGTTTATTATAGGGCTGACTTATTTGCAATGGATTCATTAGAATATTAACCACTTGACCTATTTTATATAGCCACTACTCAAGATGGCAACAGGTAGACCTGAAAATGCCCCACAGAATTATAAATGGAGCTGGGGTACAGAGTTATGGTAAGGGACCTGAAGCTTTAAAAAAGTCTTTGGAATAGGAGCTAGTGCATTATGTTCACCGTTTTGCTGAAAACTGGGGTCAACAGAGGCTAATGGCATTTTATGTGACTGTAGTAGCTGGAAAGGTTAAACCATGAAGGGCAATATTGCCACTGTTTCTGATATGCAGCAGGCCTTGATTAGAAGCATCTAAGCAAATTCTTAGAAGATATGAAACTGCATAGGAAGTAAAGATTACCCCAGGGGAATAAAACCATTACCTTCAGTTTTACTTACTACAAAGATTGTGGTAAAAGACAAAAACTGGTCTGAGTTTAGATCAATATACCTTTATGTAGGGAGCTGTGTCACATGACGAGAAAGAGTTTCTGCATCAAGAATCTACGCACTAGCATGTAGGTTAGCACAATGATCAGAATTTCCTAGCTGAACTGTTTTATTACTAGCAGAAAATCTACTTTTCCTCTCTCCTCATCTCCTCTCCTTTTTCTCTTTCATACTGAATAGTCCCTTCAGCCTCTTTGTCACATTAACTTCTCTGAGCCCTATTAACATCCCAGTCTGCCTTTGTATTTTTAAATAATAGATTTGCCTATTTGCCTCTTGCATAGAAAAAGAAAAGCTGTCTGTTCAGGGATAAATAGAATTGTTATCTGATATTTTATATGAGTTTTCTACTTTATTTGAAACATATATATGACGCTCTGGCTTTCAACTCTGAGACAAATATTTCTGTCTTTCATTCCAGCTCCTTCTTTGTCTTTCCCTGAAAATCAACTGTTAAAAAAGTTACTGTGCATATTTTAATGCCTAACACAATCAAGAAAAATTGTGGAAGCAGTAATTGAACTCAGCCTGTCAGAGCTCTACATTTGGAATCACCATCTCGGTCCCCAAGTGCCGTCACAGAGAAAAGCAGCATCAGTGATGATTTTCTCATTTGAACTGTCCACAATGGATAATTGTAGTTCTGTCCTGATGGGCTTACTAAAAATGTCTTTGCAAAAGCCTTCTCCTACCATACACTGACAGATAAGAGAATAGGCTGTAATACACATTTTTATTATTATTTTTTATTTTTTGTACAGGGATCAGCTTACCACTTTGACAGGGAGAATGAATTCCAGACTCAAGATACCAGGTGTTTATTGTTTAGCTGGTCAATGCTCTGGTTTCATTTTCTAAGCTATGTCCCCATCATTTTCAGTACTTACCAAAGGAAAGTGTATTGTTCATAAAGCAAAGAGTTCTTAGAGGTATAAAAACGTTTTTGCTATCCATTTTCTGTGACTTGGCAGCAATCCTCTTTGAAGCCTTAAGTAGTGTTAGGTTTCCTTTCAGTTCAAGATAGTGTGTATAGAAAAGACTCAACAGGTTACATCGAAAATGTAATTATTGGCCTAAACTGAGAACTAACTCTCTAAATCCCAGTCATTAATCCTGAATATATGAAAGTTCAGTGTCCAAAATGCTTTCCAGAAATTTACATTCCCTATGCCTGGGGAAGTCTAGGAAAGAACAATACAAGAACAGAATTGTTATATACTGAGTGTCTTCTCTTAATCTGCCTCTACTGAGGGGATTCAGATCAAACAGTGCCTTTCAAAGCAGTACTAATGGTGTAGATTGGTGGTAGTCCTCAGATGAGCAGCTGTGTCTGTGTCCCGCTCTGTGGCTGTACTTTGGGATGGAGTAGCAGGAGTAGAAACCCTGGTTGTCACCTTGTGGAAACACTGGAAGAGCTCTTCTTGAGAAAAATATTTCTGTAGGAGGGCAGGCTGGTTTCCAGCACCTGGACATTTTTATTTTATTTTTATTTTTTTGCAATATAATGTATAAAGTATATAAATACTGGCAAATATTGAGGACATAATATTTCCTCCTGGGTCTGTATGTCAAAGAGAAATGCATGTTCCTTCTCTATGAAAGCAATTCTGAAATGAGCTAGAGGACATTATTCAAAGAGTACAAATACCACTGAGAGTAAGGTGCCTCTAAATCTCTGTGAGTATTCACACGTTTCTTACTAAGAATTAAACATTGCATCACATCTTGCAGTTTCTTTGGACCTTCCTTCAAGGTTCTTGAATATACTGAAGCATAATAATGAAAAATAAGATGCTAAAATCATTCATTTCTGGAGCCGGGCACTTTCAAGATAGAGATGCCCTGGAGGTATGCAAGACCATGTTGGATGTGACCAGGGGCAGCCTGACCCAGGGGGTAGCAGCCCTGCCCGTGGCAGGCGGGTTGGAGCTTGATGACCTGTAAGTCTTCAACTTTAGCAATTCTATTATTCTATGTTTGTTATGCTCAGCATAATATTGTCCAAACTTGTTATTCAATCAGTTTTACTCTAGTTACCATGTGGTCTGACTCATAGGTCTACAAGTTGAACTGGTTCTGTATTTACAGATTGACATTATGGAAATAACACATTCATTCTCACAATAGTGTACATGTGTAGGAACTAATGTGTGAGAGAAAACATTTTTCTTTAGTTAAAAACAACAACAAAAAAAAAACATTCATTTCAGTCTGCTTTGAAATAGATAAAAAAAACTTTTCATTACAGAAACAATTTTTTTGTGTGTTTGAACATAGCTGAGAAATCTGATTACTCTTTTTTTTTTTTTTATACTAATAAAGGGCATGCATACAGAACAAGACAGTGGTCATATACATATTTTTTTTTACAAATATTTCATCCACACCTGGATTTTTCACTCTAGAAATCTTTAAATATTATTTCTGTAGATTAAATATTCAACTGATTGATATGTACCTTAGAATTCTCATTAATCTTCAACCTCAATATCTTTCATCTGTTCTTAATATCAGCAAATCAGATAAAAGACATCTCACTAACATAGTGGTCACATCTGTTAGAAGAAGGCAGACCCAGCCTTCCAGCCAACTGTATTAAAATGTTTTAGATTACCATTAGGTTGGAAAAAAAATCACCTAAATGAACTGCTTCTGGGAGCAGGGACAGGAGTCCTTGCTGTCAAATCTCCGTAACTTCCATCTCTTCTCTCTGGCAGCTAAAGCTAATTACATTCCTACTCGTGCTTAATTTTTCTGCTTTCTCAGGAACAAAAAAGAGTTAAGTGCCTGCCTACCCGAAAATGATCACAGAGTGTTAGGGTCAGACATCTACAGAGGCACTTCTAAACTCTCAGGCCAAGTAGAGATGTGCATAATGAATATAATTAGCTATCAATCAAATAGATGAGCCTAGAAAGAAGGTGGCCAAAACTGCTGTCTGTATTTAGATGGTATTTGAAAGGCTCAGACTCAGCCAAGCAGACTGGCATTTGGTCCAGGGTTTTTGAAAAACTCTGAGATTAGAACAGATATGAATTACACAGGAAAGGAGTAAGAACCTGCAGCAAGAAGCAATTTAGAACAAATAGGTAGCAGCTATTCTGTATCATATCTGATGCCTCAAAATAGAAATGAAATATGATCCAGAAGGTGATAAGTGAACAAACACAATTGATTCATAGGAAGAGGAGGAGGGAGATGGATTGGAACAATGCTATTGACTTTGTTGTGTTACACCAGGGAATGGAGACTGAATGAAATACGCTTAGCCTGAAACTGAACTGCCATTTTCAGCCTTTTGAATAAAAATAAAAACTGTTGCATTAGGACATGAAACATTTTCAATGTACTATTCCAAAGAAAAACACATTCTCTGAAGCTGCACTGCATTGCATTTTGGATATCATGGATTACACCAAATTTTAGGTTATGTGAAGAGGTCTGATAAATGACTCTGGAGTTGATGTCTTGTATTATAGGGATGGAAATTAAAGACAGGAAAATTTTTTCCTGCAAACATATTGATTATCTAATATCAGACACGATTTACTAATGAGGAAGAGCTATATCACTTCTGGGATCTGATATTATTTAGAATTTCTAAGTCCTAGAATTTCCTTCTGTCAGCTATAAATGCGTCCAATTTCATAAGTTCATAAGTTCATAAGGTTGGAAAGGACCTATAAGATCATCTAGTCCAACCATCCTCCTATCACTATCTCTACCCAACTACTAAATTAAGTCCTTGAGATTAATTTCTAGAGTGAAGTACCACAGAAGTATAGAAGGAAGGTTGTCTTCTTAATTTAAAGGAAAAAGTAATTAGTTGGGATGAAACTATGTATTTTTAAGAAAATGAGTTTCCTTAATTGACTAAGTGCTTTGGAAGAATTGTCAGGATGATTTATTTCTATCATATAGATAATACATTCAAATCTGTTAGATTTTTACAGAAGATGTTATAAATTAGTACCTCAGGGTTACAATGTTTAATTAGGTGAACATCAATATTAATAACCAGCTGTGACTGTCATCTACATTTTATCTGGTTGAATACCACAGAACATATTACGTTGGAACATGTATGTGTAAAGTTGAAAAAGTAAGAAGAAAATCTATGAGACTTCAAAGAAAATATATTGGAAACATCATCTAATTGCTAATTAGCTCCCCCAAAATCCTGTGTCTGAAATGATTAATGTACTTTTAACATTAGAAAGGAATGAATCATTCTGGCACGCACAGTTTTGCATAACAGTATAACTAACTTTCCAGTTAATGGGGGAAATTTTTTATTATACATTTTCCCCTCTCAGGAATGGAACATCTGAATGTCATTCAAACCACACCTTTTAGTCTTATCTGAGACTGATTAATCTGACCTAATATTTTGATAAAGATACAATCAAGGTACAAAAAAAAAAAAAAAAAACAAGAAAAAAGTGAACTCAGGAGGAAGACTCGTGAAAAACTGAAAGATTCAAATCATCAAGGTGATGGTAAACATTTTCTCATAGGTGAAGCACAGCATTACAGCAAGTCAGCACTACCCTGTTGAAACCTTTGTGGTGACTCTGTATGGACTTCTCAAGCTTCTCAAAACTATTAAAGAAGTCTCTTCAGCAACATATAATAAATATGGAAAGCAGCAATATCAGAAGAGGAATTGGCACAGTTACATTTATAGAAATAATGTAGCACAAAACTGCACTACGAACTGCCTGCATCCCAGCTGCCAGCTCCAACCCTGGTCATGATGATAACTTCTGCAGCCTGTCAGACACCTCTTCCACTCCTGTGATACAAACTTGCCATCATTCCCCAGTAAATCAGGAATTTCCCAAAGTGTTTTGCACTTTCTCAGTGCATAGGAACAAGAGCTACAGGTAGAAGAGTTTCCTAAAGAGATCTGAAAGTTCAAGCAAGATATTTAACTTTCTTCACCTTTTTCTTCACTTTTTCTTCAAATATTCCCTACCCACTTACGTATGTTCTGGCATACATGGAGAATTTATATAATTGTCACAGGTCAGAGCTGTGTGACTTTGATTTCATGAAATAAACTGAAAGACATTTACTGCTTGTTTTTTCACAGAAGTGGCCTAGTGACTTCATACTGTAGGTTACCCAAAGAATAAGTAATGTACATCTTCAGAAGCAGTGTTTTTCCCCAAATGGATGTGATCTGCTTTTGGTATTGTGGGTTTGTTGTTGGTTTTTTAATTAATTAATTTATTTATTTGGTGAAGAGAGCATTTAAGTATTTAATCCAACTTTTGTCTCTTTTTTTGCAATAAATCAGGTTCTTGGTAATAAAAGTACTTAAACCTGATTTTCCTTGTGGATATGACTCATTCAAAACAAAACAGACATTTTTGCACTTAGGTATCATAAAAGCATCCAAGATCTTAACTGAGTCACAGTTAAGACCTCAGGAGATCGTTAAGTCCAATTACCTGCTAAGAGTAAGGTCACCAGAGCATGTTCATCGAGGCTATGCCCAGCTGCATTTTGACCACCTTCAAGAATAGAGATTTCACAACATCTGATTACACAACATCTCTAGGTAACTCATGGCAGTGCATGACCACCCTCACATTAAATAAATAAATAAATAAATGTTCTATAAATGAATAAATTGTTCTTTTCTAACGTTCAGATGGAACATCCTGCGTTTCAGTTGATACACACTGTCTTTTGTCTTGTCAGTGGGCAAACTGAGCAGTCTGTCTCTGTCTTTCTTAATTCCTCCTATCAGGCATTTAGACAAGTTGATAAGACCACCCTGAGCCTTCTCTTCTGCGGGCTGAACAGTCCCATCTCTCAGTCTTTCCTCATATCAGATTCTTCATTTAGGGAGCTCCCTGAAATAGCACCTGAGAAATCAAGCTGCTTCCCAAGTCTTCTTCTGTATCATCAGAGAAGAATCATATAGCAGGACTGAGTACTTTTGAGAGCAACTGCTGGGCGCCACCTTTTACAGATTCAAGACTGCTGCTTCTCTTTCAGTCTTCTGACAAACAGGAAACATGATGTTGGAAGGCCCACTCAGATGGAGAGATGGCAAATGGTAACAGTGCAGCAACTGGAACGTAACCAAGCTTGTGACTTATTTCTTCAGTGCTGAGCATTCAGTTTTAACAGCTTCATCTATTTGCCAGAGAAAAGGCTTTCCTTTTTGCTTTAAAGAACAAGTGGGTGAAGTACCTACTGCTGAAACTACTGTAGAGGATGGGCCAGATTGGGTGCTCACAGTATTTGGTGTGACATAAGGCCCTATAGCTTTCAGCATTACATTGTCTGGTAGTACAAATATCAAACCTGGGTCATGAAGTTCCTTTTGAGGATGTCACTGATAGTTAATTTAAATTAGATGCTTCAGCCCTGGAAAATCCTAATGTTGGTCTCTGGTCTATGGCAGACACACCAGTGAAACATCAGTGTGTTTAAGGCTACTGTGTGAAAGGAATACAAATAGTGTAATAAGAGAAACGTTGAATACCTCGGTGCATTGAAGAAACACTAAGGAAAAAGAGCAGAAAAATATTAAAGGAGAACAAACATCTCTATCACCTTTGTGAGTTTGTTACATGCTGAATGTATTTATATGTTATACTCATATCACCAAAGGTAACCAGTGCTTTGTAGTGCCATGCTGTGAAACATGCCCTAAAGCAACTGACTCCCCAGAAAATGATGTTACAGCATAAGTGTATCAATGGCTTTATTGCTCCACATCGTCATTTTCAGCAGCCTGTGCTTCTGGGAACAAAAGAAGGCAATGCCTTCTTGTGAAGAGTGCTTTTGTTAAATCTATCTATATACAGTTAATGCCTAGCAGATAATTCCCAGTTTTAGGTGGGTAATACCTTGTTTCTTTAGGTTCTTTCTTCTCTACCCTGCAAGTGCTTGTGGTTCTCTCTGCAACAAAATATACTTTTTTTCCTCTATTTAAAAATATGCGTGACTGGCTAATAATGTTGAAGTGTACATCATGTTTGAATCAACAAACAAGGGTAGATCTACTGTTTCTTGAGGGAGGAGGAACATATGTTTACTCTCTGGCTATAGTCACAGTTGATTACATCATTTGCTGATACAGAATAGATAGGTCTACATAAGCATTACAGATTCTAAGGGTTGTTTTTTTCTTAATCATGCATAGTACAATATCATCTATTGCATTAAACCCTGAGCTGTCTTTAAAGTGTGCTTTCTGCCTTGATTTCGTATATTGAATCATTATAAAATTATCCATTACCTTTAAGTGAAGAAACCAAGCCAAACAAAAAACAAATAAATAAACAAACACAACTTTAAGTCTACTTTTCCTAAGTAAAGTACTTTTCCTAAGTAAGCCTTTTAAAAGTTTACTTTATATATTTTAAATGTCATTGATATCTAAGAGTAAGGATGTTTTTCCTTGAAATATTTCCATTTTTTTTTTCCAATAATCCGCACGTGTATTTTTGCAGTACTGGTTACATTACTGTCAGTCAGTCCAAATCCATTTGAAGCCTTAGTGAATGGCTATAAAAAGCATTAAACCTTGAGAACTTACTTACACACCCCAAGGTGCGTTCACTCAAAGACTTGCAATTAAGCTAATCCTATACCTCATTTAACCAGGGAAGTGACAATAGCGCAGTTCATACAGCTGTGGTAATGTCTGTTCTAGGAACCTGCACAGGAGAGAACAGGGAGATTTTATCCCATGGACAGTTAGTGAGACATTAAAGAGAAAAGGAGCATGATGGGTTTATCTGAGAAAACATTCATAAGGTTCTTGATACCTGATAAGAGAATGAAAAAGACAATATGCCACCAAAACAGAAGTCAAATAGAAGGGCTGAGGCTGAAATCTATTGGATGAAGCTTTTCAAACATGAAAAAGAAGTACCTGAAGAAGTCATCCATTCTCTACTGATTGAGTAGCTGAGTTCCACGGTACCTTTATTTCAACCTGTGACCATATCTTCTGAGCTATGTAGGTTTCAAAGCTTAGCTTAATTTACTCCATTTCCCCTTCAGCTCATCCTGCTAGTCCAACAAAGAAGTGTTTCCATGCTCTGCAGCTCATCATACAGGATGAGTTCTGGATAGAAGCACATGAGGACAGAGAGAGCACAGAGCATAGTGTGCCAGAGATTGAGACTGATATCTGGCAAGGATCTCCAGAACGTTTCCTAATGCAGCCTGCTACTTGCTACTGGTTACCAAGCCATTCAGTTTTTCATGTGGATATATCACCACATCCTGCAAAGCAAATCTTCCAAGAGGTTCTGGACCACCAAGGCCATTGAGTGCTTTCTAGTAGCATACTGCCCTCTTTCACCCCTGACAAACAGCACACTGTTTAGCAGCTATTCGCTGTGATCCTGCATGTCCATTCCAGTTTCCAGAAGGCTCTTGAAGCAACAGTGAGTTGCTTGCAACTTGAAGAGATAACATAAGAAGATGATCTAACTTGCTCAGCAGAAACAAGATAATTCTTCCCCTCTATCTGGGGCCTGAGGCCCCCCTCAGGCAAGGTACTGCTGCAGTGTGTCCCCATTCTTGACATTGGTTATCAGAAATTGAAATTTCACTTCCTCAGGTTTGACTACCCTCAGTCTGGAAGGTTATCAGTTTCTGGACCTTTTCAGCCAAATTAGTTGCTTTATGAAAGGAATGTCAGGCTGAAGCAACATCAACACCTAGTACTCCCTAGGAAAAATTCCATTGAGGCAGAGAGAAGAATGAAGTAGTAAGAATTTGCAAAAATGTGTAAAAAATTACTTAGTACAACTTTTTCTCAATTTGCTGTGCGTCTTACAATGAGTATGAATGGTTCCAGAGAGTTTTCTGGCAGGAGGTATAAATATCACAGGTGGGAGTATGTTCAAGATTAAGAACTAGTTTTTTAAGACTGTGTTACAGTAAGTGGAGAAGTAGCCAACACAGTATCTAGAGATGTGGGAGAAAATTGCTGGCTGTTGAATGTCTGTCTCAGGCTGAGGTGGATCACTGTCTAGGTGCAGTGGACTGACTTTATTTCCTTTCTCTATACTGGGATCCTGAACACCTCCCTCACTGGTAGCTCCTGATGCATGTATGATGCAGATGTCTTTATAGGAGAAAACTCCTACTGTGAATCAAGTTCAATGGGAAGCTGTCATGGAAGGAAGTGGCAGGCAGAGGTGACAAAACTGTTTGTGTGACAGAGATATGACAGAGATCCTGAGTGTTGGCTGGCCAGGATGTCCTTCAGCACTCAGTATGCTAACACACACAGAGAAATAAATAAACTCCATATATACATGTGTTTACTCCTATTAAAATAATGCAACTTTTGAAGATAATAATTTGTAAGTTAACTCCACCACTTTATAAAGCTGGTGTACAGGATACGGCAAGGGCTGAGTCCAGAGTGAATATTGATACTGAGAATATAATCTAGCGAAAATGGAGGCTTGTAATAAAAACACCATGAGATGTTCTAATTGCAGCTTTGCCAGGAGACACCCAGGAGCCTTATCTGATGCCCATTTAAATCAGTGGAAAGCTTCCCACAGACTTCAGTCTGTTTTTTGGATCAAGACTCCAAGGTGATTTGTGTTGTCTGCATATTAAATATCTATTTATCTCTCTGCTTTTCTGAATCAGTCAAAAATTTGCAATACCAAAATTCTTTTAACTGTCAGACCCAGGGGAGCAAACTATTTTCAGCATGGCTTGCAAGGAGTGAAAAGAAAAACTTCCATTAACTGAGGCAAATAGTGTGTAATTCTGTGTATGTTACAAAAAGTTTACCTCAAAAAATGTACTGCATTACACATAAAAGATGTTCTTAACTTTTTCAATTCCTAGATATTTATTGGACATTTCTATCACTTGCTATTTCTTTCTGTGGAATGGTCTTCTATCTGTTTGGGAGAAAAGTATACTGATACATAAATTTTGTCCAAAATATGCAAGTGTCATATTTTAAACATGAGTCCTATTTGAGTGATAGTTCATAGATTTAAATATTTGACTTTCTCTGTGTAGAGAAAACTAATTGTACCTTTTCATTCTACAATGTAAGTATTTAATTGTTCCAGAAAAGCTGATAGGCAAATAAAAACCAGTATTTATGTATTTCTTTCAAGAATAAACAAAAGGCATCTATATAGATTTTTAGATGGAAAAGTGTAGACATAAATTCACCAGCTTTCACTTTTGATATCAATTCTTCTATTAGATTTTTTATGCAATTCCCTGAGGTGTTATGTTTTTCTTTTCTCTTCATTACAGTGAAATGCTAAGAAATGCTAAGGGCTCTTAGGATAACCACTGAATCAGAATTTTATCAAAATACTGATTATTTTTCCCCTATATATGGAATAGCCAGTGTATCCCACTTTTTGTTTAGAAGTAATTCTAGGTTTCTGATATGCTTTTTGGTCTGTTACTGAATGACAGTGTGGTCATTACTGCAAAAATCAGTATACAAACCCTTAAAGGTAAATATACCATGTTTTAAACGCTGTCAGCACTGCCCCATGATGAACAAGTCTGATGTCCTTTGATTCTGTTTTCCTGCATGATACCCGATAACAAGTAATAGGTCACCAAGTGAATCTGGAATCCTTCAGAACAAGTAATATTAGCCACCTGTTCATCCATCCATCTTCAACATCCCTGTTAAGGATAGGAAGACACTTCATTATCTTAGACCTTTTTAATAGTTACGTCTGACATGCCTGCTACGCTTGGGCAGTGTTTCTTTTTACTCTTCTTCAGACTCATGATGGCACACATGCACAGAGAGAGGCTTCTGTGATCTTTTTTTGTTCTCAAACTAGTGACTACAGATTTTATTTTGGGTTTGTGTTTGCTTTGGGATTTTTTTTTGTTGTTTTTGAATTTCTAAACCACATATCATTATCTCTCTTTTAAAAAGGTAAGACTTTATTTTTGAATATAACCCTGTACATCCCTTTTGTTTGTGTTACTAGATAATTTTGCAGGTTGCCATTGAGGAACTTTTCATAAACTAGATTATCAAAAGCAGAAATTCTGCTGGGTTTCCTGCATTCTTGGAATTTCTTTCCTATGGATTATGTACCTCCCCTATGAGGACAGGCTGAGAGATCTGGGCCTCTTCAGCCTGAGGAAGAGAAGCATCTGAGGAGATGTTATAGCAGCCTTTCAGTACATAAAGGGGGCCTACAGGAAAGCTGGGAAGGGACGTTTTATAGGGGCAAGTGGCAACAGACCAGGGGAAATACTTTAAAGTGGAAGAGGGTAGATTCAGACTAGATATTAGGAAGAAATTCTTTACTGTGAGGGGGATGAGACATTGGAACAGGTTGTCAAGCGACACTGTGAATGTCCCCTCCCTGGAAGAATACAAAGACAGGCTGGATAGGACTTTGAGCAACACAGTCTAGAGAGAGTTGCCCCTGCCCATATCAGGGATGTTGGAACTAGACAATCTTAAAGGTCCCTTCCAACCCAAACTGTTGTATGATTCTATTGTTTTATGAAAAAGAAAAGCCTATTCTAGATATGACCTTGTGCAATAGGAAGCAAGCAGCACTTTTAGTGAATTACCTTATAAAATCATGGAATCATAGAATCACCAAGGTCGGAAAAGGTCATCTAGTCCAACCATCCACATATCAACAGCATTTCCCACTAAACCTTGCCCCTAAACATAAAATTTAATGTTTCTTGAACACTTTCAGGGTGTCTCTACCACCACCCTGGACAGACCAGCCTGTTCCAGTGTCTGATCACTCTTTTGGAAAATAAGTATTTCTTAATGGCCAATCTGAATCTCCCCCGGTGTAACTTGAGGTCATTCCCTCTCATCCTATTACACAGCAGAAGAGGATGACCACAATCTCCTTTCAAGCAGCTGTAGATAGCTACAAGGTCTCTCTTGAGCTTCCTCTTCTCCAGACTGAACAATCCCAGTTCCCTCAGTCACACCTCATAAGGCTGTGCTCCAGATCCCTCAACATCTTTCTTGTCCTACTCTGAAAGCGCACCAGGGCCTCAATATCTTTCTTGCCATGAGGGGTCCAAAACTGAATACAATACTTCATTTGTGTCCTCATCAGATCTGAGTACAGAGGGATGATCGTTTCCCTGCTCCTACTGGCAACACTATTTCTGATACAAGCCAGGATGCCACTGACCTCCTTGTCCACCTGGGCGTACTGCTGGCATTCAGTTGGGCATCAATCAACCCCTCCCCCCCCCAAGTCCCGCTTCGTCAGCACAGTCTTCCAGACACTCTGCTCCAAGTCTGTAGCATTGCTTGGGGTTGTTGCGGCCTTAGTGCAGGTCCTGGCACTTGGTCTTGTTGATCTCCATCCCATTGGCCTCAGCCCAGCAATCCAGCCTGTCCAGATCCCTCTGAAGGTCTTCCTACCCCCAGGCAGATCAATGCTTACTCCCAGCTTGGTGTTGTCTGCCAACAGTAAAAGAAAAATTAATAATCTCTAATAAACTATGCACTGAAACGTCATCACCTAAACTTGGTTAGATTCCTGATACTCACAGTTTGGTCCAGGGATTAATTATACCAGTAGATCTTGTCAGCTGCAGATGATTCATCTGTACCTCCTGTACCACTGCTCTGTGCACCATGAACTGCATTGCCTCACAGGGTTAAATATGTCCCATGGATTAACAGATGTTAGTGCAGTCTCCTCTTAGGTAGTACCTCTGATAAATTTGATCTTTGGTGAACTAAGTGATCATCACACTGGGACTTGGAATGTTCTGGCGTAAGGGAATGAAATGGAAAAAATTAGAAGGACAACTCTGACATTGTGATCCTGCAGACTTCACTAACTCAGGGACAAAATCAGCATTTTTCACCTTCCACAGTAACTCACAGTTAAAATACACTGATGCAAACTGAAGCTTAGAGTGAATTTGAAAAAAAGTATGTTATAAGCTTATATGCACAAAAATATTGAAATATATATATGAAGTAGTTATGAAAGGGAGAAGCTCTGACAAGCAAAGGATTAAGCTGCCCAGTGCCTATCAGGGGTGAAGATAAAATGCACCCCTCATATGCTGCTTATTTCCCAGCTACATGCATATGAAATTTCTTGCATCTGCTTCTGAAACTTTAGTTCCTGCGACTGATTGAATTTGTGATAGACTGATTTTCCTTCAGCAATTTTTTCTCTCATCTTGTAGAAGTTTTTCAAAATCACATTTTTGATTTGCTGGTGGAAGATTACTAGCAAAATTCTTCAGGGACTGGTATCACCTTCTCTGGCAGCAAAATGCAACATCTTTCATGAACTGCATGCTTTTAAAGGTATGTCTAGGGTTTAGAGCATTGTTCCTGTCCTGAAGGGATTTCTCCAGCATAAGGACTGAAATAGGATGTGTAAGATAGCTCATGATCTGTGAATCTCCCATCAGCAACATGCAGAAATGGTGGAAAATTAAAACCAAAACAAACAAAAGCAAACAAAACAAACCAAACAAAATCACCTTGAACAACAACAAAAGTACAGCAGCAAAACCACTTCTGCTGCAAACAGGATGATGAGTGAACAAAATGCTGACTGCTGTTCTACTCTCATAGGACTCTCTTTCTGTTCTAAATAGTCTGGAAGCAGTTGTTTACGCACCCGAATATAAAGCACTGAGCAATCTGGCCCTCTGGGATCTGGCCCTGGGAAGTAATGGTTGCTGCAGCTCATTGCTCCCAGAGCACCAACCTCTTCTGTTGGATGGTTGCTGTTGCCACACTGCAAGGAATACTCAGAGGAAACTACAGCACAGGACGAGGCAAATACAGAGCAGAAGGTTATGCCCACTGAAAAGATCTACAAAGGAACTTCACTTGAGCAGGGAGCCGAAGAGATTTCTGTACTGTGTACTTGTGTTTTGTGAATGTTGTTAGGAACTGTCCACTGCCTTGCCTTAAACTTTTACCCACGTAAACACTGCAAGGAAAAGTTGTTTGTGAATTGCTGTATTACAAGGCATGCTGCAAGACAGCATTCTGCTCCTCACAGCAGCCCCTTGCTGCTTTTCACTTCCAAATCTTACTCTCCACCAGAATCATTCTATCTCAATTTCTTCTAAAGACTGCTTACCCTGCCACATGCATGATCAGCCAATGAGAAAATATATTAAATATTTCTGAATCAGTTTTAATGTTATCTTCTACACTGTTGCATCTTTAATATATAAGGGTTCCTTTTACAATTTATTTCAGAATTACGTGTTTTTCTTTTTTTCTCAGACAACCCTGGGTGACCATTTTCTTGTCTGTTATTCACCAGTCTACTGTGCATCATCTCAATAAAATGCCAGAACACTCCCACAGCACTCTTTCTGTTCAGGATCTTGAACTCCATCATGTTAGCTGAATGTTAGAGCATATGTTCATATCCTCTTGGACTACACTGTTATTTAAATAACATCTGCAATTTCACTCTTTTCTTACTACCCTTAAATTCACTGGGATTTTAGGTACTGGCATGGAGGTTAATGTTATTCTTAGCATGACTCCTCTCTAATCACTGAAACTACCCAAGGGATGAATTTGGGTCAAGGACTTTTCTTTACATCATTTTATTTAACAGGTCTATTACCTCTGTATATGCATGATATTAGAAATATTTCAGAGCTAATCATTTCTGAAATAATCATAATTCTTTCACAGAAGAGATGTCCCGAAGAACTACCTTTACCAACACATTATGTATAACTAACTAGCCATTACTTTGGTTGTCTGACAAATTAATCAAGAAGATCACTCATAGCTGTGCTTTTCTGAAACCCATAAAAGATAATGGACATAAAAATGGACAAGTTGTTTGATTTCATTTAGCTTCTAGTTTATTGCCTACTACCTAAGAGAATGTAAATAAGAACCTGATATCAGGGCAATCATATTTCTCATAAATCTTTTGGTCACAAGTTTCTTATGCGGGTGCAGTTTTTTACTTTCTACCTTGCATGATTATTTTACCACCTCCTAAAGTAGTCAGCATACTCTTTTATTTAGAACAAAACTCAGCCAAAAAATACTAGTCTGAAATGAGAACCTAAAAAAGAACAAAAGTAATTTAGGATTTGAATAGTTATATTTTTTTTACATTATATTTACAGTTTTGTAGACTGATCGTCTTTACTGTTACAAGGTTTTTTTAAACTAGAGACAAAAGTAGCATACAATATAACATTTGAATTTCCATTAGCTGTAAACATACCATATATGAGAAAATTTTAAAATTATGGCATTCTGTGAGGAATTTTGAAGATTTGTGTTAAAGGCTATTAAATGGTGCATGCTTCTAAAGTACAATCACCTATGGTTTTTGTACTTTAAACATAACCATTACAAATTAAAAATATTTAAAGTACAGATTTGATGTTACTTCTGTCTTATATACTCATGAGTCTTCATATCCAAGGATACTGCATTCAAATCAAAATTTTCCTGAAAAAATTATTTACTTCTAATTTAAATTCAGGGGAAATACTGATGTAAGCAATCCCTCACCTACAAACAAACAAAAAAAAACCCAAAGAAACAACAACTAAAATATAACAGAGAAAGGAAGAGGAAGAAGGGGAAGGGGGAGGGGAAGGGGAAGGGGAAAAGAAGGGAAGAGGAAAGGGGAGGGGAGGGGAAAAGAAGGGAAAAGGAAAGAGGAGGGGAGGGGAGGGGAAAAGAAGGGAAAAGGAAAGAGGAGGGGAGGGGACGGGAGGCGAGGGGAGGGGAAGAGGAAAGGGGAGGGGAGGGGAGGGGAGGGGAGGGGAGGGGAGGGGAGGGGAGGGGAGGAAAAAGGATCCACAAAAAAAAAAAAATAAAGCTATTTTGAAAAAGATGAGGTGGAGGTAGAGAAAGGTTGATCACATTTTCTGTCTGAAAGTTCTTGTCAGTAGAAAAAACTGCTTTGTCATCAGCTCTACTGTCAACATTAATTCTACATTACAGCATTATCATTGCTTGAAGCTCTGAGCTGATGAAGCAGTAGCTTCAAAGCTTTAAAACTCCAGAAAGAGTTGCAGAAAAGGATTTAAAAAAAGGTTATTTGCTCCAGAGATAAAACAGTGAAAATGCATCTGTTTTCAGGAGCTATGTGCATTAAGATAAAGGAGAGAATAGATTGTTACTTTACTTTTACCAATATATTTAGTCAGATAATTTTAGAATAAACTCTAAAGAGTCTGCAAACATCAAATTCAGTAATGTTTAGTGTTCTGCCCAATGATGGTGACAGTTCAAGTCAGAACTGTGAAATACCTGATCTTTTGCAAATTAAGTGAAGAAAGGCACAGATTTTGCTATCCCTTAATAGCAGAAAGAAGTATTCTACAATAAGATGCTGATGTTCTATTGATAGGAAATGTTCTATTCCTATTTTTCCTGATATATTTCATGGAAATGAAATATATCTGTACAGAAAAAAAAATGACAGAAGAGTAACTGAAGACACACCAAAATATTTCTGATAAGGAGAGCAAAGCTTAAGGGTAATGAAAAGGGTTTGTGCTCTGAATTGATTTTGGAAAACAAGACTCAGCAGTTGCTTTCTAATAGAGTACTATAAACCGAATTAACTACAGAAATTATTTCCTGTTAGTGACTACTTCTGCATTCTCAGTGCTGCAGCTGGGAAAACTGGATTCCAGAAAAAAAAAACCTGAAGAAATTCTAAACATAAAGTCTCCTTCTTTCTTCCTTTCATCTTCCCCTTTTAACCACCTAGCCCTATAATATGCTCTTTTTGTTGCTAAATGAAGCTTTGTGCCAAATTATCAAGGCTTTGGGACAAAGGCTTATTGGACCTACTCTGATAAACTTTTCTTGACCTTTTTGCAGCCCTTTTTTCCCTTGGTCTAGCTCTAAGAGCAATTCATCTAATTGACCTAGTGTCTAGGGAGACTTTGTTTTAGTTCTGATTATTTTTGTGTGGTACCATCATAGTTTCACTACTCTAACATGGTAAGTATTGTGGAAAAATACAGGCCTAGTATGACAGCAGAAGTTCTGAGTAATGAGGCTGTGAGATGTGGCATAGAGAGAATGTAGGTATGGGTTGGTAAGAATAGTGGTAGGGACTTGGCACAGAATACCAAATTTATCATAGTAGAATCATAAAATGGCTTGAGTTGGAAGAGACCTCAAGGATCAAGGATAAAGACAAAACTGTCACAAACCTAGACTCCTGATAAAAAACACCAGAAGTTGATATCTCATTGTGATGTCCTCTGTTCCATTCTGGAACTTCCAGGTTTGCAACCTAGCAGAGCAGGGAAGGGTGAGCACAACATCAAGGGAGGGATAAAAAACTAAATGTGCGTGTTTCAATTTTAACTATATTCTTGCTATTTTGAGACTTTTTTCCCTATGTAACTATATTATTATTGTTCTGTAACAAACAGATTCAGATAAAAATTCTTGAATTCTCTGGAGACATTCAAGATGCCTATCTGTGCAACCTGGTCTAGGGAGCCTGCTTTGGCAGGGAGTTGAACTAGATAATCTCTAGAGGTCCATTTCAACCCCTACAGTTCCGTGATTCTGTGAATTAGGTTATTAAAATTTCAGTTATGCTAACAATAAAGTCCTGGATTTGTATGTCATGTGTTCTACTCATAAAGAAGATACTGAGGTTAGTAGCTGAACATAAGAGACTGCAAGGAGCTATATTACCTATGGAGAAGAGAAATCCAACAGTAACGCCAATGAATTATGTCAGTAGGTATTCCTTTTTAAAATGGGAGATCACTCCACTCACCATGCCCACCCAAGAAAGTGTTGACTACACATTTATAGGCATTGAGTATACATATTCATCACACTTCCAAGAAATTGGTTACATCCTAGAATGTGGGGAGGGTCTCTGGACCTATCTGGTTGTATCCTTGTGAAACCTTTAGGGGTTGCATTGTGTCACAACAGCAACTCTACCTCCTTATCTTTGTGGTACTTCCCCATTGAGTTGCAAAGAGCAACTCCACTTATCATCATTGGAAACTCCATTATGTTGCAAACAGCAGCTCTACTTGTTTTCACTTACCTTCAGTGGACCATGCATTTCTGTGGTCCCTATGTTCCTTCCTGTTCCTTACCTGTTTGCACGAGCTATGAGGCCTAGTTTAAAAAAGTGTATACAAGTCTCCTTGATTCACTAATGTACCAAATGCCATCCTAGCCCAACTCTCCTTTTCTAACTTTAACTTTAGTGGTGGGTACTCCAGGATGCTATGCTTGATGTTAGGAGTAATTATAGGATTTGTTTACTGAGGAGGATCCTGACTTTATTGAAACCATTTTCAAAGCTTTCTGGATTTTACTTATGAGTCCTGGATGAGATCAAAAGTCTCAAACCTGGCTTCCTGACATTAATTACAGCAAATGTGAAGCATTGTTGCCAATATCCTTTAGACACAGCATCCAATTTCTAGACATTTTATACAAGGACACATAATGACTCCCTTGTGCACTTCCCTACTGATGACTTCTGGTTTTTTTTATTGTTGTTTTTGTATGCTCAGTTCTATTTTTCCTTTATGGTTTGTTTTGTGGATTGTTTTTTCCCATATTCCTCTATTCAGCAAAGATGTTTGCATTCATATATATGCCTGCTCACAAATCCTCTACCAATTCATACCATTTAAAATGTTTCAAAACACCAAGACAAGCAATGCTTACTCTCTACTCCTCTTTTATTTTTATTTTTTAATCTATTATAGCAATTTCCTTCTCAAGCTCTATCCCTACTACTCAATCCACTCCTTTATTATTATTATTATTATTTTAATGCATAGGTCTTTTTTGTTTCTATTCCATTCCCTGTGACCCTACATTATTCATTTCTGTACCCACATGTAGTCTTCTTTCCAGAAAAGGACAGGATTGGCTCTTGGATTCTCCCACCTATTTTCAGTTTGCCTTTCTCCATCTTCAGGTGCCCCTTCTTCTGATAATATATCTAGAATCACTGATGTGCATCAGGTGATAATAAAACCTTTTTTCTGGCCACATTTCACAGAAACTTTTTTTAACTCTGTGAGCTTAGAAAAACTCCCCCTGTAAACAATCCCTTTCTTTCCATGGCAATGTGGAAAAACTGTCCAGATATAAAAATATGTATTAGAAAAATATTGGTGCATAATTTTGCATCTGCCATTTTTTTTTCCCTCAAACTGGTAAAAAAAGGGAGAAGATTTTATTCAAACAAGGTAGTTAACTTCTTTGCCAGAATGTGACTAGTGATGCTTGTGCTAAGACTCGCATATACACACAAGGGAAACTATCATCATTTTCTATTAAATTGACATTTCCCTTCCTTTCCAATGACATCCTCCTTACTCTCCCCACGACAACATGAAATATCAGTTGCAGTCAGACCCAAGCTGTTTACTGGCTTGGATACTAGCTTTTGCTATCAAAAGTAGCGTTCACCATAAAAAGTTTACACATGCCTATAAAATTCTATTTTCCTTCTGAAGTATGCACATTTTCTTCATCATTTTTCTCCCCAGTGGGGTCTTTTTTATCATTTCCTGGTAGATTCTTCACAGAAAGCTCCAATTTGACAATTTGACACATAAGATGACAGAGACCTCTTCCCCTTTTAAAAGTACACACATATCTGTGTCTACAGGTGCACACAAGTAAAGGTTTTCATGATTTTGCTCTATAGTAATAATAAAAATAAGAATCAAAAATGGTATTGTTTATGGAGAGACAACAACTTTTCTGTTTTGTCAAAGTGAACATACAAGATTCTGTGGTAATGTCTCAAAATGAAAAGTATGTATGAACAAGAATGTTGGTACAGTATCCTCAGAATAATAATATGAAAATAAAAAAGTTTCTCAGGTGCTTTACCTTTCAAATGATCCTGTCTGGCCGTTCTCATTTGAATAAGCAATCCTAAATAACCACAAGTTCCACAAGTTCACAACTTGAAGGCTAGATGATCATGAGAAATGTAAAATTAAAGCAAAATAAACCCTCCTTCTCTGTAGAAAGCTCAGAGGCTTTGTGAAATGATAAAGGAAGACCACAGAAAGAAATGCCAACAGGGCAAGAGAGCAAACAGGATTATCTGCTGGGATATGCTCTTTAAACTGTGATAATGTTTAACTTCTTACAAGCAGGTGTGATGTTTGACACCTCTTTTCATGCAAAGCCTGGCCCCAGGTCACCCATGAGCACACTGTACTACTAGATTTCAGCAGATTCCACAGAAAAGTATTCTAAAAGGAAAAGAAAAAGGAGCCAAATTATGCAGCAGATAAAGTCAACACATTTTAAAATGGAAATGACATTATTTGCAAACAAGTGGGTTTGGTTTTTTTTGCTTCTCCACCTTGCTCTGCAAACTAACATTACATTATCAAGTATTTAAAAGTTTATACTGAAGAAAAAGTATTGACCTTCAAGGTAATGATATTAAAAATGTAATTTGATTCAAATGAATGGAGTTGAAAAGAATCATTACATAAAGAGCAATATTGTCTTAATTAACAGTGCATTAATGTGCAGAAGCAGAAGGTCAGAGGCATTAATGTATTTTCAGAAAAATACTGACCAGAAGTCACTAATTCTTAAAATACTAATGAACATTTGTAAAACTGATTTTATGCAAAAGTCAGATACTTTTCTGTACCAATATACTTCAGGAAACAGAAGAAAAATCATGCCCCTCCAAATCATGTCAAATCAACTGAACACAAACCATGATCTTACAGTAACTACTCCTTTACTCCATTTTGATCAGGCTTTTTGATAGTAAACACTGTACTTGGTTAAAATTTAAGTTTATCATTAGGGATTTGATTTAGTAGTTGGGTAGGGATAGTGATAGGAGGATGGTTGGACTAGATGATCTTGTAGGTCCTTTACAACCTAATGAACATATGAACCTATGAAAAATGTTTGCTAGAACATATTCTGTTACTCACTTGTATGAACTGAAATTTGAAAGAAATATGCTATCTGATTCTCACTTTTTTAAGGAAATAAGGTAACCTAAAATCTGAGAAGAACTGCAAGAAGAAAAAATTCTCTTTATGTTCTTCTGTAAAATAATACTGTATTAGGAAAAGAGATTATCAAACAAACAAAAGCATAAAAAGATTATTTCATGCCGTTATTATTATTTTTTTCTCTGAAAATTCCCTTCCCCTTCCCCTTCCCTTCTCCTACCAGGGCACAAAAACAGTTACCCCAAAATTGTCACGGTCTTTTTATTCGGAAGAAATAAGAAAAGGGAATAAAATTAAACTAATTTTCATTTTTGTCTTGGCAGCCATTCTCAGTAACTGCAATCCAGTCTGTATTGTAAGGTGCTGCACTAATACTTCTGACAAATTTACTATCTCCTAAGCTGCATCAAAATGATCACTAAAGTACTAATAATTTGATAGTTGGAGTTCAGATATATTTCAGAGAATTTGATAAACAAACTCAAAGCTTGACAGCCCAGACTATCCTTCCATGTACAGGGAACAGAGAAGAAATCTATCTTTTCTTCTGAAACTCTTTGTAGAAGGATTGCATTTAAATGTCTGAATTTTGAATATTTAAATGTCTTGCTGGTTTGGAAACAAACAGTAACAAATGAAGTGTGTGCATTTCTGAGAGGAGATGTGTCTGTGAGTACTCTAGAACTGAAAATCCAAACTTTTATTATTCACCTTTCTACTTTTTTCTTGAAAGTATGAAATCCTAAATTTAACAGCACTAAGTTACTTCTCCATTTTCCCTCTACATCCTTTAAACATCAAAGAGCTTGTCTATTTTTGTGTCTCTTTTACTTCCATCTCATCAGTGCTACCCTCCCCTAGTGGCAATATTAATTCAGAATCCTTTGACAGGAAGTTTTAAAGATGCGTATGTCAGAGGAAGCTGAAGCATCACCATAGTATTATGCAAAAAGGCCTATTGTAAAATAAATCCCTATGCCACAGCAATTTTAGCTTCTCATTTAGTCATTTACACAAGATGTGCTATAATCATGGTGAAGACATAACTTATTGTTGGACTGATAAATTCCATACAATCAGTGCATTGTAAAATATGATGAAAATCAAGTTTTATTCTGTCAATTCAGCATTACATGACAATAGAGGCACTGCTCCACAGTCCTTTCTTTTCTCTGCTGACTGAATCTGCTTTTCCCGGGGGTTTTGAGATGTAGCCAAGATTTGTCGACAGTTCTCAGGAGCTATTCTCCATCTGACTGAAAGCATCAGCTGGATCCCTGACCTTTGCACATGGAATTCCCCTAGGGGCTCAAAAAGGATGAGTCATACAAAGCATTCAGACCACCATAGAACATTATTCCTTTTCCCCTTCTGAACAGAGATCTGAGGTTGCAAAAGCCAGGCTGGGGAAGGTCTTCTCTGACAAGTTACATCTGCCTCTTTGCCAAGATGAAAACATGGCAGACACTGCTGGCTCTTTTGCCTACTCACTGAGCTCCAGCCTGCCAGCCTCTCTCAGCCTTCCACCTGAGGCTTTCTGCCTGTCTGTCAAGGACTGGATCTTCAGGAAAACAGACAAAGATATCTGATCATTAATCACTCACCCTAAAGAAAGTTTTCTGTGCAAACAGAAATTTATGTATCTTCATAGTATTCCTGGATCCATTTCAGGGAAACATTAGGCCCGAGTATGACCTTTTATTTGGTGTAGGAAGACAGACAGCAGTCAATTTACCTTTTTCTTCACAATAACTCCATAGTTTTTTGTGATGCTAAATAATTTTCATACTGACAAGTAGTAACATAGAAAAGTTTCAGAGCAGCAGTACAAAGTGCTTAAAGCAAAAGTGCAGGTGCAGTATGACAAATGAAAACCACTGAAGACACTGGCACATATTCAGAGATGGTATCTTTATAAAACAAACCAACAATTTGTATTGTTGGATGGAAGCACATTGCAAAGGCCATGTACATCTCTATTTTATCAGAGGAAAAATGACTTTTTTTTTAATCCAGCAATTCCTTTTTAACTCTGATAAAGATAATGTATCCCTGAACAGAAATGGTTCATAACAACATGGAGGCAACCTGTTTTTTACAAGTATCTCTGTCTAAATGTATACACATTTCTTATAAAACAGCTTAGCACCAAAAGCAGATACCAGATAGAAAGATTAAAGCAGAAAATGTCTTCTCAAAAGTTCTTCCATAGCTCCTTTAAAAAACTGAAGGACACTATAGCATTTCTTGAGAGTCAGACCTACTTTTCCATCAAAACGTTCACTGCATTTAGCTTAATTGCATACTCTGATGTTTGCTGTCCAAAATCCATTTTATCTGGCCAAAATTCAGATTACAGTTTCAAATATCGCATCATACCATACTGTATAAAATTATAACATATTATATCATATGGCATTTAGCTTAATAGAAGAGTCCTAGTAGTCCTAGCATGCAAAAGATGAGACTGTCAGTATGAGACACACACTGAGCTATCCTGGATTACTTAGGGCTGAGTCATCTAGGACTCTCCATACTTTTTAGCTCAGAGCAACTCAGAATTAGGCTGGTGGAAAGATGTGAATATATTCCTTTGACCACCATTTTTGGAGGATATCTATCTATAAACTTTATGAACACCTCTCTCAGGTAGTTGGTGCGCAATTCTTAGAATTATATATAACCCATAACATGATTGCAAACAATTTTCAGTAAGCAAATATTATAAGAATACAAATAAAAAGGATGAACACAGATTCTTCACTAGATTATTTTTGACAGAGAACAGTACAAGATTGTTAATATTATGGAAATAGAGCATCCACGTGTTGCTACTTCCCTAGAATAGTGTTTCAGCAAGTTGAGGTCCAGGAACTTTCTGAATGAAGAAGTGTTACTATTTTTGGTAATAGCCTTGAGCAATTTCAATTTCCTTTATTTTTCTGCTGTTCTTTGAACTCGTGTAAAAATAACTTGAAGGTTTTAGAAATAATAAGACTATCAGTTCTGTTCTAGAAAAACAACATTGAGAGGAGGTATAAATGGCTCCAAGCTACTCTCTACAAAACTCCAATAACCACAAAGTTCTTACAACTACAAGGACATGGACAGTCCAAGAACAACTAAAAAACTAAGAGCTCTATATTTATGGCCTGAACTGCAAATCCTTTTTCACAATGAGCAAGTTTTGGAACAACATGATCCAGAACAGAGAATATACAGAAATTTGATCTGACATAATCCTTGTGCAAACACTGTGTGTAGTGCTGTCAACAGTCAAACGAACAGTAAATATGAAGGCTCGATATAAGACTGAAATGTCTTGCCATTCCCAGTAGATCAGTGCTCAGTAATATTGACAGTGACCTAGGATTCTATGTGAATAAAGAAAAAAAGCTCGTTTTGCCCACTGACACCAGGTTGATATGTGGTAAAAAAAAAAAAAAACCTTCTGGAATTCTTTGTAGAAGACATACATAGCCAAAGAAGCCAGCTTTCAAAAATGTCTTTGTTTGTTACACTACTTTTCTATTATTCAGTTAAAGTAAGCTCCTTGCCTTAACTGCATCCTTAGGTCTGGTGATTCTTATGATCACTCCCTAGTACATTATTTCAGTAACCTTCTCCTTTTTTTGTGAAATTTGATTTAAATGGAAAGCTGAAGTCTAATTTTTGTTTACTATAAGACTAATCATATAGTGCCACAAATGTGTTCATCAGTGAAACAGAGCAGGTCTTTGCTAGTTTCTTCACCTTACTTGCAAAGGATGGAAAGTGTGAAGTTCATCTCACCAAATGCACCCATCTATACTGTAGATGACTACTCCTGAGCTCTTTTTTATATAATCACTGGAAAAACAACGAACATTTTCTGTATATCATTTCATTCAACTCATCCCAAAGTCTAAAATAGATGAGCTGCTCCCGAAATGTGTTTTTATTTCTTGTTGCTTTTGGTTTGTTTTGTTTCTGTCTTTGCACTGAGCATTGCCTCATTAAATGTAGAGGTCTAAATTTACAGAAATAAATTCTCACCTTACATAATGAAAAGAAGTGAAAAATAGTGTAAAGTTCACCCAGACATTTTGTTTTCAGTCTCATTTCAATGTATGAAGCTTCAAGACATTGAAGAAGGCAGATAAAGTGAGTTTGACATCCACAAAGAGGAAATTTATCTTCCTTTCACCATTCATTTTCAGAGTCAGCACTGGATTTTGCAGAGCAACTGGCCATACACCAATACGTTATTTATATTTTAATATTGGTCACTTTGAAAAGCACACAGCAAAAACAGACTGAAATACTAGTTGTCACATCCCTCTGATGCATTATTGACCAAGCCATCTAGTTAACATTGTAATTCTGCCAGTATTATAGAAATTTCCCAGTTTTGCACTGTACAGTCTTTTTGTATTGGACAGCATTAGGATAGTCTTCTCTTTGCAGTTCTGCACTGGATTGAAAATTCTAGTAATGCTGGTCACAGGAATAAGCCTAATGGAACCAATTGATGCTTCCTGAATAAATCAAGTCTCTGTTATAAGATGCATTTCTTGGATTAAAGTGAATATATAAGACGATAATATAAATTCCATGGCAATGCAGCAATTTTCTTAAAGTGTTTTGGAAGAATCATGCTCACTGTTACAACAAAGCTTAACTTAATCAACTCTAACATATTTTCTAGGCTAACGTGGCAAATATTCATTCTTTTGTCAATAACCAACTTCCATTCCTCCACAGGTTTTTAAGTTCTGTAATTTTCTAAGATATTTGCTTCTTTACAGAAGCAACAACTATCCTATTGCATCATTTTCTCTTAAATTAAAAAGAGTTGACAGGAAAAACTGAAATGTATTATAAACACTGACTGATACTCATTTATGCTAATAACATTGCTTTAGGAAGTCATACTAGCAAATTCTGGTGTAGAAGGCAAAACTATAAAGATTAGTCTAATGTTTTATTCCAGCTAATCAGTTCTGCTATTCACTAACTGGAATATCAGTGTAAGAGTTATGCTGCTAATGTTCTATAAGAAGACTCCTTCTTTAAAAATAGATTTTAATTTTAACATAAAGCCTCATGTATATTGTGACTAATAAGTAAATTAAATTTTTTATTCTCTGTCAGGTAACATTCTATTCTGGTAGTATAATCATTAAATATATATATATATATATATATATATATATATTAGTTGAGATTTCAACTTTACAGGCACCATGCTGAAAATGCTTTAAACATATTTTCTAATATTTTTAAAATCTCCCCTACTGGAAACTTAATTCACTTTCTCCATCTTCAGTAAGATGATTGCAAAAACTCAAAATCTAGTTTCTACATTCAGTTACAAAAACACTGCTTTCCTTCTTCCTTCACACACAACTTTTCTTCTGATAAATAGAATCCGTAGGCATGGGGTGGAATTCACATTAATTTTGAGACCTGGGAAGGATAAGATTCAGTTCTAAATATACACATTAAATTCTGGTTCACCTTTTCGTATTTGTATTTATACTGTAGTTCATCTATGCATATATGGATTTATATGTGGTTGTCTTTATTAATTTTAAAATTTTTGAAGCCTGATATTTTATATCCATGTTATAACAAAAATAATTATGAAATTAAGCTCCTCTTTCCTTATTGCAATTCATTAAACATTTTGATGTAAAATATAATTGAAATGTTTAGACTGCCTTTGTGAAATACTGCACTGATATTCTGTAAAACCTTGTGGGTGATTTTTAGGTGCTTCCTTTCCCTTTTTCCTCTTTTCTGCTGTCTTCTGCTCAACACTGCCCTCCTTTTGCCATTGTTCATTGCAACAGTTTATCCACATCTTTGTCAGAACACAACTCTTCAAAATTTGGCCACAGTTAAGAGTACTGTGTTTTGAAACTATGCCTTAAGTCACAACTAGGCCACCACTAATTACGGGTGCATATAATTACATATGCAATTAAATATTCCAGAGATTTTAAGTAATACCAGAAAATTAGTGAGCAAGATTACATTTATTGACTATATTAGCTATGTCATTCATAGTCAAAGTAGAGCTTGACAAGTCAAAATTGACCTCAATTAATAATTGGTGTTTAACTTTTTCACAAGAGTTTCAAGGAATTTGGCTTTGGTCTCTGACAGTTCAGAACCTTAATTTCCTGACTGTTAGTGTACACAAAGGTTTAGAAACTCATTTAAGCCTGCGGCATTAAATGCCAGGAGCTTGTTCTGTAGAATGCATCAGCTATTTACTGGATACCAGTCACTCATGAAGTACAGTAAATCTCTCGTGGAACAGGTGAAGGAGAAAGATTACATTTAAATACGGAAAACCTTACAAATTTGGTATCTTCTCTTAGCAGAAAACATGGGGAAATTTTAGTTTCCCAGAAAGCTTCCTTTACATAATAGCCTGCTATCAAAACTAGATTTACTACTAAATATTTTGAGGTGGTCTAACATCATTGCAATAATAAATTGTATATCCAGTCTCCTGCCCTCATTTCCTCTCAGCCCATAGATAATCCTCTCTGAATTAGTATTGTTTTGGATACTGACAAGATATACTAACTGAGGAGTCTGGTCATCACTGATTGTAGAGTAAAAATTATTATTTTCTGAGGAGTTAAATGGGACACGTAAGCATAGGAGGTCTTAGAATTCTAAAGGATATTCTAATTCATATTCCTAGGAAAAAATACCACCATAGGTATCTCAACGTTTGCAGTTTTGTCTGTAACTTTTAGGATTTCAACTTTTTAGTGCTTTTAATAGCCATGGCTCACTGGAATTTTTTATTGAACTAGAATCATTATAATAGTGATGATCACTACATCAATCTACAATCATTACAGCAGTACTTTTATGTCCTATGAATTTCATATTTCTGTTAATACACGGAATTACAAGCTGAAATCTAAAAAATCTATTGACAATTTAACAGTACTTGAAGAGATGCATCTACCAGATGAAACATCAACTCTGTCCACTATATTGTGACGCTAAGCTGAGGCTCAATCTTCCAGAGTCAGGCCAGAGAAGAAGACAACATTTCTCATACAACACAGTAACTCTTGATCCCATACCAACTTGAAGACAATAGTGCGCCACCACACCCATTGTGTAGTCCTGATTTGGTGCTTTTTGACAACCACCTATTAGGGCTGATGAAGGACAGACTACATGAGCAACATTTTCCTAGCAACAATGCTGTCACAGCAGCTATGAAACAGCAGGTCACCTCCACTGGTGAAGATTTTTACAAGCACAGTATGCAAGCTCTTGTTCATTGTTGGCAAAAATATATAACTAAGTGTTATTGCATTGAAAAATAGTGCTTTTTATCTGAGAGCTTGCTCTATCAAAAAATGTTATTTCTACCTGTTGTAGAAAATGGAAATCATAGAATCACCATGCTTGGAGAAGACCTCCAAGGTCATCCAGTCCATTTGTCCACCTGCCACTATTATTTGCCCACTAAACCATGTCCCTTAGTACAACATCTACAGATTTCTTGAATTCTGCCAGGGACAGTGACTCAATCATCTCCCTGAGAAGCCTGTTCCAGTGTCTGATCACTCCAGTGGAGAAGAATTTTTTTCTAAAATCCAACCTGAACCTCCCCTGGCACAACTCAAAACATTCCCTCTCATTTTATTGCTAGTTACACAGCAGAAGAGGCCAACACCCATCTTGTGACTACCTCCTTTCAGCTGTAGGGAGCAATAAGGTCTCCCCTGAGCCTCCTGTTCTCCAGACTAAATAATTCCAGTTACTCAGCTGCTCCTTTTAAGGCTTGTGCTCCAGGCCCTTCACGAGATTCAATGCTGCAAGAGTAAACAAATTAAAGGCTAAAGGCAGGTAGCTTTATGTATAAAAGAAAATACTGTAATACCGGAAGCCTACTAGAAAGCTATTTTCTTCGGGTTCAGGGTAGTAACAATAAATACATCCTAAGTTTTTTTTCCCTTCATTTTGCACAGTGTTGGATGCAAGATGACCATGTGTAGCTTTGAGGTAAGCCGCATTTGTGAAGCACTTAAGGGCAGACCTCCTTTCTAGCTTTTGCATACTAAGACAGATATTACTCAGATATCTTTCTTTGACTTTGTACTGAAATGAGAATCATATGGATGCAACAAGTCCAAGCTACAGCCTCAGAGAGAGCAGTGGTCACCAAAGCATTGCTGATCAGCCACTTCAAAGACTCATACCATGTCTTTCCTCCAAAAAGTCAGCTATTTGTGGTAACAATAGCTGGCAGGATCTGACTGTTCAGAATCACTGGCACCTCACCAGGAAACTGAAAGTCTATTTAAAGTGGATTTGGACATACTGTAAACAAAGCAGAATATATCATGCTTTAAAGTCAAGGACAACTGTCAGTTCTGCAGAGGACTAGATGAGGCAAGAAGGACTTACACAATTGCTTGGAAATATAAGCATTCAAAGCTAATAAGAAAAGAGGCCCAGCAGCAATGAAATGTGAGATTAACCAAACAGCAATTATCCCAGTAATAATACGGTATATGTTTCCTCTTTACTGCTCTTGTGTGGATTACAAAATGGATTCTAAAGCAGAGCAGGGTAAGCCTGGGAATACTGTACTTATATTCATTATAGAAGCCAGCATGAAAATCTATAGAGACCTCTAGTCTCACTGAGGCCATCCCTTGGCCTTACAGACAAGAAATAATAGCAACAAAACATTAAAGGCTTAAGAGGGAAGAAATAAAATCAGGAAAAAACATGATAGATTTTCCTTGTTGAGTTCAATTCTTAAGTGGACCAGATCTTTTTTTTTTTGACTCTGCATGTAAATGATAAAATAGTCTGCTTCTGCTCTATCATCTTTCTCTGTATCAAAGTAATTACTCAAACCAGAATGCTGAGGGACCATCTCCTCTGACAGAAGATTTAGGAAAAAGAAAATCTTATTGAAAATAAATATATATTTTGTTTGATTTCCAACTAACTAATTCTATTTCTCTCTCCATTTTCAGTTCATGTCAAAACAAAGGATGATCTATTGTAGTCTGTGGTTACTGACTTTCCCTCATCTTTTCCATTGTTTTATTTGTTGTGTTCTAAATGTCACAGCAACCCAGACACCATGTCAATTTATTTTCATCTCATCTCTTATTACCTGTAAACAAGCTTTTCTTTTTTTGATTTAGTTTATCTGTCGCCTAAGTACCACTTATTTCTTCCCAAGCCGTAAAAAAAAAAAAAAAAATAATAATAATAATAATAATAATGATAATGAAATAAGAAAGATCAACTTTGGAGAAAGCTGAAAAAATATATATATTTATATATACAGTTCAAAATGTTTGTTTCATTGAATTTTAATCCCAGCATGAATCTAAACACTATTTATTTTACTCTTCTCTCTGTAAACCTTAGAGTTTAAAGGTCACGGAACTTTGAGCAAGTTTCAGTTTAGCTTCAAAAAGTTTGACAATTTTCTGGTGTTATAGTTGGTAGAAATTAGAGCATCAATAAATCTATTCAATGAAAAATGCTGGAAGCGTGCCACAAAATGTGTGAAAGTCAACAGATGCAGTATGTAGATGGAGAGAAAATGGTGCACTGCCTAATGCCTTGTGCCTATAATTGAGAAGCTATTTTATCTTTATTTCCTTCTTTCCCTCTTAACAAGATTGTTCTTCCAGCTTTCTAAATGATTTAGAATCAGATAGGCACTAAGGTCCATCTCAGGTTCATGTTCAGATTCTTCCCCTGGCAGCAGCTCTCGCTGCTGTGGGATGTCTTTCCAAGGCACTGTAGTGCCAAGTTCATGTTTCAGCTCATTCTTTGCCATGCTATTGGCAGAACTTCTTATCATTTCAGTTCTACATTCATATACTAGCATAAAAAGGATGGTGAAATCTCCAACTCCTATTCTTCTTGGATATAACTGTTGTACTGAATGAGATTATCACCCCTGGAACTAAAACTCCGAGAAAACAAATCTCTCCTCTCAAACTTAAATATTTGTGATTTGTATTTGTTAGCCTTTTAGAGGCCTTGTCCCTTGCCACTCTGACACGGACTGAAAAATTGTTACTTTGTCAGTATTCATTACATGGTTGTAGAGTCTCCTTCCTTGGAGATATTCAAGACCCACCTGGACACTTTACTGTGCAAGCTACTGTAGGGAATTGCTTTAGCAGGGGTTGACTATGTGACCTCCAGAGGTCCTTTCCAACCCCTACAGTTCTGTGTTTCTGTGGTTCTGTAAATTCTCTGGAAGCACCTGACTGCAGAGCTTAATAACTGGAAGAGAATGACTAAGGTCTCTTAATGTGACTTTCTTCCCAGAAGAGGATGATAGTCTTGCTTTCACTTGTAAGATCTTTCTAAGAGATGTTATAAAACTACAAGTGTTGGATTAATTCAAACTCTGGATCTTAGTTGTGTGAGACCCAGAACTACGTTCAGGCTGTAATGCTGGCTGTCAAAAATCTTTCTGTTTTCAAAATAATAATAATAATAATAATAATAATGACAACAACAATAGCAATAATAATAATAATAATGAGCATAAGCATAATACAGAAAAAAAAGCTTTGAAGATCTTCAGTTCTCTCATTAAAGTAACACTGAAAATTTTGGAAATGTAAACTGTGGGAGAAGAAGCATTTCACAGTGGTGTATATGTTAAAAACAAAAATGAAAACAGTGAAAGTAACTTAGAACATTCAAAAGAACTCCCCATTCAGTAACCCAGATGGTTGAGACCAGAGTCTCAGAAACAGATTTCTGTATTATGCAGCCAGATTACTCCAGTCTTGGTTGTTTGCTTTCCTTCCAAATAGTTATTTAGTGAATTATTAAATACAGAATGATTTCAGGTGTTCTCTGACTCTATTTTCCTTCCTGGTAAGATAGGCTTATAACTTTCAATATTCATTTTACTGTGACTCAAAAGTAACATTTGCAGTGATAAAAAAAAAAAAATGAGTTTCATAAAATAATCTCTGAAATTGTCGGTTATAATAAAAATGTCTCCTTTATTGCCTAAAACCAGAATGGGCAAGTGGCTCTTAAACAATTGAATTATATTGACATAGCAAGTTTCTGAAAGCACTAACTAATTAGCTTAGTGGTATTGCTGTAATGTACTACAGTGCAATCACATAATTTAGACACTTTCTGGTGTTTAAAGGATACTTGAACATTTTCTATTTTGTTTTCTGCAGATTTGAAGTCAATAGAATAGCCACCAACTTACTGAAAACGGCATTTTGCCAGTGCTGATGCTTTTGAAAAATCTCATCCTCAAGCAGTGTAGAAATAATTGGGTGTGTTGGTGTGGACCAGGGATGGAAAAACAAATTGCTTTTTAACACCACCTAATGGACTAGATTTAATTAGAATCTCTAAGGAATTGCTTACCAGTACAAAAGGGAGTATTATATTCTTAAAAAAACAGGTATTTATAGAATTATATATATATATTATATAATTATATATATATATATATAATAGAATCAGCCAAAATTGCATCTTTAACTCCTCAGCAGAGATCTCTGGGTATTTAAGACACTTTTCCTCCAACAACCAGTACAGAACAGAGATGGAACTTGTGATTTATGTGACTCTACTTGGAATGCTTACAGGCAGTGAGTTTGTTATGATCAGCAACAGCAACACCATGATCAGAATGCATATTTTCATTTTTTTAGTTGGAATTGTAGCATCTTTGAAAGACTGCATAAGGTTTGCTTAAGAAAAGAAAAGGTCTTCAGCTAGTGCGCACTATTCTATGTTTTGGAACAAAACAAGATGGAACCTTAAAAATCATGTTGACTTCCCAAATTCCCTGCAAGCAGAATCATAGATTTTTCATAAATTATTTAATGCATTTTTTATAGATTTTTCTTCATTTGTTTGTATTTTTTATATAATGATTGAAGACAATAAAAGTTTTACTTAAGCTGTTTTGATTTTCTCTAAAATAATTGCCAGTGTGAGAATATAGATTTTTTTTAATGTGTGTTTTGAAATTACTTAAAAAGATAAAAACCAAAACTCCTTTCTGTAAATCTTAATCAATACTATTTATCAAATCAAGAGAAGACTTAAATCAAGTACTTCTGATTCTCATCAGCATTACAATAAAGAATTAAGAGACTGGGGGAAAATGAATTCTGACATATCCTTTTATGGATATGTGCTTTTGGTAAAATTATTTTTCTACTAGCACTAGGAATATAGTTAACTTACAAGAATTTGTCTTGAAAATCAAAAAGCTCAATTTTACATTTTAGATTCCCTATGCTATATAAAAATATTTATCTTGCTGAAAAGTAGTACTATTTAACTAGATTATCAAACACCTGGAATGTAACAAAAAAACCCAAAACATTATCATTTCTCCCATGTATTGTCCTTCCAGCCACATAGCCTTCTCTTAAATATTCAATGATTGCTAAGCTTGAAATAAAAGATAAACAAAGTTGGACTCCTGTCTTACATTTTGCTCCAGTGTGTTCTCAGCTTAATTTCTTATTTCCACTAACTGTTAATACTCCACTTCCTTGCACCTTTTGAAGTGAAATAAAGGGAATGAAGATTCAGTAAGAAGATAGTTTTACAACTCCCCACAGTAGCTAGCTAATCTTAATAGTTTGGTTATTTACTTATTTCTCCATGGTGGTTTATTTTATTTTCATTGTAAATAAAGGCCCAAGTGAATGAAAGAAAGCGTTAACATAGCAGTGTGGAAAGAGAGAGGATGAAGAAAATTGAGTAAATTCTACTGGAATATGAGATACCATCTTTAACTTTTATATTGTGAGTTTAGAAGGCAGGATGGTAAAGTACATTAATTCTTCTTCAGGTTTCCCACTGAAATAAAACACCAACAAACAATATCTATGTGATGAGGTTTTTGTTTGTAATTTTTGTTTATTTTCTCATTGTCTGTTTATTTCTAGTGGAATCGTTTTTTAAATAGAATCTACTAAGCCTGACTATCATTGGCAACCAGTGCTGCACTAGCCTGAGATAGTCCATCACTCTGCATTTCTTTGTCAGATGTATATGATTTTCTTTTAATCTATATGATTATATATGCAGTTTGGGTGCAGAGCTCTCTTTGAGCTGGTTAAAACAACATGGCTGTATTTGGATGCATAGAGTGGCCTTGCAGGCTCCTGTACCAGTCCCTTTCTGAAAGCAATAATAACAGTACATTTTCTTTTGAATGAAAAGCTTACATATTATCTCTGCTCATGCACTTCTATGAAAAGCTCATATTCTTCCTGTACACTCTAAAGTGCTTACTGGCTATTCTCATTTAAAAAATCTGTGAAGGTTTTTACAAAGTTGTGTTAGTCATATAGGCTATACTTTTTTTTCAGCGCTTCAAGATGTCCTATTACTCATGAACCTATGAGGCATAAGCTTTTATTCTGCATACCACCCACACAACACATTTTAATCACATCATATACAACATTTTTGTTCATATTTTGACTATTTCTTCCTTTAGTTCTATGGAAATGGTTGCTGCTACTGGCAGATTACTGACACTACCAAGCAGCAGAATCCAATTTATTTGTCTCTTGTTTTGAAATGCAGCTAGCTCACTAATTATTATCCTTTTCTTCTATCTGTAAATGCAGTCACTGTCATTGAAATACTCTATATGCTCTCACCAACTTTACAGAGACTGGGTAAAAGCAAAGGAAAGTGCTACTCCCAAAAATTATGCTCAAGCTTATTTGTTAGTGTACTTGGAACTCTGGAGAAAATAGTTAAAAGCTTTTCAATATAAACGTTTAAGCCACAAACTGAATCAGATCATTTTATTTTTGTTATTTGGTCTCTTCTGCACTCCTTTTTAAATGGCTAGTACTTTGCAGTGACTGAACTCTCTCTTTGGAGTGATGATAGTACATGATATGTCACCATTCTGAAAAGATGTTTATTTCTCCTTAGTTTCCATCTTCCACCTCTGAAGTATCACATTACTGCATTTTTAACTTTGATTACACAAACAGTTATCTCTGAAAAAGGGACAATACTTGGTCATTTCTTCCATGTTTTTGAATAGAGGCAGTCTTTTCATTCCTCATTCTAATGTGAAATGTAGAATCAATAAAAATATTCAAAAATATTATTCAAAGATCAAGTTGTTACAGAAAAGAGAACTAATTCCCCAATCCTGCATACTCATCTCACCAATGGTATTTATTGAAGTAATACACTGCACAGTGAGAGAATGCATTTAAAATGGAATAACATATTGATCTGAAAAAAATTAATCTTCTTATAAATGATTCTAGCTTTCATTATGAACTTCTTGCTCTGCATTCCCTAATATCTCAAAGAAACATGCCCAGTAGCCGCTATCTCCTGCCCTCCCAACTGTTACAGTTCATCTAAAAATTCATAACAATGGTTAAAAATGTTAAAGGATTGCTGCATAACTTATTCTACGCCTATTATAATCCTACTGAATAGATTTGCAAGACTGAAGAATGAGCCAAGTTCCATTTCATAAGATGTATCAAGATGCTGTAAAACTGATGGGTTTTGCACTGAATTGTTAGCTAGATTTTAAGGGTAGAAAAAACTGTCAGGTGATCTGGCTTTAGCTTGATTGGTTACAATAATTTTTCATAAGAATGAAGCTACAGTGTCATATACAGAAGTAGGCTGAGCAATCCTTTACAAATGTGGTCTCAGCCATGTTTTCTCACTCTACATTTTTTTGCTTGACTATATATCTGAAGTGTAGTGACAAATCTGTTCTCTCTGGCAACTCCAAAAACCAGTAATTTTGATATGTCTCACATAAGAGCTATGGTGCATGTACACATGCATATGTTCAAGTATAATATTCATAGGCATTATACTTCATAAGCAACTTGAAAGTCTGTATAGTTGGGAGCTTCATAATAGTGTAGAAATTATAGTGGAGAATAGATTATCTTAATTAATGAATCCCTGGCTGCAGAACAGAAGCATAGTCCCTGTAGTCTAACCGAGGACTTTTCCTGTTCTGGATCAAAATCTGCATCTCCATCTGAGTATTTGACCCAGATGTTAAAAATCTGTACAAGTCAAAAAAAGTAGGGCATTCCTAGCTCTGTGGCTACGCACCTGAAAAGCAGTGATGGGAAATTAAATAGAAATTTTATACCTAGCTGTATGCTATCAGGAAAAAATACATATTCCCATGTACAAACAGCTATATTAAGCACTGAAAGTTCAATAAAAAAACACAGACACAGGCAACTCACCCCACAGACTCCAGAGTAGAAAGGCTTAGGTTTGTCTTTCATGCATCATAGAATCACCAAGGTTGGAAAAGACCTAAAAGATCATCCAGTCCAACTGTTCACATATCACCAATAGCTCCACGAAACCATGTCCCTCAACACAACATCCAAATATTCCCTGAACACCCCCAAAGTCGGTGACTCCACCACCTTTCTGGGCAATCCATTCCAGTGCCTGACCACCCTGTCAGAGAAGTAGTATTTCCTAATGTCCAGCCTGAATCTCCCTTGGCACAGTTTGAAGCCATTCCCTCTAGTCCTATCACTAATTACATGAGAGAAGAGGCCAACCTCCAGCTCACTACAGCCTCCTTCCTTTCAGGAAGTTATAGAGAGCAACAAGGTTTCCCCTGAGCCTCCTCTTCTTCAGGATGAACATTTCCAGCTCCTTCAGCCTCTCCCTATAAGGCCTGTGCTCCAGACCCCTCACCAGCCTTGTTGACCTTCTTTGAACACTTTCCAGGGCCTCAATGTCTTTCCTGTAGTGAGGGGCCCAAAACTGGACACAGTACTCGAGGTGCAGCCTCACCAGTGCTGAGTACAAGGGTAGACTCAGATCACAGGACTTCTCCCAGACTTGACAAAATAATATCTTTACATGGATTACTCTTGTTTTAGTACTTCAGAAAGTGATAATTTTTATTTTCTGTCCTAAAAATAATTGATTCTGTGTTTACATAAGAGAAGTACATCAAAATAAAAAATGTTATGTTTTTTTTTTAATTTTCACTGTCATTGATACGATCTTGAAAAGCCTTATTCAGTGAGACTGGAAGACCTGCCTCTCTGATTTTCAATTTTCTTCATCATATACAGTGACATAATCTTAAATTTACCTTCCTATCTGATATGCTAAATCACTCATTATGCTTCCTATGATGCATAGGGGCTGTTTTACTCTCTGAAGCTCATTTGATATTTGCATATACTCTCTGACCCATGGAAAACAAACTTATGATTCAGTTACAATTTTAGTCTTACCCAAATCACATAAATATGCTGTATACACTTAGGAGTTTTTATTGAATCATTTGGATTTAGCATCCTTGTGCTAATAATTGTTCTAGATCTATCTTTAATTCCTTGCAGCCTAGCAGCTTCCAAGAGGTACAAGATGTTTAACATTCTAGAAATGTCTTCACTTACTATGAATCAAGCTGAATAGCTTAGGCTTGATCCCTATCCTTTTGATGACTTGGATTTGTTCAGATGCCTAATAGATATCTCCGCACAAGTTTTTCTTCTCTGGATTTTGCAGTGTGGAAAACAGTTTTGCACTGACAGGAAGCTCACCTGCATGGCATATATGTCTTTTCCAGCTCTTATCCACCACTCTGATGTTTTCTTGAGTATGTTCTATGTACCTTTAAGATTGGCTTAACATTTATTGTTCCTCTTTAGCTTTTAATAATATCAAGTTTCCAACAATCTGCTCTTCTGTGAATAATACACCTGATTCAGTTTTATTCAGTCACTGTGATGTAAGTATCTGCTAAAATGCCATCTCTCCTTGCTAGAATTTGACATTTCAGTTTTACTAAGGTATACCCTACTAGAAGAAAGTAATTCAAAGAATTAATTTCTGAGTGCAGAGATATCCTAGGGGTGAAACTACTTGTCTGGCACTGACAAAACTACACATTAGCTACACCACAGAACTACTAGAGGAAGAAAAAGGGTATTTACATTTCACTTTGCCTGCTATGTTATAATGGTTGTTTTGAAGAATTACTTCTGCTGCTGTCCCATCACTACAGCATTATACTTCAAGAATTAAGGAGTTGTGACAAACTAAAAGAAGTTATGTTTCTGAATATTAATGTCTGGTACCAAGAAAGGACTTTTTAACCATTTTTTTTTTCCCCCAACATTTAACTGGTTCCCTAAAAGAACGCCTAGGAACATTAATGAGAGAACTAGCATTGGCTTCACCAAGGGCAAATTCTCCCTAACCAACCTAGTGGCATAACTGCAACAGTGGACAAGAGAAGAGCCGCTGATTTCATCTTTAATCTAGGTCTTCATCAGTGACATTGACAGTGGAATCAACTGTACCCTCAGCAAGTCTGTGGATGACGGCAAGCTGCGTGGTGTTGTCAAGACACAAGAGGGATGGGATGCCATTAAGAAAGACCTAAACAGACTCAGGAGGTTGGCCTAGGGAAATGTAAAGAGGTTCAACATAGTCAAGTGTAAGGTCTTGCATCTGGGTCACAATGACCCCCACTTTCTTTACAAGCTGGCAGATGAAATAACTGAGCACAGTCCCACCAAAAAGGACTTGGGTGTACAGGTGGATGGCAAGCTGGACATGAGCCAGCAATGTGCTCTTGCAGTCCAGAATGTCAACTGTATCCTGGGCTGTATCTAAAGGAATATGGCCAGCAGATTGAGGGAGGTGTTCCTGTCCACCTACTCTGTGCTGGTGATATCTCACTTGGAGTATGGTGTCCAGAGAGGTTGTGGATATCCTGTACTTAGTGATATTCAAGGTCAGGCTGGATGGGGCTTTGAGCAACCTGATCTAGCTGTAGGTGTCTCTGTCGGTTGCAGGGGAGTTGGACAAGATGACCTTTACATGTTCATTCCATCTCAAATCATTCTATGATTCTATGATACAGAATACTTTAAAAATATCTCAGATTTTCTAACTATACGGTATCTAAAATTTTCTCATTGTCTTTCATAGATCTTTTACAGTTGTTCTACAGTTGGCCTGGTTTGAAAACACAGACCACTTTGAAAGATCTTGGTGTAGAGCAGGCCAGCCTGTCATATGAAATGGAAACTTTTGGATATTGCATACCTTACAGCAATGATGTAGATTCTCTGTAAAGACAAATTTTTGACAACCAGGTAGTAGGAAAGCTAACAATGCTTAAAACATATTAAGCAGATCTCACATCTACTTAGTACAGAAATATTAGCCAGTATCTCAGATCAGTATAGTCACATTCACCCAGCAGTCTACCAAAATTATTCAGCACTTTTCTGAAGAACAAACTTGCCTGACTGAAACATTATAGTTGTACTCTTTGTTTGAAGTCAATGATATCACCATTTTGTATGGATCTGGAAGCTCTTACTCAGGACTTCACCTTTTCAACAAGTTGTGAGTCAAATACTTCTATAATTTCTTCATCATCATGCTACACAAGGCATTAACTCGTTATCTCATACTTAATGAATAAATGGAAGAAAAGCATGTCACTATGCTAAAGTCACACTCCTGAATTATGTCTGTGCTTGTTTGTAGGCCAAGTTTCATCCTAAGTGTCAATAATGAGAAGCTGTCCTGAAGCATAGATATTAATCAGTTTAACTAATTAAATAAATCAGTACTTGTTTAAAAACGCATTGTAACTGTAGATGTTTATTTTTACTGTCACTGTTTAATTCTTTTCTGAGCTTAGTGAATCCCTTTGCATACAATTTTTCAATGGTCACAAGTCTCTTATGAAATGAATTTTATTTGCGCATTTTGAATAGACTTTCTCTTTTATGCTCATTTCTTGCATTGTAAGAAAGTTTAAATGAGATCTCCTCTGATTACTTTTCCCTTTCTCTGCTTGTAGAGATACACTTATTCCCCTAGTATTTCTATTTCTTGTGATTTTAAAACAGTACTTGTAATATTGCTCCCTTTCATGGGTTATAGGATCATGTGAAAAGCTTTCAATTTGTACATACTTGTTGGGAAGATAATATTGTAAATAGAGTTTAGAAGTACCTTAAATAAAACCAATGCCTCTTTCTCCTGTAATCACTTTAGGAAATTTTGTGTGTTTTAATTCGATCTTATGGCATTACTTACTGGAAATGGAGAGAGAAGATGCTTATATCTACACTAAATAAACCTGATTTCTTCATTCCTGCAGTATGAAGAAAATTTCTTGCTTCTCATCTTCTTGGTATCCTCTGGGTACTTTCTACTTTTGCTACAACCAACATTAACAAATGTCCTGAGAAAATGGCTACTGAGAAGAGAGCATTGTGTTGCCAATTTATCTTTGGGTTGTATAATTGTAATACGTATGTCATCAGTGTTTAGACATTACTTTACAATTCACAGTGATACTGTCCAAAAGATGCATTAAAATGGATATATTCTCTAATATGACAAGCAGCAGGAAGTATTTAAAGTATTCCAAGAAAGAGAATTAATGAATGGTATCAGAGAGCAGTAAATGCATTGCCATGCTGCAAAGAATTGCTAGTGCTAACCACTCTTTCATCTGATCAAAGACAAATCTCAGTCTGTCAGAGAAATGGGACAATGGGAAAGAGCAGTCTCTTCTTCTGTAAAGCAACAGAACTCTGAGTATGAACTGCAATGGTCAGAAATTTCGAATGGGTTAACCTGTATTACAGGTAAGAAATATTTAAAGACCTTAAATATTTCTGCGCAAATGACCAGATAAAAGGGAAAACAAGAATGCTTTTGACGTAGGGAAAAGTAATAGTTCTTCAGAAGGACACTTCTATCTTATGAATGCTTTACTCATACTTTCACAGAGCAGCTGCAGATGAAGTATGGTCAAATGCTCCAACTTTAGTTCTTGCTAACTTTGTAGAAGCTTTTCAAGTGGGTTTCTTCTACAGTCATCCGATAAGGAAATCTCCAGTAAAGTGGAATTTTGGGAAAGATATTACCTGACAAATCATACATTATTCTAAAGGACAATACAACAGATATATGCAAAGAAATTTCTCCAAAAAAAGTTCAACAGTTTCCAAATACAGTTTAGTCCTAGTTTAGATGCATAAGATCTTGTTATGTAGAGTTTAAAAAAAAAAAAAAAGATAATGCTCCATAAAAAAAATATATTTTTTTCTAATCTCTTTTACCAGGCAAGTCCCTGTATCATTCTGTGTGTAAATTCATGGCCAATGAAACTTGCAAACCAGATTCAACCCAAGCCCATTGATTCCAGGATTATTTTCTGATTCTTCAGGATGGTGTTTGCGTATGTAGACAATTATTGTGTGATATTTTTTTTCCCCTGAATCTGCCAGTCTTTTAATCATTTCAATGAAGCAGCACTGTTTTCCAAGTTTCCCAGCATCGTGTTGCAATATATACACCTTGTATATGTTAGATAAGACCTTATCCAGAACATTACTGGATAGTAGAATATATAGCCTAAATATGCATTTTATAACATTTTATGTGTAAAATTGTCCACAGCATCACCAGGGAATCACAGTAATTCTTCATTGGTCAAAGGAAAAAAAAAACAAAAAACAATGAAATCTTTTAAATTTAATGTGGACCTGGTTTCCCAAGATTTGTTATGCAAGAGGTGTAGCTGCTAGACATAATCACACATTTTGAAAGATGGCATTCTGTGTAGCAGTGGTTCTAGGTAGCTGAGATTCGTGGAAGATTATCACTGTAAATTATGACATGATTGACAAAAACAGCTCACAGATACCAGGGTGTGAATTTGCACTTCTCTGAAGTACGGTTTAAATACACTGAAAAGCATTTTATATATATATATATATATGTCATAGATATATATAATAAATAAAGGATACTCCAAAAGTAATGCTTCCTACTCTATTATGTTGACCACTGATGTCAGTGGGGGATGTTGGTGTTACAAAAGCAGAAACTGAATCTTCCTGCCAGTATTCCATCGCATTTGTTACCACGTGACAGATGACAACAGAGAGGTAGTGTTACAAAATGGCATCTAACATGAAAGTGTATATGAAACAAAGGTGTGTCATTGAATTCCTCCATGCAGAGAAAAAATAAGAAAAATTACACCCATTGACATTCACTGATGCTTCTGAACATTTATGGAGACTAAAAAGTGGATCATGATCAGTGAGCACCATGAGGCAGTGGGTGGTGTGTTTCAGCAGTGGTGACAGTGATGTGAAAGACAATCCACGATGGCCGTGCTTAGCTGTCAAACCACAAAATGAAGAGCATCTTGATAGCGATTTGTAGCTGTGAATTCACTCAAACATTGTAATTGTGCTCTTTGCATCTGTTGTAGTTTCCATGGAAATAAAAAGAAACCATTACTCTCTGAGTGACCTATGTGTATTCTACATATAACAGAATGTTTATGACCACATAAACATTCTAGGTTAACATGTTTTCTTCTTCATTTGTTTTATGTTTCTCAGACATTTCCCACATGTGATTCACTCTGTATCTCTACTAAAGCAATGAGCTTAGTATTAACTTGTATAGTAAACTAAAAGAGACCCTACAAGACCAGAGAACAGATACAGACTAAATTCTCAAAGGAAAGTATGATTAAGAACATGATATTAGGTCTTGATTTGATTTTTCCCAGGGAAAAGTTATTCAATTGCAGTGAGTTTTGAATAAAGCCTTTAAACAATATTGAAGGCCCATAAGTCAGAGACCTCTGATAGCACAGGAGCATGTGTGCCTTTGAAGTTTTCTCCTATTCACTGAAGATGTTAATTTTGTTGTAAGCACGTTTTTTTGTTGTTTTTTTTTTCTCCTTGACTGCTCTCATTCTCAAATAAAAGAACTGAATCAATACAAATATTGGCTGCTTTCAGGGTTAGTTTTCATGATGAGCTTTGAACAGAAACAATGAATGTATGAGCATAAAGGAGCTTTTTCAAAAGATATTTGAAAGTCTGCCAAACAGCTCTTTCTACTGCTGTATTGCCCATTTGAGATGGGTTGAGCTCAGGTTGTGGAACTCTCTGTGGACCCTCCTCAAGCTTGGTACTGACTTGTAAGGCACAATTTGCTCGTGAATACTGATTTGAAACATAGCAAGAACACTAGGAAACAAAACCTAAAGGCATCTTTTTTACAGTTGACTTTTCTTTCATCTCCCAGCTCTGATCTCTTTGCCAAATCATAGATAAACTATTTTTGTCTGTCAGTTTCTCTCATCTTTCTCAGAGAAATGGAATTTAATTGGATTTTAGGACTATCTCGCTGTCTGGAGCATAATTCCACCCTATTCAGATACCTATAGTTCAGATTACTTTTTAATTGTTAATTATCTTTGATAGTTTTTTAGTCAATAGTGAGAAATGAGTTTTTCTAGGATTCATCTGACCTCACTGGAGCAAAAGAATTACATCTGTCAGTGTCTGTGCTTCTTAAATTATTAAAAAAAATTATGCTATGAGCTCTGATATTGGTATGGATACTGAAGAGATTTAAAGTTAGTTGTGATGACTCACTGTCATCACTGTTATTGTCAACAGAGGAATTTATTCATAACATAAATGAACAAAAAAGAAAAAAAAAAAGTAAAAACCTAAATTCCCTGAATTAAGGCTGGCTTGTTTAATGGGTATCATCTATCCAAAAAACAAGCAAGGATACCCTAAAAAATACAGGTGCCCACCACTATCACTTGCAGTATGGTTGTTTATAATTGTATCTATTCAGCTCCTCCCAGCTACCCTTATATACTCCTACTCCATCTACATTCAAAATAAAGTAATTTGTCTAGGACTGTAAAGAAGTTGCAACTAAAGCAAAACAAATGAGGTCAACATCTGCTCATCCAGTTTCTTTTTTATATTTTAATAATTGAGTAACCACAAGCACTTAGATCCTGGTTTAGGTGCTGATGCAGCATTATTATTATTATTATTGTTATTATTATTATTATTATTTGTAGGAAAATGCATCTTCTTGTTTCAGGAAAAGACAAATTGTTTGCTGAAGGAACATTCTACACCATTACTCTTTTTGTGTTACTGGAAAGGATATTTTCAAAAGCTACATGTACTCCGAGGGAAAGAAGAGAGAGATTTTTCAAAAAGAATGGAAGCTGCTGTCCTACATGGAGCTGTCTTTTTGATGAAAATACGCAAGCATGCTACAACAAATGTCCAAAGCACTGCTCTCTGTATATGTACTATAAGCTTAAATATATTGTTAATATACTGTTAATATATTGACCTGCCTGGATGCCTAACTGTGCAGCCTAGTCCATGGAGCTTGCTTTGGCAGGGCGGTTGGACTACGTGATCTCTGGAGGTCCCTTCAAACCCCTACAATTCTGTGATTCTGTGATTCTCCATTACAGCAGCTGATTAGTTGAAAAGGTGTTTCTCTTTATTTAAATAATCTTTCTGCTAACTCCTTGACAAAGTTTAACCATATCCTTCAAGGGAGGACGGCAGTTCTAATCTTCCATTTTGTTTATTTTCTTCCAATCAGCAGTGATCAACATGTCCATTAATGACTTAATTATTACTTGTTTATTTAGAAGTTCACTGCTGACAGGAAATCCCACATGATATGCAACTGAAACAGATGACAGTTAACACAAAGCAAAAATACTGTAGAATTGTAGAACAATTAATCAATATCTCACTTTATAGTATTGTGTATGCACTAATGCATTGCTTTCAGCAATACAACAGCTGTTCTTTTATGCATTTGTAACTTCCTCAAGTAATTCTTTACTTGTGATAAATTACAGCACAGTTGGCCAGCCTGCATTGCAACATGAATAAATGTGACTGGAGTTATGTCAGGTCTTTAAAATGGTTTCCGGGAAAGTGACCTCTAGGCAAGCCCGCTTAAGTAGGTGGCCATATCTTGCAATAAGCTGTGCAATGGGACAGTGGTCAGGAAACGTTACCATTCTAGCGATGGCTGAATTGCAATAAGCCCCCATAGCTTAATTCTTTTTTATTATTATAATGAAATATGCTATAGAAGAGAAAGAAATTAGTACACTTGGAATTAATAGGGTAAATAAATCCAACAAGCAAACAGAAAACTCTTTGACACTGTTCATTGTGTTTAAATTCCTATTATTGAGGAACAGTGTATGATTAATTACAATTCAGTTTTAGCACTCTTTTTTATTTCTGAATTTTCCAGGGTTGCCCAGAGGGATCCTGTCCTTTCTCCTTTTCAGTGTTTTCAGGTCACCTACTTGACTGAAGTTTCTAGATTTCACAATAAGCCACATATTTTATAGGACTGCAACAGTGAAACTCAGAATTATGTCCTGTTTCACTGACCTTAAAAAGCATTTTTGGGCTTATAGAGGGCCATACAGGTATGAAAATATTTGGTAGAGAGGAGTTTTCTGCAGGAGAGGAGCTCTGAGGAGAGAGACCTGGGTGTCCTGGTGGACAACAGGTTGACATGAGCCAACAGTGTGCCGTAGTGGCCAAGAAAGCCAATGAGGAACGTGGCCAGCAGGTCAAGGTCCTCCCCCTCTACTCTGCCCTGGTGAGGCCTCACCTCTGGAGTATTGTGTCAAGTTCTGGGCTCCCTAGTTCAAAAGAGAGACAGGCATCTCCTCAAAAGAGTCCAGCAGAGGGCCATAAAGATGATAGAGGGCCTGGAACACATCTCTTATGAGGAAAGGCTGAGAGACCTGGGTAGGTTCAGCCTTGAGAAAATAAATACAAAAGGAGTGGGAGGCAAAGGGACAAGGCCGAAATTCTCAGCTGTGTGTGGTGATAGAATGAGGGGAAATGGTCATAAACTGAAGCACTGGAAATTCTGTACAGATGTGCATGAGAACTTCTTCACAGTAAGCCACATCACTGGACCGGGCTGCCCACAGAGGTTGTGGAGTCTCCTTCTCTGGAGAAATTCAAGACCTGGATATCCTGGCTGGATGCCTACCTGTGCAACCTGCTCTAGGGAGAATGCTTTGGCAGGGGGGTTGGACTAGGTGATCTCTAAAGAACTCTTCCAACTTCTACAATACTGTGATTCTGTGATCCTGTGATTTAACACTGGTAGGCATTTAAGTCCAGGTTGGATGGGATCCTGGGCAGCCTGATATAGTGGTTGCCAACCCTGCCCATAGCAGAGGGTTAGATGATCTGTAAGGTCCCCTCCAACATAAGCCATTGTATGATTTTTTAATATAATTGTACAATTAAATGAAGATGAAAACATTCAGAATTTAGAACATTAGCTCCCTACTATGCAAAGTGTTTGGTGTAATAAATACACATTAAAAGTACTAAGGAATTAATTCAATTCCTTTAATTCAATCAAAGCTAGGAACTTTTTGGATGGGAAGAAAGCAAGAGAAGTAGAAATCCAAATAATTCAAAATGAGAAAGAATGGGGAATGAAGACAACTGAGTATTGAAATGGAAATGAAAATGAGAATGATTTTGGGAGGTAAAAAAAGAGTAGGAAAAAGAGAGAGATTAAAAAAAAAGTAATATTTAAAAATGAGGACAACGTAAACACATAGCATAAACAGATACATCTGCTGTTTAATTTTTTTCTTATTGACTTTCAAAGATTTCATGTAATGATTTGAATGCAATTAAAACCCAACCTTTTCCTACTTGGATAATACCTTCAAGACTGGTATTTTTAAGAATGCAAAATGAATTTCATTTTTTCCCTTTATTTCTTTTAACAGGTGGAGGTAAACTTTAATTGGATTAAAACTATGCTCAAATAAGTCAATGGAACATAAAATGATCAGTGGCAATTTATTGCAATTTATTATCTCATGCTGAGGAATATTCTTGGCTGTGAACTAGTAGAAACTAGGAAACATTCAGATATTCCTTACTTCGACTAAGTCATCTTCAAGTATCCTCTCCTCAGTTAATGTCAATACACTGAATACTTGGTTGTTCTTTTAAAGTATTTTTTTTCTAATTGAATAGATATTCTTTAAATAAAGGCTGTGATCAACAAATCACAGAACTGCAGAGGTTGGAAGGGACCTCCTGAGATCATGTTCAACTCCCCAGCTAAAGTTGTTTCTCTACTGCATAGATAGGTGCCCAGATGAGTCATGGATGTCTCCAAAGGAGACTCCACTACCTCTCTGGGCAGTTTTGTTCCAGTGCTCCGTCACTCTCACTGTAAATTCTTTTTCATATTTGTGTGGAACTCTCTATGTTCCAGTTTTTGGCCATTCCTCCATTATTCAAGCAAAGCGCTTGGGAATCAACTGTACTTCAGGCAGAAAAATTTCTTATTTATTTTCCTAGAACTATTCAACTATTTGAACACATTTACGTTCATTCTTGCGTTGTAACACTAATGTGGCAGCTGTCACAAGAAAGGTAGACAGCTAATACTTATACAGAGTCATATTGCTGAAAGGTCAAAAACTATAAGAAGAAAATTAAATCCATGGTACTATTTCATGAAATGATATTTTGAGTGCTTCCTATAATCAATGAAATTAGTAAAAATTACATAATCATATAATTATTTAATTATATAATAATATTATATCATTATATATGATATATATGATAACATTATATACGATCATATATAATTATATAATGTTACATAATATAATTATATATGATATATTGTATATGATATATAATAATATATATGAATTATATAATAATTATGTAATTATTTAAGAGATTTCAGATTGCAGCTGGCATCATTTAAATCTTACATAACCATTCATTTACTGTAAAATATGGCAAATTATATAATAAAATGCTTTAGAATCTTAGCCAATCTGCCTAATATATATAAATATCTGTATAGTACTATGTGCTGTATGAATTTCAGCATTTTACCATAACATATCAATCTGTTCATGGCATATGACAAACTGACTTTATAGTGTCTCGTATAATTAGCAAAAGTCTAAACATGTTAATATAGTCTTTTCATGACAACTTGAGTTTATAATATTTTAATTTGGTGTACCATATGTACTCGGTTATCAATTATTGCAGTATTACCATGTACTAAAGCCATTGTTTGTTACTCTTGCCTGATAAAAGGCCTTCTAAACAATCTTCAGCACAGAGCTGGAGTTCTTTAATTCTTCAGGAATATGACACTCAAAATTAGTTTGATTCTTTCTCCACTGAAATTAACCATAAAACTCACATCAGTTCTGGAACTTACAGGTTTACATGGGTTCAAAGTACACTTATACAAGTTCAAGGGTAATACATCTATTTCTGGGCTACTATACACTATATCTTTTTCTGCAGCATTAAACAAAATGGAAAGACTAAAATATGTTTTGAGTATCAGCATGGGACAACTCACACTGCTGAATTGTTAGCTTTCTCTGGTATGGCTTATGAGTCAGAAAGCAAGCAATTCTCTAGGAAATACCTGGGCGTAAGGCAGGAGATTACACGGAGATTACTTGTTGCCATCACCTGGCTTGGTAGCTGCCCTCCTGCTCCAGAGAAATAGTGAATCTTAAAGGACACGGGCTGTCTGCCTGCATCCAAACCCAACAATGGTTAACAAGTATTAATGTAACCAAAGACACTATCCCTACATCAGGCCAGCACTGAGTACTAAACTGTGGATACTGAGAGACTACTGGGGAGTATAACTCTTATTCTGCTGCTCTCTCCCTGATGCTGGCTACAGTTGTCCCAGCAGGATCCTGGGGCTGGGTAGTTGTTATAAAGAGGATCTCTGATGAGTCCAACAGCAGCACAGTGAGACAGCAAGAAATTCTTGCAAGGTAAAAATGTTCAGAGCAGTTTATACCTTGAAAAACAGACACAATGCTTGAAATTAGTGATATGCTCCACAGCCTCTACAGGAGTGAATGATGAACTCAGAGTTGTGGTGACAGTAAGATCTCCAGAGGTACAAAAAATAAACGGAGATAGTCTAAAGGTCAAATTAAGAATAGGATCATGACCTGCTCAAGCTGCGTGGTTGATCCTGGCAGGCATTTAAACTTGAAATGAGTATTCCCAAAGCTTTGTCTAAACTTTAATTCAGCTCTGGACTGGGGGTCACAGGTGTGACATATTCTACCTTGGTTCTTTGAAGGCAAAGCTGAGGAAGGAGATAGTGAAGTTCTTGAATAGATTCAGCCTTACATAAATTTTTCATATATATTCTATATTTGCCTCAGTTTTCCTTATGGATAAGACAAAATCAAATGAGTCATAAATGTTAAGTAAGTTGCTATTTTGTATCTATTCCCACATTAGACATGTGGCTTTATACTCCTGAATAGAAAAAACACCACCAACAAAGTGTGTTACTTGAGTAACATGAATAATGTGTTAGTCATTTTCGAAAGACATAATAAAAGCAGATTTTTTCATCACTTCTTTCCCTTCTAATAGGTAGAATAGGTTGTTATATCATTTGGCACATATTCACCGTCTATAAATTCTTAAACTAGTTTATATTAATCTGCACCCTTCTCTCACTGCACATACACACTGCAACTTAAACTCTTCTGAATGCTGTACATCTCTACACTGCAACTGTACAAGAGCTCAGAAGTAGAACAGCAGGCAGAAAAATGTATGTTGGGATCTTTTTGTTACCATTTAAAGGATTCCAATTTTTATCAGGATTTCTATAAGCATTTAAAACAATTTAAATTTACTTGAACCCTGTTTATTTATTTGTTTGTTTGTTTGTTTTTGTTTCCAATTGTATGGTATATTCTTATTGATTGCTAATTATTAATCTTTAGGGACGCTGTGAAAAATGTGCCTTCTAGTAATGCCATGGAATGTTCTGTTGCATTATTCTTCAAGTCTCTGTGCTACAGGATATTTTCCCAACATATCCCTAGAATGGGATGTGTAATACTCTCAGTTCTTTGAGACATCTTACATAATTTTTAGAGCTGTCTGTAATGATGAATTAATTCTACAAGAGCTCTGTCTTTCTTCTATAATATTTGAAAAGAAAGAGTAGTCAAATTTGTCTGAACAGTGATTCAATAAAACCACAGTGGTTCAAAGTCAGATAATGGTTTGTGTTATAAAATTAATTTAACAAAGGAGAAAGAATCTTCCATAATGCTGGCCTAACCCTGCATAGCTTTAAATTTTCAGCAAAGCTTGAAAGCATTAGTGTACTTTCTGTTTGTGATTTGTCCTGTTGGAATTATATAAATTAAAGCATATAGCCACATATAATCAAGAAGAAATGGAACTGCGCATGTTCTAAAAAGTTATTATGTGAGTAACACATTGTCAAATTTGTGTGGGGTTGCCTACATCATAAAGCATATAGAACAACTTCAAGCAGCTGTTTCTAGTGGACATACTAAAAAGATCTTAATACTGTCAAAGTGAATTTTTGATATTTTTGTTTTTAGGAAGACTTTTTTAATGTTCTTCTACAGAATTCATCTAGCTTTGCTCCACTCCTTCTACAGCAGTGTAATAAATAGTATGAACATCACATTTTGAAGCAGAATCAGAGATGCACAAAGGCAGCATTTTTAGTTCCAATAAAATGAGCTTATTTCATCTTTGTAGTACTATTTCAAGGCCTACACAATTGACATTGAACATAGACAGCCCCATAATCAGGTGTTCATTTAAGATTGTTCATCATGGGACAAATATACTGGTCAGAAAATCACAAATTTTGTTTCTGTAGACTTAAAACCATTGCAATTATCAAACTAATAGTTGTTTGTGTTTTCTTTAGGCCTGTTGAAGTTACCCAAACTAAATATCATGAAATCACATATTCTCCTTAATGAAATCTGGAGCCTTTTCACATCTGAAGTAAATAGTAGTAGAAGTAAATATCTTAATTAATCTGGTATTGGTTTGTTCATTTTGTATGAAGAGGTGAGATAGTCATGGGCATGGGTGAGGGAACATATGGATGTGGAGGAACTTTGGGGTATATGAATGAAGTGATGGATGCATTATGAATAAAATTCAGAGCTGTTAAATTACAATGGGCTGTTTGCCAGTTACTAAGGAAGACAAAATTGGATAATAGCAGTAACAATTAATGAAAAATGAGGAGGAGGATTATAATGTATTCTTCAATACACTATAGAACTTAATAGTTTGTCCTATTTTTTATGAGAAATTCTGAAGTAGGTTCTGCCTTCTGCCCATCAGAACCACCTGTACAGTATATTAAATACTAGAAACAGAAATTCATATTTCTGTTTTGTCTGATTAAGAGTAAAGATTTAATTTTGAAATTAAAACAAGTTAGTTGTTATAACTACCAGTATTCTTACTATACAGAGTAATTCTTCCAACTGTTGGTCCAATGACTATGTAAACCACAGAATCACAGAATTGTAGGGGTTGGAAATAAATATGCATTACTTCATATAATTTACATAATAGTATTTTCACTAAATTTGTTACGTGTCCAATAAATAACAGCAATCATCCTAGAGAGCTTTTTCAACATCCTGGAACGATAAATGCATCCTAAGACATCTCTTTCTGATGTTAGTCACAATTTTTGCCCTACGGAAAGTAAGGACTGAGTTTGGAAGATCTCCACTCCCATTGCTAAACACTTACCATTTGCTTATAAAATTTCTCACCTCCAGCTGGCTTATATAAACTAGTCACAAGGCCATTCTAGCACTATATTTGTTTGGATAATGACTGAATGTCAGTATTCTTAGATATTTATTTAAATATCTTGATTCATCATATTTTATGAGAAAGGAAGGAAGACATGATTTTGTCATACAGGAATCTCATCTGTCCTTCCAAATCTTTTTGTTTGTTTTTCTCCCTCTCTCTCTCATTCTCCTTCTTTCTCTGTCTTCCTCTTTATCCTAAACATTTGTTTAGTCTGAAGTTCAATTCAAACCCAAATTTCTTAAAACATTTGTATACCTTCAAAATAATTTAAATTAGGGAAGATTGTTTAACTGGAGCTTAGCATGAAAATGAAGCTTATAACTGAAATATCTGATGATAAAGCACATATGATTTAGATGGATAAAGACAATTAAGAAAATATATGGTATTGTGGGTTTGGATCTAATGTCAGGTCAGACACTTTGATTACTCTGCATATCATCTTCAAGTTTTCTTGAATGTTGTCATTTCTGAAAGTACTCTGCAGCTGTCCATATATACTCTAGAGAAGATATCACAGTGTAAAATGGCTGAGAGTTTAACATCAAATTCATCTGCCATATTTTATGTAGCTGTAAAACCAGAATATGTCCTGAGCCTGGAATAGTTGCATTTAAAATAGATAGGACAGGTTATCAGGTTCCCATCAAAATTTCCTCCATACCTTTGAGAGACAGTTTCAAAGATGTGTCTTAAAATTATTTCCAGTCTCAGATCTAAATTCAAAATGTTTGCAAATCCTCGGCGTTCAGCCAATTCTCCCTATAAAAATTACTGGTATTCTAAACAGAGCCATGTGTCTATATGGTTATCAGATATGTTTACAGACTAATTAAGAAGCACAGAATTGGCCAACATAATCTATAAACCATAGCATTTTCAATAACTACTGCTCTCTTTAAACAGAAACAGAGCAATGTCACGATCTTTTGTTGACCGCTGAAAGTTTCCTTCTTTTCAGTTTTGGGATCATAAATGTGCTAATGCGAATTCTTCAGATGCAAGCTACTGTAGATGAATAACAGGCCACTGGTAGAGATACAAGATGCCATTGGAAGACCTGCAAGAATTCACCTGCAAGAGATTCACAGCAGATTTGATACTAAATGCTCCATCTTCCAGTTTACTCCATGTACATTTAACCTGCAGTTCCTAGCCCCATGCTTAGATCTCACTTTGGCAAAACCAGAAATCTTGAGAAAGTGCTTTAGGAATTTTATGTATAAGTACATACAAAAATTGGACTAAGACAACTAAAATCATTATACACATAAATGGAATGGCAGAAACCATCTTTCTCCTAATTTGTTTCTAAGCCTTGCTTAATGAGATATGAAACTTTTTTGGAAGCAGTAACCTTACAGGTACTCCCATGAAAAAATGTCTCCTGTGCAAAACTCTAAAAGAAATGTATCGTTTTCTAGATATATAGCTTTTCTGGATTAGCACAAGGACTTTTGACTTATTGAAGATAATAAGCTGAAGAGCTAGGAGACATAATTTTTTATACTTTGGCTTTTTTATAAATGAATTCCCTTCACGATTTAGCTGATTACAGTTTTAAAATGAAAATGTTTGATTTATTGCAAACATTGTACTGAAAAATGGAAGAACTGACTTGTTTAAGAGTTAAGATTCATTTCAGAATTTTTCAGAGGGAGCTGTTTTCAGCTATCTTTTTAAGTGCAAGATTGAAGTCTCCCAGAGTATTCTCACGCCTCAGAGATTCTCATTAGAAGAAGTTATAGCAGCTGAATATAGGGTAGAAAGTGTTGGACTTCTGTGTATTTCAGCATGACCATTTTTCACTTGATCTTTTCCCCAAACCTGAGTCTAATGTGGCAACTATCAGGTACCCTACTTGTCTTATGCATAAAAAAAGTGGCTCACTACTTTTTCTCCTTTATAATAGGCACCATTAAAATTCTGAAGCGAACATCCCACTACCTGCAGTAACCACAATATCCTCCTGTATTTAGAATGTCAAGTGACACTCTAAATGACAAATGTTGAGCTCTTAGTATCTCCAACTCTATTAATGTATGAAGCATATTATTCCCTCTGCAGTAAGACATGGAAAGAACTGCAGTAATAGAGTATAGGTAAGTTGAGATCAGATTTACTTCCCCATTCTATTGTTATGCTTCTGGCAACCCAGATAAAGCCTGGGAGAAGATTTCCCTCTCCTCCAGTGAGGACTGAGAACCATCTCTGAAAAAGAGCATCTGTGTTTCTATGGCAGGCAGAGAAATGAAAATAATTATAGGTTACCACTGCAGTACCAGAGATAAGGAGCACCAATGACAGCATGGCCATCAATTCCTCTTTTGTGAGGGGAAAGAGGATCTTTGATGCTTGCCCTGTGGATGGACAGCTGTCTTCCTAGAAAATCTGAAATATACATGAGAAAAAGAACTGCAACATTCCCTTCTTTCTAATGCTTAAAATCCTCTATGTACATAGCAGAACATCATTAGAAATTCAGAGATTTACAAGAAAAGACTTTTAGTGAGAGTGACCACTTTGCTAGCATGTGCTAGCAAATTGCTGACAAAATACACTGGTACAAGTCAGAACATTTACAGAGGCAGAAAGAAGGAGACAATGGAACTGTAGCATCCAGGTCATCAACAGAATGAAAAAGAGATTCTGAATCTCCTAGGAATAATGAAATGCTAATGCCCTGAATTTGAATACATATCTGAGTGAAAATTTGTCAGTGGAATGAAGGAACACTGAAATGATGAAGAAAATACTAAGTTTTACACTGAGGAAGTACATTAGAGGAAGAAGGAATAAAGCCCATTATTTCTTTCTTCATTAAAATAAGGAAAAAGATGATCTTAAATTTACAAGACACACTGTGAAGTTAGAGGACTTTGAAATGTTTGTGTACAGTATCTGATGATGCCAATTCTGACTTCCCGCTGGTGAATGAATTGAGGGAAATTAGAGTGAAAATAAATGCATTCAAATGTGTTTGAATCATTCAATTTTCTGAGGTACAGACCTTATTGAAATGAAAGCAGTAAGGACCAGAGGATCTGACCCATTTTGAGGACATGAAGCAGCTATATGTTATTCTGCCAGCATAGTCAAGCTTTCATCAGAAATACACAGGTGGATATGGTGGCATTAGCAGGATTTGTACAATGAGCAGGCACTAATGGAATTTTTATATAGAAATTCCTTGAATTGTGAGCATGAGCTGCCTGCCCTGAATGCTGAAACACTGCGGGATACACGCTTCATCACTATAAACTGGCATACCTCAATACAGTTACACTGAATTGCTCCAACATTGCACCTGACCCCCAGTGCTCAAAGATGTGTTATCACAAAATGATTCATTTAAGACCTGAGACCCTGAGGTCACTGGTAAACAGCTGAAGCCCCACTGACTGTCCTTTTTAATCTTTCAGCTGTTGTTCTTCTTACATTATTTAATGAGAAAACAAATGTCTCCTTGTCTATTACATTGCTGCGTTTTGCAAGTTGTCAAGTTGTGGAACAAAAGTAGCACCTTTAGATCAGAGCAAAACTCCACAATCCAAATTAGTGCTGCAAATTTGGACACCAGGGAAGTAGCATTCTGTGATTTCTAAGCTCTGCTGTGCCTGGCTTTCAGTTTTACTCAGAAACCTGCATCATGGCACAGATGGTTTGATATGTTAATCTTTTACATTTCCAGCTCTTTGATCAGCAACCACTCGCATAACCAAGGAAAGAATTAAACAATCGAAAAGCAAAACTCCACTACAGAAATTGACATATCTGATTCTGTACTTTTCACATAGTTAAAATTTCTGTTTATTCTCAGAGGTATATACATGTCCGTATCGGCAATGATTGTTTCAGCTCTAATGATTTTTAACATATTTTAGTTATTTGATGTCTTATAGAAAATTATATGGTTTCCTAAATCATACATGTGTTTCTTCTAACTTTTACTCAGTGATCTTTTCTGAAGGAACAATGAGCTAGAAGCCATGAAGCCGCCACTGTTTTCAAAGCCATAGCTCTAATACAATGGGCATCACACTGTATAGTTATTTTCCCTCATTTCTGACAAGGCAACGTTTTTTTCTCTATTATTCCCACATCAGGCATGTTATTGCTTTGTTGTCTAGGTTTAAATTCCTAGCCAATTTACAGTTTTTTAGTCCTTCTTCCTTGATGTTTTGTCCACTGATGTACTTACGAAAAGATATTATATCTCCCTTCAGTCCTAAGGCAAAAGAAGACTCTTTCTGCTGCTTCGTATGACAGAGATGCTTTATACTTTTAACTTATCACAGACCTTCTTGATTCTTTTTTCTTCTCCAGGACTTCTTCGCTTGATATGAAGGATCAGAAATGCATGCAACATTCCAGTCATAGCCTCACCAGGATTTTCTACAGTGGAACTAATTCTCTCAGACTCCTGACCTTATCTACCTGGTTCTTCACTTCTGTTGCCCCTTATTCATAAACAGATTCTCCTCCTCGGCTGACAGGACAAAAATATGGCTGGCTGATACAAAATATATTGGGCACAGATATGTGATTTTCATCCTGCAGCTTGAAGTCTCAACTCCTGTGATGAAGCCAGATGAGGAGGAGGCAGCAGGCTGCTGATTCTGGGATGTGGTAGAACCTGCATCAAGGTCCAATAAGCTATTATTCCACTGTTTTTTGTTGTTTTTTTTTTATCCTCTTGTTTTGGAGCAAAATAAACAAATATATAAAAAAGCTTATCCCATGGAAGCGATGCATCCACTCTAACTGTAACAACTAAAGGAGAAATAAATGATGGTACAGTTTCACTGTTTCCCACTCCCACAGTCAAAGGGACTTTTCTCTCTGTACTCTCCCTGTTACATGTTTGATATGAATAACTCTGTCTCTGACAGGATGCCAGGTACACGTCAGAGTGAGACAGCTTCTCAGCCTCCTTCTGTTTAAGCTGTCCTACTCCATGCCAGCTCTTCTCCAAAATTTGCTGCAAGGAACATGGCATCTGAGAAGGCCACAGCTGGAGATCACCACACATTCACACTAGAACACGGCAATCCATGTCTTCCCTTGTGTATTAGAACACCTGCAGCATCACATTTGACCTACATAGTGAGAACATAGCTTTTTGGGGCTAGGTCTTCCACAGACATAAACCAGCATAGTCCTGTAGACTGTAGAGTAGCTAGGATAAGTGGTATCAACAATGAATTGGGTCTCTGATTTGTACTTGCTGAGATTATGATTTTGGCAGAGCCCCAAAGGCAGATCTGCCACTTTTTGCAGGATTTCTGCTTTACAGTTATGACAGTAAGTCAGAAATCTTAATGTGCCAGTTTAACTGAAGGGGCTTTGAATACATAATTATTTCTAGGAGATGAGCAACATATCAGCTGCCAAGTAATAGTGTCCCCAGCAGATATCTACAATTTCAGTACTCTATTTCCTTCACAACTTTTATTTCAATCCAGTCCTTCAGAAACAAACAAACCTACAAACAATAGCATGTGATTTTATTTCAGCTACAGACCTTCAGCTAGTGCTTTGACATCACAGATTTAAATACAAATATCTGTATGTAAAGCCACAGTTTAGCTACAGTTCACAGCTCAGGACACTGATTTTGGCACATAATTATTCTTTTACCACTGAAACCATGCTCAGCCCCAGTTTTGGATGTAAATTTTTTATTGCCTCATTTGAATCTCCCCTATCTGCTTCTCTGTACCACAGAAGCTGCAGCATTATTTTTGTTTTAAAGGTGCAGTGACCAGCTTATTTTCCTCTACATAATTCACCAGTCACTTCCCCAACACATTTGTCATTATGATTACTCAAGTTCAGCAAAAATCAAATCCTCAGCCAATGCAAAATCGGTACAATCCGGGGACCAGATTCATTGTCGGTACCACTTAGCATAGCTCCTCCACAGTCAGTACAATCCGGGGACCAGATTCATTGTCGGTACCACTTAGCATAGCTCCTCCACAGTCAGCATGTCCCATTTCATGAAATACAATGAGCTCCTCTGATTTATGTCACAGAATATAAATGTACAGATGAGGAACCAGCATTGGTTATGGCTTCCAGCCTTGTCAGATGCTCAAATCAAGAAATAACTGGAAATAACAATGAGCTCAAAGCTTTTAAAAAGAAAATCCTTTCCCATACACTAAGGACCTGTTTACATATGATCCATATGGAAAAAAATTAGGTATGAACACTCAATAATTTTCCTGTTTACCTCCTATACCAGAGGAGAGTGGAAATTACTTCAAACAGAATAAGGAAAAACACACATAATATAGAGTAAGTATGTTTACAAGAGAATTCATTTTGGATCTCTTCTGTTTTGAATTTCATGCCTTGCTGAATTCCCAAGTAGCTGTCCTGTCTAAGAGATCTGAGTTCATACTGTGTCCCAATGGCTATAAATGTATCAAGATTGGAATAGTCCCTTCAAAAGAAGAAAGCTTAAGACTTAAGGTCTTTTTCTCTCCACAGCTGTTGTGCACTAATGTAGAACTTAACTAGGCTTACCTCAAGATTTAACTTCTTGGTTGATTTAAACTTGATGTTAAGGCAGAAGCAGAGTGTTTATTCAAAAAATCAGCATGATGTCCTTTTTCCATGTACAAGCTCTGAACACATACTGAGCACTGGGATACTGAATTACTAAATAAAATGTTAATGCTGTGCCTACATGCATATCATATCCTGCACAGATGAAGCTTACATGATATTTTAGGTCATCTGGGGAATACTGAATCACTGGGATAGTTTTTTGCAGGTTAACTAACAGGAAGGGATGGGGGAAATAAGCTCTTCTTTACCCCACTGGAATTTGCTTTGATTCCCACTGTACTTTCTGAACTACATGATGTCTAGCTTCCACTCAGCAGGAATAAATAAATAAATAAATAAATAAACCCCACTTACTTTATTTTCCCTTTGGTATAGTAAATAGAAAAATATTGCTAATGCTATCCTTATTAGATATATATGATTCTATGAAAAAGTAAATAAGGTATGGAGCATTTATCTTCTGAAATTTTTTACTTTTTGTTACAGACTCTCTTTTAATCTCCTATTATATAGCAATTCCTCCACCTTCATGATTATTATCCTTTGCTCTGCTCTGAGCTCCATCTAGTTTGTTTACATTTTTCGAGGAAAAAGATGTCCGAAGCTCTAAGTGCAATATTTCAGGTTCAGTCCCAGTATACAGATATGGTCTTTTATCTTTCTGTTCCATGAGAGGAATAAATATCTGCTCTTTGTAGATCAAAGTTGAAATGGTCCTTTAGCTGCCATGTTACTTTACAAATATATCTGACAAATAAGTTACAAAAAAAAAAGGGTTTAGGAGAAAAAAAAAGAGTGTTAGTTACTGATATAACTAGTAAGAAATGATTACCACCCTTAAATTAAAAGATCATCAACCCTACCTCCTGCCATAATAAGCATGTTGGTAATAGCCAATTTGACTAAATTAGTTTTTCTACTAATGTTAGTGATCACTCATTTAACTGCCCATCAAATTATCTAAAAATCCTCATAAATCTTATAAGCAGTGTTAATTCTCAAATAATCACAAGTGAGTAAAGCACTGATGCCAGTAAATTCATTCATGCAGCACCTGTGAATATTGCTGAGAAAACTGAGCTAGATAACCTCAGTTAGGAGGTTCCAAAATTGAAGTCTTTTATCATATCACTAAATTAAGTTATTAAAATAACACACTTAAAAAAATTAAAATCCAGACTACTTTTAATTGTGGTAGCATCCAAATCTCTCAGATGGGACTTGTGACATATTTTAGATGTTGCCCTGAGAAATCCGTGCTCCAGAAGCAGAGTTCAATTTTCTTCATCCTGCAAGGGACAAAAAAATCCTTTAAAGTTAGCACTTAAGTTGTACATAGAACAAGCACAAGAGTTCTATCATTTACCCTCTCTACAAGTAAAGCATCCCATGTAAAAGTGCATGTTCTTAGTGAAAAAAATGGATAATTTCAGGCATTTCTGTCTACAAGTGCAGGCATTTCTGTCATGCTGTGAGAGAAATGCCACTCTGGTAAAAAGCATGTTGACTTTAACAAAAGGTGTCTGACAGCATGGGGTCCTGACAGCTGACTCAAGAAGAGGATAAACTGGCTTCTCTTACAGCCTGAGATGTAGGCATCCTTCAACATGCAATGACTTCTTATTTCCTAGTCCTTATGAATATGTACTGCCCCTCAGTACAGCTGGGAACATAAAAGCTCCACAGGAACCAGAAGAGTTCTGACAAGAGAAACACTTGGGTTCCAGAGTTTGATTCAATAAAAAAGAAAAAGATAGAAGGAAAAGGAAACGAGGAAAGGGAAAAGAGAAAAGGGAAAAGGGAAAGAGAAAGGGAGGAGGAGAAAGGGAGGAGAAGGGGGAGAAGGAGAAGGAGAAAGAAGAAGAAGGAAGAAAAATAAGAAGAAAATTAAGAAGAAAAAGAAAAAGAAAAAGAAAAAGAAAAAGAAAAAGAAAAAGAAAAAGAAAAAGAAAAAGAAAAGGAAAAAAGAAAAAGAAAAAGAAAAAGAAAAAGAAAAAGAAAAAGAAAAAGAAAAAGAAAAAGAAAAAGAAAAAGAAAAAGAAAAAGAAAAAGAAAAAGAAAAAGAAAAAGAAAAAGAAAAAGAAAAAGAAAAAGAAAAAGAAAAAGAAAAAGAAAAAAAAGAAAAAGAAGAATGGCTCAGTCAGCAAGGACTAAAAGGACAGAAATTTGTTTCCCCACTGTGGCAATTGACACAGTTAAAATGTAACAAAGGGAAGAAAACTTATCCTGGTAAACAGATTGGTGGAAATTATTTCCTACTAGACCACAAGAAGGAAAAGCAGACTTAGGTTTCTCTGAATCACAAGTAGTTCCCTGGAATGCTCCAGGGCTAACATGGCTCCTCTTTGCTCCTTATTTATAGTAAAATTGTATTGTTGCTATCTTACCTTGAAAGACTTTCAGACCTGCAGTGCAGACAGTGATGCAAAACATAGGTAAGCCCTGAAGGGCAATGAGTTTTAGAAGATAATTCGGATGAGCTCAAAGGACAGATTATGCAGTCCTGTCTGCACTCACCTGCTGCAGAGAGGTGGAAAGGTGAATAAAGGGTTAAAAGAAGAGGCTGCAGAATAGTATACTTTTTGCTTACTAACACTATTTCTTATTTCAGCGAAGTTCCTGTTATCTTGTTAAATCAACAATGAACTTTCTATCTTTCAAGAGAGAAACCTGGTGTCAACTTATTGGAAGCAGAGTAATTTATTGCTGCATTTTGGAGATAGGCACTTACTCAGAAAAAAAATAAAATAAAATCAATATTTTAAGTGCATTTTTGCTCTGAGAATTGATTCACAGATTTATCTAAGAATTGCCACAAATCATATGTTTTCATAAAAGGCATTAGGACAATTGACAGTTCTCTAATTCTTGCTTTTATAATTTGAAAACATTATATTTTCATTAACAGCTTCAAATATTTTATTAGAAAACAGAGGAAGCTATCCCAGCAGAAAAGTGTACCTTTCCATTTGAAACTGATACTTTTATAACTGTGTTTAGAAAATCAAGATAGGAAATTTGTTAAAATTAGTGCTTTAATATTCTTTCTGTATTTCCCTTCTTTTTTTTTTTTAGAAAAAGAAAAACAAAACAAATAAGAACAACAACAACAACAAAAAACACTACTCTCTCTTTACATATTTACTTAAAATAATTCCAGTCAGTTTTTTCATTTTTAATGCTTTATAGACTTTTAAAAATGCTCTTTGGCAAACATCGTTCTTAAAAACTCTTGGCAACAAAGTTAAATGTTGAATTTTCTTACATAAATGTTTGTATGAAAATGCCAAAGTACTTTGCTCATCTCACTCCTATTACCATCAAATAGTGTAGTTATGTATGAAATTCAGCAGTTTGGAAAGCAGTTGCATATTTGTCCTTTTAACTGGGAGAGAGGAAACCAGAAAAACAGTATGAGTTTCACTAAAACACAGAAAAGGAAGTTTGATAATGAAACATAAAATCCTCTCCTTCAGATGAGCCTAAACACTTTAATTTGGCCTGTGAATTTCTCCCTTTTTTCCTCAAATAGTTTTTCAAAGCAGTTCCTGTGACAGAGATGTGATACGACATAACGTTATTTCAACATAGAATTGAGCTGAACATAAAAAATGTTATTTCCAAAACCACCGATTTGTGTAATGTTTTGTTTTGTTTTGTTTTGTTTGTTTGTTTTGTCTTTCAAATAAGAAATTCCTGTCTTGCTGTTTGTTTCTGTATGTAGACATATCTTTTTTTCTGGAAGTGTGTCATTATGACAATTTTAACTATGAGCCAGATGTACCCAGCTCTGCAGCATTGTTCACTGATTGAGCTCTAATGTGTAACAGGTCCAGTTCCATCTCCTGTTCATGTACCTCTTCCATGGTATAAACTTATCTTCTCCTCTAGCCTGACTCTGGAAATTCAAGCCTTCATCTTATTCAGCATCATGACATAGTGGTCAGAGCCATACTTACTTGTTTTCAGATACTGCAAGTGTTCATACAGTTTCTCTAATGAATAACCTTTACTTATGTATGCACTAGAACAGAAACAGTCTGATCTTCAGGATACACTCTACTGAAACATTTGATAGACTTCCGACAAAGAGAATATGCATCACTGCTCTTTCTAGTATGAAACATGATTTTCTTGTGTCTACCAAATGGTTCTCCTTTCATTTAGCAATCTAACATTCTCAGTGGTAGGATGTAAACCATGAAACCAGGTTCAGACTTACAGTGTATACTGTATGTTTGTGATGCTTCGGAAAATCAGGGGGAAATCTCATCCCTGTTGAAGCCAGTGGAAAAAGACTTGTTTTTCAGCCTTGCTTGTTTTAACTCAAGATGCATACTTACAGACTAGAATTATTGTCTTCTGTTGAAGATTTCAGAGAAAAGCTTGTTAGGTCTCATGCATTTTCTAGTTAAACCTTCCCTTTTTGGTGCTGCTTTGAAGTGTTGTTTGTTTTTTTACTGTTGTTGATGTTGCTGGTTTTTATTTGGTTGGGTTTTTTTCTTTGCTTGTTTTTGTGAGTGTTTGTATGTTTTAAGAAGAAAAAAAATCAAGATCTAGAACTCAGATATCCACCAACAACTGATGAACTAAAGATATGTTAACAAATCAGCTCACCTGTATCCTGTTCCTCTATCACTGAAATAATTAAAAATTTAACTGGCTAAATTTGTATTAGATACTGTGTTTTGCTTATCTTTAATTTTGTGGCATGTAAGACAATATCATTTATTGATTAGAATATAAAAAATGACAAAATTTAAACTAGAAAAAGTATTTACCTAATAGGAAACCAAATAGAAAAGTATTCATTCTCTAGGTAGGTGATAAGAAGAAAATGTTTTAGATACATATCAAAAATACATATTCAAACTGTTAATATTCTTTCTAGAGATGGATTTTTTATTATCTACAATATTAAATATAAAATAAATCAAAGAAATTCACTGGAATTTAATTGCATCATCTGTTAAGACTAGAGCCAGGTCAGATATTACCTCTTGTCTGATACCAAGTAATGGGCTGATTTTTCTTAGAAACATTGAAGGTATTTTCTTTCATATTGAGAGATTAAAGGCTACCACAAAAGTCAATGTTTCCTTATTATAACACCTGCTCCTCTTTTTTTCTGTATTATATATTCAGTCTGAAGGAGGAGAAAATGATGAACTGACATAGGTAGATAATATTCTTTATTTTCTTACCAGATCCTCATCACTCTTCCACTCTTCCACTGCAAGTAAAGAAGTCAGACACAGAAATATTAAAAATATCTTCTGAAATGTTTCTCTTATGTTACCACCTAGATAGAACATAAAAGCTGTAGTAATTTTAGTAATTACAATTCATTTATCCCATTAGAGATGATCGAAATAAATGGGCACAGGGCTGGAGTTTGCCCTCAGTGCCCAAATATTTTTTACTTCTACCATCCTTTTCCATTGCTCTGTGTATTCTGTGCTCATCTTTGCATCTTTCCAGAGTACAAATAAAGCATAAAGCATTAGCATATCTTATCAGCAGCATAAAATATATGCTCATGCATGATTATGTAGGAAGAAATGTAAGGGAGAATCAGTTCTCTTGTCTTTTTGAAAGCAACATTTATTGCAATGAGACAGAAAGATGAGAAATTGTTAAAAGCACAGTGCTAATTCCAACAGGAACACTGAGGAAGCAGCAAAACCATGGGTTTTTGCTAGGTTTCCGTGACAGATCTGTCCACCTCATCACAGTATTATACTCCGAGACACTTATGAGGGCTTTTTGGATGTTCTGTTGTTTTGTCTCTGAAAGAGAGATAATGTATCTACGGTACTGGGAAAGCAAAAGGACTTTTAGAACAATCTACTGAAACTGAAAGAAGTGATCTGTCTCAGAAAATACTTCATTTTCTCCATCTGTTCTAGAACAATGAGATTAATACGATTTAAAATTTCCTAGAACATAATTCGTAATTTGCATGCAGATTTCTCATGCACCCATTAACTCTCTTAGTTTGAAAAGCCTAATTAGGAGGATTGTTGTTTTCTCTTTGGTCTCTCTCCTCCTATCCTAAGTTACATTCTGTGTGGAGAAAGAAAAAAACAGTATGGAATATAACATACTGCAAAATACTTAGTCCTCAATTTTAAGTTTCTAATATATATACTACAGGGCAAGATGTATGAGAAGTGGTTGAGGTCCCTTGTTTTGTTCAGCCCAGAAGAGAGGAGACTGAATGAAGGACTCATTATGTCCAACAGCTCTTCAAGAGGAGAGTGGAGGGACAGCACTGATCTCTCCTTTCTGGTGACAGCAACAGTGCCTGAGAGGAATAGCACAGAGCTGTGGCAGGGGAGGGTCAGACAGGTGTTAAGGAAAAGTTCTTCACCAGAAGGTGGTCAGGCATTGGAACAGGCTCCACAGTGCTGTGGTCATGGACTCAAGCTGCTGGAGTTTAAGAAGTGTCTGGACAACACTCACAGTAGCATGGTTTGAATTATCAAGTTTGGAAAGACTTCCAAGATGATCTAGTCCAACCATTCATCTACCAACAATATGACCCCAGTAAATCATATCCCTTAGTACAACAAATACACATTTCTTGAACACATGCAGGGGTGGTGACTCAACCACCTTCCTGTGCAGCCTATTTCAGAACCTGACCACTCTTTTGAAGAAGAAATTTTTCCTAATATCCAACCTGAACCTCCCCTGGAACAACTGGAGGCCATTCTGTCTTCTCCTATTGCCAGTTACACAACAGAAGAAGCTGATGCCCACCTCACCACAACCTCCTTTCAGGGAGTTGGAGAGAGCTACAAGGTCTCCTCTGATCCTTCTTCTCCAGATTGAACAATCCCAGTTCCCTCAGCCACTCCTTTTAAGACTTGTGCTCCTTCCCCTTAACCAGCTTCATTGCCCTTCTCTGGACAAGCTCCAGTGCCTTGTATTTCTTGTAGTGAGGAGCCAAAAACTGAACACAGTACTTGAGATGTAACCTCACCAGAGCTGAGTACTGAGGGGTGATCACATCCCTGCTCATGCTAGCAGCACTATTTCTGATACAAGCCATGATGCCATTGGCATCTTTGGCTATCTGGACACAGTGCTGGCTGTCGACTTGCACTGCCACATCCTTTTCCTCTGTAGCTTTCCAGCAACTCTGCTCCAAGCCTGTAGGAATACATAAGATTGTTGTGACTGAGTTGCAGAACCAGGTACTTGGTTTTGTTAAAGCTCATAAAATTGGACTCAGCCCATTGAACCAACCTACCCAGATCCCTCTGTAGAATCCTCTTGTCCTCAAGCAAATTAACTCTTGGTGTCATCTGCAGATGTACAGAAGGCACACTTAATCCCTTTGTCCAGATCATCAGTAAGATATTAAACAGTGCCAGCCCCAATACTGCCTCCTGAGGAACACTGTGAATGAACTGTTGCCAGCTGGATTTAACACCATTTACCACAACTCTGTGTATCTGGTCATATTTCTAAAAGAGACCTGCAACTAAATTCAGTGAGAACTTTGAAAGGAGAGAAATATTTGTATAAATATATGACGAAAAAAAAAAACACCGTTTTTTATAATTCTCTGTGACAAAGACTCCTTTTCATTTATAACTAGGATCAAATGTTCTTTTTTCCACCTCAAGTAAAAACAGAAGCACCCAGCTGTGGTAGTTTCTGAGAAAACAAGAGGAAAATGTTAGCCCATGGATTTATAGCTTCTTGTTCACCCCTCTTGATAATTTTATGAATGTATTCAAAATATTCACAACCAGAGCTGCAGATGTCCATCAAATTCCAGCCACAGACTATTCCATTTATCTTTGTGTGAGATCACAAACAATATTCCCTCACCATACTGAATGGACATCTTGGACAGATGGCACATCCTTCAGCCCTTTGCAAAACAGAATTTGTAAAAGTCCCAGAAGTCTGAGGTAATGAAGACAGAGGTCAGATTAGAAGACTGGGAACACCAAGGGGACACCATTAACAGCAGGGAATGTTTCACTATGCTTACAGTCTTCTTTAATGCCACATTGTAAAAATTGTCCTAGATATCCAAAATCACATATAAACAACTGATGAACAACTGAATGTGATGAGCAAGTGATGAACAACTTAATACCTTACACACTTTGAGCTTCTGAATGATTTTATTCAGCCACATTGCTATACTCTAATAAAAAGCAGGATACTGAAATGCATCAATTTAAATCAGAAAGGATTTTACATTAGCGTTGCTGATTTTCTCCTTGTTTTTCCTTATTTTAAGCAGAAACTCTATATTTAATTTGAAAAAAAAATTTTTAAGATTGTTGTGATAATGTTTAATAATATTTAATTATTTGTAAAACATATTTCATTGTTGTATCCAAAAGATTTGCTTTAATACTGAGACGAGAAGGCTGAAGTTCAAATCAACTAATTTAAATCAGGAATCACCTATTGTGTTTCTGATTGATAGGAGACAGAAATACATTTTTACCATTTAGTCTGAGACTGTTGCCACAAAGTCAGGTACAAATAAATTGCTGCCCTCAAATCTGTTAAGATTTTGAAAAGTCCACAGAGTTTTCATTTTTAATGAGTTGATAGACTGAGTTGTCACTTAACAGATTTGTGACTTTGTGTTTCACAGTAATACTCTCTATGACATACAGTTTGTTACAGCTTTATTCTCTGGCTTGTTGTATTACAGCCTAAACCTCTAAAGGGGGGATGTGGATTTCAAGCTCTAGTATCTGCTTCCACAACATGCATAGACAAGGTTATTCATCCATTTCCTCTTCAAAGTCTAGTTCAGAGACATCTTACTGTTAACAGCCAGTTCAGTTCAACATGAAAGGGTGAATACAAGTAAACAAAAAGTTGTAAGGAATAGAATAGTCAACCTTCTTGAAATTTGTAGATATTTTCATTTCAATTATTTATTTGGAAATCTATTTTTATCTAAACAGCTTGGCGTGAACCAGTAAAGGAACTATCTTGAGTAGTTAATAAATGTATTTCTATAATGCTTTTGATTTTATTTTATATTAGTCATTAAAAATCTTCCATTCAGATTGTTACAGGAATACAGTGTACTATGATATGACAACATTTTGTAAAAATAGCATGACTACAATATGCTATTATACTATATTTTTGTACAGTGTGGGCATACTTTAATGATATATGCAAAAATAGTAAATATAATAATTGCTGTATTATCTAGTATTATTCAAAAAGTGACCTCCTCAATACTCCTGAGAACTCCTTGAAAGAACAGGAAAAGGTTAGAATAGATTAATTGTACTGGATTCTACTACTGCAATTTTAGGGTTAACGAACCCAAAAGCAAGCCGGTATCTTTAATATGTAATTTAAAATGTCCCAAAACAGATAGGGAACACTTGAGCCATAACAATGTCTACAGAATGTGACAGGTACCACTGGCTACAAAAAGCTTTTCAAGTACAAGGTTAAATGCTAGGAAGAAATTTGTTTATTTGGAGAATGGTGAGGCACTGGAACAGGTTGCTTAGGGAAGCTGTGGATGCCCCATACTGAGGTGTTCAAGGCCGGGTTGGATGGGGTCCAGGGCAGTTTGATCCAGTGAGTGTCAATCCTGCCAACAGCAGTGGGTTGGAACTGAGAGGTCCTTAATGTGCCCTCCAACCTAGGTCATACTCCCTGTTCTCTCCATTGTACCTGATAACTCTTGCTTTTATTCCTTTCACCAGCTTTGTTGCTCTTTGCACACACTAGTGCAACTTTTATAGTGAAGGGCCCAAAACTGAGCACAATGCTTGAGTTGTGGTCTCACCAGTGCTGCCCATCAATCGAGTCTATCCAGATCCCTCTGCAAAGCCTTCCTACCTTCAAACAGACCAACAGTGCTTCCTATCTTGGTGTCATCTGAGATCATACTGAGGATGTGTTTGATCCTCTCACACAGATAAAAATGTTAAACAAAGCTGGCCCAGTCAACCAGTGAACTGAACACCTGTCCAATCCATGAGCAGCCAATTCACTCAGGAGAATATTGTGTGAGAAGGTGCAAAGTGTTTTATTAAAATTCACAGACTTTTCTTCATCTAGTAAGTAGGTTAGCTTGTCATAGAAGTAGATTGAATTAGTGAAGCAGGACATGCCCTTCAAAAATCCATTCTGTCTTTTTGTGATCATATCTTGCTGTGCTAGAATGAAAATACTTTGCTAAGGCAACTGTTCTTTTTGACTAGAAGACCAGAATCAGAAAAGATTTCCATAAAAACTTCTATTTCCCTAAAGATTTATTCTAAATTTTCTCCACAAAATATAACAACAACAACAACAACAACAACAAAACTTGTAATTAAGAAATGTGTTTTTGCAGCTTATATTTTTAAATAATGATTCCTTCAACATTTTGTTGTTGTTATTTTAGTTGCTTTTTTTCTTTTAATATAAACCATTTAACTTTTTAATAATAAAGAAAGAGTCTCCAGGCTTTGAAAAAAAAATTTCCTCCCATAAAAATAATTGAAAAAGCAATTGTTACAAGAATTTTTTGGTTTTTTTTTTTTTTGGCACAGGAGAACATTTCTTTCAGAATTGATTTTTTTTCTTGTATTGTAGGGATCATTTATTTAATTACTGTTGTTGTTCAGATGGATGTTTTAAAATTCTTTTTCTCCCTGTATCTGTTGAAACAGAATACAATCTTGCAAGGAGACAGAGATAGCACTTAATTCCTCATTACTAGTTATCAGTCTCAGCAAACACTGGAAGACACAAAATATGCTGGCTAATTGTCACTTAGTTGGAATAAATAGCTTATCATATCAATTAAAGTATTTATGTTAAATAACCATCTAGATAACATTAAATTAAAAAAGAAAAGTTCTTATGTTTCAGAATTGTTGTAGTAAGCATATAATATATAATGTATAAATTATATATTTGTATTTAATTAAAAAAAAAGTTTTGTTTTGTTTGTTTTGTTTTGTTAAAAACGATTCCGAAAAATATAATGCCATAAGCAAAAAGTTCTTTATGAGTTTCTTTCCATGTGGAAGCCATGGCACAGCACAAATTCATAGTCTACATTACTAAATTATTTGTTTAGGAAGCCTGTTTTATCACAGATGTCTCATGATCTTGGGTCCTGACTCACACTGGACCTCTTTAAATGTTTCAAAAACAGACCAAAGACTTGGATTTACATCTCTTTTACCCAGGAAGATGTAGCTGTCATTTATACATGGAGAATATAAAGACATTTAATTCACTCTCCCCAACATCGTAGATTTTTAATCTGAAATCATTTCCTGGTGTACATTTATGAAAGTCATGATGGTCAGTTTCCTACTTTGTATTGCAGTAGTATCTAAAGCTCTTTCATTGACATCAGGAATGAAATGTAATATAAAGGCGAATATTATATTACATACTATTATAATATTACATACATATTATGATCTGTGAATAGCTATGATGTTTAAATAAAAATAACCATTACTTCAAACTCCAGATTTACTGTATATACACCATTAAATATAGCTGCTTTAATAAGTGGAAAATAGGATTATTTCAAACGATAAGAAGTACATTAATGCTGTTTAACAGCCTTCCTAACTAAGAGAGCAACATGACTTTTCCATCAGTCTCTAACAAGAATCTTTCCCCTCTTCTCAGTACAAGAGATTATCTCACTGAGTGCAGTGACCTCAGTCATGTAGTGCAGAAAACTTAATTCACAAGTCATTCATCCACTTTCAGATGCATTCACATCTGAAGAAGGTAATAAGATCTGTTGCCAAATTCTTGTCATACATCAGGCCATACTAACAGCATCTTATTTTTACACAATGGAATATCAGCCCATGAATCACTGTTAATCTTAACATTTAAATCATAGAAATGTAGAAACTAATAATACCTGAAGAATACTAACATTCTGACCTTTTGGAGCAGGTTTCACACAAAGACACAGTGGTGACTTAAATATAGTCTCAAGATACTCAGTGATCATTCAAAGAGTCAAAATTCTGAGGATGTAAAATAGTTTCAAAATTTCATCTGGATAGTTCTGTAATTCTACTATAATTTGCTAAATAGCTTGGTAAGTTTGATAATCTCTTGCAATCTCAAAAATCTTTTACAACAGACATAACTTGAACAACATACTTCATCTTGTCACTGGAAGACATTCAGGAATTTTTTTTTTTTCAAGCCACAAAGCTATGATACTCTTCAAAACTGTAATCATATCATTTGATATGGCACAGCATAAAATCAATAAAGTAATATAAAATAAGATAAATGAGATATCTTTCTCGGGGATCACTTAGCTTAAAATATGACAAGCTTTGTGCAAAAAAAGAAAAAAAAAGTGACTAGTTGATGAAAATCTCTCTTGAGCATGAGCAAATTGGATTATCAATTAGCAGTATATCCTCAGAAATCTCCTTAAGCCTCCTTCAGTTCCACTATCATTTGTCAAATGACAGGGAAAAATATCTGTGGTACACAGCAAAAGCTTGCTCACAGACTACCATTTTCTTCTGAAAACCAGAGCTTGGTAAGCTTGACTAAACCTGACTGCTGAAATCCCTTGCAGCAAAAACAAAGCATGAAGAGTTTCTTTAAATTAACTATTTCAATGATGTAACCTAATGTTAAAGTCAAGATAAAAACTGTCAGCCACTCCAAGGTCCCAGGGTAAATCTCCATACTTAGTAACAAAGTGGGACTACAGAATATAATCATACATCTGAGGACTTCAGGATATTTGTTTTTCTTGCATCCTTCCTTAACACCCAGAAAGAAGCTATCTATGTAACTGGCAATAGGAGAAGACAGAATGGCCTCCAGTTGTTCCAGGGGAGGTTCAGGTTGGATATTAGGAAAAATTTCTTCTTCAAAAGAGTGGTCAGGTTCTGAAATAGGCTGCACAGGAAGGTGGTTGAGTCACCACCCCTGCATGTATTCAAGAAATGTGTATTTGTTGTACTAAGGGATATGATTTACTGGGGTCATATTGTTGGTAGATGAATGGTTGGACTAGATCATCTTGGAAATCTTTTCCAACCTTGATGATTCTATGATTATTCCACAACCTCACTAGTATAAAAGCTAGAAAATTTTGAACCTGAATCTGTTTCACTCCAATATATGACCATGAGATCTCGTGTCAGTTGAACAAATTTACTTAAACCATTTTTTCCTAATTCTTCATTTAGCCCAGAAAACTACTCAGAGACAGCAGCCATATTCTTTCTCAGCCCACCTCTAGGAAACCTGATCTAGCCATAGCTATCTCCGTTCATTGCAGGGGAATTGAGCTAGATGACCTTTAAGGTCCCTTCTAACTCCAACGGTTCTATGATTATTTTGCTGTTCTGACTAAACCAAGCTCTTCAAGTCACTATTCAAGAGACAGTTCAGCAGTTCCATTTTTAAGCTAAATAGTGAGTACATTGCACATCATTTTATTTCTAGAATAGCAGTATTAAAACATGTTCAGAAGTGAAACACGTACCTGGAAGGAGGTGATCCTTGAGTCTGTGTCTACATCCAGTCTCTCAAAGGAACAGTGCACTTATGCTCTAGTATTAGCATTAAGGCTGATTAAGGGGCAATTCAAACCCCAAGCTTTGGTACTTCATCTGATATCAACTTCATGTTCGTACATGCCACTAGTACCTTAAAATCTATTTGCTAGCTGTTGTCTTGAGATCTTCCAATAGTCTTCAAGACTGTATACCTTTCTCAGACTCCAACCTTCCCAAAATAAGCTTTGTTTTGGTCATTACTCTTTTGGTAACAACTTCTAGAAATCGGCCTGAATGCTTGTGTGAAGACACTGTGTAAAATCAGCACTCTAGTGAAACTGCAGTTACTAAGTAGAATAAAATCTGAACTTGGTAGAGCTCACTCGGAACACAAGAATGGGACTTTGCAACAATTCAAATCACAGGCAATTTTCTAAAGGTTATAGTAACAATATACAAGTATGTAGCTATTTTCATAGCAGTATCTATATATGGGTACAGGAATAAGCTTCAGTACCTCAAAACAGAAGATAAAATTGTACAAGATATTCATTTTCTTACATGGCTGTCAGAAGTCAAGTCTCATCTTTACTCCATTACACAGTTTAGACAGGGAAAATTGAAAAGAAAAAGGAACATCAGAAACCACAAAGATAATTTTTCACCAGCATTTATATCATAAGCATTGTTTCACGACTGTATCTGGTCATGAGTATATCTGAAATTGATTCCAATCATTATTATTTTCAGCCACTGTGCAATGACAAGGCCAATGTGTCAGTTGCATGGATGGTAGAGCAGGACATTTTTTTCCCCAAGAGCTGTACATCAGTGTCTAAAAGAGAGGAGAAAAGAAAGTAAAATATTTCTCAAACTGTTTTTTCTTTGATATATTTCAGGCTTTGATAAACAGAAGGAATGAGTCAGTGCTTTGCTTCACGGAACTATCACTCGAAAAACCTTTCACTCTTATCTCAGATAATGTTCAAATCGCAGCCAGACTGCAACAAAATGGAAAATTACCACAAATAAAAATAATGGCTTGAAAGTAAGTATATGGAGGGCAAAATTGTTAAAAATGCGGAGTTTAATTATGCTTAGTCTCTGCCTGTATCAGCTTACTGTCCACTAAAGCGAAACTTGTGGAGAGATCACTGCTCAGGTTAGAATAATTTCAGAGAGAGAATTGAACATATTGAACACTGGGGACCCTTTTCTGAGACATATTTGCAGAAATCTGAACGTGTAGATTAGACTGCAAATATAAGAGGGTAATTATTTATAATTTGATTTTTTTTATTGACAGAGTGAAATGACTTTGTACTGTCTTCTTTAAGCATTCATGTATTAACACTGTTTTGGAATGAATATGACAGGAAGATACCTCATATAAAATGAGTCCAGTCAAGTTATATTCACCAGATCTGTGGTATTGCATCACAAAACAGGGTTCACTGACAACATTCAGGCATTAGTGTCTCTGGAATTACAAAACTGGTGATACAAGCTTTTCATACACACATACATGGGCAGCTGACAAGAGCAACACAGTACATCTTAACAGTCTGTGTCATTAATAAAACAGTCTACAGTCATGAATAATACAGTCTATTCAATCATGAATACAAGAGAATGGCCATTTTCCCTTCTTAGTCTCCTTTAGGCAAATTGGAACACTTTAAAAAAAATCTTCTGTCAGTAAGAAAATCTGGAAGCCATTATGTCTGTCTTCTTTGCCTCCCAAATTTTAGCAAATGGTTACAAAAAGTCTCCCCTTACCGTGTACATATCCCAGATGGATAGGTTGACTGAAGGCAGTGGTGATAGTTCCTGTTTCATACCAATCTGCCAGAAGTCTGAGGCTCTCTCTCTCTCAAACACCATCACAATATCTATCCCAGAAGACAGCTGTTTTTTTTTTGTTGTTGTTTTTTGTTGTTGTTGTTGTTGTTTGTTTGTTTTTGAAGTAAATACTTCTATAAATGTTTAAGTCCATATATTTAACAATATCCATCTCAGCTTATCTTCAAGTGTCCATGTTAATTACCTCGTGAGAGATGGCAAATAGTAAGTAGGTTAAATTTTTCCACGTTAACAAGTTGCATCTAGGGTCTCTGTTGGACCATTGTGATAATTTTTTTGAGTTATGGATTATTTTTCAGGAATTGGAAGAATGAATTACTTCTGGATTCAAAATTCAGCTAAGTCTCATCTCTGCACTTAAATATATTTTCACAATCTGGCAATGAGAGATACTGCTTTTCAGGTATGATGAACAATCTAGCAAAATTCCATACCAGGAACATAACTTTCATGGGAAATATCAAGTTTTCATTCAAGAAATAACATTTTTTCTTCTAAATTTTAAGGGTTTCATAATAACAGTTTTAAACTATAAAAAATGCATCTCACTAAGCCCCACTGATTTAATGCCCAATTACATTTTGTAAGAACTTGTATAAAAGCAACTTTGAGAACTTGAGGAGACAAAGAAATAGACTAAATTTTCATCATTATCTTCATAGTGGATTTGTATGACAAATATTCTGCTGTTATCTGAAAGTATGGCATGTTCCCAGAGGTATTAATTGCTTGGCCATTTGTTTTATATGAAGCAATTACATGTAAATTACAAATAAATTACAAACATTCCCCTCATTCTTTTTCTTTTTCTTTTTTACTAACAAAAAGCAACCTATATTGTAAATACAATTATGATGGCAATCATTTCTACTTTCCCTAAAGTAAATTCCCTAAAATCCATAAGATTTTCCTGATGTCTTCCCATGGCAGAAATGAAGAATCATCCATCAGACTACACTGTAAGAAAGTCCATTGTGCTTAGTGCTACAGGAATACACACACAGACATTTGGAGATTCCAAATTAATTTTCAGTTGCTCATAGGAGTTTCACTTACAGAACAACAGGATGCAAATTAACACAGGTGAAATATATTCTATTCTCAAGAAAATAAAAAAAAAAGCAGTTTCCTTAGAGCCATGAGGGCAGAACTGGTCATGAAGAGATAAGAGAGATACAAAGAAATAGCTTTCCAAATATTGCATCAAGATAACATTCACCTCCCTCTGTCTGCCAATAAGAACATTCAAAAGACTAAGATCTTATTTTCATTCATTTTATCATACTTGAAATGTTGTAGCAATCTGATGAAGTTCCCAGTGACCACTGACTGGAAAAGAGGAAACCATAATCCCCATTTTCAAGAAGGGGAAAAAAGATCTAGGCAACTACAGGACAGTTAGTTTCACCTCTGTGCCTGGCATGGTCACAATGCAGATCCTCCTGAAGGCACATGGAAAATAAAAATGTGATAATTGGTGGTAACCTACATGCCTTCACCAAGGGCAAGTCATGCCTGACAAATTTCATGGCCTTTTATGATAGGGTTACAGCATCAGTAAATAAAGGAAGAGCAACTGACATAATCTACCCGGATTTGTGCAAAGCATCTGACACTGTCCCACTTGACATCCTGGCCATCAAACTGCAGAAAGATGGATGGACCACTTGCTGGATAAGGAATTGGCTGGATAGTTGCATTCAGAGAGTTGCAGTCAATGGCTCAGTGACCAAGTGGAGACTGGTAACAAGTCGTGTTCCTCAGGGATTAGTGCTATTCAACATCTTTGTAGACAATGTGGACAGTAGGATTAAGTGCACCCTCTGCAAATTTATAGTTCACACTGCACTGAGTGGTACAGTTGACATGATAGAGAAAGGGATGCTATCCTTTCTCTAGAAGCTAGAAGGACCTGTACAGGGTTGAGAGGTAGGCCCATGTAAGCTCATGAAGTTCAACAAGGCCAAGTGCAAGGTCCTGCACATGGGTTAGGGCATCCCAAGCACAAATAGAGGCTGGGCAGAGAATGCCTTGATAGCAGCCTTAAGGAGAAGAATCTGGGAGTCATGGTTGATGAAGGATTCAACCTGAGTTGGTAATATGGACTTACATCCCAGAAGTGCAACAGTATCCAGGGTTACATTGAGAGAAATGTGACCAGCAGGTGGCTCCACTCCTCTACTCTGCTCTTATGAGACCCCACCTGGAATTCTACATCCAATTCTCAGGATGCAAACACAAGGAGGACAGCAAGCTGTGGGAGCAGGTCTAGAGAGTGGCCTTGAAGATAATCAGAGATCTGGAGTACTTTCCCAAAAAGGACAGGCTAAGAGAACCAGGACTCTGCAGACTGGAGTATAGAAGGCTGAAGGGAGAACTTACAGTGGTCTTCTGGTACCTGATGGAGGGCTACAGAGAAAGGGGCAATATAGCTGCTTTAATCCAGTCTTAAATAACCCAAGAAAGGTAAAGATCAGAATCCAGTAAACAAAAAAAAGAATTACCCCTTTCTGAGAATTAGGGCTTATCAAATACTTCAAAAAAGAGGATCTCTAAGTAGAGATCCTTCTCCTGTAGCAACCAGCCCTTAAAATGAAGTTAGGGAAGGATGGAGCCAGGAATTCCTTCCACCTGTGCTTTCAGGGATGGTTATACCACTTCACAAGGTGCTCAATCAGTGGTTGTAAGAGACTAATATTTGATACCATTGCCTCAAAGTTTGCTGATGAACATGTCTGAACATGTCCAAGCTAGTCCTGGGCAAGGGTTGTGAAATCCTTTGTCTAAGGAACAAGCAGATGAGCATGTCCTGGGGCAACGAAAGAGAGATAAGCTGCAGCTCAGTGGCTGCTTAGCACTCTTTTGTGTTGTACTCATCTCCGTGGGGAGATAGCCATCACAGGAGAAGCTTGCCTGGCACTCTAGCATGGGATTTGCCACAGAGGCAAGAGAAATGAAGGATAAAAGAGGGATCGACCACCATGAGATTGTGGTTTTGTTGGTGTGGTTGGTGTTCTTCTATCGGAAACCTCACGAGTTCATCCCTGCTGCTGAACTCCCTCCTGGGCCTGCTCCCTGAGACATGCTGCTTTCTCCTGGACCTCGCCGCACCTTCGAGGTGTTCTACCATCTGAACCCTCACGAGCTGATCACTGATCGCTGCTTCTCCGGTGCTGATTGATGCTGTTCCTGGACTTTCCCTGCACCGTTTCTCCTGTGTTGACCCGGTGCCGCTTCTCCAGGACAACTGCTTGCTGCTCAAGGCTGCCCATGGCTGCTGCTGTTCTCCCCACTTCTGCCACCCCTGCTCTTCTGCCTCCATCCGTCACAGCCGCTTGCAACCAGACCGCCCCGAGGATCCTGGCTGGTGAGTTTCCCTGCATTGTACAAATCCTTGCTTCTTTCCTATCTTTCCTATTGCTCACCTTCCCTTCCCCATCACCCTTAACAGTGTCTGCTTTCCCCATCTCCCTGGTCAATATTGGTAATAAACTGGTCGGACCAACATTTGAACCATTGCTTCTTAATCTCACACCAGGTATACACATAATCTAAGAACCTCGTCTCCTTCCTTTATATTGGAACATGACAGTGGTTCAGACCATCACTTAACAGTTCCCATATAAGGGTCTACAGAAAAGCTGGGGAGGGACTTTTTGTAAGGATGTATAGTCACAGAACAAGAAGTGGTTTTAAACTAAAAGAGAGTAGATTAAGACTAGATATCAGGATGAAATTCTTTACCTTGAGAGTGGTAAGACTTTGGAATGGGTTGCCCAGTGAGGTTGTGATTTCCACCTCCCTGGAAACATTCAAGGCCAGGCTGGATGGGGCTGTGAATAGCCTGGTCTAGAGGGAGGTGTTCATGCCTATGGAAGAGGGGTTGGAATTAGATGATCTTAAAGGTGCTTTCAAACCCTAACCATTCTATGATTCCTTATGCATATATACCTTACTACAATAAATAATCTGTATCTTTATGTTATATAAAGCCAAAGTTTTGGCTTTATTTATTTATTTATTTTAATTATTTTTTTTTTTTTTGTTTGCTACAAGGAATTGCTAAATCACATCAATAAATTATTTCTGGATATTCAGTTTAACACAATAATGCCAGAAAACCTGAGGGATGCAGTATGTACAACACTGAGCATAAGAAGAGCATTGACTAACCTTTCCAACTCCAGAAGTTCTCAATCTTAAATTAGAATAAAGAAAAATTTAGCATGCAAATTCTGCAAGGTAAAGTTATTCTGTTTTGGCTCAACAACAGAATTGTGAAAAGATCATAATGTATTAATTTGAACATGCTAATGATATTTTTAAACTTATACAATTACTGGCAATACAATGAATTCATGATCATAGAATCATAGAATCATAGGGGTTGGAAGGGACTTCAAGAGATCATCGAGTCCAACCCCCCCTGCCAAAGCAGGTTCCCTACACCAGGTCGCACAGGTAGGCGTCCAGGTGGGTCTTGAATATCTCCAGAGAAGGAGATTCCACAACCCCCCTGTGCAGCCTGTGCCAGTGCTCCGTCACCCTCACCGTAAAGAAGTTCTTGTGCACATTCGTGCAGAACCTCCTGTGCAGCAGTTTCTGTCCGTTCCCCCTTGTCCTGTCTCCACACACTGCTGAAAAGAGTCTGGCCTTGCCACTTTGTCCCCCAAACCTCAGATATTTATAAACCTGGATCAGGTCCCCTCTCAGTCTTCTTTTCTCAAGGCTAAACAAACCCAGTTCACTTAGCCTTTCTTCATAGGGGAGTAGAGGGGGAGGATCACCTCCCTTGACCTGCTGATCAAGGCAGGTAATGCATCCCAGAATGCCATTGACCCTCTTGGTCACGAGGGCACACTGTTGTCTCATGGTCAACCTGTTGTCCACCAGGACACCCAGGTCCCTCTCTACAGAGCTCCTCTCCAGCAGGTCACCCTCAGCCTGTACTGGTGCATGCAATTATTCCTCCCTAGGTGCAAGACTCTACACTTGCTTTTGTTAAATTTCATCTGTTTTCTGACTGCCCAGCTCTCCAGCCTGTCCAGGTCTTGTTGAGTGGTAGCACAGCCTTCAGGCGTGTCAGCCAATACTCCCAATTTCGTATCATCAGCAAACTTGCTGAGGGTGACCACTATCCCCACATCAAGGTCATTGAAGAAGATGTTGAACAGGACTGGACCAGCACGGATCCCTGGGGGACACTGCTTGTTACAGGTCTCCAACCGGACTCTACACCACCAACAACAACCTTCTGCACTCTGCCAGTCAGCCAGTTCTCAACCCACTTCACTGTCCACTCATCTATCCCACACTTCCTTAGCTTTGTTATAAGGATGTCATGGGAGACGGTATCAAATGCCTTGCTGAAATCAAGGTAGACTACATCCACCGCCCCTCCTCTCATCCACCCAGCCAGTGACATCGTAGAAGGCCACCAGGTTGGTCTAGCATGACCTCCCTTTGGTGAACGCATGCTGGCTACTCCTGATAACCTCCTTTTCTTCCAATTGTCTGGAGATGGCATCCAGAACAAACTGTTCCATCACCTTTCCAGGGATGGAGATGAGGATGACTGGCCTATAATTACCTGGATCTTACTTCTTGCCCTTTTTGAAGACCGGAGTGACATTGGCTAACTTCCAGTCATCAGGCACATCCCCCATTCCCCAAGACCTCTCAAAGATAATAGAGAGTGGTACAGCAATCACCTCAGCCAGCTCCCTCAGCACCCGTGGATGCACCCCATTGGGTCCCATGGATTTATGAATATTAGCATTGCCTAGGCACTCATGGACCACCTCTTCCCTGACTAAAGAAAGGAAAGTCTCCCATTCCCCAGACTCTCTCACTAACCTCCAGGGTCTGGGATTCCTGAGGGAGAGCTTTATCACTGAAGACAGAAGCGAAGAACGCGTTCCATATCTCCGCCTACTCCGCATCCCCTGTTACCAGAACACCCCCCTCACCTAGCAGGGGCCCCACATTCTCCCTAGTCTTCCTTTTACTGATAACATACTTACAAAAGTCTTTTTTATTATCCTTTATCACTTTTGCCACATTCAATTCCGAATGTGCTTTAGCCTTCCTCGTTGCATCCCTGCAGGCCCTGACAACCTTTCTATATTCTTCCCAAGTGGTCAGACCCTTTTTCCACATTTCATGGACCTTCTTCTTCCCTTTGAGTTTGCGCATGAACTCCTTGCTCATCCATGCAAGTTTTCTGCCACTCCTTCTTGATTTCTTGCTCACATAGACGCACTGATCCTAAGCTTGGAAGAAAAGCTGTTTAAATGCTGACCAGTTCTCACAGGCCCCCTTACCTTCTAATACCCTAGTCCACGGGATAGCTCCAAGTAGGTCCTGGAAGAGATCAAAGTTGGCTCTCCTGAAGTCCAGGGTAGCAATCCTACTTTTTTTGCTTTGCTCCTTCCACTCAGGATCTTGAACTCCACCATCTTGTGATCACTACAACCCAAGCTGTCCCCAGCCTTTACTTCCTTAACAAGCCCTTCCTTGTTAGTGAGAATAAGGTCCAGTAACACCCCTCCCCGTGTCGGTTCCTCCAACATCTGCATCAGAAAGTTGTCTTCAACACATTGCAAGAACTGTCTGGACTGTGTGTGCTTGGCCAAGTTGCTCATCCAGCAAATATCTGGATAATTGAAGTCCCTCATAAACACCAACACCTGGGAACGTGATGCTACTTCTACTTGCTTATGGAAGGCCTCATCAACCTCCTCTTCCTGATCAGGGGGCCTGTAGTACACACCCACAACAGTGTCACCCTTACCAGCCTGTGCCTCTTGATTCTCACCCACAAGCTCTCCACTGCTACATCACTCTCCCCAAAGTGGAATTCAATACATTCTAACTGCTCTCTCACATAAAGATCAACTCCACCACCCCGCCTTGCCAGATGGTCTTTCCTAAAATGCACATAGCCCTCCATGGCAACATTCCAGTCATGAGAGCTGTCCCACCACGTCTCCGTGATCACAGTGAGATCATGGCCTTGCAACCACATGCAGATCTCCAACTCTTCCTGTTTATTTCCCATGCTGCATGCATTAGTGTACAGATACTTAAGGGAAGCAGTATCCTCCTGCCTTTCACCATGCCTAGAAACTCCACCCTCTTCACCCAACAAATTCTGTTTTGAGCCTTGAACTACACCCTCAGCTTCAGCGGCCCTCATTTTGTTCCCTTCTCCCTTCATACCTAGTCTAAAGACCTGTCAATAAGTCCCACCAGTTCCTTGGGACTGATCTATCTGCCTGAAAAGAACGTTATCTTTATACCTCTTCTACAGATTCAATAATTACTGCAGATTTTTTTATTTGTTAGACTTGTTGGAAGACAGTTTTAAATGAATGCTCTTAATTTACATTTTCTGCACTTCTCAAGACTAGAAAATATTTTATTATATAAATATGAGTCAGAATTTTGTCTCATTCCCATTGAGAATACTGTATCTGACAAAACTCCTAAGGATACAATTTTGCAAGATGCAGCATTTAGATTTTTAGCCTGACTTAAGTATTAATCTGTCCTATTTGCCCTGCTTTTTTTTTTTTTTTTTTTTTTGCTTTTTGTCAACTCATAGAAATCTCTCTTCAGAATATAAGTACAACAGATCAGTAGATATGAATGATCATTTCTCCTTGTAATTCTCCTCTTTGAAAGAGGGAATGTCCAAAGTTCAGATTATGTTGTGCAGTATTCCTCAATATATCTAATGCCTTTGCCATAATGGTTCCTTAAGAAGACTGAGGTTAAAGAAACACATTTTATTTCATTGAGACTGACATTACAGAACTTATGAATACTGAAGCGATTTTCTAATGCCTTTCCCTCTGAGGGAAGTATTTTACATGCCTTACATTCCACTGCATTGTTTCCTAGAATGGGAGATTATCTTTTACAATATCACTCATGACTAGTAATTTTCAGAAAGCTCATAAAAGTTCAAAAGGACAAACTAAAATCTGAATGGTAGAAAATTAGATATTTTTGATGCACTATATTTGGAAATACATTAAGATGAAATGTCCAAGTAGGGTGATTTCCCTACTCCTTATCCTTTCTTCTTATAAAGGAACCTAAAAGCAAATGTTTATATTAAAATTATAATGTTCTCAAGATAAAGTAATAGAAATCACCACTCAATCCCACTATCAGGGGGACTGTATCTGAGATACAGTCTTTTGAATAATTTCAGATTTGAAAAGCATAGAAGATATGATTCTTGTGGTATACAGAATGAACACTCCTCCTCTTTAAAAAAAATAGAAAAGAAAAATATTTTGTCATTCATGCATTTAATTAGAACTTCAGAAAATAGATTACTTTTAATTGAAAATGTAATATACCATAGTTTTTGTTGTTTTTTTTTTTCTTGAGAAATCTAAATTAGCATAGTTAATGAAATTACTTTTCTGTTTTGCTTCGTCAGTAAACTAAATCTCATCCACAGTTTTCTATTTGAAATAAAGGAATCAATACACAAAAAAAAATCTGCTAAAGCAAATGATCTGCTTTTTTATTTTTTTATTTTTTATTTTTTTTACCCAGGGATTACAAAAGCTATTAAGGCAAATTTCAGTGAACTATATCAACAGTACTGTAACATTAACTTTTACAGACCTTGTTTTGGGGGAAAATTGACATTAGTTTCTCTAAATACCTGAGAGATTTCTACTGTAGCAAGCTCAAGTCAGTGTTTTTATGAAGTGTCTTATCTTCTGGATACTCTATTGGGAAGTTCACAGGTTATGAGCTTATTTGAAGCTAATCTGTAATGTAATAAGGCAAAACTATCTATTTTCTGTTAATTGCCAAATTAGCATGAACAAATTAAGTTATTCTGCAAGTGCTTGAGGAACGCTGAAAACAGCAGCTGATGAAGATCAAGCAAGAATTTGACTTCACAGATAGAGCTGGACAAATGGGTGTGAACAGGTTTTGGTATGGAGATGATCTGTCCATTTTCCAACATCACAGGTGTGTTATATTTCTAAGGGATTTGCACTACATAGAAAATTTAGGCTGCAGTTCCACAGTTTCTCTGTGTAGGGTCTGTGCCGTGTCTCCTCTTGGTGTCTCTTACCCTAGTCCCTCAAATGTTAGACAAAATCTGACCTCAGGACATTGGAAAGGAGATATATAACAAAAACACATAAGCAGTTGAGAAGATGCAGAAAGTTCAGCAGACTAAAACACAGCCCAGTCTATATTGTTTAAACAGATTCAAAGATCCTGAGAACCATTTCAAAAATAACAATTAAGTGTTTAATTCCCTTGATGTTGAACATACCTATTTTTATTTCTTAATGACTTCTTTCACAACTTAAATGTTTTTTTGAAAATGTGATAATAACATTAATTATCTTGTGGATGCCATGTTTGCAGCCAGGTTATTAAATAGCTTTATAGACATATTTATCCTTCCCTACTTTTAATAAAATATCCTTTCTTGTATTTTTAAGTTTTCTTAATTGATTGTGCTGTTGATGCCCCTTTTAATATTAGGTTCATCTGTTATTATTATTTTTTCAGGGTAGTCTGAGTGTAGAAAAAGATTGACTTGTTTGTATAACACATTTTACAAATCATCAATGTATAGCAGAGGGGTCAAGATATTATCAAATCCCTTCTCTTTTCACAGTTTGATGACATAGTCGTTAGTTTAAGAAACATACCATCCCATTTTTTCAAATGAGTGCACAGGCGAAGTGGTTAGTGCATTTGCACTTAAATTATTTGATAATATAGACAAGTTTGTGTGAAATGCTGAGCTTTAAAACTGGGGTTTAAAAAGAAATCTAATACTTTTTTGGTATATCTGCCTATCGAATGACAAATTGATGACATGAAAAATGTGTGCTCCTATTTGAATTGTAATCATTGAATTATAAGATTGCTTTATTAAAAACAAAGAAAAAAATCTTATTAGGTTAGCTGTTGAATATGGAAAATCTGTTTCAAATCAAACTGCTGTGACTCCTATTTGAATATTTCCAGCAGAGAACATTATTTTCTAAATTAGTAAGAAACTAGGATTTTTTAATGTATGCAAAATAAACTTAACAAAAATAAAATTCCAAATGGATATATCACCAGGAACACAGCTCAGTGTTGAATAGCTGTGGGGTAGATAAAAACACATTTCTAAATGACTTATAAGTAAACATGAATTTATTTGATGGTTAAACTTTTTTTTAAAGAAGATTAATTTGCTTTGAATGTTTTAAAACTACATTACTACCATTTTGACACTGTGGTTGTTTTAAAAGTTGAAATGTCTGAGAGATGTAATTTAAAGGCAGAATTCTAGTTTTATTTTGTATTTTATATTTAAAATTATCAAATGTAAGCATTATTTTAAATGAATATTGTAAAGTATTATAAAGTGCCTAAGGCAATAGATATCTAGGGATTAGACATGCACTGATGATCATGGGGAAATTGCTAATATTCTTACAATGAAAACGTGAGGACTGTGTCTATTTTCAGTAGCATATAATTTAATCCTTAAAAGAAAGTATGATTTGCAGTGAAATAGGCACAAGTCTGCTATGACTTTTATTTATCTACTTTTATGTCTTTTAATATTGTAAAAATACTTATTTCCTAATGATTATGACTTTAATATTAAAATACAAATTGAAGTATAGAAAGTATTAATATCTTAGAATTTAATATATCATATAGAGAGATGTAAAGAACTTTAGATTTTCATTTGTAAAGGAGCTGCTTACAACATTTGGAAAATCTACCTATAAATCTCTGGCCTTAAACAGAGTGTATGTACACTTCTTCATCTCCTGAACTTAAAAGTCAGTTCTTCTTACCTAATGCTTTCACATGTACAGAAGATGTCTTTTTTTTGATAGCTGAAATTTGAATAAATCCTGGAGAAACTTTGAGAAAGTAATAAAACCATGTATATCCTTTGTGTGTGTGTGTTAATAGAATTAATTATACTTTAACTGGTGATAAGTTCATTATTTGTACTCAAGTTAAGCTCTAGCCTCTCTCTTGTGCAAGGTATAGATGAGTGATCAGGAAAATTTTGATCCTGTTTAACTGATTTTATGAAAAACTGGATTTCATTACTCTCCCTGAACACACATAATTACAGATTCCAGAAACACTTGATAATCACTGCCATCTTTACATCTGTATTGTGCCCCAGTGATGTAGCTGAAGAGATGAATAATCAGGTTTTTGATAGACTCTGCCGGTTTGTATAATGGCAACATAATGCTTTTCAAAAAGTTACCAGAAGAGTGCTATTAAAACTAAACTTTAATTGAGGCATCCAACTCATTCTCATTCTGATCTCATTGGTTTTCATTCACATGTGACACGTTGCCAGCTTACAATTCTTGTAATAAGAACTTATAATAAAAGGTGGCCCTATGGGAAAATAAAAGCCAAGATGAGAAGAGCTTATTGCATGAAATGAATTCGACTTGGGACTGATGCCTTTTAGCAAGATAAGTAGCTAAGACTGTTCACTGACAGCAATCTCTTATTTATTTACAGTAAATTCATATTTATCTGATGGTCTTAGCGCACAGCTTAAATTCAGTTAACTGGAAGTATTTGTCACACAGATTTGATCAACAGGGTTGCTCTGTGTATTTCAAGGTATGACAGTTAAAGGATGCTTCTTTCCTGCACATCTGGTGCAAAAAAAGACACAAACTCTCACAAAGCACAGCCGAGCAGAGCTCTGAAACTGCTTCTAAGACCAGAGGCAGTGCTCAGTTGAGTCAATTGTCAAATAGTGATGTGCTCAGATAGATCCTGATGTAGGCATGCAATCTACACCTGCTACATAATCCACTTAGAAAGACTAAATTAAAACGTATATATATCATTCTAATGAAATTATAAGGAAAACCTTGTATGTAGAAGGTGAATATCCATTCTTCACTGTGTTAGCAAGCTCTATTAAGTCAGTGCCTTGTAAATCTCTCTGCTGCCTTATTTCCCTTCTGAGTAGCCACCTGTCATAGTGTCCCAGCCTATCTTTTCCTCTGTTGCAACATTTCTGTCTGTGTCTCTTTCATATCTCTGTAATTCATTCCAACTGTGCTACAACTTGGGTATCTAAATAGAGAGCTACAATTAAGATTGCACCTTTAACATTTGTACTATAATCCAATGTTTAAGATTTTCCCTGTTCTTCTAAAATATCTATATATCTTTCAGTACTGGCAAATAGCAATGACTCAGAATTCAGCTCATGTACACTGAATATAAAACCATGAGGCTGCCCTTTTAGTGTTTAAGGCTGATTTCAAGCTGACAAATGATGGTTTTAAAAATCAAAATCTGGGTAGAAGAATTGTCTTCACAAAAACAGTTTTGCTACCCATTACATCAAGACTAACAACTGTGGCTGTGGCAACCATTCTGCAGGGTCCTACGTATAACTATGGTCTGATGCTCACAGAGATGCGTGCAGTAGTGATACTGATACTTTCAGTAAGTGAAGTACACTACAGCTAGACCTTCAAGCTACAAGAACACCACAATGGCTATTATTCTGTAAATAACAGCCAGATTAGCTTAGCATACTGCTCTATTGGGTTTTCAGAGCACGCTATCCTTAACAGCTTGAAATAACTAAAAATCACTGTAGAAATGTAAGAGAATTTTGAATAATTATCAGGCTTCAATTCAGATCCTTGCCTACTGAATATCTTTCACAAACTTCTGCAAAGTACAAAATGCCATTTGAATCTCAACTTTATCCAGTTATAGCCTAAAGAAATCTGGTTCAGGAACAAATATCACCTCTATTAAGAAGAAAATGCAGTATTAAAATCATCCTCTAAAACAGAGTTCAAAATCTCCATCCCACTTGCTGTCATAATTCAACATAGTAAAATGATTTCAGACTTGTTATGGGCTAATCATTCTCCTGATTCTTGGGGCTCTATGGATGGAGGACTCTTCAGTGCTAGTCAGTTAGTACTGTGGGATCCAGAGAGCTCAGAATGAAGTCCACTTACAGAGTTGAGTTGTAAGGTATTTCTCTTACCCCTTTTTGACGCTGAATGATGGACATCATCAACAGAGTTGCTTATCTAACCCTCAATATGTGACATTTAAGACATACTGAAAATGGAAACTAAGCCAATTTACTACAGTTTAATATTAAAGGATATAACAAACATAGGGACAGAAATGCATCAAAATTTAGAAGAAAGGAGAAAGGCAAAAGACATCATGGACTGTGAGAACTCATTCTACTATGTCAGTCATACAAAGAAGAGCAAAGGCACTAGTCTGTAGTAACTCTGTGGTTTGGAAATGCGTTGGCATACGATACCAAGATGTTTTATAATGTTTGGTAATCCTTTTTGCGTCTGTTTTCACTAACAATTGTCACATGAATGTAGATGATACTGATCAAGCAAGTAAATGGCTGTTGCAAAAAGTAAAGGAATAATCTATTCCCTATGTATCATGATAGGTATGACAGGCTGTAGTGAGCTTTAACTGCATCAGGAAAGATTCAGGTTAGACACTAGAAAAAGCCTCAGAAAACGGATGCGGATAATGAGAGACTGGAATATTTTGCCTGGGGAAAGTATGAAGTCTTCATCTTTGGACAGGCAATCATTTGTCAAGAATAGTTCATGATAGGAATAGCATCTATCACACTCTGACTGAGAAGGAAATTCTAGATGACGATATTAAATCTCTTTCAACTTTTATTTTTCTATGATTTTTACAATGTATTCTTACTTGGAGAGCTAAAGATAATGAAGCTACTGGCTTTTTGTTACATATATACTTGCTAGCTTCATGATATTTGTACTCTCCTCCCATACCCTCACAGTGCTTAAATTAACCAATAAGAAGCTATCATTAATGCGCAGTATATAAAGAGAAGATATGGAACATATAATGTGGAAAAAATAGGAAGTAATGAATCACATTCACAGAGCTTATAGGTTTTGCTGCAAACTCTCCTCCCAGTTCTGTGCAATAAACAATACCAGGACAAACTAATTGTTTTCTCTAACAACTCTATGTGATATATCTCTAAAATAGGCTGATTATGTAAATATCTAGTCAGGAGCAAAAGAAAGCAAATGTATTGTATTTGGCTCCTACTCAGATTGGTAGGAAAAATAAGAAAAATGTAAGCAAATGTATGTTAGGACTTAAAAAGAAAAACAAAACAATGTTTTATAGAAACTCAGAATAATTTCTATTCATTATTTGAGTTGGCTTTTTTGTTTTGTTTTGGGGGTTATAATTACAGGATCAGAAAAAAAGAAAAAAGAATATAGAATAAGGTTTGTCTAGTATCCAACTTTCCAATATGCATCAATTAAAATTATACTAGAAGTAAGATGTCTCCTGCTTCCATCCATAAGGTTCAGTATGTTTTCTTACCTAACAAGATTTGGCTGAGTAACTATTTGACTTGAAGCGAATATTGATGATTCACAAAATAACATTTGTTTTTTGCTGTCCACTGAAACAAATGCTCACAGGACTATCAAGTAGCGTTCTGCACGTTGAGAAAATGTGCAAAGAATAAGGATCAGGTTGCAACTGAACAGCATAAGAATGAACCCAGAATACAATGTTTTGTTGATTGGTTGGTTGGCTTTGGTAGTATAATTGAAACACCATTTGACTGAACTTTAAAATGTTTATTTTATCCCATTTCATTACTTACACTGAATATCACCTATAGTCTGTCATTTCATTGAAATATTTGTTCAGCACAGTGAATTTGTGCTGAAGCTAATAGGTATCCAAACCTTCACTGAACTGTGGAATAATTTAAGAAAAAATGAAAGTATTTGCTATGTACAAGTAATATGAAAGCCAGCACTATTCTTAGGGAATATAACTGGAACTGTGATGTTTAGAAATAGTACATACAGTTGTGAGACAGCTGTGACATATCTAATTAAAAGCATACATGTCATATTAGTTCAATCGTTATCATGTAAATTAATCGAAGAATCCACATTTATTTTTGTAAATATTCCTTTTTATATACAACTCACATGGATATAAAAAAGTCTTTAGCTTGTGGTGTGAAATCTAGAAATAAAATATTTTCTTTGCCAATCAGACTGCAAAGTCTTTGTCAGTCTGATTAAGGTGTCCTCAATGGGACTTCCCCTTGGCATCCTGCCTGTGCTAGGGGTGATTGCATCTCTTCCACTAGTACCGGAATACAAAGTGCTGCACATTGAAGGCTTCATTGCACCATGTTGTTGCTATTGCAAGGGAAGGACTGTTTCCCCCCAAGACCTCTCATAAAAGGAGATCACTGCTGGACTGCTGACAGGGATGTTTAACATTGCCCGTGCTAGTATCCTGCAGAGTTATGGTGGTTAATGACTTCCAAAGCTCAGAAAATGCTGCAGAAATTGACAGTGAATAAATAATTCATATCTACTTTTCTATAACAAAAAGAAAAGAAAAAAAAAAAGAAAAAAATTGTAAAGAAAAACGTGTGTAGCTTGACTCAGTTTCAAGTTACCATTAAAGTATTTTATTTCATTATAAATGTCATTTTTGCTCATTTACTTCTTTTGACAGCAGGGCCTCTTCCAGAGGCTTGATGACAGTATAATGGAAAGTTAATAAACAGATCAGTACATTGTTTTCATTCTTTCCAGATGTTTCTTTCATTATGTCAGACACATTATATCCCAAGCAGAAAGCTGCAAATAGTGAAAGTTTTAGTGTCATTTAGTATCTCTTAGGAGACAAGATGTGCCACTAAAAAAAAAAAAAAAAGAAAAAAAAGAAAAAAAGAAGCAGGATGTATCCTGATTCACCTGGAAGCAAAAGGTTCATTCTCGTAAGAAAGTGATACACCGAAATAAGCACTTAACAAAAAACAAACAGCAAGAAAAGCCATAGTGGACCTCAAAAAACTATAAATAGAAAAATCTTATTATATGTGTTTTTCATTGTAGATGAGACAGTTCCTATACTTCTATCTCTTCCTGACAACCACAGGCATCCAGTAAATGTGTTTGGTTAGGACTACTTACTGTTGTATCTCTAGCACTAGCTGTTTCAATCACAGCAGGATAGGCAGAAGCAATGTTAATAAGCACTCTGAAAAATCTCGTAGTGTCTGAATTTAGAGTGTAGTTGCTTTTTTATAGGGTCTAGATGAGAGACTGTAAATGATGTTTGCTACTGAATGATGGAAAAAAGGACTATACAGGAACATTCAAACCTTTAGTAATGAATCTAAGAACCTGGGGATAATTTGCCACAAAAAAATAAATAAATAAAAGAAAAGCACAAATAAACTCTGTGTCCTGTCTAAATGGTGTCTCACATAACCCATTTTCTGTTTAGAAATCAACCCATAACAAGTTATATTGAGAAGTAGCTTAGTTGACATTCATATTCAGCATATGAATATAGAACCACTAGCTGTAGAAATCTATTAGTGCATAGGTAAACATATGGTTCTCATAATGCTTATTGATACAAATACATGAGGAGGGAAAAAGCATTTTAAGATTTTAAAATAATTTTTATCCTCCCAAAAGCTGCTTATTCTGAAATGTCCAGTTCAGAATTTCTTTTCTCACATCAAAAGAAACAGTCTGTGTCACTTCCCTTTTTTATCAGAGTTTTTATGTGCAGCCCTGGATTTTTGGTTTCACCTGCTAGAGTGAAACCCACATCCTTATCATTTCATTTCTACTTCAAGAATATAGGAGCCATCATTTTACAAAGCCAGCATCTTTTCTGCTTCAGAGCTAATGTAATTTAGCCTGGTTCTCTAATATGGTTTTATTTCATATATGCTGTATAAACCCTTTGTGCTTATGTTACTCCTCAGAGAACTTAGAGGCAAAAATACAGTAGTTTATCACATCAAGAATACTATTGTGTTGACCATTAACCTCAACAACTTACAGGGGCATGTAAAATACTCATTATAGTGAGATCTGCTTGGTACAAGTGTTTTTTTCAAGCTAGGGCATCAATTGTAGAAAGTCACCCACAGATAATAGTCTATATTGTCACCTTTTCCAGACCAGATATTTTTTCTCCTATGTACAATATTGAATGTCATGCCTCAGGCAGCTTCTTTTCTTGCAATAATTTCCTTATCTCTTAGAAGAACAGTACTGAAAAAAAAAAAAAGTTATGCTAAATACCTGCTGTGCCATAATTAACTTACAAATGACTTTTTGTTGATTAGTATTATACTTCTAAATAATAATGGACATTTAATAAAATAACTGTCAGGATATACATTCCATTGATTACTGAAAAACAATTACCTAAAATTAAATCCATCTCACATTCATGCTTGCATGTAAGAATGCACTCAAATTTTTATTTTTAAAGCTTTTTAAAGTTATATTAAATTTTCTGAACAATACAAAATTGGCTGCTTCCACAATTTGTATGCCTTTGATTGAACACAAATATTCTTTTTTTCTCTATAATTTTCTGCAAGTGCATGCAGCTCCAATATATTTTGAAAAATGGAATTGTCTGCTTACGGCCTAGTGATACAAACCTTTGTGCTGCTAGATTCTCTCCCAGTTCTGTCAAAATAAGGTTGTTTATAGATCATACGTAAAAAATAATAAAATAAAATAAATAAAATAAAATAAAATAAAATAAAATAAAATAAAATAAAATAAAATAAAATAGTATTTTGTGAAAAAATAATTGAGTATACTGCAGACACAAACATTCTGAATCTAAGAACTGACCCTTTAAGGCAATTAAATTCATTTTCTAATTTTGGTATGATTGCATGATAACATAGGTAACTTTCCTGGCACCCTGGCAATACATATGTGCTTTCTGCAAGAACTGTACCTTCTCTGGTGAATCCTTTTTATGGTATACTTTGAGTGTGGTAACGTACAGATTCTTTTCTCCATTATCGAAAGCATAGATTCATTTACTATTTGCTATGTGCTGTTTTAAACATTAATTAATTTCCTTGTCAATTTTTACATAACATTCTGGAAAAAAAAAAAAAGATTTTAGACCTCAGTTCAAAAGGAGACTTTGGTCGAGATCTCAGAGTTATTTCAACACCTTTTGTGAATGCCTCAAATCTCCTCAACTTTGAAAAGGTTGACATGCTTTATTTGTAATTGATAAGAAATGTAAATACAAACCTACCAAGACAGTCTACCAAGACACTTTCCCATCCATCTCCCTCTCAAAGATTTTTCTTAGAAAACAGCTACTGAGTTGAGTTCTGCCTGAAATGTAATGATGGATAAGGTTTGCCCAGAAGTGGCGATGTCCTCTTCTATGATGGCCTAAGTAACAAAAATGTATTAATTCCTGTCGAGTTCTAAACTTAAAAATGGGCAAATGGGAAAGTATTCATATAGTCACAGAAGCTGGTGACTGCTTTTGTCTTCCACATCACTGGTGATATTTTTGGTTGTTTTATAGGTTCTCCTTTCCTTGTACCCCTTGTCAGTGGAAACTGGGATCAACTAGCTTTTAAGTAATCAGCCTTATGTTGTTCTTTAAGAGGTTCAAGCCAGGATCAGAGTTGCAGTCACTTCATTATCCAGCTGGTCCAGAAGTCTTTGAATTCTGTGCCTTTTTCAATGTACATAACTATGCTCTTTTTCACTTTTTTTTGTAGCTGGGATTACCTACAGAGAGGATGAACTCAATGTAAATACACTCTAGGCATTCTTGATTAGAAGGAAAGTTTTGGTAAGCGCTGCCAGCATATGACTACAAAACTTAGTTAACAAGTGTCACTTATCAAATGACTTCTGGCAGCTGCTCAGTGGCTAGAGAAGGGAGGTGGCTGCTCCCCTTACACTTAACAGTAGGTTTTGTTGAAAGCAGTAATCAGAAACTGATGAAATGTTAACTATCATTCTTTTCTGTGGCAGCATGTTTACTCTTTATACCTAGAGACCAACGAAGCAGGGTTTTTGACTAGTCAACAGGGAAATTAATGCCTTAAATATGTTTTCAGAAACCTCATCGTAAAGAAAGTACTGAGCCTTATGAAGGAAGAGAAGAAACTAAATCATGAAATTGTTTTTAAATTCCAGAGGATTGGCATGTAGGAGAATTTTGAACCAAAAGACATGAAACAAATTCACAAGAATATGTTAACTTCAATAGTGCTGTTTCTCTTTGTGTGACATTGTCTGTCAAACCACTTATCTCACAAATTCTGCAGCAGAAGAGGGTGCAAACCACATTTATGCTCCCACCAAGTCCAATGCTGAAGTGCCCTGGGGTGGGAAGCACACTTTGCCTGTGCAGCAGCCCTGACTGAGGAACTAAGGGCAATTATGGCTTTCAATACCAATTGGAAAAATATGGATTTCATCACACGATGCTGCCACCCTCAGGAATCACTAGCCAAGTTGGAATACTGATATTGTGCTTACCATTGTGAATACTGTCAGTGGGAGCTATAGGGGTGAGCTCCTGGCCCTCTTGTGCTGCGGTCTCACATCTATTTGATAGTAGGAGAAGATCTTTGAAACTCAGGAACAGTGGTTTCCTTTCCTTGTTATAGAAGGAACTGAGTTTCATTAGCTGAAGTCTGTGACCTCTTACTATCATAGGTGAAGTCTTCAAATAACACCCTAGTCTGTCTCTCCTGTCTCTGCAGCCTTCAGTTGGAGCATGTTCATTTTCTCCTGGAGATGTAATGTCTCCTTGTCAGTGAGGTCTACAAAGTGAAGGAACATGTTCCCTGGCAAGGAAAACTGCAGAGAATTGACTAGCAGACTAACAACTCTCTTCTGTAGTTAGGAAGAAATGACTTTAAGGACTCAGTGTAACACCTTGCAAATTACAATACGTAAATAAACAAGGGGAAAGCAATCTGAAAAAGGAGATGGAGGAATACAATACAGGAAAGTCTGCAAGCAAAACATCGGCATCACACAATTCAACCTCAGTTTAGGCGTCTTTTAGGACTGGGATCAGGTATTTGTTTTTGTATTTCAGAATGAGGATTGGGCATTTGGTTACATAAAGTTTTGCTATATTGAAGCAATGGCACTTTGAACTCTGATTTTTATCAGTGTGAAGATCCTTCTGCATATCGACTTCTTAAATTCTGTGTAACTTTATTTAAAAATAAGTACCCTATAGCATAGAGTCTGTATCATCTGCATTGTCTGGCCTTAACCTTGCAATTGTTTATCATTTAAACATTTTCAGGAGCCTTGTTTGCACAAACAGTAGTAAAACTTCTAGGATTAAACTTGATTTTACACGACTCAATACAAAATTACATGATTTGATAGTATAGGTTATTATAATAACTTCATGGCTTACAATTAATGAGAAATATATTACTTTACAATTTATGCTCTTTTTAAAAATAGTTTTTATAAAATAGTTGTGTCATACAGAGGCCAGGGAACATTTGCTGTGTTATGAATATTAAAGTAAAAATTAATATTAAAAAAATGTCTCCAGTAACATAATAGAGAAAAATTTTAATCCATTTATCAGGGAATAGGTCTGTGCAGATGAGAATTTCTTTATATAATCATATACATAGCAGATTGTCTTAGAACTATTAGTGTTATCTTTGTGATCCCTCAAATGTATATTTAACAGTGAAGAATCACTGTATGTTGGCATTTGCACAACTGTTGTCTCTACAAGCTGTTGCAAACTAGGTTTGCTTCAATTGTCCCAGGGTTAGCCCAGAGTGTCGTGGGGAAGCATACACATATTCAATGTGAATAAGCTTCGATTTATTGTTGGTTACATATCTGCTTATATAGTTATTCGGTTGCTACTATTAGGTTTACAACACACAATCTCTTAGCTACGCAATTGGTTAAGGCAAGCTTACATAAGAGCTATAGTGATTGATGGCCACACGGTTTACATATTGTTTAGTAGTTTCCAGAATACCTAAATTCCTTAGATTAGGTTACCATAACATTCAGTTCTATCACAACATTCAGTTCTTCAGATAACGTCTAGTTCTATTGAAACCAGATGCAGTTGTTTTGGTCCAGTCGTCTTGGTTTCTGTTATTAAGTATGGTTTTCCCGTAAACTTGTACGCAACATTGCTCCATATCTTAAAACCATTATTCTTACCCAGATTTATTACATCCCTGACATTTCCCCTGTTTTTCTTTTAAAGTAATATAGTCATGTCCTCCTTGTTCTATCAGCCAATTTTGGAAAATATCAGCTGAGGTAGCCAGGTTTACTTTAGGCATAGCAAGTCGCATAGTACAGCTTACTACTAAGCGAGCTATGGTGACAATCAAAATAATAATTAACACCCATTTTATTCCTTCCTTCAACAAATCATAGAGCCAGGATGAAAGGCCTGGAAAAATTGATCGAAACCATTCGTCAATTGGGTTATGATCTTTGGTTACCTGACTTGTGTGATTGAGCAACCAGTGGATCTGATTTTGAATAGACTGACTATTATCTGACAGGTTAAAACAACACATACCCTCAAAATCTTTACACCCATGCCCCTGTGCTAGTAATAAGAAATCAATGGCAGCGCGATTTTGCAGTACAGCGTGTCTCAAGCTATTCATATCTTCTAACATTTCTTCAAGAATTAATGATGTAATATTACTTTGCTTAACAGTCCAACAAGCTAGTCTTTCGATTTGGGTTAAGGCTTGGGCTGCTGCTACACCTGGAACCAGGAAAGAAGCGAAGACGTTTGCTGTTGTTGTCCATAATTTTATCTCATCCGAGCACTCGGTTGTCAGAGCTGAAGCAGCTCTCCGATGTCGACGACTAGTGCTATTGGTTAGCCGTTTCCCGAACGACATACAACCGTAGCATGAGTATTTGACCGACAGTTATTACACCATACATCTGACTTACAGTCTTTACGAAAATAGCCATTTCATCCACACTTAAAGCAACGTTGAGGGCGCGGGGTTGTAGACGCTGCTTTACTCTCAGCTTGCTGCAGCAGCGGTCCAAAGACGGCAAACACCCGATCCTGGACTCCAGCCAGCTTCTCACCTATATCCTGAACAATAGAGCTTAACATTGCTTGAGTAGGGGTAGGCACTCGGCTCATACGTTCTAACATTTCTTCAACAGTGGCATTTAAGGGGAGAGTAGCAAGAATTGCTTTTGTAGCTTGATTACTATTTTCTAATAGACACTGGCGTAACAAAGACTGTTTCATCCAATCAGGTACATCTGCATGTGACAACGCTTCAGTTATCTTATCAACAAAGTTAGCAAAAGATTCTTCCTGACCTTGTTTAATTGACAAATAAGATGGAGTAGGTTTCGAAGATCGAACCATATTATATGCATCTCGCGCTAGATTCATACTTTCCATACAGACTTCTGGCCCCATTTGAACCTGCATCTCTGGTCTAGAGAACATATTACTACCCGTCAATTGGTCAGCTGTCACTTGGTACAATGGATCATGCATATCCCGTGGCGCGTTAGCACTCAATTCACATAAGCGGCGCCAATGGGATTGCCACATCATTTGTTCTGACGGCTTCATAATCATTCTCATAATTGTTTTTATATCCTCTGGAACAAGCACACTGCTAGACCATATATACGTTAATAACTGACGAGCCGGTTCACTATGCAACCCATGTTCTGACACTGTAGAACGCAATTGAAATAGCATTTTCCAACCAAGAGGAACATGAACCCCTTGAGCTCCACCATCTGCTGTGGGCTCGTACCAAATGGGAAAAGCCTGACCAATTATTTCAGCCACGTCAGAGTGTCCTTGCTCCACAGCTTGCTGAGCAATTTCTGCCCAGTGAGGTCGCGCAAGGGAGCCTGCAGTGGGTCCACTTTTACGCGCTCTGCCGCCCGAGAGTGACGGTGGAGGAGGTAATGGCAGTGGTGGTGGTGGGAGATCCCCGTTTCCCTCCTCTGGGGGAAACAGATCAGGTTCTGCCTCCGGGTCCTCAGCTGTTGGTGCAGTAGGCAGCACCGCTGATACCCGTACAGGGACAGGGATCCCTAGGGACGGTTGAGGGGGATCTTCAATTCGACCAGTCGCAGCGGCAGCTCCGCCATGCAACTGAGCAACTGCTTGTCCTGCTACCTCCTGTTCAATCTTATGCCGCTTTATACAATTAATAATCTCCCGCCAGGGCTTCATCAGCTTTTTCACCTCCTTTCTGTCATCAATAACATGATCCCACAGCACGTCACCTAAGGTACGCCACTGATCGATATTAAACAATGTCCCTGCATGCAAGAAAACTCCCACTGTCCGCCCATAATCCAAAATATTTGGCACTGCTTTAAGGGTGCCAGCACTAATTCCCCGCTTTTCTAAAAAGCATGATAAAAGATTTTGGGCTACCTCTCGCTCCATCCGTTCTGTTCCGCAGGAACAAAGGCACTCTGAGGAGGAGAAATTGCGCTGCGCAGTCGCTTAGCCCCGGGATCCCGTGCCGGTCTCGCTATGCGGTCAACCGAAGCTACGCTGCTTTTCCGCTTTTCGCAGCTGTGCCGGTACAGCTGTGCGGTCAACCGGTCCTACGTAGCTTCTCTGCTGCAAAGCAGCAGAGGCTTTGGTCCAAAACCTACGCACTCAGGGTCCCTGTTCGGGCGCCAGATGTTGCAACAATGTTAATAACAATGTTATTACATCCCTGACAACAAGCAACAAATATGAATCATCACGACAATGAATCCTTACAGAATGCTTTCTTGTGTGATGCATTCTATTTTTCTGAGAACTCTCAGAAATTACTGTTCTTGGTTCACTAGGTAAAAGGTCTTCCAAACTTAGAACTTGTTAGTAACATTCATTTGCACCAACATTTGAAGCACTGCTTCAGTTAAAAAACTAGCCATTTTCAATAACTGAAAGCATTTATATGTGAGTTCCTGAATCTTATTCACTTTATACAAATAGAAAATGTACATGTTTATTACACTTTTTTTTTCTTTACCCAGAATAGTAAATAAACTTTCCTATATTAATGGTTTCTAAAATTAGACTTCATAGATTTTTTACATTTATTGAGGAGACACAAAATATGTCATATTGATAACAACAGATTGTAGAAGCAGGCTTAATCCAGGAAAGTTGGCACTTAATCCAGAAATTGTGAATGAGAATTCACAACTCAAGATGTGCTCTGAAGGCTAAATGTTTTGTAATGAATATATTGAAAAGAGAGAGTTAATTCCACATGAAAGTATGTTTAGCTTCTATATATATAGATGGGAAACATTTCTAGTTTTTCAGATAGAGAAAGGAGAAATAAGGATTGATTCCACACTGTTCTCCCTACTCTTTAGTTGTTTTTTTTTTTAGAAAAGAAGACTTCATATCAAGATAAAATATCTTCTGAACTGATTAATATTGTTAGAAAAACAGACAAGATTTCAGAGTTAAGCAACCAGATCAGAAAAAAAAAACACCACCACCACCACCACCAACAGAAAAAACACTGATCATGGCCACTATTCACTGGCCACTATTCACTGCTTTCTTTTTTCTTCACACTGCATGGTCACCAATCTAAACATATTCTTACCAGTCATAATCTCTGAGCCATTATGGCTGTAATACAATATAATGAGATAAAAAGTAAATAATACCTTTTTTTTTTTTTCCAATTCTGAGAGGCTTGTACAACTTCAAAAATAGTATCAGCAAACACACAAGTTCTTGGTACATGAAATTTCATATGTTAGGCTGTAGAAATGGAATTCAAATTATAATCTTAAACTTCTTAAATATACTATCTTTGCATTTTAAAATGCTGCAATAATCACAATACGATAAAAACGAAACAGGATATCTTATAAAGGAATAGAAAACAATGAAAATGTTTCAATGGATTACTTGAATTTAAGTGAGCAAGACTATTTCATTTATTTCTCCAGATTTTCAAAAGGACTTTGATAAATCAACAAACTGAACATAAATATGATGCTATGCTTCCATTGAAGAGTTTGAATTTTATGCTCTAAACAGTACACCAAAAATAGTAAAGGGGCAATATCAAAATACATATATTTCAGAGTGATTTCACCTAAAGGTAATTATGTTCATTTTGTTGAATTTCATTCAATCAAATACTAACTTCAATATATTGTATATTGTATAGAGGCATACAACTTTTTTTTTAATGAAGTGTTGCACAAAAATATAGTATGATCTACAAAATGAGAAGCATCAGTGCATTACATGATTGATGAATCACGAACTGCCAGGTTACTTCAAGGGCCTCTCTCTGAGACACTCTGCAAGTGACACTCTGAGATGCTGTGGTTTGATACATCACACTTGGACCATGGCAAGTTCTGGGATTTATATTTGAAAAGACTTGAAGACCAGAAGTGACTAATGAGATCATTGTGTCTGACCTTCTATACCACAAGCAGTATAAATCCTCAGTGAAAGGATTTAATGCCAGAAATGGAAACATATATCTGTTTGAAAACAGAATTGCTATCTCCCCTGGGAAGTCTATTCCAATGCGCTTTCAGCTTTAATTGCACTTTCTGCTTGGAAATTGTGTCTTATTTCAACACCAAAGATCATATTCCAGTCATTCAATCTTGTTATGCCTTTGTCTGATGTACTGAAAAAACTCTCCTTACACATCTTTTCCATGTGTAAGTACCAGGTTAACAATTCATTCATTGACCTTCTTTGAGATAAGTAGAGAAGCTGATACAATAAAAGGAGACCAATTTGATGCAATCTGTGGTCCAAAAAAGAGACAGCATCACTACATAGCAGATTCATTTCTACAATATACAGGAATACTTGTAAGGAACTGAAATAGGCACCAGTGCTATGACATCAAGAAAAAAAACCATTAGACATCTAAAGATTTTTGGGTCTTGAGAAGCAACAGAAAAGTACATGGATAATGTTCTCAAAAATCTCTCTGCAGCCAATGGTAAAGAAAACATATTGCATTTGGATCTTTGCTTAAGTAACCAGTATTTCATCAACATCTATAAAAGACAGAGTTTATGGTTGTGGTGCAAAAACAGAATTTTTTGATAATACTCTTTCAAATACATAGGTTGGAAACAAAGGTGAAAATGTAAATTATAAAGCTTCCTTGACCAAAAAATGCTTTTCTACGTTGAACAGTTCTCCATCTCACATTTTTACATTCTCTTCTTCCACCTAAAAGAGAGATGGCACAAACTCAGTTTAAACTGGAAAATATTTTCTGGAATATGAAGAGTCAACCACATACTCACTGGCATCAGACTTAGACTGAGCCTAATCATGGAGTCACCATGTTATCTTCATAATCTAATTTTGAATCCTTCTGGATGAAAGTCATTATCATTATTATTGAATTTTATTGATTTAATTGTGTCCTCTAGGGTGTTGCACTAATTGACTTTTCTATAGCTGCAACTGTATTTTTATGCATTATCAGTCATATTAATAAATAAGCATTATAATTATAATGGTTCCAACTGGGACTACTTAGTTAAAGGTCATGTTTTGTTCAAAAGTTACATAGTTTAAATGTTGTCAAGTTTAGAATTAAGAAGACAAAATGTAATTAAACTTTTTACCTCAGTTGGTCTCTCTGAAATTACTTCAGTATGAGCATGAGAAAAATCTTATTTTAAAGTTACGTTTAATGTGCTCTGTGATGGTCTTGTAAAAGCCTACTCCTTCGTTAGTAAATGTGACATTTTAGACAGGAAGATAAGATTTATTGTAACAAATTTAAACCTTTCATATTGAACCATACAAAATTCAGGAACATTTAGTACAGATTATATGAATTCAGCTGACTCCTGAGTTTCTTATTCTTTCTCATTTTAATAATGTTTTAATTCAATTCAGTTTTTGTTCTATTTACCCTTAACAGACTTAAAGAGAATGCATTCATTTTTCAAGAGATTGACACTTCAACAGCAAGTAAAATCTGAGCACTGGAAATACAGAAATATGAGAGATAATTCTCAATAAAAAATGATTATTATTCTTTAAATGGTAAGTTGGACTAGAATGGGATTACATTCCTATTGTAATGGTTGTTTAGAAAAGATGAAATCACTAGATAAATCATCAGACTGAGAAAGGAAAGTCAAAGCTTTATTTTGTTTAATTTCTTAATTCAAATGCTCAAACTATTATGATAATTAGTGCAAATTGAAATTGTCCTACAAAAAGAACTAAATAAATAGATAAATAAACAAAACAGAAAAACAAACACCAAGAGCACGATGAGCCCATCACAGTTTTTAAGGCTTTGGAGGGTTGTATAAAGGATTTATTTTACTTTTTCCAAAGTTTTCACCTCTCAGGGCAAAAGCCCCAAGTTGGATGGGAAACAAAAAACAATTCTGTATACTTTGTAGTCTTGCTATGTTGAGAGCTGCTGGAGAACACATGGCCACAACACAGATCTTGTGCTGCTAATCAGCTTTCTGCAAGAGGTTCCAGTTGGGAAATTAGTTTTAGAAACTCTGAACATAAGCTTGTGCATCACAGAATCACAGAACCATAGAGGTTGGAAACGAACTCAGCAAATCATGTAGTCCAATCTCCTGCTGTGGCAGGTTCCCTGCAGTAGCTTGCATTGGAAAAAATCCAGTCAGATTTTGAATATCTCCAGAGAAGGAGACTCCACAACATCTCTGAGCAGCCTGTTCCAGTGCTCTGTCACCTTCACAGTTAAATTTTCCCTCGTGTTCATATGGAACTCCCTATGTTCCTGTTTTTGCCCATTTCCCCTTGTTCAGAGCCTGTTCCCATCTTCTTAACTCCCACCCATTAGATATTTATAAGATCCCTCCTTGGTCTTCTCTGAGCTAAACAGCCCCAGGTCTCTCAGCCTTTCCTCATAAGGGTAGCGCTCCAGGCCTCTGATTGTCTTTGTAGCCCTCCAATGGACCCTCTTTAGAAGTTCCTTGTCAAGGATATTCTGTTTCTGAAGGACACTCTACATCTGTAAAATCATATTAAGATCATATTTTTGTTAAAATCTGCAGAATAAAATATATGGATTCTGAACATATGAATGAAAAATAAGAGCTTCAAACTAAATTAAAGCCAAGCTGGGTGTGCTGTGGAAACATATCTGCTAAAGTATGAAAGGAGAACAATTTTTATTTCCTAGTGTAATTGATAAACTGAATTTAATTGTCCTGTAAGTCTGTCCAAACATAGGATCTGATTAACAATGGTTCATCTGATACCAAGATGGCTATAACTTCCACATATTGCTTAATAATGTTGCTATTTCTCACTCAGTTGAGGGCCGTTTGGTGCCACCGTATTCTAAATATTCTGTGATTACTGTGATGAAAAGACTTGAGTATATATATATGCATCAAAACTATGAGTCAATGAGATCTGATACTTGGCTTCTACCTCTAATGTTGTTTTGATTTTGGATGCTATTCTGTATTGTTTATTTAAAAAATATTTTATTTAAACCTTATGAGCTATTACAAGACATTCCTTCTCCTCTTCATTTTTTTTTCCTTTGTAAAAAAAGGGATTATCTGTAAAGGCAAAAAAAAAAAAAGAGAGAAAGGGTGAGGGAGGGCACAAAGCCCCAACAAAAAGTAGTGAGGAGTACAATGTTAACTAACAAACACTATGGACACTGAGTGTTTTTAAATTTCCTAGGAAAGTCAAAAGAATCTATTCTGGAGATTGTTTTTGCCAATCAACCTCCATATAATAGTCATAACAGAATAAAACCACTGTAGTTGTCCACAAGATAACTTTGAGAATGTTTGAAGATATGGTGTGTCTTTCATAGCTAACCAATATTGTCAATACATTAGGAGAAAATTATTGCTTTTACTATGATTGTATTAATTGCATTAACTTTCAATAGCATTATGTTTGAAATAATGTCATCAAGTGGCCTTATCAACCTATTCTCCTACTGAGAGAAGTGCATGTAATATGTGAAGGTATGAATGCAATTATATCCAACAAAAATGCAGGAGATATGAACAGCTGGAGACACTGAGTGTAAAAAAATAATTCCAAAATACATGATCAATCCCACACTATTTACTTTATCTTAAGTTTGCATTATTTTGAAGAAGATATAGCAGTAAGGAATACAAAGTTTACTTGCTTGAGTTTCCATAAATGGATGCATGTCAAAATGAAAAGAGTGGCAGGATGCAAAGCAACTTTTAATTCCTGGTTGAGGTAGCTTGCAGTGTGACAACTTCATTGCTTCTAAAGAAAAATTCATCTTCTACTTCTGCTGGGCCATAACAAGGAAAGACATAGTTGAGTTTGAGTGCTATATGTACTATCACTACTGGATTAAAATATTTTCAAATATTTGTACAGTGTAAGAAATTTAAGAAAAAATTGAAAGAAAATACAAGTGTTTTGGTCATCAAGTTTCACTTCTTACAAGTAAACCTGCAAGGCTAAGCATTTTGTGTGTCAATACATAACTGAAAAGCTGAATTGAGAGATAGGTATACTCGAGCACTGGCAAAAGTTAAGAGTGATGCTAAATATAATAAGTTTGAAACACTAGGAACATACAATTGTTCTAAAATCCCATCAGTATGATGTATTATTATTAGGTTCTGCTGCTGCTTCAGTAAGGAAAAGCATATAAAATACAAATCAGTGGGCACAAATCTTAGGATGAAATCTAAGACACCAGTTTTCTAAACTAAGTCACTAATCAATTTCTTTGCTTGGGAAGGCAGATGCACCATCTTGAAGAGCCCCAAGAACAAGGGTGTAGAACACGTCTTGCTGTTTTAGACTCTGCAATCTAACTGGAGAAACTTACTTTGTGCCAATAGGCATTGCAAACAACTCACTCAACTTCACTGCCAATATGGCAATTTGCATAGCATTACCCATAATGCTTCACATTGTGTCTTTGCTTTGAAAACAGATTTAATTGAGCCTTGCTGAGCTGCATTAATGTGTCTGTTTAAATTGAGCAAATCTAATTAGCTCGCATGAAAGTTATGCCACCTCTGGTGCAGCAAAGCTAATGCAATTAAAGTCAGCCAGATGTATTGAGTATTGTAAACATGCAGACTGACTGGTGGAGAATAGTTCAGTATTCATCAGAGACTGGACAGTTTTGTAACACATTAACAACAGCTGCACTCTCTACAGTGTACAGATATCTATTTTGCTGTGTATATGACTTAAAAAGCCATGGATTCTGCATTCTACAATAGTACATGTTATACGATTAGAACAATCTCATCTACTTCTCTGCAAACCCAAGAGTACTCATTTTTAAAGGAGTTACGACTTTTATATATAGCAATTGATACAAAATCAACATTTACTGAACACTATGTATGAAAAAGCTGTTTACACTGGAAATAATTTCAGAAATCTTCGACTAATAATGTGTCTTTGCAGACTGAGTTTCTAACAAATCTAGAACAGGACACTAATTGGAAACTCCAAGATGCTCTGTGAATAGAATCAGAAGATAACATGGTAAAAATGTATTTTATTTAAATGACTGATTAATTATATTAATTACAGTCTTGTTGGATTAGAACCAATCTTATAGTTAACTGCTGGCTATAAACAAGACATTACTTTGAGATTCTCAGATGATTTTCATCCTTATACTATTTTGTTTTTTATAATTTATAAATTGTTATTATAACAATTTTTTGTTTTTAATAATTATCATAGTACCTGGTTTTGTAGATATCATGCAAAAAATAAAAATAAAAATAATAAAAACACCTGAAAGTCAAAGATTCTCCTGTCTATAAGGTAGTCTGCATAGCATTACCCATAACATTTCAAATTGTGCTTTTGCCTTAAAGCCTCACTTCGGGGAGTTTACTTAAAGAATTGGATGTGTCTTTAATGCCTTTATTCATTGTTTCTGCTCTATATTTTTCTGTCTTGAAGAAAGCCAAGCTGACTGAAAAAAAAATTGACTTTTCCTGTGCTTATGAATAATCTTCCTTATTTATTCAGTTAAGTATAATTGCATAAAATGGCAATAAAATCTGATGCTTCACACTATAGAAAAGGCACTCATTGGAAAATAAAGTAGATTGTGCTCTCTTTATTCATCTTAGATCTTGATCTTTCAACTTTTTGTCTTTCACGTCTTTAAAGTGGACATAGCAGTAACCCAAGAAATACATACATATCTTTTTCCTATGCATATAGGAATATATATATATTTTTTTCAAAAAAGTCTCAGAACTGCATAAATACTATGGAATGAAGTAAATATGTATAATTCAGTTGTTCAGAAGTAGTAGGTTGATAATAGATTTAAAAAGTTTTTTTGCAAACCATCTTGTGTACATCATTAAAAAAATCATCATATTTTTAGAATAGGCATAAAAACTGTAAAAATAGGACACACCAACGAGGAATTCAAACTTAAAAATACTAATCACATTTCCTATTAAAGAAGAAAAATAATCTTAAACAAGTTCAAGAGAAAGTTTCCTTCATATAGCTATGTTCCTCATATTCTAGACTTTGTCTTGTGAGAGGATTTCTAAAGATGGGGAAATATATATATGTGTATGTATATAAAACTGAATTTTTAGATTTTTCTATAGAAATATTATTCATTATATATTGCCCTTAACACTGTTCTCCAGAATGTTCACTATGAAAGAGAAATGACTTTGATGATGGGATGGTTTAATACATGCATGTTTTTCATGCAATTTTTCAAAACAAATGCCTGCTGAGTACCTGAAAGTAAAACAAAAAAACCTTAGAAGTCGCTCTAAATTCTTTGTCTGATGATCTACTGTTTTGTTACCCTACCTACCCTGATGTGCTTTCCATGCAGAAACTCTAAGGAAGGCCTGATATTAGCCAAGATTTTCCACCATTCCTGTGCTGAGGGTGTCACTGTAATTGATAGGATACCAGGATTGAAAGAATTAGATTCCTTGAATCAGATTGTATAGGGAGGAATGTGTAGGGCTCAAAGAAGAATGCTAGGTGGATTTTTTTTTTCTGGAGTTTAACTTTTTATCTTCTGATCACAATACAGATGTCTCTGATGTTCTTCATCTTCATTTTATTAAAATATTTTTTTCTGTTGGGGGCTAAGACACGTGCATTAATTTGTTTGACTATCTCTTACAAACCATATTTTCAGAAACACTGGAATATGTGACATTGATTACCAGAGTCAGAAGATTACCTCCAAAAAGAGCAATCTGAAAACCATGGTATGTGGGGCTTGTTCATCCACCATTCTGGTGGCACTTCAATTTATGTTTAATTTGGGTGGGAAGGCATTTCACAAAATAGCAGTCCTCTCCTAGCTGCAATTTCCACCAGCAACAGAAATTCTAGGTAACTTCAGTGCTAGTTCATTCAGAATCCTGCTCCTGATCTGCCCCTCTTTACCCTAATCTACACCTTCAAGGAGCTTGTGCTACTAGAAAGACAGTGAATTTTCTAAAACAAATTTGTTCTCTGGAAAATGTACATTGTTTTGGCACTTGAAAGCAGAAATGGAAAAACAAATACAGAATGAGAAGGAAGAAAGCTTTTCTGATAAAATAAACCAGGCCCCCACCTGTCACACTCACTTGCTTATCCTAAAGAAACATCAGCTGAACAAAATTCAAACTGGTAGAAAAAGGTGTGAGACCATACACAAAGAGAAATGCACTCACTGAATGGAGTGCTTGTTAAATAAGAAAAACAATTACTATGAACTAATCAGGATGCACTTCTCAAAAGATGAGAAAAAAAGCAGTTGGCATTTATTGCTGCTGGCTCAGTGCTGCCATAGGTTCATCAGCACCTTCAGAATTGCTTGTATGTAGACATAAATGGGTCTTGTTTTTCCCAGGGGGAGAGGGACAAACATTACTGTCTAAATAAAGCTCTGTCAGGTTGGGTGTAGCAAACAAAAGACTAAAAGATTCAGGACCATTAAAAGAATTATGAAACACCTATGAACGGCTGAAACTTAAAGACTCTTAATATGCATTGTATTTTCAAAAGAGGCAATATCTTAGCTACCTGGTTATTAGTAATCAACATCATATTTGCTACCTATAACTTCAGAATTGTTATTATCTACAGCCTCTCAGATTATGAAAATTATTTAATCTTATCACACTGCACAAATAAAAAGTTTTAATCCAGAGGCAAATATTTAAAAATAATTCACAGATAATTCTGTAAATCTTGCAGATGGCACAGCTGAGATGTGTTAGGGGCAAGACTATTCAGTTAGTCTTCATAACCCAGTTTACCTGCAAGGCATATGGAAAAGGTCCCTGCTATGTTGCAGCAGTGAGTCCTTAGGGTTGACAAGCTGTAACCAATGTCTAGATGAAAACTGCAACGGGGCTGAAAAATCCACACAACGTCCTAATGCATTGAACAGCAACTACAGGCTTTGTGCCTTGGTCAGGGGGCTATTGTGGTGGCAGAGGAGGGAGCTGCCAAACTCCTTGCCATTTCTTTGACTTTTCTCACTGAACAAGTGCATTTCCAAACACTTGGAAGTTAATTAGTGTAAGTATAGATAAGGGAAAGCTCTGTTCCATATTTAGCTATATAACTTTCTGCAATACTTCAAACTGATTTTGTCTGATAAATTTCTGGTATTCCAATACATTATATGAAACTTTGTTTGCAGGGAAAGCAATTGCAGATGACTAAGAAAGCCCTATGTAATTAACATATAATAATAAATGGTATCTATTTTCTCCAGCAGCATAGGAATCCCTCTTGGTTATCCTGCACAGAAAGTTATTAAAACTGGAATTGCTCCAGACCTTAACCTTAACAAAGATCTACTGAATGTAAAAAAATAATTTAATATCATCATTTTCTAATATGTCTTCAGAGATCATACTCCCTGTTCATATCATGACTATATAAATTGTTTTGGAGTTATTTTGCTACGCAATTTCATCTAGAAGATTGGTAGTTTGTAAACCATTCAGGGTGTCATGTGAGACTGTCACTCTGATTATAAGTATAGAAGATAAATTAATTAAGCATTAACGATAACAACAAAAAAGCAAAACAGGTAGCCAGATAGAATACAAACATACTCAGTGCCACAGGACTGCAGATGGAAAGGAAGAACTCTAATTAACAGAAACTGGAAAAATAATGGGACTAAAACAAAACACAAACTGAGGGAATAACATGGATAATGTACAGCAAACTCAGTTTTTGTTTTATTGACTTCAGCCCTTAATCTTTGAAAATAATTTGAAAATTATTTGTTTACTATAATTAGTTTGCAAGCCAGTGTTGGGAAAACGTGCATATGCTATTTAGGGGAGATTTCTTTTGCAAGACAGATCAGAACCCGGCAACTACATTTGTTATTAAAATAACACATGAAATTACTTACAAAACACTTTCTGTAGAAAAAGCAGGAGTTTATACCTAATGTAGGTAACAGAGAACAAAAATAAACAGAGCTTTTCCTAACACATGGAAAATTTGGTGTGAACTTTATATCTACTTCAAGATAATAAGTCAAAATGAGAAAAAGACTGAGGCTCCTCTGTTACTTCCTCACTGTTGCAATATTAATTCAAGGTGCGTAGTGATGTAATCACATGCATGTGAGGCTGTCAGTTGTAAAATTAGTTTTGACAGAAGGCCCTTTTTAAAAATAAAATAATAAAATAAATAAAATAAAATAAAATAAAATAAAATAAAATAAAATAAAATAAAATAAAATAAAATAAAATAATTATGTACATTTGTCAACTTAGTATGCAATGTTACAGGAGAATGCCTGCTCTCATAATTAATCCCTTTACGAAATATTTTTTGCTACCATTATGAAGAAAACCACATATTTAAATCCATCAATTTTTAAGCATTTATACGTTAAAAAAAAAGGAATAAATGCATTATGAACAGAGAAATGCTGCTTTAAGCAGACAAACATACATTTATTTCCATTCCTTATCAAACAGTATAAAAATATATTTTTGGGAGCGCAGGGAAAGAGCTTTGAAAATCTATCCCAGGTCAGGTGTTTTATTTTGTTTTGTTTTGTTTGTTTTGTTTTGTTTTTTTTTCCTGCAGTTCCACTTAAGGTATAACCTCATATAGGCAAATGGCAATAAATAATTTACATCTTTTATACCCCCTCAGAGCTTGCAGAAGATATTCAACATTGTTTTAACTCTTCTATGCAAGGAAAATTCTCTTTTCCTCCACTCTAATACTGGTTTTCATGCATTTGACTAAAATAAATGCTCCCAACGAAATGATCCAAAAGAAATTATCAGCACTGTAATTGTACAGGTGTTATGTCCGAGCTTTTCTTCCTTGATACCGCTTGATCATCACAATCCACACAGTATCTAGAACACTCAGTAGACTGAATTGTTTTCTTTTTTAAATACCGTAAGTCTTCAGAATATGAAAGAGGCTTTTAAAAACAAACTTTCCATTCTGTATGCCTTTCCACATGCAGAGCATAACTGCTAGAAGGTCTAACCACTCCTTAGCCAGCACTTACTTAAAACAGTATTTTCCTCATCTGAGCTTATAAGAATCCCTACCTGCACATTTAATACATCAAGCAAAGTCTCTACTCTCATTTTTGTAGTCCCATTCCAATCAGAGGGACTGCTTGGGGGCTCCCATGTGCATCCTGTAACAGAAACAGCACAAAGCTGCTTTGAATTTAATGGAAACTATTTTTGACAAACAAAGCAAAAATTTGCTGGTCAAGTTTGCTTTAAAGCAAGGAGCAAAATAACATTCTATTCCTTCCCCTGTTACTAGTCACTCTGAATTCTGCAGTAGTTCAATACTGTTCTTGAACCTATATTATTTCTTTAACAATACATTAAATATGGACATAGGTCTCTGCTGTGTTTCTCTTTGGTTTATGGGGATGGCATAGCTACTCGAAAGCTCTTAACAGGGTAATTATTGCTTGATGTAATTTACTGGCTAGTACAATGCTCTGAGATGCAATAGAAAAAGGAAAAACTCACAGCAGCTGAGGCTAGGCAATATGTGCTTTTAAATGACACTGAGTAGATTAGCTACAGTAGAGGAGTGAAAATAAGTATACAAGGTTCAAGCAAAATTCATCAAACATCTATATAATACAGAGTTCTTCCTTTGCTTTATTCTCAATTTTGCATGCTATTTCCCTGTTGACAAACTGCATTGTGGAAGTACACTATCTATGACAAAATCAGCTTTTAGCCAGTATAACTTTCAGCAGAGAGAGCGTAGGAAAACTTTTAATGAGAATGACTGTTGCTTCTTCTGCTCCCTCAGCTACCAGAGAGTACCGTAGACTGCAAGAGCCATTTCACTGCCTCTGCATAAAGCCAGCTAAAGAGACTCGGGACCCACTGGAGTCGTGGGTTTGTGCAGCTCAATGAGGGCCAGTGAAAGTAGATACTCTCTGTAGGCTATTTGGTGTGCTGTGAGGGAAGACATTGAAAAGTATGGGTGAGAAAAGAGCTTTCATTGTCAGACAAATCATCTTCCACTCTGTACTGTTAAAATACACAAAATCTACCCCAAGGTTGAAGTCAAAGCAGCATCAAGAACTTGAGGCCATCTAGCACTGTTAAAAGCAAGAATGATTATAAATCAGAAACTTTTGCTGTTTTACCTCTGTTAGTCTATTGTAGTGTCAGATTGGGTCAATTAGGAAGCTGCAGTGGTGTGAAAGGATGTATTAAGAGCTATGAGTTTGGTAAGGTGAAGCCTCAGATAATTGGTTTATGAGACTGAGACTTGTATTCCAGAAAACAGAAGAGGTGCAGGGAGTGAAATCTGAAAGGCTCAGAAATGAATATACACCCTGACATCCTGCCAGCAAACAAGTATGTAGGCTCTGCAGTTGGCTGTACTCCTATAAAGATGTGGAAATCCACTTGGGACACTAGAGTCCTGTACTGGCTCTTGTGTGCTAGGCCCATCTGGCTTGGCACTAGTTGAGCTGAGCTATAAGTTTAGGTTGTGAGGCCTAAGTATCTAGGGAACAAACTCATCCTGCCAAAGTGGACTTACTTTCTGTATGCATTGTCAATTTCAACCTCTTTCAGGATTTCCAATCCTACTGTTAGGTCTGGAATAAGAAAGAAGCCATGTCCACTGGAGGAATATCTGGACAGATGAGAATCTAAAAGACATTGCATCAATAAAGTTCTGGCCTAAGATCCATTATCTACAGAAAATTGCTTAACACAGCTCAGAACTACATTACATTGCCAAAGGATGGTGCCAGAGTGCTGTACCCAGATAAGGGATGATACGCTTCTCAGATATGTGCCATGTCATGGGAACGGCATTGTTATTTATGTGAGCTAACACACAGAGGTGCAATCAGTCTTGTAGTCAGTGCAAAATCTTTCTTCCTACTGAACTGTGGGATCTAATGCATTCATTAAAAATAAGAAGTCTGCAGCCTTCGTATCTGGGCATTGTGATATAAGTTTTCATCTGAAATGACCTCCAGCTCACAGAACGCCTCATTTTCACATCATACAAATTAAATCTGCAAATGTACAATACAATACATGAATCATGTAAAATCATTCAGTAGTATTTTTAAGGCCTAGGGGAATACCTGCTCAGAGGATGAAAAAAATAACCTAATACTTGCAGCAAGGATTTATTGAATAGCAGATTTTAAAGAGGTTGCATTTATCAAACACTGTTTAATGGCTGTATGTTGTCTGGGGTTTTCCAAAGAATTTTTGTGCATATACATTTGTGGTCCACAACACAAGTCCAGTTGAAGTAGCAGGGAGAAGGATGGAGAACTGGTCTTCTGAAGACTTATGTTTCAAAGAATCCTTGGAGGAAAGGTAGCTTCACAGTGACATCTTTAGGAAGTTCATATTTTACCAGAGGAAATGCTCACATCTAGCTGTATTCTCTGGTGGTTTATTGGTTATAACAGAGGCTACCACAGCTGGGATGTGGCATGCTGCTTAACTACTCCTTTATGCCATTCCCAGATAAAATGTTACTCAACAAGGGCAGATATCTGGCTTTGTATTTTAATATATAACTAATTAACATACATAGACGTAATTGAAGGTCTTAGATATACTTCAGATACACTCCAGTCCACCAGATATAGTTAAGTCCTGGCCACCAGATTCACAGACATTGTGACACATAAATAATTTTAAAATGTTTTCAGAGAAAAAGAAATTTAAAAAATAAATTCTGCTGCGGGTTCAGTGTTGCTGTACTTTAACCTTCATTACCACTTCTTTCCAGGGCATGTTGAGTAGTAGAATTTCAACCAAAGACTCCTGCTAAGGCATTTAATATGATTGTTGTGGAAGGCTAAAGGCATGGACTGATTAATGCTTCTCAGTTTGTAGAGAACCATTTACCTGGATGAGATATCTAGAGATAAATAATAGATAAGCAAAACTTTTGAGAAAACTGCAATATCTGTTTTGCAGTCTTTCCAGTTCTCAATCAGCCTTTGCAAGCATTCATCTTTAGGAATCAGTTCCAAGTTAGTCACAAGGTAGTCAGGAGGAGTTAGTATTATAAAGGATTTATTTTGCATTTGTCTCTGCTAATAAACTAAATGGGGCTCAGGCTTCAGAAATGAGCACTGTGCCATGATAATTCAAAACACCAGTGTAATCCTCAGCATGGTTTTGTACTGTGTTGATTGGGACTAGCACAGGCTAAGACTTAGGCACTGTTCAGTAGTTCCTGTAGACCGAGGGCCTTTCCCATTACACAGATTCAGTGCAGTTGCTCTGACAAAGTACAAGTGATTATAACAGTAGAGACGTAGCTGTAACTTTATAGTGGCCTTCATTGCCAGAAAATATTTTCTATCCAATGTTACATAGATCTTAATGCTACAATTAAATACTGTAATTAATGTATAATGGCAATAATCTGCAGAATTCCTTGAGTTGCCTGTCTAGTTTTCCTGCACAGGAATAGTTTGCATTAACAAACATGGACAGTCATTTAGACAAACTTGCATTTCAACAAAACATTTTTGAAATATATACAGTTGGGCCCAGGAACATTTTCAGTAACCCCTGTGCTATACTGGATGTCCCAGCCCTCCAGCAGTGTAAACTGTTGTATCTTCTCCCAGAATAGAGATCTGGAGATACATTTTTCTTTAATCCCAAAGGAGACACTTAGAGAACTGTAAAGAGAATCAGATAACAGGTAGGAAAAATAATGTTTCAGACACACTATTCTGTCTGTTATCGTTTGTTTATTGTTCCCAGGCTACTTTCTCAAGGAGAAATATCATAGACTTCCACCTTCAAAAGAAAAGATGAGATTCTTCTTTGCTACTTTCATCCTTTCCGTGAGTTAACTGTGAGTTTCGTAAGCTGATTTTGGCCATGGAAAACACGAATACTTTTAAGAACAATCAAGTTCCCTTTAGCCCAGCTCAGCCTTAATCAACTGATGTAAGATTGCTTCTTTGAATAAATTGTAATTAGGACAGGACTAATACCTGTTGGCAAATTCTGACTTCTTGATTAGATTTTATATATAGATCTTGTAGTTCCTTATAAATCAAATAACTCCTTCCATGTTTTTTAAAGAAACAGCCTAGTTCACATTTATGATAAACTGCTTCACAGCAAGTGATGCCAAACTGCAGCAGGATGTCACTTCAATAATTTTATTACATAAAGTACTCAGGCCCTTTTCATTTTGGAGGATGTCTATGATTACAGAAACTGTGGTCTCTGCCATGTTTTTTGTTAAATTAAAAGAACACAAGCATGGGTATTTAAGTAGTCTTCAAAATTCATTAAACCTCCAAGATTTCTTTGAAAAATCTCATTGGATTAGATTATATATTTTTAAAATTTATCTGACCTTGAACATCTTGGATTACTTAGGGGAGAACAGTACCGATGAAATTTACCACAGCTGAGATGTGGTCCTCTTCCAAAAGGTTTATAAGTACTAGAAGAAACAATATTAGTGAAATGCAAATGAGGAAACACACTACCGATTTAAAAATTTCTCCTTAAGTTATTTGTATAGCAAAATTCTTACAAATCTTTGCAGGTGTACTTGTGTTAAAGTGCAGACCTGGAATTTCTTCTTCATTATCATTAGAATCTAGGGCCACTTTAGCAAGTAATGTTTTAACATGCTGGAGGTACAGTTACAGAGAAAATAGTACAACATTATTTTCCGTGCTATATCTATTTTTCTACTTTCTCTACTAGGCTGGGGTTATTATGGTTACAGTACCTATTGATAATCTAGATTAGTCTTAAATCAGACTATTTTTAAAACTATTATCATTGATCAGACATACTCAGCAGTGGCCTTTTGTCAAATGGACTCTCTTTCATGAGATCGGAGTGTAACTGTATGCAAAAAAGATATCCATGTAATCAAGTCAAAGGCTTTAGACCTTAGTGTCTGATTGAACTATTGTGTAAAGGATAATCCTGTTTGACAACCTGCTGAATTTATGCCAAGTAGTTCATGCATTCTTCTCGTTAGCTTTGCCATCTTTTTCAAGCATTGTAAATCATGGCACATTTTAAAGAAATGGAAATTGCAGAAGGACTATGACAAATGTTTATGTATGAAGATTGAAGTAATCTCCTGAAACTGGTCACTTTTATTGGAATGGGGCATAGCAGTGATAAATAACAACAGAAAAACCGTGCTGCTTATCTTGAACGTGAGCTAGGAGAATCATGCAGTAAAGACTCATGAAAGCATCTGAGTGTGTACATAGGAGAGCTGGAGAAAATTAGCTTTTCATAGATGATGATCTAAAAACAGAATTTTCTTTAATTTTCTCACACAATAAATCTCTTGAACATCTTAAAGATACATCAACTTAAAACTGCTACATCTTCTCATCATTGATTACAATTAACACAGCTCTAATTTTGAAAGTTATAGCAATGTACTTGATTGCTTTTTTTCTTTTTTTCATTATTTTTTTCCCACATATGATGGTAAAAATTTGTAGAAGTAACTTGAAAATGTAGCAGTTCAAATGAAGTGGAAGACAAGAGTTGGAGACCACCTAAACAAGAAAAAATTGTTTGTTCTATGATGTAGTAGAAATGCTAAAGGAATTGGAGTCCTCTAAATATCATCTGTATTTATATAACTTATTCAAACTCAAATCATAACAAAACATAGATCTAAAAATACATTTTGGTTTAGAATTATATCTCACTATTTCTTTTGCTAATATTATTAGATTACTGGTTTGAAAACATGACCATTTGCTATCCAACTTTTCTGTTGAAAAGCTACCAAATCTTGATGTACAGCAGTGAAATTCACCAGGCTTAGGTGGAAAATTTCATTGTAATAGAAAAATGTGAAAAATTTAGCCAGTGGCAGCAGATTTCCATTTAGTCTCCAGCACACTAAACTCACCAACCTGTTCCAGTCCCCTGAGCTTGAGGTATGCCATTTGGTGCCAAGCATGTCATCTACAACCATCTGGAAATTGAATCTGGATGGAAAAATAACTTCACCACTTTCCCAGAATTCCTGGTTACTTCAGGGAAATGACAACTGTACGTGAACAGTCAAGGTGTGCTGAACTCACAGCCAAGGCACAGATGGACTAAACTGCATGCATACAACACTGATGGCAGAAGAAAAGAATGGAGAAAAATACACATCCTCCCTGTCCCTGTCTGAACTGCAGATGCACAGCAGCAATAGTGTACCCTGGTTGCACTGAACACCCTGCACACAAGTTACGGGGTATGTGCACCCATACTCTCACTGAGATTTCCCAGCACAGGAACATGGAACAGGTACAAAGGAACCCAGTGAGATAGCTGACTTAAGAATCAACATAATGTGTTCCAGGTTGGCAAGCTGTATGGACAAACAGCAAGATTCTGTGACGTATACCCAGTACTAGCTCAGTTTAGTCACACATAAAACAAAACCAGGAAAAATATGCACTTAGATATACACTTAATCTCTCAGCCTCCTCCCACTTGTATTCACAATTCCAGGAGCTGTGTTTGCTGTGTATTGGCTTCTCTATTCTTCCACAGCTCTGTGCATCAGAGAAATGAAGTATCAGAATCAGGCAGAGAATGAATGTGAATTCACATGCTCAACTGCCGTCTTGGTAAGGAGTCTATGCATATACATGGAAATCCTTTATGAAATTTAGTTCACATGAAATATGAACCTGCCTTGTTATCATATAAGGACTTATTTATATAAATAAGTTTCTAAATTCCTGTGAGTTCTTCAACTTTTTAAAAGTATTTACTCTGAAATTTTTCAATATTTTGATAACGTCACAATTGTTTAGTAGTATTTAGTATGAATAAAAGTCTGACGGAAAGCTAAATAAATTACAGCAGTTCCATTACATTTTATCAATCAAACACATAATATGATCAAAAAGGATATCAAATTAATTTAGTAGAATCTTGCTTCCATGAGTTCATATCGATTAATGCTAGTTCTATTACCAGATTTAATTTAATATGATGTTTATTTTTTGATGGCTTACAAATGGCAATTTTATTCAGACTTCATATATGTACCATGAGGCCATAAATTATAAATCATAGAATCATAGGGATTGGAAGGGACCTCAAGAGATCATTGAGTCCAACCCCCCTGCCAAAGCAGGTTCCCTACACCAGGTTAAAAACACAAAAGTCACTCTTGTACTTGAGTATTCTATACATGTGGGAAAATGTTGAGGAAAACCTTTGTTGATGGTCCCTCTTAGGGAACTCACTGTGTTCTTAAAAGTGGAATTCAGGCCCACTTCTAGAATTCCCAGACCAATTCAGTCCAGAAAATTAGCAGATACATAGAATAAAATGATGAACAGATCTGCTTAAGCACATGGTTAAAAGCTGTGCTGAATTTATTTTGCAGCCTCTTATGTCCCAGAATCAAAACCTATGTTTTCTACCCGAAAGAGAGGATAAAATATCAAATTTCACAAGTAACCCCACCGCCACTTCTCAAGGCAATATCCCGAGCCCTGATTACAGGTACATCTTAGTGAGCCTCAACTACTACGAAGACAACTCATTTTGCACAAATGGAAATGAGAGCCCAGTCTATCCTAAGAAAAGCTGTTGAAATTCACACTTTTTTTTTTTCTTCTGTGAAGTACTGAAAAGCAATGTCAGAATATGAGTATGTGATAACAAGAAAGTTAAGCCATCTTAATATTTTTCAGTTTTCAGCTAAACAGGAGGCAGCTGATCTTGGAGGGAACATTTCATTTTCAATAATCATTAAGAGTGAAAGATCACTGTCATGCTGAATATTAGCTAAATATGCTGTGGTTGTATTATTTATTTATTTATTTATTGCCTTGTAGGAAGATGGTCATTGACTTTCTGCAGCATTTCTCAAGATGCTGTAGCATTTCTATTTTTCTAGGAAGAGACATAAATATTGTGTTTCTCTTTCTTACATGTTTTGTTTCTCAGAGAACAGTGGTAAAAGAGAATCTGTCCCTAGAGCACTGTGAACTTACCCTGGAGACACACTCAATGCTATTTGAAGTGACAGTCAAGTGGTTTAAATGGTGCACCACAGACTCAGAAGAGCTTTGTGAAGTCTCAAGGACTGTTACAAGTAGCAAGGTTAAGAATGTGATACATTTCTCTTAGGCCTTAATTGAATCCTATGCGTGAGACAAGTTACACATCCAAGAATGAGATCTGTGTATGCCACCAGGTTTCACGTGTGATAAAGAGTATACATTTAAATACAAAATCACAAAGGTGAATTGGAAACATCATTTCTGCAACCATTAACCTTGTATTAGAAAGGGCTGCTCACACCTTTCTTCTCAGTGGCACTAGGCAAAGAGCCCTTTTGTCATTATCCCTTGAAGATAAAACTTCCAAGGGCATCATTCTGTTTCTCTAGTAGCTCAATTCTTAGTCCATCCATCCAAATAATCTAGGGGAAAAGGAATGTACAATTTAAATATAATTGAAACCAATCGGGCTCTGAATATGGTGTAAAACTGACAGTTATGAGAGCATTCACAGATTTTTTTACATTTTTACTGAAGATACCAAAGTTGGCTATTGTCTCCTTATGAATAAATCAAGAAAATAACAATAGAGAAATAAGGATTATCCTTTGTAGATTTATTACAATCATATGCAACACTTTTGCTGTGAAGGGAACAGTTACAGCGGTAACTCAATACAGCATACACTCACAATATTTTTTCCAGATATACCCACAAGAAGATTTCCAAATGTTGTTTTAAGAGCACTTTTCAAATACTTAAGCAGATGGAGCGTCCGCTTCTATCAGGTCTATAAAAAGGGTGAGGTGTTAATAAAGACTTCATTATTGACACAGCAAATGTGAGAAAGATTACTGTTGCTTTTAAAAGCAGTAAACACTCTGAGAAATGCAATCTGTCCACTGAAGGTGAAACCTTTCCAAAGGTCTGACCCTCTTTCATCGTTAGATTTTATTAACAGCATAGTAAAAAAGGAGCTCTCTATTAAAGAGATTGGAGCAAGGCAGGATAAAATGCTGGAGGAAAAGATACTTGGTAGTAATTATGGTGAATAACTCCAGATGTAGATTTTCAATAAATTAAATTACTTTATGGTCACAATAAAATTGGAAATAATTAAGGTTGCATTCTGAGGAGAAAAAATGAGTTGTTTCAAGTTTAGTGGGAATCATGCAGGCATTTGAAATTATCTGAAAATGTACTATGAAGCCCTGAAATTCAGCTACAATGAACCAGGAAAGAGGAATAAAAATCTACAAATAAGTATAATGTAAGATGTAATTATATCAAAATCACATGGGACCTATGAATGTACATGTGAACGTGCATGTGCACAATTGCAAGATCCAGGAGGGAAAACTTCAAGGACATAAGTCTTTACTGCTATGTAGTGTGACAGGTATTAGTTAACCATTCCTCTTATATTGTTTGCTTGCTATTCACTTTGCCACTGTTCCCCTCTCCCATGCTGACTGTAACGATCGCAAGGAGAGAATGTTGCCAACGTTTCCCTGTCCCCTTGCTGCCTCAACAATTGCAATCACTTCTGTGAACTGCTATTTAATTGCAATGCCTTCTCTCCTTATAGAGTGTGGTGTTCAGCATATTTTTAGAATTCCTAATAAAAAATTATCACCCTCAAAGGCTTAGACATCTAAATTGGGACAGCAGTGGTTTCTGGACTCCACTCCTAGGCCTGTTGTGCTGTTCAGAAAAATAGCATGAGATCATTGTTCTTGAAATATATAAGCCACAGCATGGCCATTTTGATGTTCCTTTGCATATTCACAAAAACATTGTTATTAATATTAGCATGATTTGCATGGAACTAATAATTAGATTTGAGGCACTTCTCCGAACAAAGTTTTCCACTCACATCTGAAACAGTTCAACAAAAGGAAGGAGTGTTTTGGTGAAAATGGAAGAAGAACAGGGAGTATTTGAAAGACAGGGCTGTATTTTTATAAACACAGATTTCTGGACACTTTTGATTTACCTATAGCTCTAGTGGCATTTCCTACTATAGCACCTAGCATTCCATGGCACCGCTGTTGTGTTTTCTTTTTATGCTAGCATGTGATGATCCTTTCTTTCCAGGAAAACACAGTAAAAATGAAAAATAAAAAATAAAAACAATTTGTTTTTATGCATAGTTAGCATCTTTTCTACATAGTGTCTTATCCTCAAAATCAGCTTTACAAAACTAACCCGAAAATTGCTAGAATACTGCTGGATAACACTACTTTTCCAGATTTCAGTTATAGGATGCACAGTTATTGATAGTATTTTTCAGTGTTAGAATTACTTCTGTACTGAGCAATTTTTTTTTTTTTTTTTTTTTTTTTTTTGCTTTTAAAATCCTACAACACTTCAATTAACAACAAAGGGAGAAGAACATGCATTTAGTTAGGATAAGTATCTCAACAACATTCAGTATGTTCAAATTTATGTGTTTATGTGAATTTACACATAGTTTAGGCTTAAATCTCAAGGTCTGAGGAGTTTGCAGCATACATCTGGAATCAAAAGAATTGATACCTTGCATGTCGATTAAGAATGTTTTCCACAAACATCCTATACTTTGTCATAGTCAAGTACTAAACCTGAATATTATTATCAGCAAATGCTCTGGAATGGAGAATGTAACAGAGTCCTCAAAATTACAGTCCCTGGGACCTGACTAAGGAAAATTACTAATATTGAATAAAGTGGCAGAACAAAAAAGGTTTGGGATGACAGAATTAATCTAAACTTCACTTAAGTTTTTATTGCAAAAAACTATTAACTCTGACGTTTCAGGTATTCTTTAAATTTTATATTTTTACCAATACTATAAACAAGTTGGGGTTTTTTGCACATTTTTCTTAAACTAGTCTTCCACAATGAAAAGCCCATAGTAGAACACATCAAAAATATTCTAAGACATTTTCCCAGAAGCTAAACTACTCCTGAAACATAACCATGGATTTTCATTTCAGGGAAGATCAACAATACATATTCATCACATGTATAGGAGATATTTGAAATGATACGTCATCATCCTGACAGTACTCCAGGACTAATTTTACTTTCCTAGCTCCTTCACATGACTCAAAAGCAGCAAGATTCCAGTGGAAATGCACTATTAAATGCTTAGAAACCATCCTCCTGCTCTCCTTAAATTTTTGCTTCCTCTATATCCCCTCCCAAACAATTTGTTACTTCCCTTTAACCCCAAACATTGAACACTGTTCTAACATTACTACCATTATTTGTTTGCCTCCAAACTCCCAAAAGAGCGGGTCCTTTAAAAAGGTTGCATTGTGCTCATCCTTCTGGGCTACATCTTTCCCTTCAACATCAAAATATCTTCTAATCTTGAGTATTCAGACTATAAATGTTTTGGGGAAATAAGCATTTCTCATTCTAGTATCATACCTGTAACAAGGTAAATTCATATCAATACAGTCTTTGTACACTACCAAATTTAAAATGAATCAGTGGCATTTTACGATTTTAATATTAAGCTTGCTATGCCATAGTATAGATGCTACATTTTTATTCTTTTCATTTATGGCTTCAGGATCAGCATTCCCTTTATAACCAAAAGATGAGACGGGAATTTTAACACTTTGTGTATAATAAAAAAAAAGTCTATCCCTATATAAGACATCTGATAACTGCATTTTTTTCATAGCACACTGTTACTGCCAACCTTTTGCTTTACCATAAAGAGCATAAAATGTGTATATCAAAACATTTCATTGTGCTAGGGTTAATTATTATTAAGCAAGGGATTGTTGACTACTTTCCCTCACCTCACCTTTTCAGAACCATAAAACAGGTAATCTCCCAGGTGATCAGTTTTATTATTCTCAAACAGACTAACTAGAAGGACTCAGTGAAACAAGCTGTGACACTGATTACAGAACAGTAAGGCTTGAAATATTCTTGAGCACCATGTACAGATATAAACAGATATATGAAGCAGAAAAGAGGATAAAATGAAAACTACCTTAAGGATGAGCAAAAGAATCACCAAAGGGATGCTTCAAAGAAAAAGCTTGTGTCCATTCAAGCAAACAAAAAATCTGAACGTGAGGAAAGTGAAACCATAAAAAGAATGGCAGAAGTATTGGTTTGCTCTCAAGTAGATAACACAGGAATTAATGTGTTCTGGAGGAAATGGGGCAGTATGTACAGGGAAGTATATTGAATATTCTTAAATCGAGAAAGAGAAGCAGTAGGTCTGGAAATCCTTAAGACAGAGCTCAAGACAAGAAATGAAAATATCTTTAAGGAGATGAAATTTATTTTAGATTACCATTATTCATTCACTGAAAAAGTGACTTTTTTAACTAGAAATGGATATATAACACTTATGTGAACTTATGGACAAATAGCATTCTGAGAGGAAACCCTCATTAGTCAGGCAGGTGATCTTGGCTACTTACGCTGGCATTTTAAAAGTTTATCCACAGATTACCAGCATCAGTGATGCATCTGAAAGAGTAATTGGATAGTCAATGCATTTTTTCACGAGTCAAAAACAGATCATGACGATAAGTAAAATCTGCAACAAATCCTGAAAGACAAGATCATGCAGTGACCCTCATCATTACTAGGTAAGCCACACACTATAAAGTGGCAGTGAAGAAGATAAGAGGGAATAATGTACCTTAGATAACTATCTTATCTGGATTTCTTGGAAGACAGCAAATGTCTTGTATGACATTTAGATTGTTGCCTTAATTCCAAGGCTCCAACTCCTCAGTACCGTTCCATGCTCCCAGAAACTTCTGGATGTTTGGGTATAGCTTGGGAACATCACACCCATGAGGGTTAAACGATCATATACTTTTCTTAGACAGTTCTATTCCATAATTCCCATTCCAAAAAATAAAAATGAAAAGTACTAGGGTAGAAAACACTAATGCTTGGTGGAAAAGAAGGACTAGCTACCTTAAGTAAAAAGCAAAATTGCAGTAGAAACACTTAGAAAATAGAATATTTTAAACAAAAGCTACCATCACAAGTCTACTCATCCAGCTCTGACACCTTGTTGCTGAGCAACATATATATTCATAACAGTACCTGAGCTTGATTTGTCTATTTGCTGAAGGCAATATAAAGATTTTTTTTTCAGTCTGTCTCTTGATTAGACTGACAAAAAAAAAAAAAAAAAAAAAACACACAGGAAAACAGCAGTTTTTACCTGAAATTCATTTTATTTCATATTCACTGACAATAATTTCTATAAGAAGTGCACATGGTTCAGTCAATGTTAGCTCCTTCATGCTTTGAAACTCAATTACGCTGCTACATAGGGACATGGTAATTATAGCACTTGAGAAGCACTTTGTATTTCCAAAGCTCCATTCAAAAGCTAATTAATGAAAAGTGATATAGCTTGACCCTCTGGCTGTATATTCTGGCAGGACTGCACTCAGGGACAGTTCTTGGAGGTTAGCAGCTTTCACAGTCCATCCTGAACTATGCCACCATAATCCTGAATGAGTCTTGTGAGATAACTAAGGAGCAAGTTTTGCTGATCCTAGTCAAATTCAGTCTAAACAAATAACTTACAATTACTTCATTAGGATTTTATTAGTCCAGCTGACTAACACTCTACAGTGTGAATAACATTAATGGGGGATCCTCATAGTGAACAGAGCAGAAAGGTAATAGGAGACAGACAGACTGTCTCATAGATTACTATATCTTTTTATTTAAAATAAGCAGACAGCAAAACAAGAATATATTTTTTTTTTTTCCAGACTTTCAGGCCTGAAGGTATTTTCTTAAAACCATGGTACATTCACAGACCTTCTTTCATAGTCATTAACAGTAGAAAATCATCTGCATGAATATTATCTTCCTATAGCAGAAAAGATACACAGTAATTAAGGTACAGATAGAAAGGATTTAATGTTAGCTACATGGTCTCACAGCTCGGTTAATGTTTGCAAGTTACATATTGTATTGCGAGAGATGTACCTGTTATCTGTATCCGTAAGACAAACTGATGAGTAATATAATTGTTCCTTTGTCCTCACTACTGAAGAGAAAATGCAATAACTCTATTCTCAATAAACCCTTTGATGTGTTAAGCCCTCAGCAAAACTCTTTTCTCTTTCCATATATTGTCTTTGAGCGTCTATAATACTGCCTGAGGAAAAGAAACAAAATGGTGGGACCTTCTGTTCTCACATTAAAGAAGGCACACTTCTTCAAGAAACAATGTATTCTGGTTACTCCTATGAGAACAGTGAAGCCCTCTCACTGGTAAGACAAAATGTAAAAACTGGCAGTGACCAGTCCATCACACGTAACATTCATAATCAATAATATACGTGTGTTTTATTTTTTTAATTTAAATGAGAATTTTAAAGGTTTGCTTGATAAGCTTGATAATTTATTGTTCATGCTCTAATGCAAGATTTCTTGTAGTTTGCAGAGACAGCTAATAATATGTGAGAAGTATCATGGGTTATATCATGTGATTATTATGCCCCTATATTATACTGAAGTTTGCTGTGAAAGAATATCAAGTTAACTCTGAACAACATCAAAAAATATCTTTTAAGTAATTCACTATCAAAATATCCAGGAATAACACAACTTTCAGACCTGGCATGTTATACATCCAGTCATATCTTTACACTCACAGAGAAGCAGGAGGAAAAAGATCAGAAATGGTAAGTTCTGAAAAAAATCAGCTCCAGCAGCTATTGGGAAGAGACTTTCCAATAGACTTTCTAAGAGCTTTCCCTTCCTGACTGTTGCAATATCTAGAATAAACCAGACTAATCTCAAAAGTGATGAGCTGTATAAATTCTAGTTGTGGTTTAATCCCACCATCAATTTCCTATTTTTTTGAAGAAAATAAATACTTATTTAAGAGTATCCTGTTCCGTGATATTGCAAGGACCCAGCAAGTTTCTGAAGGGAGATTTCAGACTGTCACTACAATAGACAGGGCTTTCTGAAAAGTAAAAATAAATAAATAAAAAGCAACCTTCTACTAGCAAAAGCCACAGAGCTACAAAGGCTCAAATGATCCAATCAAAATTATGGATGTTAACCTGAAGACAAGTGAAGGACGAACCTCTGAAAAGCTTAATAAATCTAAACCAGTCACAGAAAAGGAAGGGATTTTTAGAACTTTCCTTCTACAAGTGCAAGAACCATGTGGCAGGACAGCGAAGAGTCATGTTCTTTCACTAAAAGCACGTGGAAGAGAGAGACATAGAGCCACGAAACCTAAAATGCAATCTACTCAGTGGACTAAATGAGCCTGGCAGGAGCTGGCACTACAGCAGTGAAGCTAACGTTACCACTCACCTGGTATCATAGAGTTGTTAATCCTGTAGTTCCCCCTTTCCTGCCATTGGTAAACTTATATTCTGAAAGGAATGTAGTTTTATAAACCTCAGCTATCTCACAAACTAGATGTCTATCAGTATAAGACACAAAGGCTAGTGGCTACATTTATAACCAAAGCGAACTTGAAAAGCCTATTATTTTTGAAGTTCACACTGAGATTCCACCCAACAGTTTTCCTAACGAGGTGGTTTGGGCTTTTTTGCATGTGTGCATGCACGTGTTTTTATCTGTTTGTTTTCTAAAGAATTTTTTCAAATGAAGGAAAGACACACATCTCAGTTTACCATATGCTTTAATGTTCACTAAAAATTAGTTCAGAACAAAAACTGGCAGGGAAATTCAATTTGTAGTGTGACTGCAGAGTAATACTCCTGCTTGTAATGAATGGAATCTAATCTTTTCAATGAGCTTACACTCTGTAGCGCAACGTAACACATATGGTAAACTGATGTAGGCCAGTGTAAATATCAGTAGTAATAAGGGGAGAAAAATCCATAGGAATTCAAAATGAAAAGAAACATTACAATGTAGTGTGCTTTGCTGTTAATTTGAGATTCTGATTCAGCATTAGGCTGAAATAAAATGCACAAATAGTCAGAGAAGGAAGCTCTGAGGCCTAAAAACAACAGAAAACTACGGAGAGGAAACGCAAACGAAATTCAAATCCAGAGCTAAATTTGCACTTAAGAAAAAATTTTTAGCGTGTAGTTTCCATTCACTAGTCAGCCTAAAGCTTTAAAATTGACATGATTTGAAATATTACCTTTCCAGAATGGTTTTTCCCAGATAAGAAACTAGATACATTTAAATATATATTTACTAACCACCCAGAAAACTCAAAAGTAGTCCAACGCAGTTCATTTAATGTAATGGCAACAGTACAAACACAATGAGAAGGTATCACAAAGAAAGGACAAAACAGAATGCTCACTCAATCTCCAAGGATCTAGGCTCACAGGAAAAACTCCACAAAGGAAGAATCACCAACAAGAGAACCTTCTTCAGTATCAGTAAGCCCTTAAATAAGGTCTAAAAGGAATTGAGCCAGGCTTCATCCATTCAGTTACACAGGTGAATTGCCTTCACCTCTTTTTCCAGGGCTGACCAGGTCTATTCTCCAGGTGTTCAATCAGTGTTTCAGGCCATGACTCAACAGTTGCCATGTGTTTAAACATCCATTATCTAGCAAATTAGCAATAAAAAAATCTTCAAATGAAAAAACATTTGGAGGAATTCGCATGTAGAAAATCAACTGTTTTTGTTATCTGAGAAGTGCTATGTAGTATGTTCCAGATTTATATTTAATTTGTGAATTTCATTACGTATTCTGCTTGTCCAGTAAGATACCTAAATGCAGATAAAAAAAAAACAGAATGGTGTTCAAATTCATGGAGACACTCTCCAACCCAGTCACAAATTCTTAATTCTACTTCTCAATCCAGTCTCAGTATGACAGCTATCAGTTGAAGGTTATCTTCTCACAGATGCTATTTTATACTCAGGCTAAGTAGTTGAAGCATTAAGGAAAATACCCACAAGATGCCAAATGGAAAACAGGTAGGAGACTGAGTATATTAAGTACACTTAACATCTTAGAAATATGGCCTTCTTTTTCCCTCTTTGAATTAGATAATTTACATACAAGATCCCTTAGAACCAGATAATGTTCTGCAGCAAGAAATGATTATGTGATAACAAGTTTTAAAGAACACCAATATGTTTTGATACCACATATATATGTGAGCTACTACTGAACCACACGTGTAGTGCATTGCATGATATCTTTTAGATCCCAGTGACGTTAAATTCAACAAAAATCTGAATTTAAGCATGCTATTTCAATTTACTGACTTTGTTACATATTTTAATGCATTGCAAATTTGAGGGAACCATAGAAGTATTGCTAGGTAAAGAAAGCTGAAAATTTTCACCAAAGAAACGGCTCTAATTATTCATTTATTTATTTATTTATTTATTTTTGAGTACAAATGGCTGTTACTCAGCAATTGTTTAGCAGTGAAATAGCTACTGTAATTTAAACTGCTATTTTGTTTTTGCAAGAATATACTACTGAGCAAAAATGCAGCTTTCAAACTGCTGCGAAACAACTCTTTCAGGCTAACTCTAAACCATGAAAAACAATGCTACTGAAGTTTATTTTTGTCAGTCAACACATTAGAAGGACTGGTCATATACACAGAGAAAAAAGAAGACTGTGTTCTGTAACACAACTCTTAACCTAGAAAGGGAGACTTTGTATATTCTGTCAGTTGTAGATATTCATATTTTTTAATTAAACCTCTGAGTGACACAAATCCATGACAAGAAGTCAGTTAAGAAATTGGTAAATTTCCCTCTATATAAATATGCACTAAATTAAACAATAATAAAGACATCTAGAGACAGGAATTGGAAAGATTTCAGTGATAAAATGTGCAATTTTACATAACAATTTCTAACTAGAATTTCATCAGTGAAAAAAACCCCTCAAACTTCTATAAAATTATCAGTATTTTTCTTTGTGTTTTTGTCACTGTTTTCATGAAATATTTGAAAGGGATATTCTCCTGAAATAGAATGAAGTTGGTGATTAATTTTCAAAACTTCTTTAAAGGTCAGACTGTGAAGACAAGATTATGCTTCCCCGTTACATGTGTAAAAAAAAAATAGAAAAAAAATAAAAAGAGATTAAAAGATAACATGAGTAAGACAGACTAACAGTTAGAGGAAGAAATCTTAAGCAATGTTACTATAATTACAGAAAAGTATAAAGAATTTTAGACACATAACAGAAAATCAGACAGGATGAAAAAAATGATTCCCTGTGTATTTCAGTTACTCAATGGCAGCTCAACTTCTTTATCAACCCAAAGGATGAGGCTGGTGTAATCACCTCCTATTTCACTAAGGTGCTATTTCCTATGAGGAACTCAACCATAATGGCAGCATCAGAGAGTATTTCTCTGTACATATTTAATTTTTATTCTTTATTCAGAAGGTCAGTTGTACTGTTTCTATTTTGCTGTTGAAATTTAAGCAAAGGAAGCGTCAGTGTTAAATTAGGAGTGTGGCAATTCTTACCATCACTGCCAGAAGTGATAATAATTGATTTTGGAAGCTATGCTTGAAACATCCCTATGTAATTTGGTCACTGAACTGAAGAATATAGCAGTTAAAACATTAAAAGATTTATCTAGATAAAAAAGATTATTTCTAAGACAGAACAATTAATGTTATTCTATTATATGAGTTTTTATATATAAAGTACTCTTAAAAGGAGTGGGGAAATTTCCCTCTCCTCTTTCAGGCACTTATTTTAGAATAGAATAGACCCTCATCCTAAGGAAATATTTATTTTTTTTTACCTTGAATGTTGAGTAGTACCATCTGTAATTAGAAAGACAAGTTTCAGATAGTTAAGATCAGACGGGATGAATACCACCAGTTAATCACTTCCCACAGTGGGGGAGGGAAGCTCTAAATACTGTAAATAGTATCCTACAGTCATTTATGTTGTTTTCAGGCTTTATGCCCAATTAAATGAATAACATCATATTTATTGCAAACCATCTAGAAGCCATTATGTTTTGCAGCTGGGGGGGAAATTCTAAAAATCCCATAATTTGTTTCTTCCAGCCCATAATACATCTCTTTTTGGATAGCTAGAGTCTTTCTAAAACTCCTAAACCACATCTGAGAAAAGGTTACCATATGTCTAGATTTTCCATGACACTGTGTCTTTTCCAGATGGAACTTTCACACTTCAGGATTTTGAGCACTTCTATTACTTGTCCAGGAATTCTGGGCATGTTAACTCACTAACAGATAACTGTTTCGTTCTGAAAAGTCCTAGCTTGAAATATGGCAGCTCTAATTAGGAGAAAACCATCTGTCGTCGCTGTAGTGCTTTGATTTGAGCATAGCTAGATATATTTATCTGGACAGCTGCAACTTTGCAATTGCTGCACTAATGAATATTTTCTGGCTGCAATTTTTGCAGCAGCAGCAGTTACATTAATTTTTCTTTCCCAGCTGCACCAACAAAAGAATGAAAGAAAGGAACCATGAGGAAGAAGAGCATCTGGAGGTGCTGATTCACAAGGGACTTTCATGGGAACCTCTTTACTTTATATTTTTGTGTTTGAGGTTCAGGGAAAAGAAAGATTGACCAACAGCTACAGACTTCAAGATGTGAATAGGAGTTTACTGGAGAGTTGTACAAGGCTTTTCTGACTTACAGAGCCAGCTTACCCTGTGAGCATTCATTGTCTACTCACTAGAATGTGATTGTCCCCATATCGAGACAGAAATATATAGCAATTTCTGACCAATTTGGCAGAGGCAGATCATCTTTTGATGTTATGTTGGAGATGAATAAATCTATTAAAAAGATTCTGTAGATGCAAACTCTAAAACTCAAAAAACTATTGGTGTTTTGGCACATGGTCATGAAGTTACCTAACTGCATTGGCCCACATTTCTATTTTTGCCAATGTAAAGCTTGAATTTATAACTGGAAACCTGGAAGAAAACTCTGGCTGATAGAGACACATCCAGAAGTGTAAATGACAATCATATTTCTTTAGGAATACCAGTTTATTTTCCTTTTTTACAGAAAGACCGATTTGCTATCACAGACAACACCACAGATATTGAAGAAGTGATTTCTTATACTCAGAAAAAATTGCTAATCTTCTCCCTCTATGGTTGATGAAGTATTTAAGGGACTATAAGAAAGAAGAACTGCCTAAATATCTGTAAGATTACAGTAGAATATGTGTTCTCCTATGATCTTTCAACAAGTTATTTATGTTACTGAAGTATTATGAGATGTGCAAAAAGAAGTGATAATGTACTTTTGAATTAAAAACAAGAGCTGGATCTTGCAGAAAGCAAAAAAGAAACACAGTGGGAGGTTATATTGCATGAATGGATAGACCATGCTGCCCAGAGGTCTATACATAGCAGTATTCAGTTATCAATTTGCTAGTCAGAATATGTCAGAACAAGTCATTTACTGTCCCTCCAAATTACAAAAATTATGAATTACACATCTATTTCTGTCCCACGTAGCAAAAATCTGAATGGGATTTGCTTTTGTCTTTTTTTTTACATGTCAAAATACTTAAAATACTTAATCTTTTTCTAGAGGTTATAGATCATTTAATATATCTCTAATTCTGCACAATGTGTTTTGTAGACAGTCAATAAAAACTGACAATTATTGATCATTAGTTTCTCAAAAGCTTCTTTGCCTTTAAATCATTGTAGCAATGCTATCATAAAATACAGCTTGTTTACTATTACTCTTTTATATGTACTTTAGCTGTCATGCCATTACAATTACCTTCTATCTTTGCCATCTGGAAACAGAGGGAAAACTTATCTTCTTTGTACTGTATGGCAAATAATTATCAGTAATGTCTTGTATCATAACTGAAGGAGGATTTTTACATCAGATCTTGATTGCTATCTAATTTTGTAAGATAAATGTATTTAACAGTGCATATAAACCTATATTTCTGATACTGTGATGTTCTTTAAATTTCAGAAAGGAATTCTTATATCTGCACAATCACACACTATTTCTAATGCCTTCACAGAAAATTTCATAGAACTTCATAAAATATTTTTATCACTCAGATATGAAGCAACTTGAGAAATCAGAAAGTTGTTTGGCAAAAACCTTCCAATACACTTTTTTAGCATGATGAGAAATAATTTTTATAAAGGTGATTCCTAATAATGGACAAATTCCACTAGAACTGAAATACCACTCTGCTCAAGTTAGCAGCCTAAACTACAGATATTTATCTGAACTCAGGCAATCTATTAAAATATAATGAGAAATGATAAAAAGAAAGCCCCCAACCCTGCATTTCTGTTAGCTAGGACAGACTTAAAACATGCACAGTATCTTCTCCCAAACAGTGAGATTTCTCTCACAGGCAAAGGTCTGCTCATGTGCAGTTACTGCAGGAAATTTTCCCTTATGAAATATGCAGGATATCCCTCTTAATCAGAAAACCTTGAATACAAGTTATTTTTCAGCCTTTTGCTCCTCGTGTTTCTGATCTCAGAACAAGGAGGAAAGTTGAAGGCAGAATTGAGAGCAAATAAGAGGACCCACACATTGTAAGCATTCAAGAAGATCTGGCTTGAATTGAAAGTGTGAACAACTCCTTGACTCATTACTAGATAAGAAAAAAGAAATCGTTTCAAAGTTTATGTGAAAAAGATCACTCAAAAGATATCTTGTATTTGCCATCCATACAGGGGAATAGGACCTACATGTAAACCACAGACAAAAAGATTGCAAAAAATATCCTGGGCACCTCCCAGTTGTCACTTATTGACATAGAAGGAAGCAAGCTCCTATATCTGCATGGTTAGAATGGTGACAAATATAAATACCTAAGTATGTGTGGAAATTCAAAATACATAAAATTCTGGTGCCTGAGGGCATCTATAATGATGGGAAAATCTGTAATGTAGCGCAAACAATGTCAGACAAAGAACAGTCACGGATCAAATTTCTGATTAAAAAATGCCCTGGCAAATTCAAATATTGTTTCATTATAGTTTTACATCTTTATAAAATGTAAAGACCTACTCTTCATTGGGTATGTGATATGTGGCAGCAAAATAAATATCTTCCCATCCCTGATCATTATCTAGCGTGGAGATTGAAAAAGAGCAGCAAAGCAAACATCTGCAAGACTCTTTCATTTAAAAGATTAACTCTAATATAAAATTACTTTATCTCGTCTTGCAACTATTTTGAAACTCATTACATTTACAACAGTCACTTCATATGGAAATTACTTCTCTCCTCTGAAGAGACTGTTAACTGTACTCACGTATTTCATGGTCCATGATTATATGAACATGTCCCATTTCAGCAAGGAGCTTGAAATCTGTACAACATTAATGCAATCACAAAACCTAAGCATGCAGCTCAAGGGGTCTTTCTTGCCTTTTCTTCACATCTTCCTACTGAGAATCTGACAATGCATGTTTCACCTTGGTAATTTAGCATTACCTTATGTGGACTGGTATATTTGTTTACTGGATTTTAGCAAATAAGTGAAAGAAGTAATCGCCATCATAAAGTAACAAATCTGCTTTGCATTTTAAATCCTAATCCCTAGAACATTTTTACCTTACTGTAGCTAGCTATTAAGGTGAGGCATAAAGTATCATTCTAATAGTCATCAGCATTTGCATTTTCAGCTTGGAAAAATTGTTTTGGAAAGGTTTATGCATTTGGAAATATTACAGTCAATATTTTGCAAGCTGATCAGCTACTGTTTTTTTCTAGGAAGAAAACTGCAATACCATTCCTCTTTATGTAAGTTGTTAAACAAGAAGGCTGGTGAATTTTAAATAATTGCTTTATGAAAGGTGGTCATATATTTAGCAAATAAAACTATCCATTTGTAAGCAGTTTTAGAGACCAATATAATCTAATATTTCCATTAAGTTTTTGCCTGTCAAACCCATTAAAATAAGCAAAACATCCTTGAAATCAAGTGTTTCTTCACTTACTACCTTACAGGTGTACCACATAATGCTTTCACTAGTGAAACAAAATCTTAACCTCCTGTCACTTACTTGCTTATATTTGACACAATTTGTTGGTTTACAGGTAAGGACATGGAGGGCACCAGCAGGTCTATGTGGTCATGAACAGCCTTACTGGCACCCCCAACCCCAGGAGCAGCCTCAGTATGGAACCCAGCCCACAGCCCAATGGCCCTGCTGATCCCAGCAGGGCTCCCTAAAGAGTCCATAGTTCTGCCTCATGGGCAACCACACTCCTGCTGCCTGGCATTGTTATGCACAGCTTCCACCATGTGCATAGTGTCTCTTGGATGCAAAAATTACTTACATCTTCTTGGACTACAAAAAAGCTAATCTCTGTCTATGTACCATCTGGAAAGAATTTATGTTCTCCTATAGGATAAATCTCACCTTTAAGCACCAAGCTGCTATATTCATTTTCATTGGAGCTAACTCAACATATTATGGTCCCCAGCTGCTCTCACAATTGCTTTAAGAAACACAGATGAAACCAGGAGCAACACTGGTTTACAACAAAGAATTTGTAGAGAACTAGGAAAAGAATAAGTGTGAAGTTCCACATTACATAATCAATGAAAGGTTTAACAGTAAAGTGTGATATTAATTGTACATTAAGGAAATTTGTGAATCACTACCAAGTAAACACACAGGTTGCGAAGCTAGGCAGACAAATCTTCAAGATCCACACATTTCCCAATCAGCTTCCCAATACAGACTTGGCATCTTCATAGTTGGACTACTCAGTGGTTGGAAAGCCTTGCAATAACCGGACCTCTGTATTCTGAGGAGTTTCCACATCTTTTGCTAATTTGAAACTGCAACAGGAAAGTAGAAGTTAAAAAAAAAATGCCAGACAGCACAAAAATAAGTCAAATACTAGTGTGAGATAGAATTGCCACTATAAAACTACAGAATATGACCCATGACTATAAGAGCTATCATGCTCAATCTGCTTGGACATCATGGAGAAGTTTTCCAGGAAGGCAAATCCATTTGATATCAGCTGTTTAAAAAACTTCTTCTATGAGTACCTTCCTTGGATACACATTATCATTATTTCACTTGTTCTATGGAGATGGATGCCTTTCCCTGGCATGATAATGGCAGTTGCTGTTATGATTTTGGTCCAGTTTTCTTATTTCTCACATTTCTGAATTGAAATTACATGTAGAACTGTGACTTTAACCGTCCTAGATAGCTTTTAGCTGCTGAAGTGGGAAAAGATGGGTTTATTGCTCTTATTGCTTTTAAGATCTACTGAAACGTAATAAGGAAAATGGTAGAATTTTCAAACTATGGTTCTCATGTTTCATGCAAGAACAGTGGGTTAGTCACACTACATAGGTAGTCTATGTTCATGATTCAATTCCTTCACAAGAAAATGAATACACAAAATGAATACAACAGAATAATCAAGAAACAATTTAATGGCAATAGATCTTTGTATGCAGTCACTATGCCAGACACAAAATAGTGTTGAGGCATTTTATACAAGGTTCAGAAAAGCATGGTATCAAAGATTATCAGACAAGATACCAATTTTTTGAATGAGGTATTCTGATGGTGTTAAATTACCATTATTGATCTCAGATTTTTAGCTAACATCAGAATGGCTATTTATTTTAGGAGTGGAATGTGTGAAATCAATTTGTACTATTGACTGATTTCTAAAAGTTATGATTTATGAGTTCTAAACCTGTGTGATTGAGTATTTGGTTTTAAATCAGCCTAACTATAGGTTGAAGACATTCTCATACAAATCCTCTTTGCTTATAAATGACCTATCAATAAAATTTTCTGTTATCTTTCATATTTGTAGCAATCATCCTCAGCAATATCTTTAATTATAATGAACATTAGGGCATTCCAGTTAATGAGTAGTACAGCGTTAGTATGTGTATTGTCTCAAGATCTAGGATGACACAGATTCTAACCTATTCTATCTTCTTGTTATCAACTAGACTAAGATTCTATTTCTTTCCTAAGTCACGGTTCCATACAGTGGAAGTATCATGCATCATCAGTGGATTAAAATATGCATATTTCAGTGGTACAATGCATCTGTGAGGCAGATGTCTTGCAAAGCTTACTTGGTTCTCACATATTGCACCAGCAATGTAGCTAACTGATAAGGAATTAGGAAAAGACAGAATCACAGATCACACATGCAATCAGACAAGATACTTACAGACTTAATTATGAATGGCAGCCTGAGCCAGAACTTCAGTGCTGGCTCGCTTCATTCCTTCATTTGTGTACCCACAGGAATTACACTTCTAATGCCTCTGTCACTGGGGAAATTACATGATTAAACTAGCTTTCATAGGAAAATCAATTACTTCTCAGATTTTTAAGTATATTTGTAAATTCCAAAAATATCTTCAGGACTTCGTTAAAATTGGCACTTCTTCAGTATTATTTAATTGCCTTCATTTTTTGTTTTCATAGAAATTGTTTCTACTCTTATATTCTTGCCTTTCCATTAACTCCCTAAAACAGGCACCCATGTTTTTTTATGTTGTGATTTACTCTACAGTTCACTTATAGGACAGTATTATACTGTCTAACTGACCATACATAGAGAAGAATTCTTTATTTCAGAAGTGTCATATCCATACTTGTACTCATTTTTTGACTGTCTTTATGTATGTGCGCACATATACCTGTGTGTGTGCCTAGGTATGTAAGGGAATATACTAAAACTTCATATCTTGTCTGGTCACATTTTTTTATGCAGTTCCAATCTAACCTGTCTAATGAGACAGCTCCTAACAGCAGTCATGTTGACAGTAAAAGTAATAGCTTTACAGAAGCAGTAACCTGTTGCTGTACATTGCTATATTGAAAAATGGATGCTCTTGTTTGGAGCACATCTTTTTATTGAGCGACTACAGTGTGCATGATGGAAGATACGTGCAAGAGAAGAACATTCCTAATCACCAAACATTCTGATAAAGAGGACCAATTAATCTCTGTCTATAAGAAATGAGGATAGGAATTAACTCCTACAAACTAGTGTGAAGACAAAGCTCAAATAAAACTTAGTAATATTAAAGTTCTTTGTAATTCTGTTTACACAGACTGTGCAAATTACTTTGCACTCATGTCAGCCCATGACTTAACACATTTTCTGAGATCTGGTATGTTAGTAATGATGAGAAAAGCTGAAAACTATAAATTATCCTGGCAGTGACTATTATCAAAATCCTCCTGACTAGTTGCATTTAGATTAGCTCATTTTTTCTCATTGTTATCTTTGGAAAGTTTACCTCAGCGTGGCTCTGTGGGAAAGCCAGGTATTGAAGAGGAAATCCAGCTGATGCTCTACCTGGCTAAACCCAGAGAGGACTCAGGAACCCCAGCAGCTTCTTAAGAAGCTCTTCTTTTGTGTTGTTTTGTTTTTTGTTGTTGTTGTTCACTGATTTTGTTTTTAACATTACGGTTTTAATCTTTATTACTAGATTTTGTATACTAGTCTTTGTATATGGACTGCTTTTCTCTGGACCTTTTCAAGTGACAGACATAATTCTTTCACTCCTGCAAAAATACTCAGCGTGTGTCACAAATCACAAGTGATGATTAAGGGCTGACTATTTCAGAGCTTCAAGTTAAGGTAGTTAATGGGAAGTTTAAAATATCTTGTGACATTGAGCTTACGGTCATTTGCTTTAACTGCCATCTTCAGAGAAAAATCAAAATAAAGTAAGAAATTCATTTTCTTGCAATATACAGTGTAGGCTTTTGAGAGATTACTTCAGTAACAATATTACCAAGGGATTAAAAAGACAGACCATCAGTATAAAGCATCTATTAAGATTAGCTGCAATAAAACCCACAGTTGAAACTCACTGCACTTGCATGAAATCAGTGATCAAGCTATATGCAAGAGAAGCTTACAGACCTCCAGGTGCTGCGATTTATCCTTACAACCTGCCGCCTAAACTGCAGGATGCAGAGCTTCCCTGAAGCCTTAATATCCTGCTAGCAGATTAGACTGAGTACCATTGCATTGCAGGGACAAACAGACCTGCATAAACCTGCCTCCCTTGGTATCTTAACACAGAGTCCTCCCACTTGTGCTCCTCTGCAGAAGTGCTGGTGGGGATGTACTGCCACAGAATGGGACCCTGCAGGGTTTATCATTTGCCTGGTTTTCTTAAAACACTTTTCAGTTAAGAGAACTATTTTTAGGCTAATTTAGGCTGTTTCTATAAGTTAAAAGATACTTTAGGGTTGATTAATAATGTAGAAAGGCAGGCAGTGTGAAAATGTTATATTGCCTGAAAAATTCTATCAGCACTATGAATTTATGAAGAGTATTAAGGATATTTTAAAAAACAGATATCATGAAGGGATACTAGCACTGATCAATGCATACCAAAATTTTAAGTCAGGAAAAGTATTTGAAATGTTGAAAATGTTTGTCATATTTTAAAGGCAACACCAACAGCCAAAATGAAATTATCCTTTCATTTCCATGAAAATAGAGTATAATATTTGATTTAGTACTACAGTTGCATCTAAGTTTTGGTTACAAATCTCAGAAAAATTCATGAAAGCCTAAGAAGAAAATCCCTCTCATGTGGTAAGCTCTAGTCAATGGTATGTCATCCACTCTGGGTCTCAATTTAGTTTAAAAAGGCTTAACAACTGTCAATTTGAAGAAATGAGCTTGGAATAACAATGACTGTCTCTATTGATTTCAGCTATTTGATTGTGTTTTATCCAGTGTGCTAAAATTCAGAGCCTCCCCAGCAGCTTTCAGATATGCTTACAGGAAGACTTTAAAATAAGGTGTTGAATTCAGAATAGATTTTTCCTGGCTAAATAATAACAACAACATGTTGAACAGCATTAAGTTCTCTATATTGGACACTATGTCAACTATGAAACTATAAAATAAAAATTAAAATATAATTAGTCCTGGCTTTAAAAACAAGGTTTCTCATCATTAGGAATCTGGAGTAAGGAGCTGAATTTCAGGTTTGCCTGCGTTTCTGATCTGTTTCTCAGCTCCTTTGATGTCAGTTTAGAAAAATCCATGATTTTCAATTTAGTGATGAATTAGTTTATCATTTTTTCTGTCAGCTATGTGTTTTATTCTATTTTTATTTGCACCATCGAAGGGATATTAAATTTTTTCCTGAGTTCAATGTATGTCTTCACCCACCTACTGTTAACTTGTTATTCCCTCACCATCTTATTTAAAGGGAGAGTGCTATAAGAATTTCACTATTTCTTTACTATAAAGACTAAACTATTCTGGGCACCTTGGTTTAACACAGCAGAGGAGAAAGCATAAAGGAATGTCTGTTGGATTGGCAGCTTTGAGAACAAATTGACAAAGCTACAGTGACAGAAGGGAAAGGCCTTGGGAATGAGGAGCCAAACATGCGGATGAGTAAAACCAAGCAAACAATAATATATGTTTCAACTGATCTCAAATCAAGACTGCAGGTGTAAAAAAAAAAATAAAAAAGATAAAAAAAATTCAGGTCTGCCAGAGGGAGTTAGCCTTAGTCTTTCATAGCATCCATCCAAAATTGACAGCATAATATAAGCTGAATGCAGCAGTTATATGTTTGCCATTTAGGATTTATGTCATATTGTGTCCTATCTATAAGCTTGGGCCTGAGAGCAGCTGCTATGACATAAATCACCTCCAATGAAAATAAATAGTAGGCACTTTTTCTTTCTTTTTTTTTTTTTTCTCTTGAGACTGTAGGAGAGAAGGTAGGCGAGAAAAACAAAGTGGAAGAAATTAATATATATATCAGAATGAATTCATTCTTTAGTATTCTTTATAATTCCCAGTGTTCATAGTGTTTTAAGTGTGTGTAGTTTTTTCAAACCTAGGAAGCAGCAACCGTGCAATCTCTCTTCAGAAACTGCAACCAGACAGTGAAAAGCATATGCAATTTTAATAGATTATTTTTTCTGTGGGTAGTGTCTACAGCATAAGAGTGTATAATATTTGTTAAATACTCCAGAATAGTAGTTTTGAAAGATTTTCTTCCTGCTGTTGCTGTCACCACTAAACTGCTGACAATTTAACAGTTTTCTTATATTCCCTCAGGATTGTACTTTTTCTTCAATTTGTTGTTGCTTTTGTTGTCCTTGGGTCTGTTTTTAGTTTCAGTTATTTTTCTGGTGCTGTTTGTTGTGCAGGAATTTGGAGCTGAGAACTGCCTATGTCCTACATATCTGTCTTGCATATCCCACAGACTTCTTATCCAATATAAACTCCGTATACTAACACTTGGTTCTCTGCTATCATTTGTTGCTGTGCTAAGTCAGTTAGTACTTTACAAAATGGCCTTAAAGCAAGTAGAAGCAGGTCAGAATTTCTACCTGCATTTAAAATATACTGAATGTAAGTCACCCAGATCTGCCTGGATGTAAGGCAGTGTAGGCCAATTATCTGGTTTTCCTCTCTCATCAACAGACAGAGGCACCTTCCTCTTACTCATTTTTTCCCATTGGCTTTATAGGAGGATTTCTTAGGTAGCTAAGTTACATGAGATGAAGACTTTTCATGAAGACCAGTGTTTAGACAACTGCCTTTACCAAGTACTGAAAGAACCTCTGAACAGGGATAAATATGTCAGCTATGACATAACCTTTATTTTTTGTCTCTCTTGCTCTGTGATATATGATGGGAAGTAGTATTCCTGATTCTATTTATTAATAAAATAAAACTTTGCTTTAAAACGTTAACGAAGAAGAGATATATCAGAGAGAAATACTAAAATTGCAAATGAATGACTTTATGAAATGTGCTCTTCTATGTATGCTCCATTAAAAAAAAAAATCATTATTTTTAATAACCTTGTTCTATCAAATAAAAAAAAATGGAAATTATTTATAAACCTTCACATGAAGTTATCTGAAACATAGCTGTTGTACTCAAGTGTGAAAAAATTAAACAATTGCTGGAAAGTATTTTGTTACAAATAAAGGATTTTGTGCCATAGTTTATTTTTTCTCTATGACTCATCTGATTCATTTCTAACTCTTTTTCTCCCTTATCCTGCTTTTTACAGCCAATGAAGCTAAAATAAAGATTACTTATTACTGTATTTGTCAGGATTTAGGAATGTGTTATGACCAAGATTCACTTTGTCCAAGAGAGGGGGAATTCTTAGTTGGATGTAATGTGATGGAAAGTTGCATGTACAGGTTTAATAGAGTTTTGAATGGGTATGTTTGAGACAGTTTGGACTAATCTGTTTCAGCATTTAGATACATTTATATTTTGACAGCTGAGCCATTTTTTTGAAGCATGGCATGTGTTTTGCACACATGTACCTTTTTGATTTTTTCCCTTTCTGCACTCCAATACTTTTGCTTAAATATGACCCTAGAATGTTTGAGGATTTGATCAGCTAGAGGAATAGCAAAAGAATAAGTTTCCACTCTCCTCTTTTGACTGATCCAATCTTTTTGTTGTACTAAGTAGCTGTGACAATGAATAGCAAGTTAGTGCTCTCCTAGGCATGAGCAGTTGATTTCAATGCTGCAGCTAACAAGGTCTATAGTTTTCTCCAAGGTTTTGGCATGAATGTCCTTTCACACTAGAATTACTCTGACAATAGGATTGCATTAAGTTGATGGGAAGATATTCAGCACTTCAGCCCCTTAATACAGCGTTTACTAAATGTTTTCTAAATTGTGTTGTCGTTTACTTTCATGAAAGGTGCAATAATTGTTAAAAAAAAAAAAAAAAAAAACAATTGTTCTGGGCAGCAAAGACTGGGGGCAGAAGAACTCTTCATGTCAAGTAGAGCCAAGATTGTATTCAACAGTTGGCTATATAAGGCATGTGTAAAATACGTGATAAAAACCCAGGAAGACCCACAGAAATCCACAAGTTCCACCACAGAAGTCCAGCACTGTTTAGTGGAAACAGGTTATTTAGACACACTGTCTCTACTATAAGGAGGAGAACTAAAGAGGGACAACATGTAATCTTCATTTCAGGTATTGGGTCTATTAAATACTAAACATTTGCTTTTCAGATGCAAGAGTGGTGGAAGAAAACAAGAATTCTGTACAGATCTGCTTTTCATTAAATAAAATGTTAGGGTTTTCAGGAATTGAGTTATATAATACCCTGTATTTATTTTTTGATTAAAATAATAAATTAAAAAGAACCAGTATTAATCTTTCCTATTACCTTGTTCCACTGAAACAAAAATTTAAATAGCAAGGAATCTTTTCAGCAATATAGATGACCCTTTTTTGAGAATTTTATGCCACAGACAAGCCTTGAAATTAGCCTTTTTGTTTTTCATTGAATCACAGAATTGTAGCGGTTGGAAGGGAGCTCTACCCTCTATACATATCTACCCTCTATACCTCCATACCATTCAGTCCAATCCCCCTCCCAAAGCAGCTCCCTAGCCCAGGTTGCACAGGTAGGCATCCAGGAGGGTCTTGAACACCTCCAGAGAAGGAGACTCCACAACCTCTCTGGGCAGCCTGTGCCAGTGCTCCATCACCTGCACTGTGAAGAAGTTCTCATGCACGTTTGGTGCCCGTGCTTCAGTTGGTGACCATTTCCTCTCGTCCTATCTCCACACACTGTTGAGAAGAGTTCAGCCTTGTCCCTTTGCCTCCCACTCCTCAGATATTTATAGACGTGGATCATCTCCTCTCTGAGTCTTCTTTGTTCAAAGCTGAACAGATCCAGGTCTCTCAGCCTCTCCTCATAAGGGAAATGTTCCATATCCTTTATCATCTTTATAGCCCTCCACTGAACTCTTTCAAGAAGATCCCTGTCTTCTTTTTTTCCAAGGAGCCCAGAACTGGACACAGTACTCCAGATGAGGCCTCACCAGGGCAAAGTAGAGGGGGAGGATCACCTCACTCAACCTGCTGACCACACTCTTTTGAATGCACCCCAGGATCCCGTTGGCCTTCTTGGCCACCAGGGCACACTGCTGGCTCATGGTCAACCTGTCATCCACCAGGACATCCAGATTCCTCTCCTCAGAGATCCTTTCCAGCAGGTCCTCCAACAACATGTATCGACGCATGTGATTATTCCTCCCTAGGTGCAAGACTCTACACTTACTTCTATCAAACCTCATCTGGTTCTTTTCTGCCCAACTCTCCAGCCTGTCCAGATCTCACTGAATGGTGTAAGAGACTAACACTTTATACCATTGCCTCAAAGTTTGCTGTTGCTGATGAACATGTCCGAACATGTCCAAGCCAGTCCTGTGCAAGGGTTGTGAAATCCCTTGCCTATGGGACAAGCTGATGGGCATGTCCTGGGGCAACTTAAGCTGCAGCTCAATGACCGCTGAACACTCTTTTGTGTGGTACTCATCTTCATGGGGAGATAGCCATCACAGGAGAAGCTTGCCTGGCACTCTAGCATGGGATTTGCCACAGAGGCAAGAGAAATGAAGGATAAAAGAGGGATCGACCACCATGAGATTGTGGTTTTGTTGGTGTGGTTGTTGGTTGGTGTTCTTCTATCGGAAACCTCACTAGTTCATCCCTGCTGCTGAACTCCCTCCTAGGCCTGCTGCCTGAGACATGCTGCTTTCTCCTGGACCTCGCCGCTCCTTTGAGGTGTTCTACCATCTGAACCCTCACGAGCTGATCACTGTTCGCTGCTTCTCCGATGCTGACTGACGCTGTTCCTGGACTTTTTCCTCGCTGCTTCTCCTGTGCTGACCCGGTGCCGCTTCTCCAGGACAGCTGCTTGCTGCTCAAGGCTGCCCGTCGTTGCTGCTGTTCTCCCCGCTTCTGCCACCCCTGCTCTTCTGCCTTGAACCGTCAGAGCCACTTGCAACCAGACCACCCCTAGGATCTTGGCTGGTGAGTTTCCCTGCATTGTACAAATCTTTGCTTCTTTCCTATCTTTCCTATCGCTCACCTTCCCTTCCCCATCACCCCTATCGGTAACAGTGTCTGTCTTCCCCATCTTCCTGGTCAATATTGGTAATAAACTAGTCAGACCAACATTTGAACCGTTGTTTCTTAATCTCACACCAGGTATATACATAATCTAAGAACCTCATCTCCCTCCTTTATATTGGAGTGTGACAAATGGCAGCACAGCCTTCTGGCATGTCAGCCATCCCTCCCAGTTTTGAATCATCTGCAAGTTTGCTGAGGATGAACTCTATCCCCTCATCATGGTCATTGATGAAGACATTGAACAGGATTGGATCCAGCACTGACCTCTGAGGAACACCAATAAGCACAGACATCCATCTGGACTCTGCACCACCAATCACAACACTGTGAGCTCTGCCACTCAGCCAGTTCTCAACCCACATCACCATCCACTCATCTATTCCACACCTCCTCAGCTTTGTTATAAGGATGCTGTGGGAGACAGTGTCAAATGCCTTGCTGAAATCAAGGTAGACTACATCCACTTCTCTCCCCCATCCACACAGTCAGTAATGACATCATAGAAGGCTAACAGGTTGGTCAAGCACAACCTCCCCCTGGTGAACCCATGCTGACTACTCCTTATAACACTCTTCTCTTCCAATTGCCTGGAGACAGCATCCAGGACAAGCTGTTCCATCACCTTTTGAGGAATGGAGGTGAGTCTGACTGGTCTGTAATTCCCTGGATCCTCCTTGCCCTTTATGAAGATCAGAGACACTGGCTATCCTTCAATCTCCAGGCACCTCTTCCATTCTCCAAGACCTCTCAAAGATGATAGTGGTTCAGCAATCACTTTTACCAACTCCCTCAGCACACATTGATGCATCCTGTTGGGGCCCATGGATTTACGTACATTGATCTTGCATAGATACCCTAGGAGCATCTCATCACCTCAGCAAGGGGAGCCTTCCATTCCTCAGATCCTCTCACTTACCCCACAGTCCAGGATTCCCAAGAGGGAGTTCCCAGGAGCGTTAATCATTGCTGCAGATTGCCAACAGTGATTAATATAGTACCCTAATTATTCATGTTCCACTAGTTTTGTTTTAGTTACAGAAGATCCACGGCTTAAAGTAAAAATCTGATGATAAAAAAGGTACAATTTGGTGTTATTATGATTTTTTTCTTTGACATTTATGGGTAAGGTTGGGAGAAAAAGAATGTTTTCTGGATCTGAAATCTAAAAGAGTGTATTATAAAAATGAAGAGATAATTTTGGGACCAATATTATCAAACCTATAGTTTTATTTTCCAGATATGTATCTCCCTCTCATCAAGGGCACCTAGCTGAAAGTTAAAACATACATATAACAAACACTATGTGTCAAAAAGGATATTCACTCAAAATTTGTCTCCACTGCCAAAATATATACCAAAAAATAAGCAAAAACAAAACAAACAAACAAACAAAAAGAACAGCTAAGCAAGCTGTCTCAACACAAGACATGCTAAAGCTCTTTGTCTCCAAGTGTTTTACTGCTGTCCATGACCAGATGGAATCTCTTAATCTCCTGAGCCAAATACCTCAGCTTTCATCAGTGTCTACCTAAAATGCCTTACTGTATCTGAGATATTCTTGTGGAGGTGACAGGTATAATAATTTATCCACACAATTTTTGGAGCAACAGCTGAAACCAGGCCAACATATTGCATAGCACTTTATATCCCAATCTCCAGACACTCTATGGAGCATTTGTATATTTTAGGTGTATGATGAAATTATCAAAAAATAAACCAGGCACCAGGAAAAATCATAACAACTGACTTTTCTTTAAGTGTAAACTTAACAAGACTGTGACATTCAGTCCTAGCTTTAAATGAACATGAAAGCAAAAAGAAAGACTAATTAAAATTAGACTACTGCTATATGTTTTTCAAACAATCCTTGCTTCTGTAGACCAGACTAATTACAAAATAAGAAATACAGGATCAATTGAAAAAGGCACTTCTAGTAAGCAGTTTATAGATACGGAAAGACAATACCCTAACTGACAGGAGTTATCTTACTACTAAACAAATTGTCTTTTATGTGCCACTGCCTGGGGTGGAGTAGAGGAGATGCTGAGGGAAATAGGGGAAAGGGGCAAAGGAGTAGGAATGAAAAGGCTGTTAGATTCCAAATGAGTAACAATGCAATGTCTTCTATAGACAGAGGAATGTTACTGTAAGAGACAGCTCTTGTGAAAGACCATGTTTCCCTTAAGAAAACATCTTACAGAAAGAGGAAGAGTGAAATGAATTATGTAGAGGATGCAAATGACACCTCAATCTACGGAAAGCATTGCACTTTGCATTCACTTTTGGTCACCAATCAGAAGAGCTAGAAAAATTTTTGGTCATTTACATTTGTCCTGGAGATGTTATTTATAGTATACCAATGAACCTTTTCATGTTAATATAATGAACTCAATGAATTTAGTGTATAAGTCAGGCAGCAATGTGAGCTGCCTCTAAATTCAATGCATTGCAATATTCATCTCAAGTGCTTTACAAAGATCAGCTTTGCAGATAAAGAAAAGTGAGTCTAGATAAAGAACCCTGAATGAGCCATATATATTTCCTCTCTTCTTACTCAGTTTCTTTGAAATTCCTGTTCCATTTTTCCCCCTACTACTATAAGATGTAAAAAAACCCATACAAATTAGTAACACAAAAACTTATTATGCTACACTATTTTATATTTATATATTTGCTTTCACAATATAACCTCCAATTATTTCAAACATGGATCTGTATTAAAAGATATTTAGATTAGCTCTGATTTGCTGCTGAAAGTGAAGAAAAATAAATGGAAATAATTCCTAAAAAGTGTCACAAGCCTTGTCAATGGGAAAATTCATAACTATGAAATACCTAAACAAATTCAGTACACTACAAATCAAATTCTTAATTTTGAAATTCTTATTTTTTTTTAGTTGAACTAACTTCAACAGCGCCTAAAATTTTGCTATAAATTGTGTGTTTAAATTAGATACACTGAATTACAACCACACACTTCTGTAGAATTAAATTTGTTAAAAGAATGTTTTTATCCAGGAACTAGAGCATTCAAGTCATTTCCCAGCTTGTGTTTCCATCATGCTCAATACTGCCTAACTGATGCGTATGAGCATTAGAATCATAGAATCACCAAAGTTGGAAATGACCTCCAAGACCACCTATTGCAACCAGATGAGGCCTTACCAGGGCAAAATAACCAGTATCTGCCACCAGTATTTCCCCACTAAGCCATGTCTTTTAGTACAACATTTAAATGTTTCTTGAAAAAAAAAAAAATTGGAATATCTTATCTTTCTTTGTGCATTGTACTTTTGTTCCATGAGAATAATAATGTTTTCTGTGTTTGTAGCTATTTTTTATTCAGAGAGGGTGATTGTATTTGGTATATAGACTTTTTTATTAGTTCATTAATGAGCATCAAGATGACATTAAATCATCAAATAGCAGTTATAAATGGCTGTTGGTATAGTAGGTGAGGAGTTAAAAAACATAATTCATTCTATATTTATCAATTAAAAAATCTAAAATTATTATATTGCTTAAAATCCAGTATTTATGCACTATTTATCCAATAAAAGACAAGATTATCTGAACTAACCTTAGCTACTAAATACTTAAATTATTGAGTAATCAATGGAAAGACAGCTGCTTCTTGAAGGTGATTTATTCTATAGTCTTGGACAACAAGATGGAATCAACGTTTAGATACTTAACACTCTCTGCTATATGCAGCTAATGTATCACCAGTATTTAGCCTTCCATGTTAGATTGCTTGATGAATCTTAACATCATTTCAACAATAATTACCATGAAAGTAAGTCAAAATACAGAAGTGAGAAAAAAAAATGAGTTGTCAAAATTGCTTTGTTGAGAAACAAATTTGATGAGAGATGAAAACCTTTATGAAATTCTTCCAATATTTACTTCATTTCCCATTAGCTCCTTTGTTGGATGGCTGAAAAATTAAAGGGTAAAATAAAAGATACAATTTGAAGAAAAATGAATCAAATCTAGAAATGTGCTTGATAGAAATTGAAAGTAAGGATGTTGGGAGACAAAAAAAAAAAAAAAAACCACAAAAAACAGCATTAAGGATTATTTAGTGGAAAAGAAGGAGAATGAGAGTGAACTGGTTAAGTAAAGGTAAGTTCATGCTTGTCCCTGCTTTATCAGAAAACTTAGAGCTTAGTAAACTGGTTCAATCTAAATTATCAAATTGATAATCTTCTCCTTCCTTGCCCTGATTCTGGGAGGGAGGGGGAAGGAGTGGAAGTCCACTGTTGTACAAGTCACTCTTCAAACTGCAACAGTGATCTTCCACTCCTGGGAAAAAAACTGCCTACTCTGTCATGAACAGCGTAATGGTTTTTGAAGCCTGAATGCTGCCTTCTTTTTTGAAGATGCAGCTTTCAATAATAGAGAGCCATCTATTTTCACCTAAATACATATTGCTAATGCTGATGTTGTAACCAGGTTTTTCTATAAATTCTGAATTTGGTCTTATAGAATCACCTAAAACTGCCAAGAATACGTTTATTTATGGTGCCTACTGTTTATTATAGGTGGAGCAAATTTTTACTTTGTATTAGGCTCACTTGAGACAAAATTTAGTAAGTTCAGTGTAAGTCTATTTTCAAAATGTCTTCCATCAGATGAGATAATTTCTTAGACTGGTTAGCATTCTACCATATCATAAATATAAAAAAAATATCTCAATTTAACTATCAGTCCCGAAATTACCACTCTTGGTATGCTAATGAAATCCCTGTTATAATGAAAAATTATAGATAAATGAGTGGAAAGGTGGGACCGTTCAATTAAATGTTATTTTATTAGTAATTTACTGAAAGTAGAGAATGAAAATTTAGTCTATCCATTTTTTCTAGTGACAAGAATCCTTTTAACTGCAGGTAAGTTTACTGAAATTTCAAATATCATATATTTAAGAATAGAAGGCAATACTGGAAGATTCAAAATGTAGACAAACATAAGCAGCAAGACAACAAACAATTCATGAAGTTGCATCAGTACATAAACTCAAAAACAGAAGGAAAAAATAGTGTATCAGTCAGAGGATACTATTACGTAGTATCTACATTAACATCTGAAATGGATTACATTGACTTTCTTTACTCTCAGTGAAGAGAACTGGACTCTAAAAGGATGTGAGTCACCATACTTATTTTAGATGTCTACATCAGAGTGAAATGAGTTGTTGCTTAGAGAAATCTGCTTCTTCTCAACATAAAAGAATATAAGAGGGAATATTTTTGCTGTAGATCTCAAAAGCCACCTTTGCACTAGGAACGTAACCAGCTAAACTAGTATTTAAATAGCAGCCCTGAGTCCATTTTTCGTGTCTCTGTTTTGAAGGAACAAAAGGCATGCATAAAAATGAAATCCTTAAGAAAGATTGCTGTATAGTAACTTTTTGCTTATACTATTTAGACTACAAAGAGGGCAATGAATTATTTTCACTTAGATTATTAAGTCAGTGGATTTTTGGAAGATTAATTTGAGTTTTAGAAATTCTACCATCATTTATTCAAAATATTAATGACCATACATAAAGATTAAAAGTGTGACAAAGGAAGAAATAGCATTAAAGCCGATAAGCCACCATTGATTTAACTTGAATTTTAATAGGTATTTTCAGAAAAGAAGGACATAAAAAAGAAATCAATAATGCATACATTATAAATGAAACACAGAGGATTTCAAGTGTGATTGTATTACTTTTTACTTTCTTTTTTCAAATTTTTAAAGTGGCTAATAGCAGTGGATTATGTGTTCCAGTTATAGTCTTATCAATATGCAAGCTAATTGATTTTGTTAGGACTTCAAGCCATCCTGAATTTGAAACTTAAAGAGGAAGAAAGTCTTGGCTGGCAATGTATTTGTGATAGTTCATCAATATTATTAGATATATCTATCCAAGTTTAGGACACAATTGTTAGAAAAATTGAAAAATCATGATTTTTAATTTTTTTTAATCAGGAGATATATTTCCAATGCATTTCCATATTCAGCAGGTGTTCATAGGTGTAGAGTTACTTCTGTATTTTTTTGCTCTTAATACTGATAGTCAAGTTTGTTGATGTGGTATACCTGTGATGATTGCTTCATATATTCTACTCAGGTAAAAAAAATTTACTTCTAATCATGTCAAGGTAGGAAGAATTATGTAAAAAATAAAATAAAATTAATAAATTAAAAAAAAAAAGACACAGGAGGCATTCTGTGTTTTAATTACGAGTAAAAGAGAAAATACATTAAATGAAATTCTTTTATTCCACACAACATTTCCCATACATTCACTGCTAGTGTTGTTTGTTGGAGAATCAAGAAATACTTAGGAATCATGCAGGAAAAAATAAGAGGAAATCCCTGGTAGAAGACGAGGCTTATGATACCTTCAACATTTTCTTAAAAACAGACAATATGTGAAAAGAAACTGTAAACTGTTATGGTATTCTTTTGTTGGTTTGTTTTTGCAATGTAGGAAGAAATAAAAAAGGCTGGAGGGAAGGAGGTAGTAATTAACAACTCACATTGTCAATATATTGAAAAGAACTGTTCAGAAACTCTTAAAAGTCAAAATAAAAATTTATCTGGTAAGTCAAGAGAGTTTGCTGTTTTGCAATAGCTCCTGAGGGACCATATCATTTAGAAAACCACTGAAAAACCCCTCGTTTTGTTCCCAAGAGATAAAGAGGAAAAATGTTTTGGAAAGATATTTATATATGGATTTTAAGAAATCACAAATTTAAGGAAGCAGGTAATCATACTCAGTAAAGAATCTTATAATCTTATTTTCCTTGCAAAAACAGCTGTTTGTCCATCTTCATTTTGCTATTTTTCAAAGGTAGCTGCTATTCTATTTGGGCTTTTGGGACTTTGGGAATTTGGCTATAATTCCAGTACCTTTTATTAACAGATAAGTAAGATTTTCTTTTTCAATAGAAAAAATCTACAATGGACTGTTACATTATGATGATTTATCATCTTGTTTTTTGACCTAATGTTTTGAAGTATTCACTAATTTTACTTTAGAAGAACTGGTAATTCCAGGATGAAGGGACTGGTTGAGTTCATCCTACTTCATCTATGGAAATCTTTCTTCTATGGCATCCAGAAACACTCTTTCATGTTTCAAGATTAGTAAGTATATACACAGTGCTTTTCCAGTCACTTCTTAAAGAGGCTTTTGAGTAAGCAATAAAACTCAAGGAAGTGGGTTTTCCTGCATCTACAAGGGCTGCTCCCAAAGTAATGTCTCCTATTTTACTATGTTGGCTCATGACATCTGAGGCCCGAACCTGCTCTCTGATATTCCATTACATTCTGTTGCCATGCAACGATTGGCAGCAAAGGGGCGATTCAACATGGAAGTGTGTATGAAGCAAAGGTGTGTCATTAAATTCCTCCATGCAGAAAACACTACAGACATTGACATTATCAGTGCTTAACATTTATGGAGACAAAGAATGGATCTGAGCACAGTGAGGAGGTAAGTGGTGCATTTAAGCAGTGGCAACAGCTACATGAAATACAAGCCACTTTCCATGAACCATGCAGATTTCTACAAGCACAGCAAGCAGACTCTTGTTCATCACTGCCAAAAAAGGCAGTTAAATGTGGTGACTATGCTGAAAGTTCTCAGCTACAAAACACTGTCAAAATGTGTTATTGTGCTCTTTGTATCTGTTACAATTTCCATGGGAATACATAGGAGGCATTACTTTTGGAGTGATGTATTTATAATAGTAAGATAGTGCAGTTGTCTATCATATTTTTTATTACAACGGAATTCCCAATGATGCCATCTCTCTTTGGAAAGAAATGGATTTGAAGGCTGACCTGTTCAATTGACAAAGAACTGATTGCAAGATCATACACAGAGAGGGATGGTCAATAGCTCAGTGTGCATATGGAGTACAGTGATCAGTGAGCAGTATTCCTCAAGGTTCTGTACTTGTACTGATGCTCTTTAATAACTTAATCAATGTCAACAATGGCATTGAGTGCACCCTCAGCAAGTTTGTGGATGACACCAAGCAGTACTGAGTTCAGTATAGTAGAGACATAGAGCTGCTGGAGTGCATCTAGAGGAGGGCCACAAAAAATGATCCAAGGGTTGGAACATTTCCTCTACAAGAAGGACAAGCAGTGTGAGCTGTGATTGTTTGTCCTGGGAGAGAGAAAGCTCTGGGAGATCTGATAGTGGTCTTTCAGTTGGGCTATAAGAAAGATGGAGAGAAACTCTATAGCAGAGTCTGTTGTGACAGGAGAAGGGGAAATGGTTTCAAACTAAAAGAGGAGAGATTTAGATGGGATTTAAGGAAGAATATATATAATTCTTCACAATATGGGTTGTGAGGCACTGGAACAAGTTGCACAGTGTAGTGATGGATGCTCCATCCCTAAAAACATCTACGGGGAGACTGGGTAGGCTCTGAGCAACCTGATCTATCTGTAAGTGTTCAGTGCAGGGGAGTTTGACTAGATCACCTTTAAAGATACATTCCGTCTCAAATAATTCTATGATTCTCTGATTCTATAAGATTAGAGGTAATTCATTCTGCTGAATCGAGAACACGTGTTTTTGCATTAACACTAAGCCAGGGGTAGGAAATGAAATGTCATTAAGATTAATGTTGAATTATGAGATGTGAAAGCTTTGTAGTAGAACTGCAGAAACATCCTCCTCATATAAATAATACTCAAAAATCTAGTGTCATTTTAAAATAAATTTATATCCAAGTTATTAATGAATTTCAAGAAACTTGTTTTCACTCCATTTGCCAAAATGATCCAAACCCAGATTAGAGACAAAAGGATGCAGACTCTGCTACTGAATTATTGCTTTAAATCTTATTTTTCTGTTCTTCCAGGTGTGTTTTGGAAAAAAGACTAGTTTCTTTTGAGGATAAAAAGCAGAGATTACAGACATTAATCTCTTTACAGAAGAAATTCAAATCATATCCTAAGAGAGGTGACATCACACACTATAGCAGGAGACCCACGGAGGGGTGTGAGATGTAAGATGCCTTACTGTTTACATACTTCTCAGTTGGGTAGCATGAAGGGATGATCTTTCAGCATAATGCAGGTTTTGCTTGTTTCATTTACTGTTTTCCAAATATATGTAACATTTTGATGCTTAATTCCCTTCATATGTTAGATGGAGAGCCTGAGCACCATTTTCAGCCATATGGATTCCATTCTGAAAATTACATCTCTGAAATGATACAAATTTTTTATAGATGTACTCTGAACACAAACTATTTTTTAAAAAACAAGTAAATTTTTAGAAACAAGTAAAGCAACATTGAGTAAAAATATTGAATATATGTATTTAATCAGAAGAGAGGAATGGATCTGATGATACTGAATACACCAAAGGAATAAGAAAATATATAAGAAGATGTAGGTGAAGGAGAGTGAGAAGCTGGAGAATTTGACATAAAATAATGCTAGGGGGTTCTGTACAGTCAAATAAAAAGTAAACCTCACTTTTTGTGAAAGATTTTATCAGTAAACAAGTTGAGGAATAAAATGTAGAGTTCTGGATTTGGAAATGCTTCTGACAAGAAAAAGTCTAAAGAATTTCTGTTTTGAAATGTAATATGTCAAAATTCAAATATTTTAATAAAGTACATTATAAGCTAATGGCAGTGTACTGAATTCCTGAACTACAGATGCAAAATCAATTAACAAAGGATGAAAGAAATCATTGCACCTATACCACAGGCATTTCTCAGTGTTTTACATTAATTATCTAACAGAATGATATTCATATGGGCCCAGTTCTTCAAATAAGAGACCATGAAGGAAACTAAAAATTTTGAGGGGCAATGGGACAATATCTGTTGGACAGATATATGTTTTTTATGTAACCAAGTTCCAAGATTACAGTTATCCTAAGTAGAAATACAGAATAAGTTTTGACTAAGTGCTACATAAAGGAACACCCCTGACTTAAAAAAAAAAAAAAAAAAACACCAATATTTTCAATTTGGAAGAGGTAATATTTCATGTATGTAAAAGCTCCCATGTGAAAACTTCCAAAGCACATAATGCTTAATGTTCAAATTATCCTTAGAACTTTGTCCTCTTTTTTTGAATAAAGGGGAACAGACAAATACACTTGAAATTCTCAGAGAAAAACAGAAGCTGATACTTAAAAAATCCATAATTCAACACAAACTTCAGTATTGCAACTTGGAAACTTTTCTGCCTGGGATAAGGTTGATATCCACAAAATGTGGTATGCACAAGTCAATTATTTCTACTTTTTACCCTTTATCTTCTTTATGGGAAATAAGATGGGTGGAGAACAGTGGGAACTCACAGAACATATGTTGTTTCTTGCTATGTAGAGCAGCAGGAAACACTAATTAGGAAAACAAAAATTATCAGTAATGAAGTATTGCTGTTCATCTTTTTCACACCATACCATACAAAAAATTTAAATATTTTACACTTGTGACTACTAGAAACCCTCTCTCCTGGCCGTAAACATGTCTCTGTGATCTTCTTCTGTGATTTGATATTAGAATATAAAATATTATCTAGAATAATATTCTATGATTCTATTTGTTAAGCACTGGAATAGGCCCCTCAGGGGGTGGTTGAATCACCATCGCTGAATGTTTCTAAAATCCATTTGGATATGGTGCTCAGGGACATGATTTAACAGTGGATTGTTAGAGTTAGGGTAGTATGGTTTGGTTGTGGTTGGACATGATGATCTTGAAGGTCTTTTACAACCTGAGCAATTCCGTGGTCTTCCCACCATCAGGCAGAACCTTCGGTGCGGCTCACACTTGTTCTGTGAAACACAAGGAACTGAAGCAATGTAACAGATTAAGGTATTCCTGAAATACTTTGAAAAGTATGTTGACCACAAGCTATAAGCTATAGCATTGACAGTGGGATCAACAGGAGTCTATGAACAAGCTGTCAAGCTCTCCAGCCTACTGCCTCCTTGACTTCCCTTTCACACTGAGTTGTTTTGGAGTCCTAAATGCTGCAGAACAAGTTTTGTATGTTACCTCCCACCTTTTTCTGACATCTTAATGCTTTCAGCTCATGGTTGTAGCCCAAGAAAATGGAGGAGAGAGGACGGACAGCTGGTAGTGGGCAGGAGTGAGTTTACTCAGACAGCTCTAATTGCCTCCAGAGCACTCCAGTCTAGCATCAATTAGTTCACTGTATCACACCTTGAGCATGTAGCTTTGCAGACTTCTTTCTCCCAGCACTACATTTTCTTTAGGCACTCTCACCGTCTAGGCCTTTCCTTCTTGTTCCCCTTTAAGTTGTCACATCAGGTGTGCTGGTACAAGCAGTCAGTGCAACTTTGTACACCAGATCACACTTACAAATAACCCTAAAAGTCATTGATTTTTCAATCTAGTGTTACTGGGCAAAAATGTCAGAATTTAACATCTCTCTCCTTGTCCCAACCTGCTATTTTACGTTTCCAGTAAGTAGTTTTGGTCATCTGTTTTAAAATCCAACTCCACTAGATTTTAAACTGTACTGCTGCACAGCACAGTTCAAGGCAAACTCCAAGCTTCAGCAAGAAGGTGCAAGGAAGAATTAGGCTGGCTGAAGCCAACCTCATGTCAGAGGATTCAAGGTCCAGGACTGCTGCCTATTTAACCTCATTAGTTTAATATAAATAATGAGGATTAAAGCAGATGAGATATGGATCTATGTTATTCTTTACCAGTTGTTTTTTTATCTGTTTGTTTGTTTTACAGAGTAGTCAGCTCTGGCAGAGGACAGGGTGAAGTTAAACACTAAAAATAGTATCCTAAACATATTAAACAAGATCTTCCTGTGCTTCCCTCTCAGAACTTTCAGGTACTTAAAACTTCTGATAGCAATTGAGTAGGGGTTTTGGCATCGAAATTTTGGGCACCAGTTCCTCAAGGGTTTTTTGAGGAGCATTTAAGTAATTCAGTTACTCCACCTCTGTGTCTCATTTCAGAGGAAATAACATCTGAGTGTAGGAAGGAGGGAATAAGTCCTGGTCAAGCACTTGATGCAATAATTCTCTTTCAAAATACCTTAATTCATGGAATGTCAAATGTTTTGTGAGAATATCAATTTTAGAGAAAAAATAAAATACTCTAGTTTTGGGGTTTGTTCTTTTTTCCTTTATATATAATTGAACTACTTGATTCTGACAAGCTCCAGGTGCTTTCCTTTGACTTTTTAATTTTCACCTTAATTCTGTTATACATAATTAATATTAAGATATGTAAGAGCTAAAGTGTTCAAGTTAGAAGAAAATCAAGCAGAAAAACTGTTGATAAAAAAAAAGGTTTTTTTTATATTATTCTACTTTCTCACCACTCGGTTAAAATGAATTGTGCAGTTTCTCCCAGAATGCAAATTCTGTTGACATTTTAACATAGCTAGATATGATACAGATAGTGGTCCCCACAGGCAAATAATACGGTGATATAGTAGATGTGGTTCGTGTTGATATATTGTGGATGTCTAAACAAGCTGCCACTTCAAAGCCTTTGGCAAAACAATGAGCCCTCTTGCCCCACACTGCTCTTCTGCTTCTTCAGTGGGTGATTTGGGGTTTAAAATAGCCTCCATTACAGACTTATGCAATCAGTTCAACAAAAGTATAAAGCTGGGAGGAGAAATATCAATTGGAGTAGCTTCTTCAGGAGGAGAGATAAGTACTCATCAACAGAAGAACTAGCAGGCAGGAAGGATACTGCAGAAGTTTATAAAATCACTTTTTCTGCATCACCTGTATTAGACAACATTGATCACCGTTCCTCACAGTATTGAAAAGAAATGGAAAATATATAGAATATTTTTTCTATGAACCAATTCGACTTGGGAATTCACTGACATTCAGTATTTTTTATAAGATGAATATGAATGGTTTCATAAAAACTTAGAAAGTGTCTCTTATAGAAGAAATGTCTGTCAAGAGCTCGTAAGCACACCCAAGGCAAATGTATCTTATGGCTCTGATAGTTACATTGATAAATGGAAGCTGAAATCAAATATTTGGGAAGTTGTTCTGCATTTAGCATGTATTTTCAAGACTACTTGCTACTTACTGCTTTAAGACAATATGGACATTTATATGCTCTCAATATGCAACTTCTAATATTCAGTGAGGACAAAGTTATTTAAGTCAGCAAATACATTTTCAGTATACTGATGATCCCTGGGTCAATACTTATACTTCAGAACTTCCCTGTCAAGCATGTATTGTTTATGCTACTTTGGAAAACGAAATGTTTTCAACTCCTCCATACATTCCAAACACTAAATTGGTGTGCCAAGTTTCTACGTGAAGAAAAGGTACCCTTTCTCACTGGCTTGTTATTAGCTACAGGACTGCCTTCTCTTACACATCTAAGCAAAAATATCTGTCACAATCACAGGCATGACTTGTGAAAGTTTGTCATTAGATGTATATACATCCTGAATATCATGATAAAAATCGTCTTTTTGCCACTTGTACCTGAGTTCACCTAAAGCAAAAGAACAAAGTGTTTCAAAGACTTTTGCTGATAATATTAGAGAAATTTGACATGCTGATTTCATTGGGTAGTTCATTGATTCTGCAAAAATGCCCTTTTTCCTCAGGAACATTTTTTTACAGCTGGTGCAGTGTGAAGTTAAGAAAAAAAACTCTTGAATCCACCATGCTGTGTCAATTACCATAGTTCTTCTAACACTATAACAAGTGATATAATTAGTAGAGCTAGAAAAGGCATCAGATTATGAAGTCAGTTTAACCATGTTGTGGCTGTAATAATTACTGCTGCACTTCTCTGAAAATTGAACTGCTTGTTCTTCTGTCCCCATTACTAACATGCTCCTGTTGCGTGCACTTAAGTAAAAATATCTGAAGACTTTCTGCCTAGTTCCTGTTCCCCCTCCATACAGGAGACTGAATTCTGAAGCATCTATCAGGGCATTTCACTTAACAGAAACAATAACTACAGAGAATGAGAAAAATGTTCCCATCATTAAAACTGAAACTTTTTAAAGAGTGGAATAGATCTTGCGTCAAGGAACCCTGGTACCAATCCTGCTCATAAAGTGACAAAATCCTTCTGAAAATGAAGCTTTTCACTGGGAAGGCTCATTTAAGGTACAGGAAAGCCTTTTAATTTTCAGCCTACTTTTATTAAGTTCAGTTGACAACCATCTCTTGATGAAATAAAAAGCAATTAAACCTCCAAACATAACAAAATTACAGTGCTGGTGCTTTCACTAAAAAGGTACACTTCAATGGCAATGAGTTTTTGTGAAATGTTGTTACACAGCTTTTATGTTTCTTTGTTTTCCTACTTTTTTTTCAAAGTTTTTGTTTGTTTGTTTTGCTTTTACCTCTAATTGGAAAGCAAAGAATAAGCTATTATATCATGACCTTTCCATAGCATTTTCCACTGGGACATTAATGGTAGGTTATTTATCATTTTGCAGGAAAAAATAGATTTCCTGTCTCCTCTCTTGGGGAAACCTTGCTTTCACTTGTTTCATTGACTAAAATGTACTCATTATTAGGTCTCAAGTGTATGCCCGGGGTGTAGCTCCTGTAATGATTAAGTTTTCTGAGCAAATCAACACAAAAGCAAATGTTTATGGTACTTAAATTTCTCACAGTTCATTTATTTTTTTCCCTGACCTCTCTTGATTAACTTCAAGTTTGCTTTTTCCTTTGTTTGTTTCCTGCTATATGCACTTGTGACATCTCAGCTCTAACTTTTGTGATTGTCATTGTTGTGTTTTTGTTATTATAAAAACTTAGAACAGACGAGATAACTAATGAGTAATTTCCCAAGGATAACGTTTACATGTTACTTGTCTTTCTTGATTATGAGCTCTTCAAGTTTGACAGTGACACTAGCTATTTAAAACCGTGTGCACCACAAACAAATCTTTCACATTCTTCCCATATTTCTGTCACATACACCTTCACACACAATACACACAGATTATTATTTTAACATTGCGACCTTCTGCTCCCCAGCACACAGCTATTTCACTCCTGTGAAAATTCCTTGAAAGATCTGGGCCTCATTCTTTCCCCTGTGCCAACTTTGAAGTTCAGTCATATAAATTGTTTGATTTAATGCTGCAATGGATTTTAATAATTCAACTAAATGCAATTATCCATCTCGTGGTATAGAAGTACACCTAACTTCTTATCTGTACTCCTGAACTGGCTGGTAATTAAATGTAGGCAAATCTAGATTACCTGTAAAATCTCTGCTGTAGCTGACTTTATAAGGACAAATCTTGATTTAACTTCATGGCCTTTTTTTCTAGCTACTTCCAAATCAGACTGACATTCAGTATTCGTTGTTCTAAATTAAAGGCAAGATTGACCAGTCACTTCAGAATGCAGTAAAAAACATAAATAGCAATGACTACTGAACAAATAGAGATCCTGGAAGTGAGCTTACATATGAAATCCATGATCACAATGTTTTTTTAGCGCACTCCCTAGCTGTATTTTGGACCACTCTACCTACTTCACTCCAGGATTTGTCTGCTAGAGAGAGGACATATCTGCAAGGCTCATGAACCACAGCTGACGTGTTCAGCTTGGCCTTGAGGTCAGAAATAAGTCCCTGAATCTTTTGTTCTCAGCATTATAGATAAAGAACAGATGACCACAGAAGCACACAATATGTTCAAGGATTCCTGAAGAATAATGAACACAGAAACAGTGTTAGAAGGCAACAGAGTAAAACAAGTTTTGAGCAAATAGTTTTTTGTTGTAGAAATTGGCTTTGAAACTCAAGCTACAGATTCTTTACTGTTGCATAAAATGTTAAGAGGTTTGGGAAGGCTGAGACTGTAAGAACTGTAATAAGCTACTAAATAATGCTACAGAAAAACAGAATGGAAATAAATGTTCCATTCTCCCTCCCAGATTAAATAAATAAAGAGAATGGAATTCATTTCTGCCCTCTGTAGAAAAAGTCTCAGGAAGTCTCGCTAGGTTTTTCACTGGTTATTCAATGACAATTTTAGATTAGGTCCTGTATATTTTTATGTATTTGCACACCAAGCTACTTTAGAAAAGGAGACACTGGGCAAGATGGATTTGAGATTAAAAGGTTTATTGCTGGACCTAAGTATTTTCCAAAAGTGTATAAAATAGTATCAAACACTTTCAAGCATAACTTGCCTTTTATCTGCAAAGGCTAGTGCACTTTTTCTTAAATAGAGAGCTTAACTATTCCCCACCCCCATTTTCCCTTATAAGAATAGGTTGCTGTTTTCTTCATAAAAAGCAACAAATTCTAACCAGTGTAGGTCTCAGATAAAGAGATAAACCCAGTCCTGATATGGTCCTGATATATAGTCCTGATAATATAGGGAGTGAAATTGCATTGCCATGATATGATTTTGCATCCCAAAGGAGAGTCAAGGCAGGAATACCATTTTCATTGAAGTTTAGTGTCTCATCCACATTCAGTTAACATGAATGTGAAACCAAAGATTAAGGAGCAAATTAAAAAATTGCTGCCTTTCTTTAAAGACTGTAGGTTCTTTTGGCACCTAACATGCAAGTAATATTCACAGTAGTTTCTGAGAATAGGATATGATTCTATCGGGAAAGCTTATGCAAATTGATCCAACTTCACAGATATGAAACCTAATTGATCTAATTGCAGTGGCATACCATAGATAACTTAATTATTCAAGCAGTTTTTCTAATGGCTCTGGGATACAAAACTTTTGTCAAATAATCTTCAAATATTATTAGTAAAAAAGTGTAGCAATAACACTGGCAGTAGCTTAATACTAGTACTAGTTTTATTACTTTTAGAATTCAGCACTTGATTCACTATAGATCCATATATTCACCAAGGAGTTAAACATTGTAATCATTAATCAGGCAAAAAGTCCAGCACTTAGAAGAAGTAGAATATGCTAATCCATCCTCAACAATAGCTGAAATGTGATATAAGGTATACTGCATTATTAAATAATTATGTGCTATTCTGAAAGAAATATACTTAATAAGCAGTAAGATTTTTGAACGTGTTGCCAGTATATATGTTTAAGAAACACCTTAGTGATTTATGAAATAAAAATCACGTGGAAATGGATATGGATGGAAATAAATGGATATTCAAGCAATCACATAATTGCAGTAATAATCAGGAGGAAGGATTACAATATAGTTTCAGCAGAAAAGAACTTTTTGCAGAGTCAGTCCACTGTAAAATTGTTTCACATAAATTTGAATGGCGATGAAAATATTTGAAACATCCTTTGCCCATTGAAGACACTTATTTCTGAGATATCTTCGCTCTGACATGTTTTACAATGCAATGTCTTTTCTACATATTGTCCTCTCCACTACCCTTAATACTTAGCAAAATCCCTAAAGAGAACTTGTTACCTTCTACATAAAACACTACATCTATTGACTGTAATATAAAGGGCTTACAAATTAAAGAATATTTGTTGCTTACTTTTTCCCTTTGAGCTGTGAAGAAAATACTTTGCAAAAGGTCAAGGCCAGTAATGGATTTAAGAGACTACACAGCAGTATTTGAATCATTTTGCTCTTAACACAAGGAGACAGAATGTAATGTAAAACCTTGACAGTTAGGCTTCCCCTACGATACATTTTACATTAAACAACCATTTCACAAAAAATAAAAAATAGGCCTGGCAGAAAAATCTCAAATCCAGGAATTTGTACTTTTTTCCTTCCCTCTCCCCAGGATGAACAACAAATCACAGAGTATGTCTCCTACTCCAATAAGTCTTGTATTAACTTTGGAGGACTAAGGACAGGGAAGAGTTGAAGACTGACTACGCTGAGTGAAGTTTCTCTGTCAGCACTTGGTAGTCAAACTCTACTTCTCCTAAACTGAGCCCTATTCCATCTAGTACAGTGGATAAGTGGAGTAGTACTGTTCTACAGAACACTTGTATACCCAAGGTATTATAAGAGAGGCTTCCTTTTTAATTTCATAGCAGCCACTTACTTTTTAGGTTAATAACTGTAACAGCCTGAAAGAAAAACAAAATCAGCTCCAATTCATACAGGTGTAAAGGCTTCAGACACCAGCAGGAGTTATGTTTGCTTATGCTAAAGTTTAATATGATGACTTTTGTCCTTAACATACAGTTAATGTGATAACGACTTTTTCTTAAATAGGTTCTTTTGCCGTTTTGCTCTAAAAATATGTAGTGATTACTCAATATTAAATCATAAATGTTTGTTATTTTTCTATACAGTTTTTGAAAGAACCAGGTCTAAGAAAAGCATCAAAAATTCAGACAGTTCACAGCAGATTTGTCTTTGGTATCTGACTTTAAATCAAGTCAAATATAATTTTTTCCTTAAGAAATTCTGTGAAACTATGCACACTGTCCATACCTTCACATATGTACAATATATTGTAATTGCCTAATGTTCAGGGAAAGAAAGGAAGGGTTTGGACACACCTGACACATACGTGTTTCCTAATTTATTTGGGAGACATTGCGAGTTCCAAAATTGCAGTTAAATTCAGTGCCATGAGCCGAACAGTAGGTAATAAAGAATATGAAAAATAGTCCCTGTGTTCTGCAGAAAATTTTGAAATATCAAGAGCAACTTCTTCCATGTTAAAAGATTTTAAAGTAGAATGAAAAAGCATGTTGTGAAAGATATTACCTTAACTCCAGATTTCTTGATCCCAGAGCATTAACAGATCACATCATTGCATTTCTGTGTGTAGATTGTCAATAGGAGCATCTGTTCTGGAGACAGGTAGGGTAAAACATTAAAAACTTCTAAGCCTGACATAAGTGATTCACTATCAATAACTGTCAAATATGTATTATTTTGCATTACTGCTAACATGGGCCATACAAGAAACAGATATGAAAGCAAACTAAAATAAAACTAAAGAATAAACAAAGTGATTAGGCAAACAAATCCAAGAAAATAGTTCAAAGTGCTTCCTAGCAATGTCCATTAAATTTGTTTTAGATTCTTTTGTGTTTTGCACCACTTGAAGGCACAGCTGACTGACTTACTGGAGTAAGTAAACACTAAATATGACTTATGCTTTATTTGGATATTGATGCACTACACACACACACACACACAAAGTAATTCATAAGAGCAAAACATGAAATAAAAGTATTTTGAAGCTAGGCTCTCATTTGTTTCCTTTTTTATGAAATGTCATATTTTTTACTTGGATGAATTACACAGACACAAGAGCAGAGAAGTCAAGCTGACTCAAAAAAGAAGTTTTACATTCACATAAAAAATGAAATTCACCCTGTCTGTATAAGTGAGTTGAAAGATTTAGTGCTGCATGTCCCTTTTCAAAGGTATTTACAGACATCAATATAATAAATTTAAATGAAATATTTCTTCAAAATTAGGAATAAATATAACACAATGACAGCTTGCTTTCCAACTAAGTGTGAACAATGGGTACACAAAGTAATGTTTAGATGTTGAAAAAAAAACATTACAAAAAATTATCTTGGTCTGATAGGGGAGAAGTGTTCTGTAAAATTAGGTAAGTGCAGTAGCTGGTGTCAACAAGAGTTTAACAAAGGGTTTAGCTTCACAGGCATGTTATTCATTCCAGCTGGAATTACCTAGTGTGGAAGCTAAAGAACCCTCTAGAATCTTGAAATTACTTATTAATAAGATGAACAATTGGTTTTCCAAATCATCAGTGCATCAAATAGCCTACCAAACATTGTATAAATGTATCATTGAAGGTCACAGTACTCTAAAATTTACCCTGTCTTGCCAGATGAAATAAGAATCTGCTGATTTTGCTGTGTCTAGGATCACTGACCAGTACCTGGAATTGAAAACTTATTTTAATTTAGTGCACAGAAGTGAGAAATTCCCTGCTGCAGGACAGCTCTGTTGAATGTGTAGGTGTGAAACAAATCTTACACATTTGCTCTCCAAACTAGTATTAGCTGACATGAAATATGACAGCAAATCCTTAGAGATGAACAAAACTTATCTATCTCTATTGCTAACAGACTACTTTCATTTCGTTCAGTATGGTTCATAATATATTTATTCCTTTCTGCCAAGCGATAGCAAATTTAGGGGACCAGTTGGCCCCATTGCTTCTATTCACCAGCCTGAGAAAAAGGCAAAAAGTCTGTTTTTGAGGAAATCAGTCTTCAAATTTTATACTGTTTTGAATACAAACAATGGTTACTTGAGGAGAACAGTCAGTCTTCCTTGTCATTTTCCAGAAAGAATAAGTAGTCTATTAACTGTTCAGTTGGTATTTTGTCTTCCATACTTATGATCATACTTGTATCTGCACTCACGTCCTCACAACCTTTTAGACATTTCAGTCTTTCAACACTGTTGGTGAATTTACGTAGTTTAGAATAACTAAGTTTTACAAGAACTCTGAGAGATTAAGAATATCAATTGATACTGGCACCGTGTCTTCAGATTTTCACAGCAGTTTCTAGTCTTCGCAACACTTCAGTAACTGTCTAATACAATTTCATCAGTGTGTGTATCAGAACACTTTGAAAATACAAGCAGCCATACATTAGAAAGAAGATGCTTCTGGAAACTGGTGGAAACATTACTCCTGGATTACAACCTCCACCTTTCCTTTACTGAAAGAACTACATTTTCCAAACCCTACAAGATAACATTAAAATTAAGTCAGATTGAGTTGACTGTAGAGTTGTAACTTGCACAGTAAACACTCCTAGAAACAATGGATCAAAAATTCCAATTGCAGTTGTTTATCTTCATGGATCAGTGATTGTAAATTTATGCTTGGAGTTATAGTCATTCAGGCGGATGTGCAGACACGCTTACCTGGCTGACACCAGTATATCTACAAGTTACATGTAATCTACTCTTTCCAGCCAGCTCTGAACAGTATGATCACATAACCTGAACCACTCTTGACAAATACATGTCATTCTCACTCCTGCGTAGAAATTGCCCATATACTACTTATTTTGGATATCACAAGTGAGTTAGAGTTTTGAATAACAGTGAATGTACTTAAAATTAGCAAATGTTTAGAGCAAGACTGGGTTTTTAGAAGTGTTTTACCTCAAGACTTCCTTTTGTGATAGGAGTCTGCTTTGCTCTGCAATGATTTTGCCTTGAAGCTGTGACCTCATAGTTCGTACCAAAAGGTGGAAAGACTTGCCTTTTGTAGGATCTACTAGGAGCAACAAGCAGATTATGTGACCAAAATACTAGAAGTCCTGTTTCGACAAAAACTTAACTCTGAACAAGACCAAGGCCTCAGGAAGATATAAACAGAAAAAGTGTTAAACTAAGTGTTGTACCTGTCCTGCACTGGAAGACATGCTTTGCATGCGAGTAAGAAAGATGATTGATGGAATCAAGAGTGGTGTTACAGTGTGACTAATATGATCACTGAACATTCTAAAGGAGGTGATCTCCAAGTAGTAGAGATGCTTCCCTTGCAGCTACTAGCCCTTAGATGAGGTCAGAGAGATCTACCCCTTTCAGTCACACAGAATTGTTTCCACTTGCGCTCCCAGAGCTAGCTACAACCCTTTACCAGGTGCTCCATCAGTGGTTTAGGACATGACCTAATAGTTCACAGGCAGTGTTGTTTTGCTGCAACCTGGGAGTATATCAGCATAAACATACTTTAAAACATACTTAAATGTGTATTTGTGGGTGTTTGTTTGTTTGTTTGTTTTTTGAGTGGTAACAGGAGAAGTAAAGAGAATAATATTTACATTATTTTAGAAGAAAAGTCCTACTCAAATTATTTTTGGTATTTAAAATAACAGGAAACTGATGAATACCAAATTATAACAATAAAATATGATGCTGCAAAATTTGGGATTGTTATGCTCACAGGGAAAAAATAAAACAACACATTCTGACAGGTTCCTAGCAGTACCAGGCAAGTATTCACAGGTAGTCAGTAGTCATACACAGAAAGAAGAATATAACTCAACCAACTGGTGAAGGAGATCTCTAGCTACACAGCACTCCTGAGAAAGTAGCCAAAGTCCAAGAGATGCCCACAATTCAGTGACTGGCCCTTATGTGAGTCCAGGATGGCTCTACCTTGGGTCCAACCCATCTGGTCATGTGGAGACCACAGGTGCAATTTGCCTGGGGCAGCAAGATGCCTTCACCAAACATTCAATCACCAGTTCAAGCTGTGACCTAAAAGCACCCATACAAGAATTGTTATTGCAGTAACTTGCATATCCCGCTCTCTATTTCACTTTATATTGTTGTCTTTTATTTAATACAAAAACAAAATCACTATTATTAAAGAGCTCTCATATTTATTTCCTTAAATATACCATTTCATTAATCATTGAAGGTGGCAGTTAGATAATCAGTTTTGCTGATTAATGAAATGGTTTATCTAAGGAAATAAACGTGCAAGGCTTTATAATGGTTGCCCTCTGAATCTAGAAAAGAGACCAAGCTGAAACAAAGTTAAGCTAAATTGAATGTACTGGTTATTTTTATAGTTTATTTCAGTTGTACTCCCATGCTTCCCTTTTTGTTTGGTTGGGATTTTTTGCTAGCATTCTCCAAGAAAATTAATGACAAAGGAAAATACTTGTGACTGAATTTTTAAACTTCTATTGCCATTCGAATGTTTATTTTCTTCTGAATATATGGGAATTTTGTTTTTGAATATTTCTAATGATTCAGGTTAGGGAATCTGTCAGAAGAATAGGACAGAAAACTCTCAATTTTGTCTGAGAGTTTTCCTGGATATCTCTCAGAAACAGGATGAAGTAGGACAGTAAAACTGTGTGAATACAGAAAAGATTTAAGGCAAGAAGACCATAGAAAGCAAATTATATTTTTCATTTAAAAGAATTAGCTATATTGTATCCTAATTGTTTGAGGCCTGATAGCAATCTGTTGTCATAAGAGAGTTTTTCAGTCTGAATAGGAAATCATTAAGAAAATTAAATTCTGGGTGGCTTTTTTATAACTGACTGAAGCCAATGGAAGTCAAGAAAAATCACGTATGTAAAAATAATTACTAAAATTGATTAGGGGATTAAATAGTTCCTTTTCTTTAATTTGTACATTTCCTTTGTTCTAGATGCAGCTTTGAATATAACAGCTATATGCAGTCCTTATCTAGGATAGCAATTAAAACATCTCATCACATAATTACATCTCTGGAGACAGATATGAATTCCATACTTACATTTTAACCTTGACTATAATTTCCTGGTTCATGTGTCTAAGTTTTCATAAACTTCAAGCTGAAGTTATTTTATCCTTGGAAGTGTGTGGTCGGAATGATATTACCTGAATAAAAAGACCGTATCATCTAAGATAAAGTGAGCAAAGGAAAAAGAGTGGTAAGAAATGCAAAACAGCTCTTCTATTTCTTGAGGATTTGCAAACTAAACCACTAAAAGAAAAGCAATTCTAGAGACATAAGCAGTTATGATATTGTGCTTCTTTGGTACAAAGTTGATGTATGTGAGAGAAATCACTAAAGGGATCTAATGTATTAGAGAACTTCTGTCTTATTGATTTCAGTTCACTGTATGTAATCCACTCTAGTGTGAAATAGCTGCTTGGACTTCTAAAGTGCAGGGGTCAGAGTATTTAAGAATGGTATCCTAGCACCAAACAACTGCCTCAGGAGACTTATAATAAACAAAATGTTCTACCATTAGTCTAACTTGCATGCTACTGATGATAGAGAATGCTAGGTGCATGGGTTGAACATATTTTGCCTTTACTTTTTGCAAAATATAAAAGATGGCTGGTAGTCTTCTGAAAGACTGCTGTTGTTTGTTTTGTAAGGTTCAATAATGAAAAAGAAATAGGCAGTAGAAGTAAAACTGAAAAAGGGAAGTTAGTCAAAACAGGACAGTTAAAAGTGACAATGTAGTTTTATTTGAAACCAGCTTCTCTTTCCTTACCAGCTTCCAGGCTCAGCAGACTACATAGAATTTTCTCAATATTTCAGTGACATGTTCAAAAAACATGCCATTAACCAATGATACCCAGGTAAATATTTCTATACTGAGGTACTTGCTCTAAACATGTGGAACCGAGCCTAAAGAATGTGAAACTAGCATAGGTGAGGGGTCTCCAGAAGCAAAGTGAGTGTGTTCTGATTTCAACTGGAGCTAAGCTGATTTTTCTTTCATAATGTCTGGTACAATGTCATGTTTGGGCTTTAGTAGAAAAACAGCGTTGATAACACACGGATGTTTTAGTTGTTGCTAAGTAATGCTGTACAACCCAGGGCTGTTTCAGTTTTCTCAGCTTATCATACTGTCTTGTGATTAAGGTATGAGGGTACTCAAGGAGCTAGGAGGGGGCAGAACCAGGACAGCACACCTAACCTGGCCAAAGGGATCTCACACACCATGTGACATCATGTGAAAAAATTGAAAATGAAAAATGAAAATGAAAATTGAAAAAAAAGAATTTTTTGTGCAGGCAACCATGATTTGAGGATTAGCTGGGCATTGGTTGGCAGATGGTGAGCAATTGCTTGTGCAACGCTTGTTTTGTATATATAAATTATTATGGCTATTGTCCTTTTTTTTATTATTATTATTCCTTTTTCTGCCTTGTTACATAGTTTTTATCTCAACCTACAAGTTCTGTTTGTTGTTTTTTTTTTTAAATTCTCTTCCCCATGCCAATGGGAGGAGAGACGGTGAGCAAATGACTCTATGGTGCTTAGCTACCTGCTGAGTTAAACCAGAATAATATGGTGTTCTAATGCTGAATGCTATACAATGGCAAGTGGGAATTATGTGTAATTTCTTGCAGGCTTTTAAAATATTTTTTCAGAAAAACTTCTCAACATCTCATTTTGATAAATAAGGTTAAAATAAGGAAAAATATCATAGAGACATATATTTAAAGACATAATACTATGGCCTACATTAAAAATAGCTATAGGAAATAAACTGAAGAGTAGAAATCAATGGCTAATTCTTAGCAATTATTTCTTTAATCTGAAATGCTTTAGGATTAGTACAATACATGTGTTAAGAACAGTGTTAAATTTATTTTGGAACAGTGTTAAATTTATTTTGAGACACTAACACAATGAACACTGACTAGCATTTAAAGCCCTAAAGGAATCTGAAGCTTGCTTGAAATCATGTTCTAACTCTATTCATGAAATAAACTTTGTTGCCCAGATACTCTTATGCTGTGAATGGATAAATGAAAGTTTGTGTGAATTCCTTTGAATTCCAACAAACTCTTTCAGGATGTTGTTTCTAGTGAATTTCAAGGTCAAATGTGATGTGGCCTATCTCCACCAAATGAAGCCATATATCAAATAGCTTACATGTGGGTTAAGTATCTTTAGACTGAACAGTTTACATCATGGTAAAAATCACTTTAACAATATAGTCTAATACCAACTGAAATTGATTTCTTGGTGGAAATAAGAAATCACAGTGGATATTCATAGTGTTTTCCTTTTGAGACATGACTTTAGCAGTAGTAATTCACATTGGTAGCAAAACCTAGCATTACTTCAGGTAGCCCCTAGGAAATAGTTCAGAGGGACGCCAACAGACAGTATAGAAAAAAAGTACCTTTACTCTTTTCTTCATCAGTGAAAATGACTACTAAGAAATTCTTTAAAAGTATCTGTTTCATGCTAGTATCTCTCTCTTTGGATTAATCAATAAAAGACAGAGCAGAAATCTGATCATGGACACAAAGATGGATTTGGGGAAGAAGGCTTATGTTTCAGACAGAAGAGTGATGGAAGCTATCTGAAACATACAGATACTGATCCCTCCCTTGATCTGCTGAACACCCCTCTTTTGATACAACTCAGAATATAATTGGCCTTCCAGGCTAGAAGAGCAGGCTTCCAGCTCATGTTGAGCTTTTCATCCATAAGAAACCCCCAAGTCCTTCTCCATAACGCTACTCTCAATGATTTCGTCTCCCATTTCTTCTGCCAGTCTGTACTCTGGCCTAGGATTGCCCTGACCCAATTGCTACACCTTGCACTTGGTCTTGTTAAACTTCATTAGGTTCACATAGGTCCATTTTATGAGCTTGTCCATGTCCTTTTGTCCTTCTGTCATATCACCACCTGGCTTGGTGATGCCTGCAAACTTGCTGAGGGTGCAATGATAAAAGGAAACCATCAGTCAAATGGTGATGGTGAATGAATACTAGAGGGCTCTTGTAGATTTTATAGTAGATGATTGGCATAATTCAGAATCACGATGGCAGAGAAAATTTTTCACAGATAAAAGACAGTTCATGTCCATTCATTCATTCTTTGGCCTACATTTTCTAAATTAGCTGTAACATCTTGAAAAAATATCTTAAATGACGCCTTAACAAACATAGTTAGCTAGTTAGATCAATAACAAAATGAAAATGTTCTTAGGGTATAATAAAGAATATAAGAAACAAAACTAGAAACATGACAATACAATTATTTATAAAGCTCTATTTATATACTTGTCTTAAAGTTTGCCTTCTGTTTTTCTCAAAATGTGTAATATTGCAGACAAGATAACACACACAGGAGTAGACACTAATGAGATTATTTACTAATGACAACTTAAATTATTACTTTTTATCAAAGGAATGAGAAGTTACATTTAAAACCTTTGGTACTCCTGAGAATAACTGAAATATCAAAGGGCACTTCAAGGCTATGACAGCTGTGACTACTTACAGTGCAGAAGACATTAAAAAAAAAACAAACAAGGCATGATATAGGAAAAGACATATTTTTTTAAATTTCCAACATATATTCATAAAAAGAATATTTTACTTAACTGTATCAATAAATATAGCTAGTTTTTTTCCCCTAAATTATAATGTGGGCCTTTTTTTTTATGTTTTCATTTGTTTAGATAGGCTATTATATGCCCGTTATTTAATGAACAGCTCAGAAGTTCAACTGTCAATTTCAAAAGATTACTATTTGAACTTGCTCGTTTTGTTATTAGATACCATCTTGCAGGATATCAGCTTCTATGGCTGACAGCAATTAACAATCTTCATTTTGCAGATCCGTGTTAACTTGAGGCTGTCATGATAAAAGTCTCTGATGAATACTTAAGTAGGATGGATATGGCAACATATATGCTTCAATGAAATTGTTGATGACCAGCATTAGATTACAGAGGACACTGAATGAATAACTTTGGCAATCCTCAGTGGATGAAGTATAATATATTGACTATATTCACAGAGACAAGAGAGTCTCACTAGAGAAAAAAATATTTTTTTTACTCCCAAAGAAATGTATATCTCAAAGCAATACATTCCTTTCGTTCACTGGCCTTGATTTACACTTATAAAATTACAGAATTTGATGATCTATTTTAATAAGAGCTCTACTAAACCTTAAATGAATGTTTGCAAAGGATTTTTGTGGTGATTCAGATATTTCTAAAGTTAGATACAGGTATCCAACTGAGTAGCATACATTATAAGTGAAATATGTCTGTATAATTTATTTCATACCTTATAAGATTTTTTTTACTGTAATATTGTAATATCTATCCAAGGTTACATGCAAAGTTTTCAAAAAACTTTTGATCTCCATAGAATATGAAGAACTCATCTGTGACTGTTTCCTCTTTAGATTAACTAAAATATCCAAGATAGTTTTGTTTGTTTGTTTGTTTGTTTTAGCACAATCAATTCTGAGAGTAAAACTCTTCTTCATTTTTGTTACAGAAAAGAGAGAACATAATAAAAATGATAAAAGAAACTGTCAGATATTATTTCTTTAACAAATTAAACATAATAGCTCCTAGCTGTCATATTTGCAAAATGACTGGTTCTGACACCACATTAAACAAAATGGGAACAGAGTTTTACCCAAACTCAGTATAGTCTGTGGTATGCCCTGCAACTTTAGAGAACTTGTCTGACCATACCAGACACATTCTCTCCTATTGCCACATTTTCTTGTAGAAGATGTCTGCTTACCTTCATTTTTCACGTAGTTGTTTTTTATATTTCCCTCCATCTTATATAAGAAGGTCTGTGATCAATTTTTTTCTCAGGAGTGTGAACATTGCATACATTTGTAAAGTTAGTTAAGATTTAAGGCTTTGGTCTGGACTATCAGTTAGGTTGTCTGATAAGCATAAATACAGTTGTGTACAAATTAATTAACTAAAAAGACTTAGTATATTAGAATCATATTGAGGTCCATGGAACTTCAAAAGAGCATTGAAAAAATGGGAAAAGAGAATCTAGGTGAGATTATCCATCACCATATCAACATCTTGAAATCTTCCAGTGATGTGAACTCTATATTTAGATCTCCATATGTAAGGCTTATTTAAAGGAAAGTAAAATAATCAAAATATTTTTTCTGGAGTAAATATTGGTAAAGTTGGCTAATTATGATTTTGAAAAACAAACCACCAACATAAAAAACCTTTTAGTTAGAAGACGTGGCATCAAAACTCATAGAAATGTGCATTGTTTATTTTAAATTCTGTAATCAACTACACTTTAAAGAACAATGTGAATTCATGGATCTGTATGTTTGTGTGCATAAATGTACATTTGCTTGTGTATGTATGTCTATATATATATATACACACATATGCTTACATAAACATTGTTTAAATTATAGTGTTAGCCATTATAGAATAACTCTTTAAGTCTCTTTCTTTTATGTGTAGGTGTATTTTTCTAAATATTCAGTGATACTCATTAAGAATTGTTAAGAATTTACAGATTGGAGGCTGCATATGAGTTTCTGAAAAGACAAACAAAATATGAAACATTGTAGAAAGTAAGAGGCTTTGCTCTGGGACTGATAGAATAACATAATGAACTTTACATAAACATTGAACTACTATGTCCTGGTATGGCCTCACCTGGAGTATTGTGTTCAGTTCTGGGCTCCCTGGTACAAAAAAGACTAGGACCTCCTCAAAAGAGTCCAGCAAAGGGCTACAAAGATGATAAAGGGTGTGAAAAACCTCTCTAAAGAGGAAAGCTGAGCTCTTTTTGGTTTTGCCAAACTGAAAACTAAACAAGTATTTAATTGGAGTTAATAAGAAAACAAGAATCAGTTGGGAAATAAAAGAAGAGGAAAGAGAAAGAACAGTGTTGCAGCAAGATTCAGAACACATAGGTGACTGTAGACTTCTTTATACAATACCTATTGTTTAAGAAACTTGCATTAGACACAGTGGCTCTCTGTTCCTCCTTGGGGGGCTGCTTGGCCTAACTTTGGAGAGTAATTATCACCATGCTCTGGATTATTCAGATTATAATGATCTCTACTTCTGAGGGCATTCAATTTTATTTTAAATAGAATATTCATTTGTTAGGTCCCCACATTTGTTGTCTGAGAGGAGCAGTGAGGCTGCAGAACACTCTTTAGTCCCGCTTTCAAGCGAGGGAAAATGAAATGGGATCACAAGGGGAAGGAAATTATATCCTGCTGATCTGAACACATTTCATTTACATATTCTTTTCATTCACTGTAGAAAAAAAGTATCAACACCATTTGCAACAGCATCATAGGTGTGTGTAGATATTTAATAAACAATAATTTTATTTCACTTGTACATTTTAAGTGTCTTTAATTAATTTGAAGATACTGTTAAGAATTTCAGAATATGATAAATAACCTTCATCTTCTGAGTCCAAATGGGTAATATTGCTTCTTTGACAACTGGCTTATTATTCTGTAAGTTTGCTCTTAAAAAATATTTCAGTTTCTAATGCTGAATCTAGCATTCAGATTTAACATGACGGCTCCTCATGGGCTAATTAGTTTTCCAAACTATTTACTTGGGTTAATATTTACTAAGTTGGCAGAATAAACATTTAATATGGATGTTTTCGTCTCAGCTTTTTCTGATTACTTAAATAAATATTAAACTTATATCTCCTCTCCTTATAATTTACACAAGCTATTTTGAAATATGATAAGTGACTATTAATCAAAAACTGCCTGGGGGTTGCATTTAGATGCACCTTAAAGAATGATATCTGGAAGTGGGCTAAACTGACAAACTTGAATGACTTGCAGAAGAACAAAGATGACAAAGTAAAAAGACAGCATGATTCCAAACAGCCAACTCAGCTGGGAATGGAAATATGATGGAAATATGAGCTGTGTGCCCCAGCACGCTTAGGGGCAGATACCAAACTTACCCATTGAGGACAATATACCAGCACAAAGACTGTCTTTTTGATGAAATTTTACCATTTAGGAGTTTCTGAAGTATTAGCAGAGCGTGAGGCTTTACCATGAGGGGAAAAAAGCACTGAGTCTTCACTCTCAACAGAGTGGAGTGTCCTGTTGCTTTGCCCTGCTGTGAAATGTAAAACTCTAATCCTACCTATTTCAGAAATTAAGACTCCTGATTGATAGCTAAAAGCCTTCGTGATTTGGCCTAATTTCTCAGAAGTGTTTCTTAATGATCATCTACCTACTGCTAAAAAACCTTAGTATGGCTGCCTTGGTACCTTTGCAGAGCCTTTGTGAAAGCAAAAATGAGTAGAAAATTAAACAGATAATAAGAAGCTTGTTCCAAGTTTCATTTACATTAAGTTCAGTGTCTGAAAATAGTATAATACTTTTACTATTCTACTAGCTAAATAGACAAATACATTGTGAAGAAGTATTCTTTATCCCACAAGCTGCTACTGTATTCTGATGAAAAGTGATAACAAATTTAAAGAAATATTCATTATCTATAATAAGAAATCGTGATTCTTTGAGTAAATTAGCAGTTATAAAACATGGTGAATTATTCAGTGAACAGCTTTTTACAACTCTTGAGCTGCTTCTAGATCATAAAATAATGGTAATACTGGTATAGAAAATGATAAATATTCTAAATGTGACTAATACAAAAATTATTGGAAAATTAATTGAGCTAGATATTTAATCATATCTTATTAATTGTTTACACAATTAAATTACTTTTGCCATAATTTTTCAATTGGTTTTTATATATAAGGTTTTGTAAAATACTGCTATTGTGGATCTCAGTCCCATCTTTGTGATTCAGCTGAAGATGTGATTTAGTGGTTAATTTAAGCTTTTAATATGGAAATGAACAATGACAGCTATACTCACTTATGATGCACAGGTGATGGCATTCTATTGATCACATTTCAGGATTTTTGGATCCTTAGTGCAGAATATATTCAAAGGATAATAAAGACTTAAACATTAAGGAATTCTTTAAGAAAAGTACAGTCTTCCCTTTTAGGTTTTGCAGGTTCCTATTTTCCTTGTATTTTTTATAATTTGCCTTTTAATTTTCCATAGCTGCAGATACTAATGCTATGAGAAATCCCTGCTTAATTTCCCTGGATAGCTGTCCATGACTTGAAACACAATGTTGAAATGAAGAATAATATGTAGGTAATGTATAGGTTTGTAGTCAGCTGGGTATGAGCCAGCTCAAACTTTGATAAAGCTATAGGTACACTAACAGATCTTCTTGGTTTAGAGGATGATTTTTTATGTGTTCCAAAATTCCACACATATTGACTTGTCCAGAAATTTGGTGTTTTCAACAGGACTGCTTGGAAGGTCTCCAGTTCCAAATCTGAGGCCATATAAATAAGGTTTCTATGAGATAAGACTCCCAGAATAAGTGTCTCAAAATGATAGATGCTGCAGCCTTCATAGGAGAATGTGAAAAAATTGTGAATCAAATGGATACCCATACTTCAAAAGTGTTTGTTAGTATCTGAGCCTCACTTTCCATCTTCTGAGAGACATTACCTCCAAAAGGCTTTTCTGGGAGAGATTACATTTGTGGCACATATTTTCAGTCACTAGGAAAACCAGCTACATCCAGCATGATGAAAGAAGCACAACTATGTTTTGTAGGCTGGTATCTATGACCTGGAGTAAACAAGCAAAATGAAGATCTGACAGAAAACTTTCATGTCTTGGGGGTAAGGTACTACAGCATACCGGGGCTGGAGCTGAGCAGGCAGACACAGAGCTAAAGATTCCTGGCTGAAAAAAACATAAGAGTTTTAAAATGCAAATGACTTATAAGACTTAAAACAGGTGACAGAAAGAGTGCAAAAATGTTAACAAGGAGGAAACATAAAATTATTTTGTGATTTCAACATGAGGAAAGAGTAATAATACCATATCTCTCATACATTTTCTGTTACTTTATTCCTTACACATAGTAAATCAAATTTGTTGACTCTAAGTCTGTATATTCCTTTGGTGGACTGATTACACAAGAAAGAACCTGTTATTTTGGTCACAATAAAACCCCTAATGAAACTTGCAACAAAGATAGATTTTACAAATATCAGTAGCTAATGTGAGAGTAGAATTATGTCTTTATTCCTCCTACTTCATTTATTTTTGGAAACTTGAGTAAACAAAAAAATCGGAAAATAGAAATTGCAGAGTGAAACAGAAATCCAACCTCTAAAAGTTGTGAAAATTTGTCTTCTTTGATCTGTGCTATAAAACATAAATAGCATATATTCACTCCTTTTGTCTTTGAACAGTTTTTAACAGGAGCACACATGTCTTTGTCAGTCAATCCATGAAGAAGCTTACTCTACATGATGAATGCTGAATTAGAAAAATTTCACAAACCCTTCCCTTGCTTTTAAAAACACGCAATCACACTTCATACCACATCTTCAAATTTCATGCCCACAGTCATTTCATCCCTAACTGCTGACACTCTCCCTTGCAGTCTGTCTGCTAACAACATGTGCAGGACACGACACTGAAACACAGGACATCAAAACTCTCATGTCTTATGTGTGGTTTTTTCCTGTGGTTACCTGGCTGGAGTTCTTGAGGAAAGGATCAGCCACTTGTTAGGCACTCACAGTCCATTCTTTTGACTTTAATTTAAAAGCATACCTTCAGAAAGTAGCTCTGTGGCATCCTTCATTCACCCTTACCAGTTAACACACTGAGTAGAGATTGAGATTTTATTTACAGCCTCACAAAGAAATCTTGAGTTTGAATCTTATTTTTAACAGATATTTTTGCTTTTTTTTTAAATTTTGGATTCTTCTTTTTTGAATAAGTGAATTCCATTGTTAATCAATTAAGACTGTAGTAGAAGATTCAAGTTCTGCAAAAATTTATAGTGATTATTTTTTTTAAAACACAGACTGTCCTACTTTACCCACCTTCCTTCCATCTTGCATTGAGTCTCCACGAAGATTCCACTTCATTTGCAGAAAGTTACATGGAACAAAGTTTTCAGAGTAGCACCTATGAGGCATCATTGAAAGCTCTGGCTTTGCACTCAGAAATCTCTGTCACATTCTGCTAACACAAAAGGAACCACTTTGGCTGTTGAGTGGGGAATGTCTGGAGTTTAAGGTATTAACCGCAGCAACCTGTGCTGCAGCTATCTATCCACATTAAAATAGTCTTGTTCAATGCACACCATACCCAGGAGAGGAAATGGAGCCTTGTGGAATGTGAACTTGCTGATTATCTAAAGGAATTGGAATAACTTCATGTGGCCACTTCTGGCCAAGCACCACTGCTCAAATTTCCAAAGCCATCAATCTATAGTATATTATGCTTGACATGCTATTTGTTGAATAAATGTGAGGGAAAAGAGAATCTAGCCTATTGACTAGATTATTTGTTGTGATTCATTTATTCACGTCTATTACTCAGTGTCTGAAAAGCAGCTGTCTTGGAGATGATGTATGTTCTAAAAGGTACTGGCACGGCTACCCTTAAGGCCTGGCCAGATTAGCTCCTTCCTAAATTAAACGGAGGAAAAAAAAAGAAAAAAGAAAAAAAAAAGAAAAGATTAAAGAAAATATCAATAAAAAATCATAAATTATCTAATATGTCAAATAAAATATAGGAAATGAAGAAGATGACAGAAAATTACTAGATGTGCTAAAAGCAACCTCATAGCCTATTACCCAGTGCTGCGAAATTTACTGTCATAGAGATGCTATAAATTTGTGACAAAATACTGGAAGGAAAACAAATGGGAAGCAAACCAACAAAGACAGTGCTGAAATGCTTGCAATGTTGGAAAACACTTCTGCTAACTAGGCTGCTGTGATAGGTGGAAAAATTTTGGTGAGTTATATAGAAGCATATGACTTGATCTAAAGCCTCTCAAAGAAAAATATGTTGACAGTTATAGATACATAAACCTTAAGAATTTAACTACAATGACTAATTTTGATTATACGTAAGACAAAAATGACAATAAACCTCTCACAGTAGTTAAACGTTTGGTTAGGAATGGTGGTCAGAAACTGTCCTTCTGAATACACCTTAGGGCCACTATGAGCCTTAAATCCTGAAAATTTGTTTAATTCATATGGCAAATGAAACATAATATTCTATTTCGAAGAGTTCTATTTTGTGTAGTAAACTTAAAAATAAAAGGTGTTCCTTTAAATCTTAGGATGTGTCAGTTTCTTCCGTGTGAATTCAGGATTTTTCTGATATTTTTCTCATATGAGACATTTCCATGTGCTGGCATTTCTGACAATGCGCAAGTGTCATCATGCAGTAATTTTCATGGATAAAAAAGGAAGATGTTGTGTCCCCTGTCAAATGAATATTAAAAGAACATTTTCCTAACACTGGATTTTGAATTGTCAGTCATCTCCTTCAGTGAATGCTAAAGACAATAGTCCATGTCTGCTGATTGTTCTCAGGGAAAGTAACCACTCTTCTAACAATATGGAAGGTGACAGGTCTGCTCATCTCTGTAGTATTAAATTTGTCAGAATTTGACAGCCTCAAAAGAAGCTTGGGGTGGGATTCAATCAACCTAACTTTAGAGACCTGAAACCAGGTGACTCATCTTGTGGTCCTTGTATAAAAAAGAGAAAGAAAAATGTGGTGATTCATCTGATATTCTTTAGAAACAGAAAAGAACTGGTGAGATTGGTCAGAAGCTGTCTTGGACAGAATGAACACAAAATGACAGAGTTCTTGATTCTTGGTGAAGTCAGGAGGGTGGCATCAAAATTGCAGACAGAACTGTTCAGGTCACTAGTAGGTAGAGTCCCTTGGGATCCAGTCCTGAGGGGTAAAATGGTCTGGGATGGCTGGTCACTCCTCAGGAAGGTAGTCTTAGAAGAACAGGAACAGGCTATCTCCCTGAGCTGCAAGATGAGTCAGCAGGGAAGAAGATCAGTGTGGATGAACAGGGAACTTTTCCTGAGGCTTCAGGAGAAAATGAGAATCTACCTCCTGTGGAAGAAGGGATGAAAAACTCAGGAAGAGTACAAAGAAATTGTTAGGATATACAGGGAGAAAATTAGAAAGGCAAAAACCTCGCTTGAGCTCAACTTGGCTGTTGGGGTAAAAGAAAACAAAATACTTTTTTACAAATATATTAACAGTAAGAGGAGGAGTAAGGAGTATCTCCATCTTTTACTGGATGCAGCAAAGAATGTGACCACTGGGGATAAGTAAAAGGCTGAGGTACTCAATGCCTTCTTTACATCTGTCTTTAATAATCAGTCCAATTATCCTCAGAGTACTCTACCCCTTGACCTGGAAGGATCAGATAGGGAGCAGAATAAACCTTCCATGATTCAGGTAAAAAAAGTTAGAAACCTTCTACTCCACTTGGACTACAAGTCCATGGGGATGAATGGGATCCACCCCAGGATACTGAAGGAGCTGGCGGACATGATTGCGAAACCACTTTCCATCACCTATCAGTGTTCCTGGTCAACTAGAGAGGTTCTGGAGGATTGGAAGCTTGCCAAAATGATTTCTATCTAAAAGAAGTGTTGTAAAAAGGATTCGGGAAACTAGATACCTGTCAGCTTCACCTTGGTTCCAGGAGCAGGTGATCTCAAGGGAGATCACATGACATGTGTGGGACAAACAGGGGGATCAGGCCCAGCCAGTATGAGTTCATGAAAGGCAGGTTCTGCTTGACCAACCTGATCTCCTATGACCTAGTGACCCATCTGGTGGATGAGAAAAAGGCTGTTGATGTAGTCTACTTTGTCTTCAGCAAAGCCTTTAATACTGTCTCCCACAGTGTTCTGGAGAAACTGGCAGCCCATGGCTTGAACAGATAAACTTCATTCTGGGTAAAGAACTGACCGGAGGGCCAGGCCCCGAGGGTGGTAGTGAATGGAGTTAAATCCAGCTGGTGTCCAGTCACAAGCGGTATTCCCCAGTGGTCAGTACTGGGGCCTGTCCTCTTCAGTATTTTTATTGATGACCTAGATGAGGACACTGAGTGCACCCTCAGTAAGTTTGCAAATGACACCAAGCTGGGAGAATGTTTCGATCTGCCTGGAGGTAGGAAGCCCTACAGAGGGGCTGGATAGCTTGGCCAAGGCTAACAGAATGAGGTTCAACAAAATCAAGTGCCAGGTCCTGCACTTTGGCCACAACAACCCCAGACAATGCTACAGGCTTGGGGCAGAATAAATAAAAAAGTGTGTAGAGGAAACAGACATAGGGTTATTGGTCTATGCTCGGCTGAATATGAGTCAGCAGTGAGCCTAGATGGCCAAGAAGGCCAATGGCATCCTGGCTTCTATCAGAAACAGTGTTTTTCCAGGAGGAGAAGGGAAGTGATCATCTCTGTATGCAGCTCTGGTGAGGCTGTACTTCAAGTACTATGTTCAGTTTTGTGCCCCCCAGTACAAGATAATCATCAAGGCACTAGAGCATTTTTAGAGAAGGATAACAAAGATCTGGCCTTACTAGGAGTGGCAGAAGGAAATGGTATTGTTTAGTCTGGAGGATGCTCAGGGGAGACCTTATTGCTTTCTACAACGACCTGAAGGGAGGTTGTGGTGAGGTGAGAATTAGCCTCTTCTCCCATGTAACTAGCAATAGAACTAGAGGGAATGGCCTCAAGTTGCACCAGGGGATGTTCAAGTTGGAAGTCAGGAAATAAGTCTTTCTCTGAGAGCTTGGTCAAGCACTAGAACAGGCTACTCTGGGAGGGATGGAGTCATTGACCCTGGAGATGTTCAAGAAGATTTTAGATGTTATAATAAGGGACATGGTTTAGTTGGAAATATTGGCTAGAGGTGAATGATTGGACTGGATGATCTTAGAGTTCTTTTCCAACCTTGGTGACTCTAGGATTCTATGAAATCAACTTTATGTTGAAATCAGTGGCCCATGCTTTTTCATTAACTATGAAGAGAATTTACATGATCACCTCAGATCTAGACATGTGCAATATATCTTACCTTAAGTTTCATGATTCTACTTTGAAAATAATTCCTTGTGGGGTATTCAGCAATTGTAATGCGTTATAAATTTGAAGGAATATATCAGAACAACAACGAAGTATTTTTAGGCCAAGATCTCTTGTTTTGCCTAATCACTGGGTTCTGCATATGGTCCTTTGGGGTACCATATTGTGAGACTGCATCCCCATGCATTCATCAGATTTGTACGCGCTATGTTCTGGTCCAGCAGTCTCTGACACAGATGGTTTAGATGGATTCCTGTTCCAGCTCAAATCATTACTCCAACCCTAAAATGACTATCGATGAGCTTGAATGAACAAATGTCAGTGAAAAAATCAGACCAGATGATCACAGTGGCACCTGCTAGCTCAAAATCTGGGTATCTGTGTGGAAAAGAAAGGCACAATCTCATAATATAGTAAAATCAGATCTGTTTTGTGACAGTGACCTTTCCCATGACCTCACCTGTGAATCTTTCTTTATGGCTGCTTATGTAGGTTTTGAAGGATAGCTACTGCATTTATACGTACTGTTAGAAATGCTCTAAGTCAAGAATTTTGGGTTAGGCAGAGATCTCAGTGATAGCAGCAATTTTATTCATTATTACAATAATGGGAGCACACCCCCTACTGACAAGGGAGAAATTGCGCAATTTGTCAGTAAAATCCATTCCGTTGTATACCCTGGGTCCGACACAGGCAAACCTGTCCTGGCACGCATTGGCTGAGCATCTCAGGCTCACAGTCTTCTGATGCAATCGCTACATTACGTTTTGTCTGTTACCAATCTCCCCCCCCCCCCCCCCCCCCACGATATTCAGGTATGTTCTGTACTTTTTGCAATGGTAGGAGGACAATACTTTCTATAATTATTCACTAGTCCTGTTCTGTACTATGCTTTCCCCTACCCTATCTAATTACCTTTCCCTACTCCCATGCCAATTTTACCTAGGTCAGAGTTCCCCAGTCTCAACTTTACTCTGTCAACTTACCCATGCTACATACAGAAATACTGGAAATTTCCACTGCAGAAACACAATCTACTTCTCACAATACAGACATATACTTCTACACAATGGTCCTAATGTACCTTCAAATAACAGCTGATGGAGTGAAAACGTAGAGGCATCTAGGCATAGTCATAGACTTCTTAGACTTGCTATAGAAGCAAGTTATACACTTAACTCACTAGCTTCCACTGAAATATTAGCTGCCATGTGTTCACTTCCCCTGAGTAAAAATATAGAGATTGTGTCTGCATTTCTTCGTTTGTAGTGGATAAAAACTATCAGCCTCAGAGCAATTTTTCAGAATTGTTTTATGTTCATAAAATGCTTAAAGATATTTGCAAAAATAAAAATAAAAATTAAAAAAGGATGTATAGAAAACACAAAAGGTTTCCTGATGTAAAAATATAAATATTTTTTCTCCATGCTAAATTATAGAGACCTATAAATTTGCTTCTCTACACAGAATATTTTGAAATCAGAAAAACATTGTATAACAACAATAATAAAATGAACTATCTGGTGGAGCAGTTAGGCTACACAGTCTACTTACCCTAAATTCCAGATCTATGTGAACATACTTCAACCATTTTAGCAGCAATCAATTGCTTTTTGAATGTGCCTATGTCCTCATAAACTTTCTTGTCTCCCTCTTGCATAAGGAGTGTCTGACATGCTTTAATGTACTCCTTTTAAAAGTAGTACAAGAGGGGGATCAAAATAAAAAATTCCACTGATTTAAATGTTACAGTCTTGGCACAGGTTAAACACCCATAAAAATTTACTGTCAAGATTAGGAGAAGAGTCTTCAGACAGTATCTGAGAAAAAGCCGTTTTGGTGCTTGAGAATGTGAACTAGCTTATAAATGGGATAAAACCAGTCTTTGGAGGACTAGATTTTCTGACCTGATAAATGAGGCTTTTCGTTCTGCATGATTCTTTTATTTTTCTGTCCTTGTCATTTTTAATCTCCATTTGACACTGTTCGGCAGACTGAACTAAAAGAAGGAAAAACATTTTTTTGAAAAATAGTTTGTTATATCACTCTGTGGATAAGGAAGGGGAATGAAGATTTATTATATTGTGAGTTCTACTAGTACATTTTAGGCAAGCTCAAGGAATCTTTCTTGGACACTTAGAATCTGCTGATTGTTTGGTAATTGCAACCCTTGAATTAGGATTTATTGAGCTTCTCAGTAACACTGCACAGAACATACACAACAACACCTAGAGATGAAAAAGATGAGTAAAACTTGTCTGTTTCTCTAAGTCTGTATACTTACGAAGGAGCATTCTGTACAAAGAAGTGAAAGACTGAATGCCATGGCTTTTCAGTGACTTGGGAAATAGCTTGAGTGGGCAACTGCTCCACTCTCTTTTTTGTAAGAATTAAATAGATGCTAAAAAAAATCCTAATTTAAAATCCTAATTTTAAAATTAAATCCTAATTTTAATTTAATTAAAATTAGGAAACCTATCAGGTTTAATGTCCAAAGAAAGAAATACTTTCTTTCTCATTATCTTCTGAACTCTGCTTTTATAAGCAAAAGTTATATCTTCACTGTGCTGACAGTCAACAAGAACACCAATTCTCCCATGTACAAAAAATTATGTGTAGGAAAATAAGATTTGTTTGGATTGGGTTCTAGCTATTTGTTGGGCTCATTTAGATTGGTGTAACTTTCACAGATGTTTGTAATTAGAACAAAGGGAAAAAAATCAATTTCAAATTTTTCCCTGAGAAGAAAATTGGAAAAGTGGTGATGTTCTTATGAAATAGATCCAGATTTTAGGTAAATGTTCAATTTATTGTTTTATTATTCTTATTTTCTGGCATCTCTTTACTAAATTTGTTTTCTTTAAAATAATAGCAACTATTATAATCAGACTAAAACAACATTCTACATCCTTTTTCTTAACTGGATGTACTCCTATTTTTAGAATCCCAATGGGAAAAAGAGATCTAAGGGAAGTTCACAGCTGATTCTGACAGCAGCTTCCCACCCCTGCAGGTAGTACGAATGTGGGCTGTGTACAGATGGTCCTAAGGAGACCTGGGAGCCACCTGTGAAATCTGGAGCTATTTTGCTGGCTGGCTTCCTCCTACAGCCAAAACTGTAGTGTATGCAGCAGTATGAGCACCAGTACAGCATGCTGCAGTCACATGATACAGTTCCAACATATAAAACGTATTTCATTGCTTAAGTGCCGTATGCAAGTTCATAGCCATGACTGACTACTTTCGCCTTAGGCACTGAAGTCAGCCATAATTACACAAACATCATTTCCAAAGAAGAAATTTAGCCCAGTCAAAACTATCAAAAAATTATTTGAATGTTTTTGATCCAAGGCTATGTGACATTTTGACATTGTAATGCTGAGAAGTACACTTGCAAAGATCTTCATCCACAACACAGAAAAAATCAAAATTTAATCTCATATCTTAGGATCTTTCACATTGATTTTGAGCTTGAAAAACTAATCATGTATCTGTATGGCTTGGCGTTGTGTTCATTAAACTGGATATTCTTAACTGTGGCAAGCCAAACCACCATTTCAGATCATATCTCCTTTTGTATGAAATATAATCAATCTATTTCTCTCACTGAAGAAACATTATCTTGATAGTGTTTACTCTGGACAATGTGACAAAAATTGTTACTCTTTCAGTAACAGCATTCTTGCCACTCAGTCAAGAGATGATCAATGAATACAGGGTGCTCTGTATTTTCACCTGTGAAAATACTGGCAGTGCTCCGTATCTTTAATCTGCACTTTAATAACAGCAGTAAGCATAATATTTCAGTGTACCCATGCAAGCTGTGTGACAGAGTTATTAGAAATTCAATGGATGTCCACTGAGGGCCACAAGAAGTAAGGAAGAAGTTAAAATGAAGTTTTTGAGAATATCAGACCCATTTCATCACTTTTATCCTGCATTATTATTTTATAAATATTGATAAATGATTCCAGTGAGTTGGTGGCTCAAAGCATAATTTTTATAATACAATGGCAGAGTAAAGGATATTCAAAGTGTGTGTGAACCCAGAAATCTGTAAAGAACGTCAAATATGCAGTCATAATGAGCGTGATTCATCTTACTTTATAGTCAGTGAGGAGATAAAGGGATATTTAAGGAGCAATTCATTTTATCCTAATCTAAACATCTAAAATAGCCCAGATGAATTGTGCCCTAAGTGCACTTACTGTTTCCCATTGCCAGCAGATGAACATTTGTTGAGTAATTCAGATTTAGTGTTTACTGTGCAGGTGTTTAAAGATAAATTTGGATGTTTTTTAAAGACACGTGTTAGTAAGTACAATGGATATACCAGAATCAGCTTTCAGTTAGAAGAAGGCACTCACACTTCAAAAAGAGAGCTCTAAATCTTCGGTGGAGGAGGGTTTTCACTAGCATGTTATACATGTTAAAGTCTAATGGAGTCTTGAAGCTTCATTTTACTTTCTGTATCACATTTCAGATATGTAACACCACGACACAGTATTAAGATTATGTTATTTAAATTGTCTTCTTGTTTTGACAGGTAAGATTTCCTCTGTAAGAAAATCTGCTCATCAATCCTAATGTGTAATATTATAAAGATGTATTTATTTGCTTAAAATCTTAATGGCTTGGTTCCTTCCAGCTTGCTGTAGTGCCAACTAAGCCAGCATAGGCATTTTCTTGTATGGCTTACAGATTTAGACCTTTTGTATTGAGCTCAATCTAAAAAGATCTCTTAATCTATATCACTCATCTTCAACAAGCAAATAGTTCATTTCTGACACAAGTCTGCACTGAGATGCTAAATAAAAGTAATTAATTCTATTCACAAAAATGAGCTATACTAAGAGGTTGAGTCCCTTATTTTTCCAGTGGTATAGGTCAGCCAATTGTACTATGGGGAATATCAGTGCTGTATTATGGAAGTAAATGGGGATGTTTAGGGACAAAGAATATCCAAGGAAGGTAATATTGCTGACCCCCCATCTGAAACCTTGTTTCCCTCTAGGAAGCAGTGGGAGAAAACTTCAGATTTCATTCAGAGGTTTGATGGAGAGCCCCTCTCAAAAGGTAGTGTGCCAGAAAGCCCAGCTGAAGTGCCTGTACACTAATGCATGCGGCATGGGAAATAAACAGGAGGAGTGGGAAACCGTGATGTGCTTGGAAAATTATGATCTGGTTGCTATCATGGAAATGTGGTGGGATGGGTATCATGACTGGCATACTGTGATTGAGAGCTACAGGCCCTTCAGAAGGGATAGACAGGGTAGGAGGAGAGGGAGAGTTGCCCTCTGCGTTAGGATGTGGGTAGATTGTGAAGAGCTGTTTGAGTAACAGCCATGACCAAGTTGAGAGTTTATGGGTTAAAATCAGGGATCGGTTCAGTGAAGGACATCTAATGGTTGGGGCCACCCGTTCAGGGTTGTGATCAACAGTTCTATGTCTGGGTGGAGGCTGGTCACAAGTGGTGTTCCCTAAGGGTCAGTCTTGGGACCAGTGCTCTTCATCATCTTTATCAATGACATAGACAATGGAATCGAGTGCACACTCATCAAGTTTGTGGGTGGCACCAAGCTGAGAGGTACAGTCAATGCATTGGAGGGCAGGGAAGCCATCCAAAAGGACCTGAACAGGCTGGAGAAGTGGGCCTGTGTGAACCTAATGATGTTCTACAAGGCCAAATACAAGGTGTTGTACTTGGGCTGGGGCAATCCCAGTTATTTATATGGACTGGGGGAAGAACTCCTGGAGTGGAGCCCTGCAGAGAAGGACATGGGAGTCTTGGTGGATAAGAGACTGGACATGAGCCAACAGTCTATGCTTGCAGCCTGGAGGGCCAACTATATCCTGGGCTGCATTAAGAAGGGGGTGGCCAGCAGGGAGAGGGAGGTAGTTATCCTGCTCTTCTCAGCTCTTGTGAGAAGCACTCCTGTGGGGACCTGGGGCCCCCAGTATAGGAAAGATGCAGAGCTCTTGGAACGGGTCCAGAGGAGGGTCACTAAGATGATCAGAGGGCTGGATCATCTCTCCTATGAGGAAAGGTTGGGGAAACTGGGCTTGTTTAGCTTGGAGTAGAGAGGGTTCTCAGGAGACCTCACTGTGGCCCTCCATAGAATCAGAGAATCATAGAATCATAGGAGTTGAAAGGGACCTCAAGAGATCATCGAGTCCAACCCCCGTGCCAAAGCAGGCTCCCTACACCAGGTTGCACAGGTAGACATCCAGGCAGGTCTTGAATATCTCCTGAGAAGGAGATTCCACGACCCCCCTGGGCAGCTGTGCCAGTGCTCCGTCACCCTCACCGTAAAGAAGTTCTTGCGCACATTCATACAGAACCTCCTGTGCTGCAGTTTCTGTCCATTCCTCCTTGTTCTGTCTCCATACACTTCTGAAAAGAGTCTGTCCTTGCCACTTTGTCCCCCACACCTCAGATATTTATAAACCTGGATCAGGTCCCCTCTCAATCTTCTTTTCTCAAGGCTAAAGAGACCCAGTTTACTTAGCCTTTCCTCACAGGGGAGATCCTCCAGGCCCTTCACCATCTTTGTGGCCCTCCTCTGGACTCTTTCCAAGAGATTCTTGTCTTTTTTATACTGGGGAGCCCAGAACTGGACACAGTACTCCAGATGAAGCCTCACCAGGGCAGAGTAGAGGGGGAGGATCACCTCCCTTGACCTGCTGACCACGCTCTTTTTAATGCATCCCAGAATGCCATTGGCCCTCCTGGTCATGAGAGCACACTGTTGGCTCATGGTCAACCTGTCGTCCACCAGGACACCCAGGTCCCTCTCTACCAGGTTGGTCTAGCATGACCTCCCCTTGGTGAACCCATGCTGGCTACTCCTGATAACTTCCTTTTCTTCCAATTGTCTGGAGATGGCATCCAGAGAAAGCTCTTTGCTTACCCTGTCATCAAGAATACCCACATGGCATGGTACCGTGAAAGTCAAAAGCTGGCTCAGCAAAAGCAGTCCTTTGAAGATTAAATGAGCAATTTCCATTTATTTTGAGATGTATAATGGCATATCTTAATAATAAGAAAAATTCAGGTAAGTCAAACCTGACATCTAGTCAGCTTCTGTCTGACAGGAACTATTCTAACAGATTTTAGTAGCACTCCAAGTTTTATACACTGAAAATGCTTGGTCTGTCAGCCTTTCACAAAACAATTTTTTCTTCTTTGAAAAACAGAGTTCTTCCTAGAAGGACATAACATGCAACACCCAAAACTCTGTTCTTATGGTAGTACTAAAAATTCTGTAAATTGAGTAATTTTGGGGGCCAACAGTATACTGTATAGTTAAGAAGAAGATTTTCAAATTAATATTTTATGCAATAAGAGAGTAGAGACAATATTTTCTGTCAGCCCAAGCTGAATATATTAACTTCATTTTTCCCTTAATGTTCATAGGATACAATCTGTCAACATTCTAAGAAAAGTCCTATCCAGCTACAATGAGAAACTTTTTAATGTCTTTATTGATTAACTTGTCACCAGAATCCTGAAATTTACTCATGCTTTAAAGTCAAGAGGCTTCATCAGGACAAAGGAGAATCCAGCTATTATGCAAGAAGGGAGCTGATACAATAAAGAGTAGATGTGGCTCTGAGAAACATGGTTCAGTGGGCATGGTGATGATGGACTGATGGTTGCCTACATGGTCCTAGTGTCTTTTCTAACCACAACGATTCTATGCTTCTAAGATGTGACTTTTACGCTAACTGTATCGGCATGAACTTCAGCGTTACAAGGCTTTGCTCTTATGGACCAAAGGAAGATTCCTGATAAAGATTCAAAGTTCTTCAGTTGAAAAATGGCCAAAAAGGCTCAAGACTTGTGGTTCCAATTGGACCCAAGAAAATCAGGACCTATGTTATAATTCAGAGTGTAAAATCTGAAATGATAGGAAATATAATATATAAAGGAAGCAATAGGAACACATAAAATATATAATGGAATGACTAAAGTATTTTAAGTCGAAAAAATGTTAATGAAATCACCACACAACATTATGAACTCACTTGCAACATCATGTACAATTCTGAAAAGCCATATTTGCTGAAGGAGAAGAATAGCTGAAAAAAACGGAGGATTGGATATGTAGTAGATCAAAAAACATTTTTTTAGTTTAGCCCATTAAATTAGAAGAAGCGAAGTAGTTGCTGTTAATGGATTATGCTAACGCGTTTGAATGTTTTTACAGAAAATACTCAACATTTTACTTAAAAGTGAAACCTGAATGCTTTTAGAGTGGTTTTCTATCTGTGTTTTAAAAACACACATGTAGAAGGCTATTGAAGTTAACATATCCTTTTGATCATATTCCCTCAGAGCAGGATACACTTGTACTTAAATAGACAAACCTTTTATCACCTACTAGGTTATGCTAAGTTCTTCTTGCAGTTCCTACAGTGACATTCTGGTTATTTTTAACTATTTGTAGTGCTATGTTTCTGTTCGGATACACACTGGAATGGCATACTACCCAAAGGATTTAACTGTGTAAAATAAGAACCAATAAACTCAGTTCAGTAAAAGAAGTAGAAAAAAAAATTACCTCCCTATCGAAGGCATACTAAAGAAATATCAGTAGGTATCATTTTAGGCAGGCAAGGAGATATTTATTATAGGAAAGTTATTTCTTTTAACATTTACTTAAAACAATATATATATATTTTTAAATGAACTAAGAATGTAAAAATATACTGGAGAGACTGGTTTTAGAGAAATAATGATGTAGTATGGAAGATATTGTGTTATTTTGCCTTAAAAAAAAAACAAAACAGTTCTGGACCTGTGGTCAGTGCAGCTATTTTTTATCAATATGATTACAATTTTCATTGGACTACACTGAGACATGTTGCATAGACTTAAGGTTAAATATGTCTGAGGGCTGCAGGCTGATAGGTACAAAAATAAGAGATCCTTTCTCATAGCTTAGGAGGTTGGGCACATTTAGTTAGTGCTCTGTGTTTATTCATTCTTATTACTTCTCCCTAAGCATTTACTATTGACCATTCTCACAAAATGGATTTGGTGGACCTTTGGTCTGACCTCTTTAACAGGGAGATTTTCACACTCCAGTTTCCCTTAAGCCCAGGGGAGAGTTATGTTTTGAACTTTCCTCTTATCTGCTGTATGTCACTGGTGCTATGTAGCTATAGTGAAAGAAAGAAAGGAAAAGAAAAGGATATCACTAAGGAGGAGCAGAGTGCAATTTCAGCTGCATGCAGTAGAGTTCAAGGAATGAAATTCTGAGTAACAGATAAATATAAATACCTTTTTAAAATACCTTTTATTTTCCTTAAGTTTATTCACTAAAACAATAAATCTACAAACTTTTTTTTTTCCCAAGCAACTCAATTTATGTATTTACTCATCAAATTACAGTCAATAGAATTGCTTTTTTTTTTTTTTTATGATATGGTCACCAAAATTTATGGTATTCAGTAATGTACAAGTGATCAGTCACAGAACATTACCAATTGCAATTGTGACAATTTAATCTGTGTTGATGTGCAAGCATCCTTGTTATGGAGATATATTTTAGCAAATATTTCTCAAATATCATTGAGATACTCAGGGAAAGAAAATAGTTCAGAATAGTACTCCTGTGAGGGTTTCTGAGATATAAAGAGAACAATCCTGTTCATTATATGCCACTGGCCTTGACTAACAGATTTCTTTCAGCACATATCTCTGATAGGCTATAGAAGATTTCTTTTTATCTTTTTATACTGATGGGATTTGTAGTTTACAGCAAAATTCTATTAACATGTTTTCTTTTGCATGTTTTCATTAACTGTATCAAACAGTATTTGGCTTTCTTTATGGCTTGGTACATTTGTTGGTACATGCTAGATTATTTTTTCAGAATATTATGGAGAAAAAAAGAAGAAGAAGCAAAAGAAGCAAAAGAGAGAAAGAAAGAAAGAAAGAAAGAAAGAAAGAAAGAAAGAAAGAAAGAAAGAAAGAAAGAAAGAAAGAAAGAAAGAAAGAAAGAAAGAAAGAAAGAAAGAAAGAAAGAAAGAAAGAAAGAAAGAAAGAAAGAAAGAAAGAAAGAAAGAAAGAAAGAAAGAAAGAAAGAAAGAAAGAAAGAAAGAAAGAAAGAAAGAAAGAAAGAAAGAAAGAAAGAAAGAAAGAAAGAAAGAAAGAAAGAAAGAAAGAAAGAAAGAAAGAAAGAAAGAAAGAAAGAAAGAAAGAAAGAAAGAAAGAAAGAAAGAAAGAAAGAAAGAAAGAAAGAAAGAAAGAAAGAAAGAAAGAAAGAAAGAAAGAGAAAGAAAGAAAGAAAGAAAGAAAGAAAGAGCAGGAGAAAGAAAGAAAGAGCAGGAGAAAGGAAGAGAAAAGGAATGAGAAGGAGAAAGGAAGGGAGGAGGAAAGAGATAAATTGCTTTCCACTCCTAATTCAATATGTAGCTAGAAATAGTGATTATTTGGGAGTAACAGCTAGTATTGAAGTCTTTAATGTCATGATAAAGAGACACTAGATCAACATACAGCACCAGGAAAAAGTACACTATATACAATGAACACTAGTTATAAAAAGACACTTGAACTACTTTGTACAAATGCATCAATGGAAAAAAACTTCAATGCCAAGAGTTGATGTATTTGTTTTTTTCAAGTTCTTGATTAAAAGTCTTCTTCATCCAATTAGAAAACACTAAGAGTAACCCCTAAGGTTTCTATGCTGCCTTCATTTTTAACCTGTAATGTGTCTGACATTACCGTTAATTAATTAGCTGACAAGAACTACATCTATGTTGTTCGGCCTGTGCAGTTGTACCTCAGTCATGATAAATATGATGAGCTCAGTATATTTCTCAGATCTGCAACTAATCCAGAAAGCAAAGGTGTGATTCAGTTGGTTAAATACAAGTGACTAGTTTGGTAGGGTCGTCTAGCTTCAAAAGCTGCTGCTCTTGAAGGGCGTCTCTCAAAAACTCCTGTGATGTGCCTGACAGCATCATGTTGGGTGCATAATGACGTTAGGCAATTCAATTTAGAAAACTGATTTAGAGACTATGGATAAACTTAGTTCTCAATGAAAATACCCACATTGTCAGAGCAATGTGTAAACTACATATTCCCATTTATAATTATACAGAATGAGTAATCATACTGAATTATATTCAAGATCAAAGGTGCATGGTCTCTTAGGATTCTTCTGACCAAACCCAGCTGTCTAAACACAGATGACATATCAGATGCTATAGAGTAGCTAAAATGCAACATTCTTCAGGTGTCCACTAATAGTTTGGTGAATACTCCTCCATAATTGGAGCTCTGCAGTAGACCCTGAATCAAATCTGTTCCTTTTCTTTTACTTCTTTATCAGGGATGACTTGTTTGAAACTTGTTTGAATCTTTATCAGGGATGACTTGTTTCAAAGCTTTTCTTTGCAAAAGCTTTTCTTTGCAACAGCACCAGACACCAAAACCCTAGACAACCTTACTTGTGAAATGCAAATAAGCAGGTTTAATTTCATCCTAGTCCTTCCTGAAACTTCTTTCCAGCTGTACAGCAGAAGTGGTTACGGCATATTAATTGAAAGTTTGGTTTTCTACAATCATTATTCTGGAAGCACTGTTTTTTTCTCTCCCAAATCATTTTAGATGGTTGTATCGAATTGATTGTATGTAGTTCATTCAGTCTCAGCATGACTTTGCTTCCTTCCTGTCTTCAGGATAAATGGGATTAAAAAAAAAAAGACTAAGAAATCACAACACCTCATTTTCACATTAAAAATTGTTATAAGTCTTGAAAATGGCACAGCATAGTAATTATTACCAGCAAAATGATAAATGGTACTAATTATTCCTATGTTCTGAATATAGATTTTAATTGTGAGGCATCCTCTGTTTTGCAGTGAAGAAAGGAGGCTATATTTCTACATGATTATTTATTAGCAACTGGTCCAAATTGATTTCACATAACAATACCAGACTAAGTATGAAAATACATCTTTTACAGATTGAAGTATACACACATACACACACACACACACAAAACATAAACAGTAAATGATAATTAATACTTCTAATTACTAACATAAGAGTTCAAGTACCCAAATATTTTTCTTTAACTATAAGCTGACTGTCATGCCATGATACGATACAATGAGTTATCATCAAATTAATTTCTATTATGTTAAATCATGACAAAGCACAGAACGCCTTCTAACAAGACAGAGCCTGTCAGTTCATCAGTTGCTTCTTGACACAATCCAGCTGTGCATTTAAAGAAATGCATGCCTGTTAGGAGCAAGGCTTCCAAATCTAGAAGTAACTGTCAGTTAAAGTAGCAGTAGTTTTGAGCTGGCTGTATCTTCTGAGTATCAGGTATTAACAGGGAGAGAGGTAGATAAGACATCTTTGTAAGATGTATGGGAATATATAGCCTTCAGAGTAATTTGTTTTCCAATAATTCCATATTAAACTGATTTGCTTGTTCACGAAATTATTTATTAGTATATACTACATTATGGCCCAGATCATCCAGTCCAACCATTCACCCATCACCAGTAGCTCTCACTTAAACCATGTCTCTCAACACAACATCCAAACATTGCTGTTTTGGGGAGAAGCACATATTTTCCTTGAGTCACTCCATTTTCTTGTCTTTCTTGCTTCTCACATGCACTAAAACCATAGAGGCCACCATAGGCTGATGTGGTGTGAAAGAAATGAAGGAACACAGCTCTTGGCCTCCAGACTTTTGGGGGGACAAATAAATATATTGGAAGTAAGTTTCATCATCCTCACTTATGACTTACTTTGCCCAACAATGTGAGAGTGGTCAAGAAAGACAGCCTTTTTTACAGCATATAACTTCTCAGTCTTTGCCTTCTAGCAATGTGTCTGTGGTAGGGATGTGAAAAATGATTGTGTCTTTATTCAGCTTTAAGTAACACAAAACATGCACAGGTAGATGGGCTTCTATTCCTAGCTCAGAACACTGTTATCTAATGAATTCTCCACCCTTAAGTCCCCATGTTGCAGCAGTTCAGACACCTAAACTTTCTTCTAATCTTGGGAAAGAGCCATGGCACTGTATAGTACTCCTGGGACCTGTCAGAATCATATGCTGCTATATCTCCTTAGCTGCACAAAAAGGAGGAATAGAAGTGATACTGTTCCAACAATGCTGATTCAGAAGAGTTAGCTTATTTCCAGAAGATGTCTTGAGAACAGGGAAAGATGGAAATCCTGACAACAATTAAGCATATAAGCAGATGCAAACACAAGTTCCAGTTAATACAATGCACAACAGTCTTCACTACAGCTGTATTTGGAAGTCAACCAGAATTTCAGGCTCTGAAAAGAGTTCTCTATTAAACAATGTTTCTGAGGGACTTTTAACTCAACTCTTAAGAGAAAAAATCACTGTGGCATGAAAGCTGATATATATAAATTTTGCAGTGTGGGAGCAATTTTTTAAACAAAGCAATAAACTTTCATTTAAAAAAATGAAATTGTACAGGCTGTTAACCTATAATCCTGAGTATAGTTATGACATTTTCTCTACATGTATCAGAGGAGTGTTTAATTACATATAGAAAATGTCGAGCTAGTTAGGATAATGTACATTTCTGAATTTTAAAAGACTAGAAGTATTTTAGCCAATCAGGTATTAGAGAAAATGAGATGCTTAACTGATATCCATGTAAAAGACTATCCTCTGTTTCAAAATGAGGGGTTTGATACTGGTTTTTTGTTGTTTTTTTTTTTTTTCTTCAGTGATCTCTTAAGTTTATAACCTGATGAGCCGTGTCTTATTTCTGATACATACCAGAGTCATAAGTACTATAAAAAGTATCAACTGGATAAAGCCAGTTGATGATACATGGGATCCACCAAATTATTTATAGTAGTCATGGATTTGCATTCCAAAAAGTAATGAATGATGTGGAATGATCATACAGATTAAGTTTTAGTCTGTAGTACCTCTAGGACTTGGACAATATTGTGTTCTTTTACCTGTCTAGAGCTCTGAGTCTCTAGATGCTCTAACATGTGTCACTACAAAATTTCAATATCATTAAAGTATTAATTTTACAAGGAACAAAGATAGACAGTCTTTTGTGTACCTTCAGTCTTCTTTGAAGGATGAAGAGATGTGAGATGAGAAACTTTTAAGAAAATAAAATATAATTTAAATACATGTTTATGAGAATCAAGTCATGTATATAATTTCATGCCATTTAGTGGAAATTATCTGGAGTAGATAGAGAAAGGTAACTCAGAATACCTCAGACATAAGGCCAAGTATACATTACATAGCAGGAACTGTGACTCAGTAGAAAATCCAAAGAGAGATTTTAAATTATGTTTCAGAATTAGGAAACCATCAGCTTGAAGTTTATAGAAATGTGCAAGGCATTAATAAAGGTTTCTTTAAATCGCAGGAAAAAAAACCAGCAGAAATCTCTAAGTTACCCACTGGCAGTAGCTATCAGAAAGAAATGAATTCTTTGTTCCTTCCTGATTCCTGACAGATCTTTCAAGGGACTTGTCAAAAATAAAGGACATGCAGGAAAGAGCCTTGCTCCGTTCCTTGCTTTTTCATGACTAAATGTGTAAGTCTGGACTTGTGGGGTGATATGAGAAGAAAGAGACAATAAAGGAGAAAGATTTGCCTCTTGACACTTCCAGTTTGCTGAGAAGACTTTTTAGACTGCCACTCTACATATGGATTCTTGAAGAAAATACTGTATTTCAGGTGCAAGCATTTTGGTAAACAATTGGCCTTGCTTTGAGGTGCCATGAGAGTATAAAAATTTCATAACCATAGCTTCTGCTTCTGAAAAGTATGGCTTAATTTTGTCTGCACCATTTCTATCTCACCAAGCCATTTTTCAGGGAGCAAATTCTGTGCCAAGTCCCATTCAATTCCACTAGTGACATCCCAAAATGATTTCAGGTTCAGTTTGCTAGGACTCAAAAAGTTCTTCTATCTTAAACAATATAAGGCTGGATAATCTGCTTGTAGACATTATCTTTCAAGCTTTTATTTACATGACAAAACAGAATATCTATCCTTAAACTGAACTTCATATTTAGAGTTGATTTTTTCTGCTTTTGCTTTGCAGAACTTTATTTTAAGTTTGGATTTACTGAAATACAAACAACTGTTTATATCAGAAAGACTCAGACCTGCCAAGATGGCAGTATGTACTCAGCTCTTTAATCTGTGAGTTATCCGATTGAATTCAAAGAAACTACTCACAGTTTTAAGCATAAATATTTATACAACCAGAAAATCAAAGCAGATCTATTTACTCAACTGTGGTAGAGTCTGGCAATGGTAAGCAGTGTTTCAAGTTGATTACTCTTAGCAGACTGAAGTCCTTATTCCTTTTCATAAACCCTTGTTAATGGTCTGAGCTGCCATTTGTTCCTCTGTTTTTAGTTCTGACTTCTTTCAAATATTTCTTAATTCTGCCTTATTTCAGATGTTATTAAATCTCCTTTTGTAAGCTGAGTACCAAGGACATTTTTCTTTGTCTTTAAAGAATATCCTAAAATCTAGATAATTTTTAGTAGCTAGAGTTACAAAGCAGTTTTGGTATCTCCATCATTTCAACAGTATTTTGGGTCTATGCTACACTAAATGTTTATTGTCAATACCGGTTGTCAATGCAACAAATATAAGAGAAACAAATTAGAGAAAGTGGTCTCTTGCAGATAACAACAACCACTGAGCTACTGATCATCCTGTTTGAAGCTTATTTATCACCCTGTAAGAAATCTTTCAATTAGTTTTATTTGCACTTGCTTGTAAAATTGTTTTAAGGATTATGAGCTTCTATTAGCTAATTTTCTTATAGAATTAAAACTTATCTCTGAGTTGACTGGTATCACCTTATGCTATCACAGCATTCATATAAAGTACATGAAGGAAGATACAAGGAGAAACTCAATTCCCTTTTGTATTTGTGAGAGCTTTTTCTAAGAAGGTATAATCCTGACATTTCTATTGCATAAAATTATGAAAACAAAACTGTATTTTAGAAAATTTTTATTTAAACTTAATCTTTCTAATGAAAATGAGCTCAAAAATTCTTTTTCTTCCACAGTTTCTGAACTGTAACAATAACCGCATATCTGGTAAAGCCAGTAACAATTTAAAAAGTCAAAAATTGAAGAAAACTGGTTGACAACAAAGTCAGGTGATAGTGAACCTATCAAACACATGACCTATTTGTAATTTCAAGAATCTTTTATACACAGAGGTATGTGAATTCCTCAGGCTGACTCACTCCATACTTATTACAATCTTCACATTTTTTTCCTAACTTTGTGAAAGTGAATATTCTGTCTTTGAAAATAACAAGCACGTTTTTTATAGTTTTGGATCATGTTAATACTTCAAACCTTCCACCCTAATGGAAGAGATTAGAGTCTTCTGTTTTTCTCTGTATGCTCCTACATGTATATACAATCTCATCAAGTTAAAATCAACAAAAAGTGAAGTTTATTTTAGATTCCAATATATCTCCTCAGAAATCCTATTAACATCATTGGTCATTTTCTGGAAAATGCTGTCTGACTAAGCCTGAAGTGATTCAGGCAGAAAGATTTAAGCGGGTCTAAAGCAGACAGCATTGCATGATGCTTGTATTTCTGGCAAGCCTATCCAGAGCAGGCATATCCAATCTGCAGCCCAGAACCTGCACTGCACGATCTGCTCCCCGTTGCTGCTGCAGCTCTGCCTGACTGAGTGGTGCAGCCCAGCTCTGGGAGTGCACCTATGGAACAAACCTCAAAAATCTCTGACAAACACCTTGAGAACTCACTAAGAATTGAATGATGGTATGGAGGTAGAGGTTGAACCTTCCCACCAATATTTCATTACATGTTGTTGCCTTGTGACAGGTGGCAGCAGAGGGTCAGTCCGACAAAATTACTTGTGATGTGGAAATGTAGCTGAAGCATAGGTATGGAACTGAATTCCTCCATACTGAAGAAATGGCATCCACTGACATTCATCAATGCTTGCTGAACATTTATGGAGCCCAAACGGTGGATGTGAATACAGTGAGGCAGTGGGTAGTGCATTTCAACAATGGCAACAGTGACAGCGGGTTACCTCCACTGGTACAGATTTTTGCAAGTGCAGCATGCAGGCTCATGTCCATTGCTTGAGAAAATGCATAGCTCGTTGTGGTGACTGTGTTGAAAAATAGTATTTTGTTGCTGAGATTTTGCTCTAACAAACAGTGTTATTGTGCTTATTATATAAGTTGTATATACACAGCAGGCACTACTTTTGGAGCGACCTTTGTATATGCAGCCTGAGAAAATTCCTGTTCATTCAGTGTGGCCCAGGCAAGCCAAAAGGTTGGACACCCATGATCTAGAGGCTGGGAATTGGGACCCACAGGATTCTAGACCCAGGCCAGGCTGAACCACTGTCCCACAGACAGAAACCTTCAATTCCCAGGCACCTGCTTAATCAGACATCTGGAACTGGTACCAGTAGTGGGCCTGTTTCACCAAGCTGCTGAAGAGATTATGGGACTTTCCCTTTCCAGGACATTTCCAGCAAATCCAGCAACTGAATTTAGAATACATTTTCTTCTGGAAACTCTGGAATTACAGATAGCTCAAGCACTGAACAGTTTCCTGAGCCCACAGCATCACCTGGAAAGGAGTGAACATTCTGGAGCTGGAGGAGTTGGAGATGAAATTCACTGACAGGTAGTTTTTCTACCTTTTAGAGTAATAAAGAATAGTGACATTTGTTCTTATAATTAAAATAATAATAATAATAATACAAAAAATAAAAAGGAATGTTATCACAGATGTCCTGGGTCTGCTGCTAAAAATCACAGAATCTGTGGCTTGAGATAACAATGATCACAACTCCTAGAAATTAAAATAAAAGTCAAGAACAGCTCTCACAAATATTAAGCAAAAAATCAACTTCTATTCTCCCCTCACTTCCCCTACTACCACCTTGTCTCTGATAGATTGTCACTATCAAAGCTAGGATATGGTAAACACATAATATCAAAGCCAGTTTCATCTCTCTTTTTCCTTTCTGCTTTACTTGGTTCTTACACAGGCTTGCCATGAACTTTAAATGCACACTGTTAATGATAGAAAGGGTCCTTTTAATTTTCTTTATGACATATTCCTTCTTTTGGACATAAGAAAAATGAACATGAGAATAATAATCTGAGTGATGTTAGATATTGAAAAGTTAGGTACTTCATTAGTTAGTAGCTCTCTCTCTACTAAGATATTTCAGAATCTTTCAAACATATGCTGCAGATTAGCAATAAAAATATTCTGCAAGAAGGGTAGGGAGAAGAAAAAAGCTTGAAAAATGTGCTAACAGAATGAACGAGCTGCACTGCTTACTTTATAAGGAAGAAACTGATAATGCAGCAGAGCCTTCAGCTGATCTTTTTGGAACTAAATCAATTAAAAAGATGTGAAAGAAATATTATAACCATTTAGAAGAACATTTCAGAAGAGAAAATTAGATTTATTTGGCATGGAGTTCCCTTGTCTATGTGCTACAGAGAGAACAAAGATCATTAAGGGAACTGAAAGCCTGCAGAACTGCTCCACCTCTGACTTTTAAAGATGAGATTTTCAAACAGAAGTAGGAACACATGTTAAATAAATGAGCCTTGGTTTTGGTGTTACTCATTAATAGTGAAACAAAGAAATTAGTAGTAAGAGGAACATTTCAGTTTTTGGAAATAAAAAAATCTAAGATCAGGAAATGCTTTAGATTCACCTGAACCAGTTTTGGGAAAATTTTAAAATGAATCAGAAACAAAATTTTCCCATAAATCGTAAGTAGAAACATCAGGCAACTTCAGAATGTGAATAATGAGAATCAAACGTTGCATTATCTTTCTAGTAGAAGACAGGTTGAAATTCTCCTCACACAATGGAAGGAGTATACATACAAGTATCACCTGTTGTTAGTATCTTTAAGAACAGTTCAGACGAGAACACTGTAATGTAGTTGATCCTGTCCTAGATGATTTTTGAAACGTTGCATCATTTGCAGCTGCTGTTCACCTTAGCCCATAAGAACAAAATAAAAACATATGTTGGAAGGAAGAATTTATAAAGTCAAATTATCATTTGAGTGTGTACACGAGAACTAGAATTGCATTGTAACTTCAATATGAGAATTAATTGAAACAACACCTTCAAATTATGCATAGGTATCCTTGATATAAAATTTTGAACTGGTAATAAATAATTAATTTTAACTCATTTAAAACTATTCATCAGTGCAATAATCTGTCTATTTTTATCCTCATTTAAGGAATCTTGTGATGCAGAGATCTTTTGTCTAGTTTGGAAAGGATTGCCTTTCGTTTTAGAAAACTTCAAAGGGGTTAACCTTTTCCCATTGGAACTGATAGTGAGGGAAACAGCCTCCTATTCAATGAATCAATTGATTTATCATCAAACAAACAAACAAAACAAATAAAAAGCAACCAAGAAAAAGTCTGGAGGGAGCTTATTGTAGACTATGAGAGAGAAGCAAAATATCTAAGTACTTGACTCACATGATGTTATAGTATCTGCTATTTTACCTGCTCTTCCCTCAGTGGACAAAGATGTCTATGACAAGTGCCCCTCTATCTCAGACTCTGTTTTATTTCATTTCTGGTAGAAGAAGCTCAAGAAACAAGCTTACATTTGATACATTTAAATAAAATAAATTTAATCTGGAAAGTGTACCTCTCAAACCATGAAGTAAGAAGTTCTTCTCCAAAGTTCCATTTATATATTACCTAAACATTTAAGCCCAAATTTGATTTTTAAAGACAATAAGATTTACCGCTACATTGTGATTTTGGTAATTTCACCTCTCAGTTGGAAAAAAAAGTAACTGAAATTTCATATTTTTAGTATTTCTTTTCAGCAACTGTAATTAAATTCCCTTGTGTCTCCTGCTCTTTCTTTTTATTGCAGTTTGTTATTTATTGTTTAAGTACTTTACTTATTGCAAAGTACTACTTCCAGAGGTTGTATTACTGCTTTAGTATTACTTTCCTTTTAAATAAATTCTAAAGCAATTCATGTTAAAAGTGCAGATCTCCACTTTTATAAACACTGTTTCAAGTGATTTTTCATATTATATTTTCAGTACGGTTCTGAGCAATGCCAACGAATGAATTTAGGGCACGTGGAAGGATGTCTGAATACTTGTAACCCTAGGAGTTAGCTGTGTTCAGCTTTGACATCATAGTACTAACATGCATTGTGTCACTCTACAGGAACAGCAAATGTCCTGAATCGACCTTTTGGAATCAGGAAAGCACTGAAATTTGACAAGCAAATGCATAAGCAATTTCAGTAGGTAGCCAAATGTAGACAATGTCTATTTCTATGGAAATGGGCGATTTATGATTCTTTTTCCTCCTCCTCCACCTCAAAATAAATAAATAAATAAATAAACAGCAAATGGAAACAAAGACACATTGTGATCATTTATCAGAGAAGAAAAAAAAAGAGGAAACACTGTATACAAATAACGTATACAAATGGATTGAAACTACTGAAATGGGAAATTCAATATCAAAATTACAATCTATTAATTTCCCTCATATCGTGAAGGCTTTGTCTAGAAGACTTGAAAATCAAGTGCTAAAACTTATTTCACTGTAGTGTATAAAATAATGTATCCAATAGATAAATAGATGGATAAATAAACACAATTTCATAAAGATAAAATTTTAACTTTCATAAAGAACCATCTCTTACAATAATGTTTTGATATTCTTCAGTGGTGAATGAAATAATTGTACAGTTAGCACAATCACCCAAAATGCATATGGCCTTACAAAAATTAAATATTTTAATCTGTAGAATAATATGATCATGATATAAATGTGTAATTCAGTATTGCAAACCAACCTCATTATTAGAGTTCTTACAATCATCTTTGGCATTCTGAGATGTTGTTCCAGACCACAGTAGTTTCCCTTTATGGAATTCTTCTCTTGCTTTCCTAATTTTTCTAGGCTTTCATTAAGAAAAGAATAAGCCTTTCTAAGACTTGCATGTTTTTAGACAAAGTGTATATGAGATTGGTTTGAGAAAACCATCCTGCCAAGTCACAATGAGAAGTCATGAAAAAAAAAATATTCATTGCATCTTGTTTCATAATGTTACTCTTGCTGAAAGTAAAGCTTCTTTAGTACTAGGGCATGAAAATGTTTGTCATTAGACAACCCATACTCCTGAACTGGAAAATTCTCTTCAAGATTTCCAGAGTTACCCTTGGCCTGCCACGTACAGCCAAGATTTTACAGATAATAATTTAAATGCTATCCTAAATTATTATAAGTGGATATGTTTTGCTTTCATTAACTTAATGGCAAAGAAAACATTGGGTAGAAAAGTAAGTGAGCTTAACATCAGTTTTCATCTTATTACAAGGACCTACACATAAGCATGGTGTGCTTTATATTGGCACCTTCTAAAACTGAAAGTCTGCCCAAAATGAAAATGACTCTCTTGTAACATCTTTGTCAGCTTGATGAAGTACAGACTAGAGAAGTGGACAGCGAGGTTGTCAGGAAACTAGTTAAAGTGCTAAGAGTCATCGTTAGTGGTATGAAGTCACAGTGGTGTACCCTGGTATCAACACAGGGTAAGCAGTAATTAAAATTAAGGAAGTAGGCAATTAAATCTTGCAAAATATATCAACTTGAGATGCACAAGATTGTTGTGCTGCCATATGTTGAGAAGATGGGAATAATGAGATGAGGAATTTCATGTATTTCACACATACGCATGGTGTGCTTTATATTGGCACCTTCTAAAACTGAAAGTCTGCCCAAAATGAAAATGGCTCTCTTGTAACATCTTTGTCAGCTTGATGAAGTACAGACTAGAGAAGTGGACAGCGAGGTTGTCAGGAAACTAGCTAAAGTGCTAAGAGTCATCATTAGTGGTATGAAGTCACAGTGGTGTACCCTGGTATCAACACAGGGTCAGCAGTAATTAAAATTAAGGAAGTAGGCAATTAAATCTTGCAAAATATATCAACTTGAGATGCACAAGATTGTTGTGCTGCCATATGTTGAGAAGATGGGAATAATGAGATGAGGAATTTCATGTATTTCACCAATAGGAAATGTAAAGTCTTGACTCTAAGAAGAAATACCCCAGGCACCAGGAATTGCTGGGGGCTGACCAGCTGGAAAGTAGATTTGCAGAAAAGGACCTGAGAATCCCGTTGGATAGGAGGCTGACCGTGAGCCAACATCATGTCCTCACTGCAGAGGTCTGGGAAGTATTAAGAAAGAACATTGCCAGTCAGCCAAGTTACAGGGCCTTTTCCCTCTGCTTAGCCCTGGTGAGAGCCTCCAGTGCTAGAGACACAGGTCCATTGAGTGGATCTATGAAAGGCCACTTTCTCCAATGTGTACATGTGCTGAAGGATAATATTCTATCTCCTGGCAAGACCTGCACACATGCAAGCAAACCTCAGTGCCAACTACCGGAGTCAGGACAGGTCAGCCTGCAACAGCAGCTGCTAGAGAGAGAGAGGGGATCTTAGCACCAGCTACTATTGAGACCTGTGTGTGTGAGTGAAACTGCTGCCAACTACTGAAGTGGATGAGATCCTAGGCTCGACAGCTGGAGGGGTCATAGCTTCACAGAACTGAAAGGTCGCTAAAGATTTTGTGCACAGAGAACCAGTTGCTGAGGAGACCAACATAAGTGAATTTGGGATCAAGAATTGGAGTCAGACTGTGGGTGTGGGCACCCCAACCTGTGAAGTCAGCTGTTGAATTGAGTGTCACTGGTTGGATGGTCCTCTTTAGGCCTAGGGAGGATTCCACAGACTTTAAGTCGGCAATGCCAACTTTTGGAGTATGGCATGAGTGAACAGGGTGCCAGCTAATGGAGTCAGTCACAGCATGTAGGTCCACACACTGTGGGGCCAGCTACTGCAATGAGAGAAGTCTTAGCATCAGCTACTGGAGCAAGTGGCAATTTTCTTCTCCCAGCCTTGGTGGGGGAGTGCTCTGTGTTCCCAAACCAGCTTCTGGTGGAGGAACTAGCACTCAGAAGGCATGTCCAGGCTCTGCACCATTGTCTGGAGTGGAGTTGTTTGTCGCAGCTCATGTGCCTGGTACTGACTGCTGGGGAGGGGTGTGTGCCTTTCCCAAAATGGTGTGCATGGCATGCGTGTGTGTATTCGCTCGTAAATTTTACCTGGATAATCCAGTGAGTAGCAGAATCCTTGGGTCTGAGCCAGGGTATCAAGTGAACAGGACACATCCCGAGGCTGAACAGAGACCCTGTTTCCTCAGGACTTTTCTGGGCCCCAGTGGCAGGGCAGGTCCTAGTCCTAGTCCAGGTTCTAGTCCAGAGAAGCTTGAGGAGGCAGCTGTGCTCTTTACAGCTTTAACCAAGGAACCCATAATATTAAACAAAGATCATAAACACTCAGTCTTACAAAACTGTGCAGATCAAGTATATACCTGCAGGCCATAACAGCTAGAAGCCCTGCCATGAGACCACTGGTGATTAAGAGTTGTGATAAAGTTTGTAAAAAGCCTTGAAGCCTACATCGTATGACTTCTGTAGAGAGGTCAGAGGATTAATTAGCTGGGACTGATGAGGTAAATAAGAATAGTACCACTGACTTCAGCGCATCTCTATCAATTTACAGCACCCAAGTATATAACTCAAGTCCTAATGCTCCTCTTTTAAAGAAAAAATATACTCCAGGAAGAAAAAGTATATCTCGACAAACTGAATTTGTAATTCTCCGAATTTTCATATTAGCAGAAGTATATAGACTCTAAAATGGAACTGTTAAAAAGTCAGAAGTAATATTCCTGGAATGTCCATGTCTTTTTGTCATACAGTGTAGAAACATACTCAATTTACAGATCAGACACCTGCAGACATAGTGGGAGTTTACATTTCTACTTTTTCCTGTGTCAAACTGTCAGCAGTAAAATGTACTCGATAGAAGCTCAAAAAGTGCCAATCAGAACAGAAGTGATAGACTCAAAATTACACTGGCACTACCTCTTGCTCAATGCTAATGAGTGCATTTCACTCATATTATCCAAATATTGGTTGCAAAAAACTATTTTCCTTTTATATCAGAGTCAGTGGTTTATGGGCTGGTTTGGCCTGGTTCCGTGACGACTGGAGCAGGCAACCCATGGACCCATGCCCTGGGGAAGTGGAAGGGGGAAAGGGAAAAGGGAAAAGAGAGATGGGCCTAAAAACTAATTTACTAAATAAGATATGAGAATGCAAAATAACACAATATAATTGGAATTGAAGCTAGTAAATAAAATTAAATGAGTGAGTGTCCGATAAACTAAAGGACTTATGCTAAACAGTGAAGGAGAGATGGCTAGCAAGCACCCACTGCTGGGTCAGTCCCAGAAGGGAAGAGACTGTGTCTCGTGACACACAGTTATCATCTTTCCCTCTGAGTGGAAAATGGAAAAAATGCAAAGCAACTCGAAGTCTTCTGGGGTACATAGTTCTTCTCTTCTGAGACAGGGAATACCCAGAGCTATCGATGATCCATGGAACTGAAGCATTAACTCTTTAACTCTCACTACACTTCATGATGTTATGAAATGAAATGCTAATAACAAAAATCATAAAACCATGACAATCAGAATGAAATGACATACCTCCACCTTACTTATTCCTAAGGAACAGACTTATTGCTATGCTTTGTTCATCCTAATGCAGCTATGATCTACAATGAAATGAACTGTACATTTTATTTCTGATGATTAATTTATTGAATTTTACTATGTTGTAGATTTGATGTGTTTGTATCAAGTTCACATACAGGATTTTATGGAGTTGCATCTTTTGGAAGCAGCAACATTTTAACGTGCTGACTTCTTGCATCAAGTTCTTACACTATATTTGGGAAGTCAAACAAGATGAAGTTTCATCTGACACTTCCCTTTCTAAAAACAATTATTCCTGCACTATTGGTTTGTTTGTTTATTTATTTATTTATTTATTTATTTATTTATTTATTGCATTATTGAAGAGCATGACTTTATATCAAAGAATCACAGAAACACAGAACTGCAGAGTTTGGGTAGGACTTCAAGAGATTATCAAGTCTAACTCCCCTGCTAAAGCAGGTATCTTACAATAAGTCACACAGGTAGGTGTCGAGCCAGGTCTTGAATATCTCCATTAGAAGGAGACTCCAAAACCTTTCTGGGCAACCTGTCACAGTGCTCTTTCACTGTTATCATAAAGAAGTTCTTCCTCGTGTTTGTATGGAATTTCCTATGCTTTTAGGCCATTGCTCCCTGACCTATTGCTACATGCTGCCGAGAAGAACATGGCTTCATACCTCTGCCTATTACCTCTTTAGATATCTATAAACATTTATCAGATTCTCCCTTCAGTCTCCCCTTTTCCCAGGCTGAACAGACCCAAGTTACTCAGCCTTTTCTCTTAGGGTAGATGCTCCAGGCCCTTTATCATCTTTCTGGTTTTCCACTAGACTCCTTCTAGGAAATCCCTGACTTTTTTGAATTGGGGAGCCTATAACTGGACACAGTATTCTAAACGTGGCCTCACCAGGGCAGAGTAGAGGGGGAAGATCACCTCCTTCGACCTGCTGGCCACACTCTTTTTAATGCTCTCCAGGAACACCATCAGTCTTCTTGGCCACAAGGGCACACTGCTGGCTCGTGGCCAACTTGTTGTCCAGGAGAACACCCAGCTCCTCCTCTGCAGAGCTCCTCTCGAGCAGGTCATCCCTTAACCTACACTAATGCTTGCAGTTATTCCTCCCAACGTGCAAGACTCTATACTTGCTGTTGTTAATTTTTATCAAGTTCCTCCAAACCCAACTCTCTATAATGTTCAGGTCTTGATGAATGGTAGCACAGCCTTCTGGTGTGTTAGTCACTCCTCAAAAAGTGATCACTCATCATAAATGTGATGGCTTGTACAATATTTATAAAGTTACAATATCTTCTAACAATGCTGGCTTTCTATTGGGATGAAACGTGATGAATTTATAAAGCTAGTGGGTGAATTGGCGTTTCTAGTTCCGACCTTTATCTGTAATTTTCTCAATCTTCGTTATTCTAAAGTCTTGAAACACTCATAACTATTCCCTGCAATCTTTCTCCCACAGACACATGCCAAGGGTTGACACAATGCTACTGGGGTAAAGCTTAACTCTGTAGCTGATGAAAATTCAGACAAGGAAAACTTCATGGTCTGTTTCACCTGAAATGTTTTATTTTGAACATTTGGGGAAGGGAAGTGATAATAAATAAAAGCAAGGATTATTTTCGCATTTGCCTCTTGACTACTGACATTGAAGGACTGGTTTTCCATTGATAGCACTGTCTTTCCACTGCTATAATAATATTCAATGTAAAAAAAAAGATGTATACCTTGAAGGAACTTGAGTTTATTATAATGTGGTTGGCTGCCAAAAACTGAGTCTGTACTGAATTTACACACAGAACTATCATCAAATCTACTATTGTTCTTTCTCCTCTGCCCTGATGCCCCTTATCGTGATAATGCTCTCTGTATGTATAGAACTAGAATAATCTACCTCATCCACTCTTATAGGTCACTGTTTCCCTCTCTTCCATTTAAACCTCTTTAGATCTTCCTACTAATTCACTATAGCAAGTTATCTCAATGAATCAAATCAGTTTCTCTCTTCTTTCCTGATGCTTAACACATCTGGATTTTCTTCTAAAAATCACTTCCATATGTCAAATTCTATTTCTTTACTGTGATGCTGGAATACAGTATTACTTAGGCAAAATTAATTTCAGGACATAAATCTATATTTTTTTCACTCTCAAAGTAAAAATATAATGTGGATTCTGAGTATTCAGAGAATAGAAAATCCAGTCCTTATATTTGATTTCTAAAATCTCTTTCTATTTTTACTTAAAGAATTCTTGGTCAAATCCTGGAGGCCTGATTCTTCTCTTGTGATTTGCAGTGAAAATAAATAACACAGAACATGGCTTTGTTTACTCTTTTGTCCTACAATAGGACTTCATATTTTCACACATCACCACATCTGCACACAACTGTTCTTAGATTAGCCTCAGATCAGTTAGCTTGAGTATCTAATCTGCAATACTTAAACATTAGGCCAAAATTCTGTTTTAAAATGCAAACGTTGGAATCCAGTTTAAATATCCAGAAGTATACTCATAATAAATTTGTCAGAACATCTAAAAAATAACATTTAAGAATAAATACCTTATTTTATGTCAAATGTATACATTATACTCTGTATATTTTATATATAAAATAAACCATGTAGTAAGATTTAAGTACATAGCATTCCATATCCATATGAAAGAACAAAATACATTTTCAGCACTCATGGAAAATAAATACTGTCACAGAAATACTGACACAACTTAATACATAACATTCTTTGTAAGGTACATAAAATAGTTGAATACTCCAGAAATTTAATCTTTTCAAGACAAGACATTTTGTCCTACTCCATAGACAAGAGAAAGGGGTGCTGCCTATATCAAACAAGTTTTTTCCTTTTTTTTTAACTTACATTTTCTTTTAATAATTTTCTGGAGGATAATTAATTAATATTTGTGACTAATTTGATGATTACACACTGGAAATATTTTTCCTAGTTTGTTGTCATTTCCTTTAAATCCTATTTATTTACTTGGTAATATCAAGAAAAAAATAATAATAGCAATAAACATTTAAGTGTTGAAAAATAAAGTAAATGCTCACATAGTATTCCTCCAAGAATGTTAATAATACATTATCTGTAAATATTTTAGGATGACTCTGTATACATCTTATTTTTCTTAAGTCAGAGTAGGCAGCTTTATACTAATTTAAGCAGAGCTTGTGTTACAGCTGCATCAACAAAACTATCCTTCAATCCTTAAGAGCAGAAAAATCATCAAGTCTACAAAATCTCTTTTAATGGACAGTTTGAAATATTACATCAGTTGGCACTTTTTCACTTGCTTTTCAACTAGAACTGGACATAACCTGTCCAGTATAACCGTAAGACAACTAGCAAACAGAAATACATTATAGAAGGATTTGGCATCTGTTTTCTGGTGCTGCTCTTGTAATGCAACACAAACAGACTGGAAAGCACTTATTCTTGCCAAGAGCTTGTGTTGTGGTTTAACCTCAGCAGCAGCTCAGCAATACATAGCTGCTTGCTCACATCTCTCCAAGTGGAATGAAGGAGAGAACTGGAAACAAAATAGAACTCATGGGTTGAGTTAAAACCAATTTACTAAGACAGAAAAGGAAAATAGAACCAAAAATGCAATGGTATATATATATATATATTTATTTATAGACAGATCAACAGGGCTATTACTTGCCACACACTAAACAATCCCCAGCTAACCATACAACTGTTCTTCAACCAACAGCTCGCCAACAATGCAATGCCTCGCTACCACTGACAGATGCCCAGCAACCCCCAAGAAGTGTCCAGCCCCAGCCAACTCACCACAAACTTTATGGCCTTCCACATGGTATCACATGGTATGGAATAACACCTGCCCTAATTCAGGGTCCTGTCCTAGTTCTGTCCAGCACCCTGCTGCTGTGCTATTGTGGTGGCATCTCTTCCCTGCCAAATTGCCCTGCCCAGTCTGGCCCCAGACTCACTCCCTCACTCAGAAGCATCCAGAACATTGGTGTATTGTCTCAGCTGAAAGCAGGACAGCTGTGCTCTTGGAGGAGAACCCAGGCAAAATATACATTTTCAGCTGTGCCGCAGAGTAGGCGAGAGGTTTTGCATTTGTTCCTTCTCTGTCCTTTTGTCTATTTCCTGTATTTAGACTGCAAATGCCTTTAGGGAAGATAATGGCACTACTAGCTCCTAGAAGAAAAGCAGGAATCCCAGCTATGGTTGATAGCATATTAATAAGAGCTTTGTCAAACATGGCTAATGACCTGGAGCAAAAATTTATAAAGGTGTGATTATTGCACAGCTATGGCATGTCAAAGTTGATACATGATTGATTGTTACTCTTAAAGCACATGCAGAGCTTGTGAACAGACCTAACTTTCATGATTTGCTCATTCATTTTGTTTGAACTGAAATGTCAACAAGCAAAGTTATAACAAAAACCAAGAATTCAAAGAGGGACGGTGTTCAACACTGGTATTTCTATGTGTAATCATGATTTTACTGGAAATTCAGGCAACTGATATTTGCAAATCTACATTGTACCAGAAGTATGTATCTATCTTAAAAAAAAATCGATCTCAAATCAAACTGAATCTCTTACTGCATCAACTAGAGGGATGATTCAGTTATCAACAAACAGACCCTTAGTGCAACATTACATAGAGCACTCTACCCAGACTCCACCTGCCATTCCAGAAGCACACAGGATTCTTAGGTCTATGTATTCTCCCTATCAGGCCCTTTGGACATCTCAGATGCCTCATATGGTCCCAAGAGGCACTACAATCTGATGAGGCAAATGATCCCAGTACTGAAACCTTAGCCCTTCAGTAAGTATAATAGAACATATACTCTAAGTGAACATGAAGACAACCAGAATTAGTTCAAATTAAATCTCATTCTATTTATCATCTCCTAAAATAACTTACTAAAGGGGTCCAAATACAGAATCTGGTGTGACTATCATAGGAAAATCAGGTACCTAACTCATGTAATTGTAAATTAAATCATTTGCATTAATCCATTCAAAACTGTCTCTGTGGACCTGCATATGAAATCTGATAAAACTAAAGTGTGGCCTATTTAGTCAAATGTAAATCTACAGTAATGTTTGCAGAACTTTACAGAGTCCTTTCATTATACTGACTTTTATTGGCTCCACTCAAATTTCCACAAGCAGTCCCTAATGCCTCTCAATATTCTCTAAGCTACTTCACCTGGCGAATCTACAAAGGCAGAGATGCACCATGGTTCCTATGTCATAGTTATGAATCCTGTGCAGACTTCTCCAATATCTCAGTGCTTCTCAAATGGCTCTAAATGCCTATCTGCCAGTAACCAAATCAAAACCCAAGTCTTCTATGACACTAAGGAAAGCCTATGGACTTAATCTGCATCTAAACATCTAAATTTAGATACTTAGTCTAGAATTTCATTCTGTTCTTGGTTTGCTGTTCATAAACCACTTCCATGCCATTTTTGGGCTGAAACTACAATGTTAAAATGACAGAGGAATACTAAGAGTTTAGGTTCTGTAAGTAGTGTTTCATCATGGTTCTCGGAAAGATTGAAACCAAAGAAACAGATGTATAAGCTGTCTGTATGGAAAATTTTGAGGATATAATTCCTTTTCTAAAGGAAGTGCACACCTCCAGGCTTTTCTGAAATTATTCTACCCATAATGCTGTTACTAAAAATCCATCTTCCAAAATACTTAGTCCCTTCTGAATGAAATGCACAGATAAAGTAACCAAAACAAATAGTTGGCCTACAACATCATTGTACTTGATATCTGTTTGCCCACAGTGCCAGAGTGCATATAATTGTTCTCCTTTATTATGGATACAGTTTGCTTCACAATTAAAATGCAGCGACGGTTGGCTGAAGTATTTTGGCTGTGAGTAGGAATGTCAGGATTTCTACTTTCAAGAGATTTTTTTCCTATTGCCAGGTAGACTGTAGCTACATTTCAAGCCAATGTGCTTTTTTTTTAAGTTATCTGTGCCAAAGCTGATTTAGAAGCTAAGATAAACAAGGGGCAGAATGAACTGTCCGTGAGCTCTCCTGGATTTTACGTCAATTGCCTGATTGTCTTTGACTTGGAAGTCCCTTTCAATCTTCTGCATCTAAGAATTAAACAATTATTAGAAATGCTTTATTACATCTGGGTAAATTAAGCTTTTACAGATACAGCTTGGTTTCTCACAGAGGACTTGTAAATGTTTTTCACACTGGCAGTTTCATTTTGCCTGTATTGAGGCCTGTGGCAAAGTTTTGGTAAGAGCATATTTAAGAAAGGAAGAATTGGTGAACAACAGCAGCTGAAAGAGAGGAATGAGAAATGTGAGGCACAGCCCTGAAGACACCAAGGTCAGAGAAGGGTTGGAGGGCTTCAGGCAGAGGACAAAATCCCTGCAGCCCAGAAGAGGCCCATGGTGGTGTAGACTGTCCACCTGCAGCCCCTGGACACCATGCCATGAAGCCATGGAAGAGCTCGCACAGGGTCAGTTTGGGAAGGATGGCATCCTGCAGGAAGAACCTTGGATGGAGCACAGGTCATGAAGGAGTGTTTGAGATGGAGCCTTAAGGACTGACTGTAGCTCCCATTCCCCTTTCCTCTACACTGCTCAGGTCAGGGAAGGTAGAAGAGGAAAGATGGTGGAGGAAGGTTCTTTTAGATTGCTTTTAATTTCTCACTGCTTTAATCTATTAGTAATAAGTGATAAATTACATTAATCTCTCTATGCTGGGTCTATTTTGCTGGTGATGGTGATTGGTGATTGACCTCCCTGTCCTTATCTCAACCTATTAACTTATTTTTCATCACATTTTCTCCCCTTTTTCTTCAGAGGATAGTCAGTGGGAGAGCAGATTGGTGAAACTTAGCTGTCCACCACAGAACATAATCTTAACTACAAAAATCTCTAAAGGAAGGGGATTCTTTCTTATTCTGCATAATCACCAACTTATCTTTTCTTTTGTTAAACTTAAGGCATGGGTGATTTGCAAGGAGGAAGTCAATGATAACTGACATATGTAATTGAAGTCAGAAATAAGGAATAGCAAATTCATGTGTAACAGCAGTTTCTTTGGACTTTCATGCTTGCACATTTCTGAATCCTTTCACTTATAGGATTTCAGAGTCATTTGAATTGGAAGGAACCCTTACAGGTCCTCTAGTCTAACTCCCTTGCAATGAACAAGGACACCTACAGCTAGATTAGATTGCTCAAAGTCCTCATGGCCTAACCTTGAGTATCTCCAGGGATGCAGCATCCACCACCTTTCTGGGCAACCTGTTCCAGTGTCTCATCACCCTTCTTGTAAAAATTCTCTTCTTTATAATCAATCTAAATCTCCTCTCTTTTAGTTTGAAACCATTTCTCCTTGTCCTGTCAGAGTAGACTCTGCTTAAGAGTCTGTCTCCTTCTTTCTTATGGCTCTTTTTTAGATATTGAAAGGCTGCTACTTTTAGGGAGGTGCACTATGCTGTCTGCCTTAACAGGAATTGCAGTTAGAAGATCCTTTCAGTAAATTGTAAGTTCTTTAATAAGTAAATGTAAGTTCTTAAGCAGGAGAAATTCCTGTTAAAGATTAGAAGAACTTTGCTCCTTGGGTTCAGCAAGTTCCTTAAAGTGACAACATACATTAAAATGCTCTCTAAAGTTCAGTAGTAGCTATTTTGCTTGGCACATGCATGATTGTTTCCCGTTGTGTTTATTTTCTTATGACAATTTTAATGTTGATAGTTTTTGTGACGTTGCAGAATTATATGAAAATATTTCATTCTATTCTTTTTAAAAGAACACCAAGTTTTCTCTAAAGAAAAGAAAAATACTTAGAGATTAAATGAATAATTTTACACCTCATTACAGCTTGAAAGGATTAAAGTTTAGTTTCATTGCTGATGTGTTCTTCCTTAACAGAATTTACTGAGTTCTATTAATTAAATACATTGGCTTTTTGCAATCAATAATAAGGGTGAATTCTCCTATATTTGCAACAAGAAATCTGAAGATTCTTTGTATCCCAGTGAGAAAAATATATGCAGAAGAAAATCTCCGTATTTGCATAGGAATGAGTTTATCTGTATTTTGCTATATTGAAGGATTTTGCAAAGTGTCTTCATGTTAAGTCTCAAAATGAAAATGCTTGTAAGATGATATAAGGTATTTTAGGGCATTTAAAGTGAGCAGTAAAAGAAATTTCAAAACATCAAAGCAAGGAACTATTATAATGTGCTGCTGCATTATTTCCTTTGTTGTCTTTGTGTGAATATTTTAACTTAATACTTATGATACATGATCAAAGTTTCAGATATCCAGAAGATATCATATATGTTTATTTTATAACTAGATTTTATGAAAAATATTATCACAGCTAGATCTACTATCTGAACTGCTTTTTCAGTGTAACTGCTTAAATGCAAAATATCTGAAGATGGGTCATTCCCTTGCGAATGAGTTGTCAGTAGATCTGCTGGTAGCCATGCACTTTCCTTGCTTTTTCAAAACTGTTAGGGTTGGATGATCTGGACTCAGTTATAATATAGAAATATAGAACAGGAGACATTTTGAGAGAGAAATGAATCTTTGCTAACATAGAGAATATTACATGCAAGAACCATGGATAAAATAGGCTGTGAAAGTAGAGGTACATGCGTTCACTGTCTCAAGACTTGTAAAAACATCATCAATAATTAAAATTCCTGATGGATAACTTTCCAGGACCAGAATGTGCTGTCATTTTGCTCTGCTACACTCATCTCTGCTCCTCAAGGCAAATATTTTTTTCAGTTACATTCCAACATATTAGACAGTTTAAAACAAATCAAGACAAAGAGAAAATAGAATTTATATTCAGCTCCCAATAATCCACTTAGTTTCTCAGCCCTAGAGAATTGCTCCCTACTTCTAGTGTTAGGTAATGGTCCTACGTCAACTTTTCTAGTAACAGATTCTTATTTACTGTCTCTTGTGGATATCAAGGCAGACTTAATGTTCCAAGATTCAGTGACCCATACTTCACTAAAAAAAAAAAGATATGTTTCCTGATATCTCTTCATTGTCAATGATATCTGTGCTGATGGTTCCCTCAAATACGGAACGTAACTGTGTACATACACATATGCAAACTTACCTGACCTAGCTGAAGCAATATCTAACACAATTATGAAGTACTGTGTTGTTACCTCTTCAGGAATAAACACTTCTAGGACACCAACAGTGGCATACAACAAAACAGGAATAAAAAGTAGTCATCTAAATTAGTCAGAAAAGTGCACCTCTCTCCTAATCTTGATTTTTTTTTCCTGGTGCAGCAGCATTATTATATTGTCTCTTGGTTTTTCAAGTAATATTAGAGGAAATGTAAGAAAGCCAATCATCTGGTGTAGCAAATAAGGATTGTTGCTTTAAGTTCTGCATAAAACTATTAGAGTGTCCAAAGGAGGGCTACAAAGATGGTGGAGTGTCTAGAGAGGAAGTAGTATGAGGAGTGGATGAAGTTCCTTAGTTTATTCTGCCTGGAGAAGAGGAGGTTGAGGGGAGAATTCATTGCAGTTTCCTAACAAAGCGGGCTGGAGGGATAGGTGCTAGTGACCGGCAATAGCTCCTGAGGGAGAATAGCCAGAGAACAGTGTGGTGGCCTGAAATTAATTTCTGACTTCTTATTCTTTCAAGATTTTACAAAATAGTTAAGAAAACCCCTTTGTATATAACACATACAAGTTTTGATGCTTTCTGTCTTAAGATGAGGTTCATGAGCATTATGGTCCTCAGAATGGGATCTGGGTACAATTTTGTCATATCTTCAAAATTACTTTGTTTCAGTATGAATACTTTAATCAGAAATACTTCCTGACTTCATCCATACATGATTAGCAGAGATTACATTATATCTGTGTATGAATCAATTACATAATGCCTTAAGAGAAAATATGACTATGATCACTATGGCAGACATATTCACAGTAAGAAGTTAATAAAAATTCATTCTATTATCCCTGTAATGCCCATTGGCAAGCCTACACTTATTTTTTAAAATGGAATATTCATAAGAAAAAGTCATTATGTACACATAGATATCGTTTATTCCGCAGATTTTAGCTGAAAAGCTTGCTGAAATAATTCATTGTAAAAAAAATCAAGCTGTGTTTCTGAATTTCATTGAATGTGTAACTCAGATTGTGATGCCTCACGAAAATATGGATGAATCCTAAATCTGGAGAAAACACAACTACTTGAATTCATTCTTCTTTTTTTCTGTGCGGATTCTGGCACAGCTGAGCAGCCATTCATGATCTGGTTCCTAATATAGATTTTCACACACGGTGGTAATTACACTGGTAAAGGGAGTGCCAGTAGTTACCTACTAGTGTCATTTACAATTCATTTGGACCTATTAGATCCTGTGGTACACTGGGGATAAAGTCAAGTCCCACTACAGCAGCTGCTAAAGATTGCTTGTGGTTTCAGAGGGAACAGGGAGAGCCTAATTACTTCTTTTCCTCCTTTGAGAATGCAGTGAGTCCAAAAGGTCTCATCAGCTGCAGCTAATATCTACAACAATGGGATAATAACATGATGCAGTAGAACACACAGTATGGCAAGAGTTTTTGTATTTTCTGCCTCCAGAGAAAGTCATCTCTATTTAAACATATTCCACGTTATTATGTAAATATTAGCTACTGCCAACAGCATCATGATATATTCTCAATATATTAGGAATGGATACTGCTGTGCATGAGTAAATGGTATTTTAAATTATTCTAATGTGCGTATTTTACTGTCTTATTTGAAAATTTAAGTAAGCTTTCAGAATAAAGTTTTACTTCGGATTCCCCCCAAATACACAGATTTGCTTTCTCTCAAAATAGTTTCATAGCTTTTACCTAAACCTTTCTTCATCCAATCAAATGTGGCCAAGCATGGAAAATATTAATCAGAAAGATACCATGTGGTTTTTCTTTAGGACTCCATGGGCACAAGAAACCAAGCACTAGGAGAAAGGTTCATCTCCACCTTGTAAAACAAGGTCAGCTTCAGTTTGTAATGGCTACTATTTTAACAGTAGAAATGACATTATTAATAGTGTTTGAGCCAAATTCTAACTCTTGTAGTAGAAGATTTTGTGACCATAATGCTTACTACTTCTCTACTAGGTACTTCAATGAAAAGTCTAGACCATAGGCAACATGTGTGAAAATGTGAAGCACACTGTTTATATATCAGGTAATTAAGATGCTCTATCTTTGTGATAGTGCCAGGGCAGATTTTATCTAATATTCATTTTAAAAATCTATTCTCACATACACTGTTTCTCAAGAGCTTCCTTCTCAACCCATGAAAGAGACCAAGTAGAAAGAAATAGGAACATCAGAATCACCATCTGGATTTCAATTACTCAAGCCCCATAGATGTTCCGCTGAAGACACACAGTATAAAGTTAAAAAACTTCTAGGTAGGCATATTTAAAGTTATTTTGCTTCCACATGACTCTCCTTATGATCAAAAATAATCAGAGGTGGACTTCAAGCTTTAAGTCTGAGATCTAATAACACTTCTGCATAAGTTAGCATTGAGAAGAATAATGGGATACTCTTCATATCAACAAAGTTGTCAAATTCTGTTGGAATCCTATTAAATCATGGAACCAATTACTTCCCTTGGACATAATTTATAATGTATAAATGCATGCTGTATATGTAAAAGATTGATTCATTTTAAACCGATAGACTCTTCCTTGAATTTTCTCATTTCTAAGATTCAGCGTATATTCACATCCCCTACATTTGTATTTTCATTTTTCAATCTCACTAACAGCTTCCTTCAAATTCTCTGCTTATTGGATTTATAATTAATTAATCACCAATACCCTTCATTACTTGCTGGAGTAGACTCTTATATTTGGAAACATTTCAATTTTTTTTACATTATCGATTTTGATAATTCTATGTTATATGAAGATTATTTTTAGCTGTCAACAACTTCTTCATAAACTATTTAGACTCTCAGTGACCTATTTTGACAGTGCAGCACTGAAACCTGTTTCCTATTTCTTTCTTTCTTTTTTTTTTTTCTCACAGCATAACAGTAAAGGAGTTAAGATTTCAAAGGAGTTAAGATTTTGGATGTGGTATTCATTATCAACCAATAATTACAGGCTAATTACATTCTTTGAATGATTTGTTTTCTTATAATGACAGATAGAAAAATATTGATTGCAGTTTTCCTCAGTGAACAGGGAGAGCTCTGTGAAAATGTTTTGTCTTTCATCACCTAGTCACGGCACATAATAAAAATAAAAGCTCTGTATTGATACCAGCTCTGTATATATGTCTGACTAATCTTTCCTAGTCCATTTTCTGTTTAATTTTCTAGTTAAGTGCTTCTGAGATGTTAAGCTGGGACATGAAAATCATGGGAATTTATCTGAGAAAAAGAAAAGTGCACTCTATGCTGATACTGCTTTTTATACAATACCACAAAATAATAAAAACTAAAAATAATAATAAAAAAAAAAAGAAAGAAGAAATATAGAGAGGTTTTATTCAAGGCTACAGACTTCACAGAGTGGAACACCTTCATTTATTCATATGAGCACAATTGGGCTAATAATAACAGAACATGATTTGGAACAGAAAACTTTACTAAACACATAAATCAGTATGCTCTGCTGGATGGCTGCCCATTGTTTGAAAGATTTCATTAACAAGAGACTATTGTAGTTGTTACAGTTGTGCTTCAAACCACAGTGAACTTGAAACAGATTCTAAAAAGAAACTCCAAGAGAGATAGCAGATTGATGGCTGTAACTTTTTTGATCAAAAAATAGACTAGGCATTCTGACAAACTGAGAGATTTCTAGGCTAAAGACCTCACTGTTCTCCCTTTCAATATGATGTCTTTGATACCAGTCAATTCAGAACCTTAACGGCTGAGACAGAGAAGGAAAATAACATATTCAACTGTATATCTAAAGAGAAACTGAAGATAACTCTTTCTTCCTTTTTAATTTCCTATTTGTTCTAAACTATCCTCTTGAAATGGATCATCAGTGAAAATCCAGAACATTCTGCTGGTTTAACACAGAGTAAACTTAGAGTGTATTTCGATCTTATCTATAAAATCTATATATCTGAAAATCCATAAGTGAATGTAGTGAAGATGAGTCAGTCCATTAGTTTTCTTTTAGAATTAAACTTTAATATAAAATATATGCTTTATTTCTAGTTATTATTTACTTGTCATAGGTAATATCGTATTTTATATTTTATTCCACACTCTTCACTTGTAATTTTCTGGGCTCTAAATCTTGTGCATTAAATTATGATAAAAGAAATATATTCGAGTTGAAAACACTTAACAAATCATAAGCACTGTTACTATTCATGTAAACACTGATTGAATGCTACAGTTTGTTTCCAAGAACTGGTACTTCTGCATATCTTGTCATTTGGGCCTGATATAACATTGTAATAATTTAACAGTATTCAGTGAAGACCCTCGAAGTACATAACTAACTGAAGCAGTTACTGAATGCTACTTTAACGTGTTAACAGTCCTCTCAAAAAGTATCCATCTCCATTATTCATGCCAAATTCTGTCTATAGGATGAAAAAATTGATGGAAGCTGTTTTACTGTTCATAAATTATTTCCCTAAAAAATATACCGCTTTCCCATAAATACAAAATGATTTTATAATAGGAAAAAAAAAAAAAAGTTAATTTAATGAAAAAAAAATTGGATTTAGATTTTGTTTTCTAAGCACAGATGTAAAAAATGAAATTCACCATGCAAAGGAAAATCAAACCAGCTACAAAAAGAACAGGAGAAAACTTTTGTCCTCCCCGCAACTCTGCTAGTTACCTAAGTTTTCTGTCACTGCATATGTAAGTATGTGGCAATGGCAGCCTTCCTGTACTTTCCCAAATAGAAATAACTGTCTGAATTTAAGTATCAAAATAGAAGTAACTGGAGCAAATTAGAAAATTAAATGCTGAGTAGCCACTAGGACTGGAAAATCTTAAATTAAGAGTTTTGAAGAAATTTAAGAATGAAGTAGATAAGCTGCTGGCAAGAATAAATTATCTCTCAAAATCAACTTCTCTATGCAGTACATAGAATTCAGCAAATATTTTGTCCAGCTTTAATATGGCTACAAGAGTTATCTTTGGCATTTGCTATTTTCATAATGAAAACTGAAAATTGACAATGAAAGACACAATTAAGAAATACCTAAATGAGTGAAAATTTTAAAAACAACAGCAATGGCTTCCATGAGGAAGAAGAAAGACTCATTCTTCTGTGATTTTAGAATTTTGGAGTGTGGCAATGACATAGAGAAGGAAAGAGAAACAATATATTTTAGTGGGGTGTTCTAAAAGCATTTGATAAATTCTCACAAAAGATATTAATTTAACTGTCAAGGATCAAAACTGGCTAAGACAAAACTAAACATTTAAAAACAAATGATTGGCTTTCAAGATGAAAATATATACTGGTGTGTAAGTGGCTTGCACAATATTTATTAAGCTCTGAAAAAGGCCTAGATAATAAAATAACTAAATTTGCAAATGATCTGCAATATTTAACTTAGCCTAGACAGAATTCCATGTAATTTTCAACTATCAGACAGAATTTATTCAAATTAGTATTCTCTTACATCAATACAAACGCCTTTCTGGCATTTCCTCAATGCAAAGGACTGGATCAAAAATATGAGCTATCCTTTGTGATGCACAGTGCAAGATCAGATTAAACTTAACTCATGGTATCACCGTGTTCTGTCTCTCATGTTTTTCTCTTTTTAAACTTGCAGGCAGTTCTTCACAAATTAGAGAGAACAGTGCAATCACCAACCACATTATTTTTTACAAGAGCAAGTGCTGAATTCTGAACCTGAATTGGGGCCACCTTGGATATAAGTACAGGCTGGAGAACAGTCCCACAGAAAGGGATCTAGGCATTCTAGTTAATGGCAATTTGAATATGAATCAGTAGTGTGCCCTGGCAGTCAAAACATAAGAAGGATATAAAACTATTGAAGAGCATTCAGAGGAGGGCTGCGGAGATAGTGAAGGGTCTAGAGGGTCAGACATATGTGGAGCAGCTGAAGTCCCTGGGTTTGTTCAGCCCACAGCAGAGGCTGAGAAGAGGCCTCATGGTGACCTACACCTCCTCACGAGGGGACCAGAGGAGTAGTGCTGATCGCTACTCTCCGATGTCAGTTGAGGGTCAGATTGGGATTAGGGAAAAGTTCTTCACCAAAGGTGGTCAGGCACTGGAACAGACCCTCCAGAACAGTGGTCACGGCTTCACGCTGCTGAAGTTCAAGGAGCATTTAGCCAATATTCTAAGACATAGGGTTTGATATTTGGATCATCCTGTGTGAAGACAGGAGTTGGACTCAATGACCCTTGTGGGATCCTTCCAAGTTAGGATATTCTATTATTCTATTTTTAAACTGCTTTTTTCTTTTATTTTGTAAGTGAAATGTGCAAGGGCTCATATTTTTTAATTTTTTAAACAGTAGGTCTTCAAATTAGTCTGGGAATCGACTTTACCATTTAGGCATCTAACCCCAATTTATAACTTTGAAATTTTTAACCGACTTTTCAACAACCACAAAATGGTTGCCATTTGTACCAGATCCTTGTGTATATATTACAACAGAGTTGTTCACGTTGAGAAAATTCAGTACCCTAAACCCCATGCTTGGTGTTGCCACCTGATTGTTATATCTTTTAGTACTTAAATAGTTGAACCAAAGAGAAATAAACTAACTGCACTTTGGACACATTTCTGAAATGCTCTGTAAAGGAATCTTTGAGTGAGAAACTTCTCCCACTTTCTTCTAATTCCTTGCATTTCTACTTTGTGTGTTTCCTGTTTACCTCCAGTAAATAGTTTACATTTGTGATCATTAGGCAATGCTCTGAGAGTTACCAGGTTTGAGTGTCAGTCTATTTCACAACCTTTTAATATTTATTTCCATGGTCAATGGAAATTGCACGTTTTTGTTGCAAGCCTGAGATGTCTAGCTCTTGATATATAATGGGTGAGACACAGAGATTTCTGAGTGCAGGCCATGGAGTCTATTATAATCTTCTCACAGGATGCCATGAGAATTTGGTGAGGGGTTTATGCCTTCTCTGTCATTGCTTTTCTAGATGCTCAAAGCCAACTGCTTACTATACCTACATGGGACTGTTTTTATCTCTCCTGGGAACCAAAAGCACATATCCAAGAGTAGACTGGGAAGCAATGAGGAGGCTTCTAGGATTAATACTTGGCCCTAGATACAAAGAGATGCCCCTGGGTCCCATAATGCTGATGCATTCTGCAATGTTTGGTCTTATCATAAATATGCATCCAACTCCCATCACCCTCTTATGTAAGCTTCCATTTTTGTAGTACCTTTCCTCCCTGTCCCTCATAATTTAACAGCAACTTAAATGATATGCAGGACTTTGCCTGGATTCTAAATCTCACTGATGGGAAATTGTAGTAGTTTACTGTCAGAAAATGTAAACTGGCAAAAATGGCTTTGAAGCTGGGAGGAATCTGTCAGTTTTCACCTGCAGAGGAAGCAACTTTTGATCTCTAGTCCCCATCCATTACTTTTGAGTATATAGGGTATGGTAATTATGCATTTTGTGCCTAATGGTTCACTGCTATTTATAACAGGGATTTCCAAGAAGAAACAGAATCCATCTTTCATAACACTGGGAAGCTCTGCTCATTGTTGAAATGGGACAGCCCTCTTCATTTTCACTCTGCCCTAATTTGATGTATTTTACTAATCCTTCTTAATTTAAATTTACTTCAGGCTAACCAAGGATATTATATTACCTTATATTTTTAGTTGCATGGTCTTTTTCTTTTTTACATTTCATTTTTCACTCATCTTAACCCTTCACCTAAAGGATACCTCAGGTACTAGAACAAATTCTCAGAAAAGCTCAGAGCTCACTGCAAATCTGGGTTATGCAGACCCCTTCTGCATGATCTAGCATAGACAGCAAATTAAATATCACAAATGCACTTGGATTTCAAAATACAGAATTTCAGTATGTTCAAGACTCTGATCTATTCTTTGCAGAAATACTGAATTAACCCTTTCTTTGGACTGATAGGGAAGCTCATGTGAAGACGTTAATAGATACAAAATCTCTTTTTTATCCTGTTAAGGTAAGCACACAACAGTAAGTGGATGAAGACAAAGGAAAAGGAAAGCAAGTAAGATACTTGTTTTTAAAGTGGAAACAAAGATATGGTTGCTTAAAGCATTTGAGACAGTTTATGTCTGAATATGACAACATAGAATTAAAATACAGATAGACGTGAAATGTTTCATTGAAAAATCAGTGAAGCAAAGTTGGACTGTATGTCCCAACTCATAGATTTGTTGCCATCCTGTAAATCCTCATGGAGGTAATATATGAAAACAGTTGGTGTTTCATTTGCTAGCAATGAATTCTTCACCCCCTGCTCCTAAAGGATGGCACCCTACTGGCAGAGGAGATGTAATTTTCACCAACAGAGGTAAATTGGCCCCTGCAGCTTGTCCTTTTTATGCCATATATGATTTTCTTAGGTTTTATTAACTAGAATAGCAGTTATTACATCCTGATAATGTTCACTGCCAAAAACAGAACATCTCACAGCAGTGGAGCTGTTGAGTCACAGATCTACAATCACTTCATCTCTGTGCTCTACTGGTAATATTTTGACCAGAGGGACTATTTCTCTCAAATCCTGCAAATGTTGAGGGACTCAACAACTAATTACAATGTTGTATGAAGCAACAAAGTATGTAATTTTTTCCTGTGATTCCAAGGCTACAGGTGGCACTGTACATTTCAAAACACAGCCAGGAACTGATATTTTTCACAACATTCATTTCTATTTCACCACCCTAACTCCACAGTTTTAATTGGCTTTCCATCTGCAGAATAGACTGTTCCTCCCTCCCTACAAAGCCTGAACTTTTAACAACCTCCTTCATTAATGTTAGTTGCCATTCCAGGCTACAGGTGGCATTGATTAATTGTCCAATTAGTTTAATTATAAAGAGGAAAAGATGTTCAAAGCAACAAATGTATCAGGAATGTTTAATGTACAGTAGACGTAGACAAGTAAGAAATCTAAGAGTTTCTCAAATCAATAAAGACAGAGAAGATGGTGTCTATTTAAAAAAAATATTTTCAGTTGTAAAGTACAAAAGAGGTTATGAAAGATCTCTTCCACCACTTTAAAATGATTTTGGAAAACTATTTTAAGCATCAGCTGTTTATGTGAATTCTCACCACAACAATACAAAGTCTTAAAATTATTTTTGAGGTAAAATGTGTCACAGACACATCAAATTTTGGTGTCCTTTTTTTTCCCCTCTGAATGTCAACGATCTTTATGCTCCTTAAAAATTATGTTTTCTCTCCAGTAACACTGCTGGAAATGCAGAATCTGTGATTTTATCAATTTTGTTGATAATTATAAGCAGGAGGTAGTCACAGCTCAGAGACTTGTTTGCGTCTTGAGCTAGATTTCTTTTTTAACTTTTGTAGAAAAACAAAGCTACTATCCATGGTAAGAAAATGCCGCCTAAGACAAATCTAAAATTCTTCCAATTAACTCGAATAATTAGAAATTGGAAAATTTCCAATGAACTTCTTGCACTCTATCTATCTGAAAAATAAATATATAAGCTAATGGTGCTCAAGAAAGTGTAAAGAAACAGAAGTGACAGTGCCCGCTGCAGACAAGACCATACAGATGTGTTCCTGGCACTACATGCTAAGCAGAGAAGAGAGTTCTGCACATCCCCATATGGTAAGCAGTAACTCCAGTGCCATATGTTTGCACTAGTAAATGCTCAACACACCTTGTTTCTAAAGCAGAACACTGTGCATCATTGGGGTTCAGCCTTGTGTAACTTATGAGTCATACTGCTCAGTGGTGAATATATAATTGTAACTACACAGACTGTGCCTCATACAAGAGTTTGTATGGTGCAAACTGCTGATAGTTTCAGTGAGCCAGGGCATGAAAAAGATGTTATGGAGACACTCAGCATCACTCAGCTCAGGACCATATTAGCAGGTGATTTCACAGTGCATGCACCCATATCACGAACAGTGCGAAAAATGTACTACCACTTGAAATTCATCTGAGTGGTACCACAGGATCTGTAGATCTAGCTTACCTCCTAATTCCAGAAAAACTCCCTTAAGTAACCCATCTCCCTTCAGAGGCAATCACTACTGTAAAAGAATCCCACAGGGGCATCCTACTTGTGCTCCCTTTTAATGAGTATTAAGACTCTCCTTTGATGACTCTTCAGTCACTCAGAAGTTGATAGTAGAACTCTGATAGCACCAAGGAGTCAGGGCTCACTAACTGGCTTTAAGTACATTGGCTCCAAATTAGCAAGTTACATTTCTTCTGTCACTCTCACTGCATTGATCCTAGTCTTATGCAATGCATGCTGTCCCTCTCACTTAAATTTATGAAACTCAAAATGTTTAGAATATATTATTAAAAGAGTTATACTACCCAGCTGCTTATATAACTACAGTAGAAAAAAACCAACACTACCACCAGAACAAACCACTATATTTTAAATATAATCCGTGTAGACATTGTGAAGATTTATTTGATAGAAAGAGTCTGATATTGTTTGCCTTTGAATCAGTAAACTGACCAGTGAATTAGGTGGGGATCTATTCTTAAAATGTATTGCCCATGTGACTCAAAGCTATGACTATCATAAAAAAATGATGCATAGTCTATAGTGAGTTGACAAGATTAGAAAAAACAGAGCATTTGCTACATCTTATACTACTTTGTGTTGCTTCTATGTAGCCTCTGTATTATATAGTTTAGAAATCACAAATATTTTCTACCTATATTTTATAGCACGTAATTAGATTGGTGATTAGTAATTTATAGCATGTAATTAGATTGGTGATTGGTATTAGATATATTTTTAATTTGATTTCTACCTCTTCACCCAGAACACTTACATGTATTTTTTTCTACAAGATGTTGTTGAAAACAGCATATGATTCTCTTCACAAACACATACATAATTTTTTTAGTTTCAAATTAAGCATGGCAAGATACTCTGTGATCAAAAGCTATCTCTTGAAAAATTATGTCAAAATAATAAGTTTTTCTTGCCAATACCTGTAAGCATTTTATATTAAATTTCCTGCAGTAAAAGAATTTGATAGAAACAGTCTTCTTTGAAATATAAAAAAATAAAAAAGCTGAAATCTTGCATGCAGACATAAGGCATTTGTTGAATGTCTAGGTTTCCAGCAAAGAATTATCTATTCAAGTGCAGCATCCAAGAAGTTTTACCTTTGTGGCTGGTGATTCAAGAGAGTATACACTTGAGTACATAAAACATTCTGCCTGTAAGTGACCTTATTGTGTGCTGAAAGGTTTTGCTGGCTTCAGCCTTCTTTAGCAAGTAGGCTTCTCTGCTCTTCCTTGTCATGATCTGGGCAGAGCTTGCTCTTCCTCTCAAATATGAATGCTGGAAGAGAGCATGCTCCTCCCATATCCTAACCCTAACATGTTTCATATATTGTTTTCATATCAGAAAGGGAGAAATCGTAACTTCCTGAAGAGTACTTTAGTCCCAAAGCTGTAAATTAAATTTGGGGCAGATCCTTTTATTACAGTACTAGCAATTATGTAAACGTAAGACAACTAAAAAAAAATCTCTGAGTTTGTGTGAGAAAAGAAGATAAATATGAGCGGTGTGTAATGGTTAGGGTCACCATAAGAAGGAAAAGATCATTCTTTGATTTTGGGTGCCTTTGCAAAGTCATCATCTCGTATCTTGGTCAGTGGTGTTGTAAAACATAGTATGGAAACATGGAAAGTTGATAGATTTATTCCACTATCAACTGAAGGTTATGGTTTAATCCAGAAGGCACTGGGCATCCCAGCATCCCATCACCATTCGCTCACACCCTCCAAACTGGAATGAGAGAATCAGAAACAAAATATTTATGTTTCTCAACTCATGAGTTCTATTTACTAAGAGAGAAGAGGAAAATGAAAGCAAAAATGAAATGAGAAATAGATATATATGTTTCCACAATACCATCACTAATCACCTACCAACTGGTGTTCAGCTAACAGTACCACCACCAGCAGACTGGCAGCCCACTGGTAACACAATGTCTCACCATCAGCCAATGGACACCCAGCAATCCCCCAAGCAGTGGCCATGCCCTAGACAACTCCTCACTTCTTTATGGCATTCTACATGGTGTCATGAGGTATGGAATAACTCGTGGCCTAATTCAAGCACCTGTCCTAGATCCGTCCCTCACCCTGCTGCTGAGCTGTCATGGAAGCAGCTCTTCCCCACTGAGTGGGTGCAAGCTGGATCACAGGAGGTTCCCTCTGAACGTCAGAAAATATTTTTGTGTTGTGCAGTGACTGAGCACTGGCACAGGCTGCCCAGCAGCTGTGGAATTTCCTGGAAATCTTCAGGTGCCACCTGGATGTGGGTCAGGACACCCTGCTCTGAGTGTCCCTGTTTGAGCAGGGGTTGGACCAGAGGGACCCAGAGGGCCCTGCCAACCTTAAGCAACTAGTCTGTGATTCAGTGATATACAATGCCCTTTGGGGTCTATAATCATTAATGACCACTGTATGTGTTTACCTACATAAAAAAAAAAAGTTAAAATTCTTTGCATGAAATCTGAGAAATCAAATATGTTGTATTTGTAGGAATACATACATAAATACATATGCATACAAAAATAAGTGAACAGACATATCTATAAGATATTTTGGAAGGAAATAGAAAATTAGTCACATGTAGCAAGTAGTTCCATGCGGGGCAAACTCCTTGCTTTAAAGAAACCTTTATTAAGTCAGGTTTTAAGGAAGCGTCAGAAAGATTTATCTATTTTAAGTAGTACATTTTATAGTTCTGCACAATTAAAGAAAATATGAGAGTAATTCACACATCAAGTGAGGTGACCTTGAGCACTCTTTCTGATCTTTATATACTGTGTTTTGATCTTACACTTAAGGAGAAAAATCTACCATAGTATTTTACCACCCAAATAAAGCTTTCTAATGTTAAGAGAAGAACCCAATTGGCATCTCTACAAAAACATCCTGGAAAAAAATTATCATTTTCACCTACAGCGAAAACTGTACTATACCATGTGTCAGTACTTTCTGCCCATTTCCATGTTCTGTCCAGGGATGAGGCAGAATTGCCTCAGGAAGGAAAAGGCAGCATGAAATAGAGCTAATGAGGAAAGAAGTTGACAGAAGCAATAAAGGAAAATGAAATTATTTAAGTGCTATGTCCAGATCACCTAGTAACTGGGATAATACCAGCTACTTAAAAACAGCACCAAAACAATATAACTGCAGGTTTGAATTGTCCATCCTGCATGTTAATGCTACACAGTTTGCTAGAATTGAACAATCAGATCTTTGAAAATGTGCAGTGACAGAAAGTTGGTTCATCTTTACCTCTCACTGCTGGATATTAAGGTGGAAGGAAAACAAACAAACAAAAACAAACAAACAAACCAGCAATCATTTTACAGTTCTACACCTTTGGCCATCCAGAATTTAAATTACCCTCCTTCTTGACTTGAGAGGAAAGGACAGAATCACCCACCTACACTGATTTTCACATATCTTAAAATATTCTCTTCTCTGTCTTTCCAGAAACTTGTCTCCGTGTGGTACAGTATTTTCTACAGTGATCTACGAAAGAAATAAAGAAATATAAAATCCTCTTACTGAAGTTCCCAAGTAACAAGACTTGAGGAGACATATGGTAAATAGAGATCAGGCCAAACTACTTTGTGTTAGCTTGCACTGAAAGTCCAGTTAGCATTAGATTTCCATGAGTATGCTGCCATTTAAGGGACTTTGGAGGGTGGAGAGAATGGCTGGCAGGAATTTCAGCAAAGGCAGGGTCCTGCTTCTGGGGAGAAGTATCCACAGGCTCAGGAGCAAGCTGGGGTACACCAGCTGAAAAGAAGCTTTACAGAAAAGGCTCCAGGTATCTCAGTGGATAATTTTCCTTATCTGCACTGTTTTAATGGTATGGGATAAGATCAGAAGAAGAAACTGAGCACCAGCAAGCATCAGCTTTCAGCCACCTGATTGTCACATCTTGGTGTATCATACAGTTATGACAGTGTCTGAGAGAACAATGTCCACAACAATTGTCAGGGTTGTTTGATCCACACATAACATAAAGCTAAATTAAGCCATTGCAGCATTTTTTCAGCTCACTCGTTTAACAACTGGGCTATTCTACACTATACTGCTGCAGTAAGTAACCCTGGAACCTTCCCTGGTTTAGAGTTCTTTAGAGAACCATATGAATTGGAGGTAGTTAGTTACCTTTATACTTGTTGGCTGACATTTTGCTTTTACTTATTCCCTGGAGTAATGTGGCTGATTAAATACAGAGTCACATCCTCGAGTGCTATAAATTGGTACAGTTGAAGTGACTGAGCTCAGGATTCTGGCCAGAACCCTATGAATCCTGAAGTCGTAATTTTCTTTCACATATTACACCAATGCAGCCCCTGAATTCAGTAAAGTTAACCCTTATTTATAGAGCAGAATTTGTGCTATTATTTATTTAAAAAATGTTTCATAATGATAAATCCCTGATGTGAGGAAAGATTATTTTTCCTGCTGGAAAAAAAAAAAAAAAAGTAGGCAAGCCAAGAATATGTGTTCATAACACATGCAGCTGAATGCGATATATTGGCTATTAAAAAAGCTTCTCAGTAATATTAATTCTACTATTAACAAATAAAAGAGTAAAAAAATGGAGAGAGCAGTAAATATACTGTGAGGACACATATATTTAAATGCAATCTCCATCTTGTAAAAAAAAATGCGGAATGATAGTGTTTCACAGCATTGGCCTTTTTTCCAGTGTGTTAATGACCTTGAATTATCACCTTTCCACCAGCCTTTAAGTACACTAAGTCATTAATGACTCAGAACTGCTGTGTTAATAGAATATCCACATTTTAAACAATCCAAACAGACACTAAACAGGCTTGTTGTCAGACTTGAAGCCAATACTTGTCTAATGAGAAACCAACAAGCAGTTTGAATTAAGACTTGTGCATCCGTTCCTCGGCACTGGTCTTATTTCAATGTACAGACAGATAAAGAAATATTTCTCTAGTTTCCCTTTGATTCCTACACCCAGTCCAGGAGAAGGAGGGACTTCTCTTTGACTCTCACATGGGGCCATGGCATTGTCCCATCAGGGGATAAATGAGGCTCATCCTGAGACAGTGGCACAGAAGTAGTCTGAAGGCAAAGACATGAATGTTCAACATCAAGATGCAACTAATAGCATCATGGCTTGGTAAGTGTGGGTTCAAAAGTTTAACTGTGTTTTACGATACAGATCCTATTAGATATCTAACATAAATGGAAATGAGATGCATTATAACCTTTGGAAATACTTTGTATAGATACTCAACCCCAAAACTATAGGTATCTGTCTCCACGACTACTTCCACATTGATTATCATATATACTAGTCTGCTTCTCCTCTTATGAAAAATACCCCTTCCTTGAAAATAGCAGGTTAAAAAATCACATCAGTGGCACAGCCTAAATTTTTAACACCAGTGATATACCAGAATAAAATTAAATCTGGATGTGGTACCTTTATCTAATTTATATTCTTCCCAAATTATTCCATATTAGATTATCTGATGGGTTTTCAACTGAATATCAGCAAATAAGGCTCGAATCTTGGCCAGGAAAAAGAAGGGGAAAATATTAGATGAGAATAAGAATGTGAATACAATCTAACACATCCACCAAAACTTAACAGTTTGTAGTGAGAAGTAAGCAGTTTCTTGCGTATTGAATATAGACATATATATGAATATGCGTATATCTGTGGGGAGGATTGTGAGAGCAACTTCACTCTAAATACTCTAAATTCACTCTGATTCCTCTGAACTCAGCATTTAAATAGGAAATGGCAACAGACTCAGAATCTGTATTTCTCTGAATCCAGAACTGTGTGACACATTAGTTCTGAGTAAGATAAATGAGTTATTTTTTGAGAGATAACATTTAAAATTATGGGACAGAAGTGATTATTTTTCTTAATTGAAAAACTGCTGTGAAGCTTATTGGTAACAAATGGTATACCAGGATTAGCTGAACCAAATAACCAAGAGATAATGGCACTGAATATAAGTGGCATATAAAAATATAATTTTAATTGTGGTCTGCTCTCCTTGAAATAATTGATAGTAAACAAAATTTTATACATTCCTCCTGAGTAAATTTTTTTAATTACCTCTCATTTGGTGATGATTTGGATAATAAGCACCAGACAACATCTCATTATTTCCAGAAAGAAAATGTAACTGATGAACAAAACTTTTAATGCCGTTTTGTTAGATTAGGAAGACAGCTTTTTAAAATGTACCTTAAAACCCATTTAGCATCAGATGCCAGTTACTCCCCCATATATTTTTCTATCTAGCATGGAATGAAGGATTTTTACATCATTTTCCTCATTTCCTAGTCTCAGTGACAGTAATAGAGTGATGAGAGAGTATATTCCTTAACAGCAAAATTTGTAAGCCATGCTTTAGCTGCACTAGCTCAGCTAAAACCAACATGAGAGCTCTGATAATTGCAAAATAAATACTCCGTGTATCACTCTGGACAAAAAGAAAATGAGAATGCTGGAGTCTGACAAGTACACTCATGTGGTACACAGGTCTTGCTCCACACTATCACCTAAGGGACAAGCAGAACCCTGGCAGGAAAAAAAAAACCTGAAACCAAACTTCCTCACTTCCAAAGTTTTAATGGCTATTTCAGCTGGCTTAGATAGGTAAGATCATGAGGTGATTGTCACCTGCTAAGCAGAGGATCATCATCTTCTAAGTACAGGATTATAAGCCTCCAAAAATAGAGACCCTAGTCATGGTATCTACCTGATGGAGAGCATGGGCATCTGCACCCATCAGAAAGAGTGCAGAAAATGAGATGGAATTCCCAAGCAAACACGCATTTCTGGCTGCAGAGAGTGCCAGAATCTTTCACTATCATGGAAGATATTTACAAGTAGTATCAGCTTTCACCAGAAGTCTGTGGTGTTATATGTTAGCATTAGTAGACATGTGAATAAATGATCAGGACTACTGAAAGGGAGGAAAGAGCAGAAAAAAATAGCCATCAGAAAATAATAACTTACAAAAAGCACTTTTTACAGTTCTGTTGAAAGGACTTCTGAGTTGCTAGACTCAAATGACTACTGACAATGGCCATGTAAACATCACAGAGATAAGACTTCCAGTCCTGCTCAATCAATATCTTGCAATTATCAAGTTTAGTCTAAATAGTTTGACTGCCTTGATGCTAGTTATGAGTTATTTTGCTTACATTTACTTACTTTGCTTTTCTCTCTATTTTCCATTACTCTTATCAAATAAACTCAGTTTTATTTAAACTGATTGCATTTGGAGTCTGTTATGACCATTAACAGGAGGTTCCCAAGAGAGCCCAGAGCTGCCAGAGGTGCTGGCAACAGGCAGAGTGCCAGTAGGGAGGCACCAGAGGTGGGCTAGGAGGAAAGGAAAACCCCAGAGACCATGGAAAAAAAAACAAACAAACATGCCTGGAGGGTAGGAGTTCTCCTGCAAAATGATGGGATATAGAATTCAGAACTCAGATGAGTTCAGTTCCTCAGTAGGAGTGAATTAGACCCCATTATAAGCAGATCCTCATACAAACCACAAACAGAAGGAAACATACCTTTGATTTTGTATGAAAAATATGTGTGATTTACTGACTAGCTTTGAGTACTTTGTCACATTAACATGATTCACATAATGTTGCTGCTTTGTTAGACTGCTGAAAACTACAGCTAAGATAAACCAGTGTAGTTGTTAGGTGAAGAAGCAGCATATGCCTTGATTATAAGCATTAAACCTTCCATTTTCATGGAGCAAGAGGTTTTAAAGTGTTGTGCCTAAAAACAGACTTTGCAATGTAATTCTTCTCCCATTTTCCTTGTCTATTCTGGAGTGGCTGTGCAATCATAATGGATTTTGCAGTAGAACCTTGCAGAAACAGAAGCCCTTGTTCCATATTCAGGCTTCAGTGTGCTTCACTGAGTAAATGAGGCCCTGACCGTATTAATTACATTCACTGGGAAGCTCAACATGCTACCAGTGTCTCTGTAATTATTCAGTATGCTGAGTGTTATCATAGCAGCCATGTGGATCCATTCTCATTTTGCTTCTCTAAATGCTGCTGATCTAACCATTAGCATTGCTGCAATTCATTCTTCCAAGGAATAAGAGAAATAATAGAGTTTAATTCCACATCTCTTATTCAATTTTTCATGCTTTCTATCTATAACCTCTTTCTCTCATTACCTTTTACTAACTTGTTCATGAGTCTCCATGCCTAAATTAATTCTTATGGTTTACATATGATATGTAGAAGTAAAAACCTCATATATAAGATCAAGACTGTCAAATTACCTCACAAATATTTTTTGTCTGTGAAAAGATCTCTTCCATTTGGGAGTATTTGCACAGTAACACTAATGTTTTGAGATTCTTAAAGACTGTATAGACAGGCAAAGAAACAACCCTAACAAAAGAGAAAAAATGGGAAGAGTAGACAAAAGTATTCAAGCTATGGATATATGGTTTATCAGTCATTTGTTTTGTTTACTCTTTCACAATGACTGATTAGTTCCTGACTCGCATTATGTGAACTCAGTTACTGACAGCTGCAATGACTGGCATTTCTCAGACAGGAGAATAATGAAGAGCAAAAAATGAATGCTCCTTTGCATGTATGGTCATCATCCTTTTTAGCAATGATAAAAAGGACAAAAATAAAAGTCAGACATTGCAGAAATAATTGCATAAAGGCTGAAAACTATCTAAATGTTCAGAAGAAGTCAATAGGAATAGAATATGAAAATTGAAGTGACTGATGTGTTCACAAGTGCTGTTTTGCAGTATTCATGTAATTTTGTTCAGAGCCATTTGCATTACCTAGCATCACTCTGCAGCTATATTTTTTAATGAGGTGAGTATTATGCTTGATTCTTTTGTGTCAAAAATGTTTCAAGTAATCTTATTATATAATCTAAAAACTAATTTAAAATGATTCCCACCTAGCCATATTATAATGGAAACACTGAAGACAGAAATTCAAAACTACTGTTTCTTCTAATATTAAATTTTCCACACAGCTTTGCCAGAAATCTGCTTTTGCCACTCCCTATTCAGGTTCAGTTACCAAAGTTATACCAAAGAGCTAAGAAATGCTGAGAGTCAGCCTTTCTATTTTATTAAAGACTTGGCAATGTGAGGGTTAAAATTTTTGCTAGTGTAAACAGGTGTAAAATACTGTTTTGGCTTCAGTGATTATTGATAAACTTATCCAAAGTATCCTTCTCCAGCAGTTATAACATAAAAATATATAAGCCATTATTACATAAAATTAAAAGATTAATTAAACTAAATTCTAGCTTCACACTGAAAGATCCAGTCTGCCTATATGTAGTGAATATATGTTTGTGTAGGGAATATATTTGTACTTTAATGCATTTTCCATCTGTAGATACATTTATCCTCACATTTTTTGTTTTGTTCAAAGTTCTGGGATAAAATTTCCTCTGCAAAATGTCTTCATTAGAAGCAGCAGTTACCATAAAAAGGAAAATAATAGATAATAAAGGTAGCTCATTGTTGCATTTAAATGAATTAATAGAAAATTAATTCAAAAAAGATATGTTCTTGACTAAAAATTATTTTCTGTTTGGCTAAGAACTATTTTCTATTTTATAATCTTTCTTTTTAAAAGAAGGAATTGTTGTGAAACTAGCACTCCTAGTGCAATGACACAAGCTTTAAATATCCCCGCTGAGAAACGCTGAAGAAGAAACATCAATGGAAAACTCGTTCTTTTCATCTTTTATACCATTTTATCTTCTGATCTATCTTATTTTATGCATACTTCTGTGGTGAACCTCAAATTCAGCAGTACATATACAGCTCTATTTCTGTTAGCACTAGGATGATAAGATTCCAAGATTAATTAAAGTTCGACAAAGCCTCCTACCTAGAATATATTATATTTAAACCATTGTTGGTTTTTAAGCCTCTCATCTTCCACTGAGAAAGAGAGATGAGGGAAAATGAATTGGCTTACTGTTAAATGGAAGTGGGGACCTGCAACAAAGGACATTCCTGATGTAGGGGGAGCAAAGAAGATGGAGACAGACTGTTCTTGGTGGTCCTCAGTAACAGGAAAAATGCAATGGACACAAACTGGAACACTAAAGTTTTCTCCTGAGCATAAGATTTTTTTCACTCAATCTGTGGTCAAACACTTCAAAGGTGTCAGAGTTTGGTTGGTACTATAAGAATGACAGGCACCTTCTTGTCTCTCTAACTTTTCATGGAATAAAAAAATGGAAACAACCCCATTGAGATCAGGAGAGATAACTAATTAACTACAAATGATAAAGGAATGTAAGATAATGTGATATAAAACAGTTACAGGTAATAAATCAAACAAATTGGAGAGAAAATATGAAAATATAGGAAACAATGCATTTCCTTAAGTACTACTATCTTTGAGCTTTATTAAAATAAAATATATTAAATACCTTTTTGAGTGATGTTTCAGACATTTGCCTCAGGCTGTAAAGATAGTGTCTAAATTTCCTTCTTTCACATCTAAGCAGTGCAAAAGTAAGAGAAGGAATGATTATTTATATAAAAAGTAGTAGAAGAAATTATTTAAATATGCTTCAGCACACCTTATGCCCAATTTCTATAGATGTGCAAATGGTTTTGAACTGAAAAAAGAACAGGTTTCTACATTAATCATCCGGAGAAATACACTATTTTATAAATGGTTCTCTTCCCTTCAGCTTTCTGCCGAGTTTGAGTTTTAGAAATAGAATAGGAAGTGAAACTAAACACAGCAAACAGCTACAGGGAATGTGTTTATTAAATGAATTTTATAAGAAATATTTCCACACCCACAGCTTTCCTTTTATGTTCTCTCTATTTTTCTTATTTTAGGGTGTGCTTTTGAAAGCTATTTATCATCCTATTAAACTTCTTTCACCGCTCTCTTATCTGTCACTAAAATATAATCTCAACGAAATTTTCTGCAGTTCAATTACCAAGATCATTTAGTTTCTTTTTCTGATGTCAGTGCAGAAATAAGGAAATAAGATTAAACCCTGCTCCTCCTTTTCACCATTCTATACCTCTTTCCTTTTCATACAGATAAATGTGAAATTAGAAAGTTATATTTATTACATCATTTCTATGAGTTGAGACAGTGAGATATACACCACATTTATTTATTCCCTTAACAGCAGCCATTGTAACAGACATGAGCACCATGGAAGTTTTAAAGTGATTTAAACCAGAATTGCTGACACACTTGTACATATTCACATCAAGAATGGCCTACTGATTCAGGTGCTTTGTTTCCCTCTTGTCAGAGATGAATTCACATAACAGTGTCAGCTGAGCCAAAGCACCTTCCTGCAGTCAGTGTGTTCACATTGTCAAGATTTGCTGTTTCTAATTGCATCTTTCTTAATTCACAAGATTCTCTGTGAAATCTTATTTTTAAATTTCATGTAGTGAAAAAAAAAGTGTGATTTGTGAAGTGAGTTGCTCCTGAGTTATCAGGGAAGGAGGCTTGAGGTTTAGCTATGAAAGTCTTAGAGAGCTGACACAGATGGAAGAATTGCTACAGAAAGAAGGGAAGGAGAGGTCTAAGGGTAGGAAGATGTCAGTTTTCTTAACCTGAAAATGAAATTTCCTTGTGAAAATATTTCTTATCTTGCTAGGTAATACTCAGGGCCTTAAAGAAGTACCAAAGCATGAGGGATGTGAGTTCAAGCTACTGGCATTATCAGTCAGGGATCCTCGATGACTACCATAGATGGAGTTGGGACAGTAGAAATGAAGTTCTGTTAAAATATTCAAACAACTACAGCGGCTTTTAAAGTTAAATGAAATTCTAGGTCAAGAAACTTGACTTTAAATTACTTAATGTCTTCAGAAGAAGAATTTTTATACAGTTGGCCCTGGTATCAATATCTGATCCCTGAAGATATTCTGGAGTATATTTGTATCACAGAACTGTAGGGATTGGAAGGGACCTCTAGAGATCATGTAGTCCAACCTGTAGTCTTTCCTTCATTTTTCTAACATCCTTCCAAGGTCGTGATGCTTAGAAAAAAATTGAAATGCCCTTTTGGGGAACACATCCAAACTCTAATTTGAAGGGATGGATTTTCATGATGTCAAATATACATTCAAGTGTCTTCTTGTAGTTCACAAATTGTGCTGCTAAAGATTATTTTCTGAGTCGTTGCACTTAGCAAAAGAAAAACCACAACTATATTCATTCTTATCCTCCAACCCCTTGCCAAGTAACTTTTTCCCTTTTGTTTGCTTGATTTGCTAGATCCTCCATCAAAAACAAACCAAAACCAAACAATAACAAGGAATTAAAATGTAGTGCAATCTGAAATGAAAACAAACAGAAAGAGAAGATTGTTGTTCACCAGCTGAAATAATAAAAAAAAAGAGGGTGGGGAATGGGGGGTGGGGGTAGGAGAAGAAAAAAAAAAAGCACCACCACCATTTGCCCACCTCTGCCTTTAAAAAAATACTCCATATTTTGTCTGTACTCTCAACAAAATTATACTGTGCTGTAGTTCAATCAGTAGTTTCAATAACTACTTCAGTTCTCATGCACAGTGTACTTCAAATTCCCCACAGGACTGGTGGTATGATTTTCCACCTAGGAATGTCATTCAGTGATTTTAAAGCCTTGCTATATACAATATCATTAACTGGAGGAATGGTATGAATCAACACCATTACAATGAACCTTGTAAGCTGAGCTCTAGAGGAGCTTGTTTCTCAGAAGCTGAATTTTCAACAAACTACACAATACAACCCCAATATACATCAAGCAGTATACAGATAAAAATAATAAAGAAATGTTTGGATGTTTTAAGTTTAGTAGAACCACATTAAAAATACATTGAATAGAGCAATTTATTCTAAAAAGCCAGTGATAGATGGCATCAGGTTTTCTCATTTACATTCATTTTTATAGAAAATGTTAGCAATTTTCTTGTTGCATGGTATTTTCATTACTAAGTCAAAGAGCTATGATTGGCTTATTACTGGAAGAAAAGCTAGCATTTGTCTTTGTGATTGCAGTAACACTGAGAGATGTCAAAGATATATTAACATAATACTACCACTTACTAATGTCCAGCTCAAACATTCATTGTATGACTGCAATTTCTTTCATCTTGTAGTTCTGGAAATTACAAGTGTGAATACCACTACATAAATTAAATAGGAAACTAGAATAACTGTGAAAAGCAGTTTGTTGATTTAGTTATTCTTTTTCTGAAGATACTGTAAATGGAAAAATCTGAAGAGTAAGCACTGTACAATTCTCAAGTACTAGAAGAAGAAAAGTACCAAACCAGTTTTTGATGAGAGGATGATTTTCTTAGCTGATTTCTTGTAGCATCTAGGGATTTGATTTAGTAGTTGGGTAGGGAGAGTGATAGGAGGATGGTTGGACTAGATGATCTTGTAGGTCCTTTCCAACCTTATGAACCTTTGAACCTATGAATCTATGGCCCTGGAAGAAAATTGTTAGAAATCATTTTTACCAATACTGTTTGTGACTCTAGTTATGAAGGTCAGTCATTCCTAATGTTTGGTACATTTCACTTTAAGCATTTCATGCTATTTCAGTCATCTATGAAATGAGCATACTACAACCTAAATCTTTACAGCTTGTTCTTCCATTTTTAATTTTACTTTAATTTTGAGTAGCACCTCAGAGGCAGCAACAATGACATCTAGAAGTATTTGTATACAAAACCATTATCCATCAGGACTAGTTACCAGCTAAGAGCCAGCACAGTAAAGTAAAGTTTGAAGTAAAGTTTGGTTTTATCGCTTCTGTTGCCTCCTTCTTTATATCTGCATAATGGGATGATGTGGTGAGGTTTCCCATTGTAACTACAGCTTCAGAGGTGATCACAGCAACTGTCTCAAGACCACATGTATGCATGTTTTAAATCACAAAATCCCAAGGAAGAGTCATTCTTTGAATTGCTTCTTGTCAAGAAATGCTAGCAAATACCTATAACTTGACTCATACTAATTGTTTTACAAAATGCTCTGCCTTCCAATACTGTTTGAATTTCCTCTGCAGAGAAGCAGATTCTTTACGTGGCATGTTTGCTTACATGTTTTTCACTCTCATGCTCATTTTAAAATGGTTCCCATTAGTTTCGCATTTTGTATAAAGTTATGATTCATTTTTAACTTAATTTGCAGGTATATTCTCTGTGGTTCACTTAGTTGCTGATTCTTTGTTTCTTCATGCTTAATATTCTAAGTGCAGATATTATTAGTGATGTAACCTGTGCTGGTCAAGCACTACAGTGGAAATAGAGATTAGGTAAAAACTCAGTACTGAGTTTTTACCTATTTAAAGTCCTAGTTGGTTAAAAAGACAAATGGAGGAAATACCCAAATAAATGAAGATAGTAATTTGAGTCAAGATTAGTAGATTTGAAATTATTCTGAAGTTTTGTGATGGTTCAAATAGCAGATGTGAAGGGAAAGAGAAGTAAAGAAGGAGAAAAAGTGGAAGGGAGAGGAAGGGGGAGAGGGAAAGAGAAGAGGTGAAAGGAAAAAGAAAAAGGAAAGAAAAAAGTGTTTACATGCCTGTATGTCAAATGATTTTATTCATGTATAGATTACATACAGTATTAAAAATTGGGGAAGAGGGAGGGCAGTATTCCTAGATTAAAAGGAAATGTTTGGTTTTTTATATATTTGCATAGAGCGAGATTAGAATAAAAATATCTCCTAAGTCTGGAAGGTATAGATTTTGCTGCTGAAATTCTAGTAGGCTTAAGAAGAGCAATATTAACCCAGGTAATGGATTTCATGCTGTGCTCTAGTACATCAGGGAGAGCTATCTCTAGCTATTACTTGTTGAAAGGAAGATAAAGATTCCTATTTTCTAAATAGGAAACCCTGCCTCCAGTGAAGCAGGATTTCCAGCTTCACTTGAAAAGAAAGTGTCAAATTGTGCCAGATATAGGAAGAGATGATTTCAGTGGGAATTACTCAGATGTGGGGGAAGAAGGATTAGAATTTGACTCCATTCTACTTAAAAGATTTGATTTTGAAGTAACAACTGAAGACAAATCAATAATTCAGCAATTGCTTTATCAACAGCACATGGCTGTTTTTTAAGCCTATGTTTTCTCCTTTGTCAGTCTTACTCTGAGTCTGTGATTTGTACTGTATTACCTATCTGTCCTTAAAGTTTGGTGAGCTTCTCAGGCCAGTACATTCTGAGTTTCCAGATGTCAAATGTTTAAAACTCCAAAAGGCAAATGAATAATTCCCAAGTTATTTTCTAAATATCAAATAAAGTGCCTTGAAGGCACTTGCATGCAACAGTACAGGTTAGGGGATGATCTACTAGAGAGGAGCTCTGTGGAGAAGGTGATGGGTGTTCTGGTGGTTAGCAGGTTGGCCATGAGACAGTAGCATGCCCTTGTGGCCAAGAAGGCCAGTAGTATTGTGGGGTGCATTAAAAAGAGCATGGACAGCAGGGGGGTGACTGTCCCCCTCAACTCTGCCCCGGTGAGGCCATATTTAGAATATGGTGTCCAATTCTAGGCTCCTCAGCTCAAAAAGAAAAAAAAAAAGACTAAGATCTCCTAGAAGGAGTCCAGTGAAGACCAGAAAGACAGTAAAGGGCCTGGAGCACACCCCCTGTGAGGAAAGGCTGAGTAACCTAGGTCTGTTCAGCTTGGGGAAAAAAAGACTGATGGTGGGATCTGAAAACTATTTATAAATGTCTGAACAGAGGTAGGAGACAAAGGTATGAGCCCAGGTTCTTCTCAATGGTTTTAGAAGCAAAGAAGCCAGTGCAAACAAGGAGAGCGTAGAACCATTGTAACAAAAGAAAAATGAGTGCTCACCCACCTCTAAAGATCTATGTTAGCAGGGAAGGAACTCCAGAAAGGAGGGATCTCCAAGAAGAGATCCTTCATCAGTGGCAGTCAACCCTTAAATGAGGTCGAAGAATCACCTTCACCTGTGCTCCCAGGGCTGACCAGATCTTTCCTTCAGGTGCTCGTTCAGTGGTTCAGGCTGTGACTCAGCAGTTCCCATATAGTGGTGCATAGCAATCAGACAAGGAGTAATGTCCTAAAACTTGAACATAGGAAATTCCATACAAACCTGTGGAAGAACTTTATGGTAAAGGGGGACAGAGCACAGGAACAGGTTGCTCAGAGATGTTCTGGAGTCTTCTTCTATAGAGATGTTAAAGACCTGGCTGGACACCTACCTGTGTGATTTATTGTAGGGTACCTGACTTCACAGAAGGATTGGACTTGATCTCTTGATGTCCCATCCAACCCCTGCAACTCTGTGATTCTGAGAGGTCTTCTGTATCAAATGTTTTCTTCTTTCATGGGAGAATCACTTGGAAAGTTCTTTGCATCAATTTGTTTGAAAATGAGAACTAAAGCTGTTTACAGTTATGTGTACAAAAGTCTGTAATGTGACACACAGTACTAGACAAGATTTGGGACATTTCCTATAACCTTAAATACCTGTGGGCATAGGCAAAACTGCTGAAACGATTTGCAAAATATGTTTTCATGTGAAAGATTTTGTTCACAAACTAGGAAAACCCATAGAAGGAAAATCTTGAAAATTCTATAGCACCTACTTTGAGGTGAATCTTTCATAGTAAGTTCTCAGCCCATATAGAAAACCAGGAGCTTTGGTTTTCCAGGGCAACAAATTGCCTTAAATCTGAACTGGTCTGAGAAGATTCACAAAATAAGGTATTTTTCTAGAGTGAGTGTCTCTCTTTTCCTCTCTGGTAGGAACACTGTAAGCAAATTTGGACTACATCCAGGTATGGGACAGTTCTCCATTCAAGCACAAGAAGAGTCCTCAGCAAGGTAAGAAGCAGAGACCTACAGGGAGATCTGTGGGCATATTAATCAGCTAAGGTCTCAGGTAAACCTTTTCCAGGAAAGCAATACTTTGGGGTCTATCATCATTTCGTGCTATTTAAAGCAGATCCTGTTGATTCCATTAATCATCATGACAATAAAAATCACAGTAAATGAATCAGTACAAACTCTACTCTGTATTCTATGCAAAACTGTCTTTTATTAGTCTAGTGAGTATGGAAGGAAATACTCTTCAGCCTGTACATAATTATTTTGACAGTTCTTGTTTACTATTTTTATTTCTCAACCTTTTATTCAAACTCATTTTATAGTCCCATAAAATTTGATAAAAATTTATTTGGTGCTTTATCTAAATATTGATCAGTATTTTTATAGGGAAATTACTACGCCTTCTGCTTGAACAGCACGGAGTTATAAATTATTTTTTTAAATAATTTCTACATACTGTGAGTCCCATTTTATTTTATAATCTATAATACATTACTTTTTTACAATTAGTTTCCCCAAATGTGCCCAATATTTTTATCATTTATCTACAGTTCTACAAGAGTCTCATTCAAGTTATGTAGATTGTTAGTTGATAAGCACATATCAGTAGTAATTACTGCATAATAGCCAGATTGTAAACAGAAGTGAGGAGAGCTCTGCCTTGATAAGTGAAATAACTCTGAGATGTGATAACTCCAATGTGATATAACTCTGAGAAAATGGACTTGAAGTCTATAGCCTAGTAGTTAGTGTCAAGATATACCTCATTTTGTCAGTCTTATTTCTTTTAGTCACCATCCCATAGTTTTGTTAAGTTATTGATCATGGCTTTTTCTTTGAGAAAGTATCACTTATAAAACAAATAAATAAATAAATGCATCGTGTACTGTTGATCTAGATGTATTTTCTTTCTTCTTCCAGTGTAAAAGATGGGTAAAGAAAGATATTCAGAATCACTGTAATGCAGTATGACATCAGATGTTTTCACTGAGTGCATTGTTTAATTTTGTTTCAATTGGCTTATCGTTGAATAAGCTTCTTTCAAGAATGAATACAATGGCTTTGACTCTTCAGTAAAACCAATATATTTCACAATGATTTTTTTTCTGTTGAAGCATGGCTTTTCAGTGTTGGAATGTTACCCAGTTCCATGCAGAATTCCTATTCTGATATCAAGAGACAGATGCTTATCTTGTCTTCATCATTATGGTAACTGCAGGCACTGTTAAAAAATGTGTAGTTTATTCACTATATTAGATTGTTTGTCTTTTAAATACTAGCCATTTCTTGCTTCTAGCTATCTGTACTAGATTTTAAAATCCTTTTTGTATATTCCTTGAAGGGACCTTACTTGCCACAGTCGCGTCTCAGTCATCTTCTCAGCTAAACAGAGTTCTCTAAGACTTCTACAGTATATGAATTTTCTTATATTCATCTCCACTTTTTCAGTAAATTCACATAAGTATTTTTTTGTGTGTTTTATTCAGTAAATCAAACACTAGTTATCAAACCAAAATGTCGTCCTCAGTCTCATGGACCTTGTGTACTAACAAAAGCCAAGAGAGGGATGCAGAGGCAGAGTGCGAGTACAGAGAACCAAGGAACCATTGGGACACCAGAGCCATTATGATCAGCAGTTACCCCAGCACACTCCCAAAATCAACATGATGACTAATTAACTCAGCACACCCATAGACTGACAAGTTTTTTCGTAGTCATCATGGCAAAGGATAAATTTAATGAGGGATTTGAAGGAAGATAATAATGTAGCTTCACAAATGCTTACAGAGAGCTTCACTCAAGCATAAATAATTAGTGCTGATTATACTTAATATCTCCAGTGGGCGTGGAGGTGTTAAAGGTGTCTGAATTAGATAGTTTAAGTGCACCAGGCACACTGTTTTCTAACAGTTTGACAATATACTGTTGAAAGCACAACCAGCTTCTCCATGCAGTTAATTAGACAAGAGTCACATTATATTGTTTACAGTACTTTACAGCGTTATTCAGGAGCAGTAGAACTGGTGCTGCATAGGTTTTCCCTAAAATGTTGATAGATTATGGAAAGTGAACTATAGCAGAGTTGCTATATTTACTTTTCTCTGAATCTGGAAGTTTCTTGATAATGCATTGCCTTTTCTGGGTCATATTTAAGAATGGGAAATAATGTATTGATTTTGTCACGCCAGTGAAGAAATGCGAACCTGTCAACATCTGTAGTCACTCCATCGAGCATCCTGATCCTCCATCTTTCTGCCAGCTGTAAAGTGATGAAAAAATAGTCCCACTGGAGGAAAAAATAAAAATTGGACAATTAATCAACCTTCAGTATAACTTTAACTGTTTGACAGTATGTAATAAAATTGCTTTTTCTTTTTACAAAGAAATGTTCCCTTCTGATCTGAAACTAATCCATTCTGGCAGCAAGCTCCATTCAGTTACATAGCTGCAATAAGTTCAAGACAGTAGCAGCGTTTTAAGCAGAAATGATTTTAAAATAACTTGTGGGAATTTAATTTCTGATTAAACATTCTGTATTTCTTTTTGGATGGGATTTTTCTCTATCCAGTCTATAACTTTAGGTACAAATGCCATGGCTCACCACTCTTTGTGACCACTGATTGAGAGCTATAGCAAAATTCAGCAACCAAACAACAGAAATTTGACAAATTTCACGTGAATTATTGGGTAGCTTGTTGCAGCTTTTCTTGAATTGATACATAACAAAAATAAAATAAAATAATGTTGTGCTTCCCATGTCTGAACTGCTTTTCTGAGTTGTTGAGCTATGTCTGTAGGTAAGAGTAGAGCTAAATTTTTATCCATAGAGGGTTACTTGTTGTGTTGATATTGTTTTCAAATCTGAGCTCAGAGCATCCTGAGAGATTTTCAGTAGTGTTTCCCCAAGAATAAAAGACTGGCTAAGGCCAGAAAAAAAGGAAGGGAAAAGATCCACACAAATGATGGTGAATTGCTCTTATGCTGTAGAGAGGAAATGGGAGTAACAGAAGCAAAATGCATTGCTTCTGGGATATCTATTCTTTTGCAGCTATTCCAAATAGCTCTACTCCTTTTCAAACAGAAATTTCTTCAAGACGTTTGATTTCCAGAGGCCCATCAAGATTGGTTAAGAAATAGGCTATGGCTGTACTTGCACCTCCAGAAGGCTGCCTGTCTTGGTCAGCCCCTTTTGCCTATAACTTCAACTAGGTCTGCCTACATTTGTACGACATGAAAATGCTATCTTTTCTCCTTGCCACTCTATTCTTTATCAGATCCAAATCTGAATTTGGGGAGTTAGGAGGAAATATCTATACACTAATTATAATGCATGTTAGTTACAATTTCACTATACCTGGGCAGTCCTCAATGTAAAAGACATTATTTTCAAAGTGGAGTCCTAATTTATTGAAAATTTAGGTCTTAACTGTCAGTAGGAATTTTCCAAAATTGAATTGCAAATCTTGCTCCTAAATGCAGTAAAATTTTCCCCTAGCCTTAAATGTAATGCCTGACTTGCTCAGAGAGACCACCTTCATCTTTTGATAAGATGCTGAATTTTTTTTTCTTTCAGATGTTGCAAGTCTCTTGAGTTTGTGACTCACAACCAAGAGAGGCAACAAAAGGCAGCCAGGGGCAACAAAAAACAGCCAGAAACAGCTTATTGAATGCAAGACTGTAGCATTGACTAGTAAACAATTCCAGTCTTAAACAGTTTAAAATCAATATTGAGCCTTGAAGCACAGAAAATAAAAATAAAAAAAAAAGAAAATTAATTTTACCCATCTTAAATTTTCTAGCTTCAAAGTTTAGATACATACTTTTTGACTATATCCTTCCTCTGACTCAGAAAAAGTCATTGTAATCACTCAGTTCTGTCCTTCTGTGATACAGACTGATAAAAGATAACATCTGACTGGCCAACGTATGGTCTTAATTTTCTTAAAATTATTAGAGCAAGATAATAAAATATAAATAATACTGCTCATTAATAAGAACAATGGAATAATAGTCTGTATCTCTTCATGACTGTGATATTAATCCAATCATAGATTGATTTCTAGAAAAAAAAACAAGAGCTAGCTCTTTACATTATCTTCAGTCATCAATTGTTTCTAATTTATCACTTGTCCCTGGGGAGAATTTTCTTGCCTGGTGTTGCCTAATTAGACTTCAAAATTTCAAGTTTTAGCAGATTGTATTGTCATCTCTTTAAATGAAAATCTACTGTCTATTTAAATCAAGAGTCATTGTTCCATATTGGCTGATAGAAGGAAACAGTAGAGAAAACGTCTGAACTTCCTGCAGCTAATAGAGGGAATTAAAGAGGATGGACTTAGAGAATAGCTTCAGAGAGTTCACCTAACTTCAGCACTACTGTCACAAAACTCCTTTTGTTTTTGCTGTAAGTATTGCTGATTATGGAGAGAAAAACTTGTTTACTGATCCACTTAATATCTTTAAAATCCCTACCCTTTAATCCATCATTTTTGAAGTGACAACACTTCTCACCATCTCATCCATTACATACAGTACAAATGGAAACTTGCCAGAAAGCAGACTCATCTTGAAGAACATAGACATTGATGAAAATATATACAAAAGTCTGAAAGTGGGAGCTGAGCTAGTGAACTGTAGCACACTACATTTAAACCAGTGTAGAGGTTTGTTTTCTTTTACTTACTGCTGAAAAACAATTCACATTCACTCTACTTTGTTTTTCAGCTGTCAAAGTTAGAAGCAAATCGAGTTTATCCCTATTGTTTTTGTGCTTTTATTTGAAACCCCTTTATATTTGACATTTTAAAATCTACTGAACATAACTTTTTAGCATTCAAACTGAACTTAGAATGCTGAAGGAAAACATTGCAATGCATTTTGTCCATGCAAATTTAACCAAATCCAAACATTTGTAATGTAATAAGTTAAAATATTTGTTTTTCTAAATCAAATTCATTTTCCTCAAAAGTGTATTTCAAAATGAAAGCAAAATGTCTTTACTTTGGCATTTTAAACTGTGCTGTTGTTTACAATTAATTATGACTTTCCCTGAAGGTAATGTCCCAGATTATGCTGAATGTAATAATTCAGGCTTTGGAACTTCTGAAATTAGCATGAGTTGAAGAGTCAAGCAGGCCAGTATTGTTTCTATTCTGGAGATCAGTTTGTAAGAATTTTGTTGTTAGTTTGTTTTTGTTTGTTAGTTTGTTTTTGTTTGTTAGTTTGTTTTTTTGCCACACTGGGAAGAAATAATCTTTTTCCTCTCTACTTTCTACCAGACAAAAAAAGATCCTTGAAATCCTGAGTAAGGAGGAGGCAAGCATTAAGAGATAAAAGGACAGAACAGAGTGAGGAAACCATGCACGAAAGAAAGCAGCATCAAAGACTCATTCATTACGACCCTTGCATGGTAGTTATATTCCAGGCAGAAAGATTGCCTTTCCGATAGTGAGTCTCTACGTTTATCATCTGTTTGGATGCAAACTTGGGAAACTAGATGAAATGCATGAAGACGCAGATAAAACACGGTAGTAGATTATTCTCATTTACCTGCAGAGGATAACTAGTTAATTAAACTGATGATGACAAGACTACAGAGTTTGTGTACAGAATACATAATAATTCACAGAAGAAAGAACTGCTAAAATTACTACTATTCCTAAATAAGTCAGCAATATTGCACTGCTACTTCTTGTGTGGATGTATATATCCACTGCAAGACCTCATTGCAGCCTTCCAGTATTTAAAAGGGATTATAAAAAGGAGGGGAGTCTTTTTTACAAGGGTAGACAGTGGTAGGACAAGGGAGATTCTAGACTCAATGAGGGAAGGTTTAGATTGAATGTCAGGGGGAAGTTCTTCAGAGAGAGTGGTGAGGTGCTGGCACAGGCTGCCCAGAGAGGCTGTGGATGTGATCTGTCCCTGGAGGTGTTCAAGACCAGGTTGGATGGGGCCCTGGGTAATCTGGTCTAGTACCAGATCTGGAGTTTGGTGTCCCTGCCTGTGGCGGGGGGGTTGGAACTTGATGATGCTTGGAGAAAAGTCATTCTATGATTCTATTATACAGATATTAAAATATTATAATATCTATAAACAATTATATTTTTTTTCTAGAGAGATATAATTTGGGCAAATGTAATCAAGAACTGGAACTTCACAAACTGATTTACACAGTCCTAATGTCTTCTCTGATACATAGTTGCATCAGAGATAAAATAATCCCTTTTAATTTGGAGATTGAAAATATCTTTTCTTTGGTCTGGTTTTTCCGTGTAACATTTAAAATTCTTGCCTACAGTAAGGTTTCTTCTTCCTCAGAGAAATTTTATTTTAAATGAACTGTATGCTCACTGAGGAAAAATTACCCAGCCTAATAGAGCTCACTTTTTTCTATTCTCATGCTCTTCTTTCTGTATCACCGAGACAATTCAAATATATATATACATATATTTTAATATCACAGAACTGCCATGTTACTTTACTCTTCTTTCCATTTATATTTCAACCCTTTCAGAAAACATATTCCTGAGGGGGAAAAAAAAAAAAAAAAGAACAGTTTGCAAATGTAAATTAAAAGTTCACGTTATGTTTTCAAAGGCCATTGTTGACTTCTATAATTTTCTACTTTTTTTTTTTTTTTTTTTAAAATACAAATATTATTTGACAATTCCTGTGCATATCTATGATGGATCCCTAACTGTATAAATCTTAAAGATATTTATAGAATAAATTATCTAATTGCATATAATTCCCACCTAGAGCCGCATAAGAATCCATAGATAAACAATAAACCACAATTACATATATAAAAATATTTAGTTATCTATCAGTCATAGCACGATTTTATTCTGCATCTTGTTGCACTGATGTATGGAATAATGCTTTGGTACTTTCAGCACCATCAATCTGGCTACATGCGTATTATATTTGTTTGGAAATTTTGAATTCAAAAAGATGACAATTGTTTAATCTACATGTCTTCCTTTAAAAATATATAGATAAATATTCTCTGCATTTAATTTAAGAATGCATAAGTAGGCTTTTTTAAGCGCACAGTTAAAAAATCCTACCACCCAAACAGGTAGTGCAAAGAAGATTTATTATCTTCAAAATAAATTCATTCCAGCGAAGAACAAATATTTGCACAACCAGTCCAGATGAAGGCAAAGTACCTGATAAATTTAAGCTGCAGCTTCTTACCATATGGGGCTGCAAACATCCTCACAAATTTTTGTTTAGGTTCATATCTTCATCTAGTAATACCAATATGAATATCAAATATGTCCTACATTGCCAGCATTTATATATTATTAGCCTCTAAAACCTATGTCTACATAGAAAGTCGAGTATGACAAGCAGGATGATCTCTTATCATGATGCAAAGGCCAACATGGTGGTGCTGATCTTGTCAGCATCCTCCTCAGCATCAGAAGAAATGAAAAATCTGAACATCATCAGATGAGGAATAGATTGGAATAAAGTCTCCATGGATCTGGATGTCCTTTCCTGGTAAATTTAAACAGAGTAGGATAAAAGGAAGGTAGCTGTACTAACAACTGCAAATATCACATTAAAGAAAAACAGTGAATCCATGTTAACAGTTCCTGCCAATTTACTGTAATTGAATTAGATGCTCATTAGATTTTGTTAGTAAACAATGTAGGTAATTTTAAAAGATCATGGAAAACTGTATAAGTTAAGTTATTAAATCAAGTCTACATCCTGGAGGAATCTTTTGTAGTAGGGACACTTGATATTTGACCCAGATCCATTAAATTGAATTATTACATTAGAAATTCTTCAGAGTAAAATCTCTGGGACAGAGTTCTTTCCAGTCACTGTCTATAATTACAGCATGGCATCAGGAGTGAAGGTTGAAAAAGAAGAGCGACTTAAGAAACAGTGGAATAGAAGAGGAGTAATTGGGCAATGTGGAACATGAATTTCAAATATAAAGAGGCTGAAACTCTGCAGGAGTACAGCAGATGACTGAAAAAGTTCAAGGAAGATAATTGTATCTTTGTGAAGCCAAGGGAAAGTCCTGAAAAGAGAAATGGAGAAGGAAGGTTCTCTCATTTTAATATTGCAAGGTATGGGATTCATTTAATGATCAAGAGATAAATTATAAAGAGCAAGCTATGCAACACACTATGTTACTGAGATTTAGCAAGCATCACACTCCAAGTAGTGGGTTAATTTAGCACACATTTAAGAGTGTTGAGACAAATGCACTGTTTTGGGAGCTTTGAAAAGTCTTTAACTTAAGATAAGACTGTATTGGATATAAGAAATCTGTTAAAGGCTGTAAGAAACACACAACTAAGAAAGAAAGAGCACTAGATTTACATCTTGGATTAGATTTAGAAAAAGAATATAAAAGCACCAGTCTGCATTGAACTGTAATACTGGAAGGTAAAAAATAACCTGCAGTTGTGTTTCATGTCATAGAAATGACTCAAACAAAAAAGAATGCTAATTGACAATTCAAAACTGAATCAGGATAAGAAAGCAAGTATAACAAAAGAAAGCTAATAGTTATCGGTGCTAAATTTTCAGTGGAACCACTATATTAAAGGGAAGCTAATGTGTTATGTAAAACTTGGCAATAAAACGACTGAAACAGCATAAGAAGTACAAGTGTTAAAAAGAAGAGTAATTTCTGAGAACAGTACATATTTCAACATCCTTTAATTAATCTGAACATTATTAAAGTCCTTGTTTCATATACACCCATTGTTCATGAACAAGCTAACGTGGTATCTAAAAGTACAATAAACAATTTTGAAGATAGAGCATAGTCTTCTTTACACATGTAGGTAGGAAATGTTCTGATAGCTCACAAGAGAGATTCTTTCCATTGGGGAAAGTGAAGGTAAAATAAAGTCTTGAAAAGACAGAGTTTGAGTTGTTGCAGAAAAGGGAGCACATATTACAGGGCTGAAAGCATGTCAGACCCTAAATCTCATTGACAGAAGCTCTAGAGAAGAGACAGAAGGCTGAGAAGATGGAAAAAAGAAATGACAAAGAAAAGATAGGCCTAAATGAAACTGCAGAACAGTAGAGGTGTCACAAGGGGAACTTAAATGTAGTGCAGTCAAAAGGAAAAAATCGCACCACTCAGTGCTATAAAATTTAATTTTTTTGCTAACCAGCATGGATAGAGCAAGTTGGTAACACTTTCTATGCACAATACTCATGCATAGCACACAGGCACACCCTCACCAGCCTTGGTCTTGGATACAGCTGGGAGAGACACCACAGACTCAGGCAACAGAATGACCCACAACCAGCCAGCAGGCCTGAGCCTGGGCTTTCACACGGTGCTTCCAGATTTGGCTTTCCTACGTTGTGCTGAGAGGTCATTCAGGGAGATATTCCCTTCAGAGAGTTCTTGTTTTACCTGTTTATTGCTTTCTAACATAGATGGTTGGTATAATTTCCTAAAAGCCTCACTGTTCTGTCATGCCAGGACAAAAGTACTTTCAGCTTTCTCCATATTTAAAGCCAGCTAGCTGTTTCTACTTGTGTTTTCCTCACTGTCTAATATCTCATCCTAAATGTGTTATGTGACATAGCACTCTTAAGAACACTCTATGTTTCTTGATTTCTTTTCTACCCAGTGCTAAGCCAATAATTGTGGGCAGATGTAGTTCAGAGATTCTGGGTAAGGCTCCACCATAACCACTATTTGTGCTTGGTTTATTTTGCCCATATAGATCATTATCTTCTAATGAGTAAGAGCCAGGCAGATGTAGCCAAGTTCTCAGTTAACAGATCTGAGCAATCAGGTAGGCTTCAATCAAGGACACAAAAGAAAAACAATATTCTTAGAAAACTGAGAAGTTACATAAATAAAATTCAATCATAACACTGACACTTTAAAAAAATTACATTCAGATCAGATTCAGAGTGGAATTCAAAAATGCAATACATATTGCATATAAGAACATATAAAATTTATAAGTGGTCCACAGTTTACATGGATATTTTTGCAAGTGCTAGAAAATACTGGTTGGTTTTGGATTTTGATTCCTCTTAATGGGATAAAGAGTAGAAAATATAACCATTACAAATTTAATTTCACAGATAAATCAATACTTGCAAGATGTGTCATGAGTCAAAATAGTGACACACAGCAAATGAGTTTTAACACTTCAAAAATTATTTTATATATATTTCTTTAATTCTAAGAGACACACATTCGAATGCCAAAAATTAAAGCAAAACTACCTCAGACATTAAAAGGGCTTTTAAAAGACTGCTGTGCCAGCTCTTGGTCCTGGGAAGTTTTAGGGCAGTACCTTATTTATTTAAGTTCTCAATTCCTCGGTGTTATTTAGAAGAAAGAAAACAAAGATTTAGACCTGACTGCATTCTTATACAACCAATACTTTTGAAAACAGGACTACTGTGAACTCTTTTTAAATATACTGAAAAAAACAAGAAGGGTCATATTCTTTAAAAGTGTAATGACACATCTAACAGTGTGCATAAACCTGAAATGGGCCCAGAATCTAATTTTTTTTCTCATACTTTGTGGACCTTTTATCAGTATTTGCTAACTGAAGAACTTAAGGTCCTCTCAAAGGAACCTGCTTTTTCAGGTGTGCACAGAGGGTGCAAAGAAAATATATCTCTAAAGCTAAGTTCAGAGTAAACTGTGTAGCATGTCACAGAATCACAGAAATCACAGCATTATAGGTGTTGAAAGGTACCTCTAGAGATCATCTAGTCCAAGCTCTCTAGACCAGGTTGCACAGGCAGGGCATCCAGGTGCGTCTTGAGTGTCTCCAGAGAAGGAGCCTCTTCCAGTGCTCTGTCACCTGCACTGTGAAGAAGTTCCCATGCACATTTGTGCAGAACTTCTTATGCTTTAGTTTGTGGCCATTTCCCCTTATCCTATCGCCACATATTGCAGAGAAGAATCTAGCCTCATCCCATTGGCTCCAACTCCTTAGAAATTTATAGACATGGATCAGATCCCCACTGAGTCTTCTTTTTTTGTCCTTAGACTCTGAATTGCTTCTGAGTAGTAATTAATCCAGCGGTGAATAGTTCAAGGTTTAGGAAACCCCAAATAACAAATTAACTACTGACAAGTTCGGTTTTGCTATAAATGCTAGCAAGTATGTTTTGTATAAGTCAAGATCTATACAGGGCCTTCAGCTTCTATGCACTCTAGTTTTCTGAAAGTAAGGACTATTTAAATATCTGTACACAAGGTGGCTTTTTTTTTTTTTTTAATCTTAAAGACTTCCATTGTTCAGTCAAAAATTGTTCAGAAATGTTTTTCCTCTAAGCAAGTCCTAATGGCTGTCACTATGATTTAAAGTCTTCTACAGAATCTCTCACATAAGGTATGGCTGCCTAAATTACTTTGGACCTAATTTTAGATAAACCGCTATAGTGAGTGTTGAATAAATGCATGAGTAAGCAAAGAAAAGCAAAACAGATATTTAGCGTTTGTGACTGGTGTTATCTTTCCAGAGTATTTGAATAGAAGTAGTTTAGGTTTGTTAATTAGGTTCTACACAAAAAAAAATCATGTTCAAAGACATTACATTACATTCATCATCTCTCTAAAAGGCTTGTCATTGCATTACTACTGGCTAAAAAACAATGCAGATCAATGCCAGATGTATTTCTGTATAAGACACTTTCTCATTCCTTGGCACAATAAAGGCAAGTATAAGGTGAACACTCAGAATAAACATGCATTTAAACCAATTTTATGAAAAGAAAAGAAAAAAACATAGCAGTTAAATAAAAAAAAGAGGATGTGGAAGAAAAACTGAATTACTCCATACTGATATATATTAAAATTGTACATGCAAGTTGATCTACTGTGTGGATCTTTTTGTCAATAAACATTTGAGATTATTCAGTGTCCACTGGGTTTGGATATAATTTTTTGTCTGTTCTGTTAATTTTTTAAACAATATAATGCCGCAATATTAAAAATCTCTGGTTTTTAATTTTTCAATTTGAGGAAGGATCAAGCAAGTACAAGGAAGCATTGAACTGTGATGTCCCTGCACACTCATAGGTTTCCCAAACCCTGAGCCAGGGCATCCAGTATTCAGCCCAAGGCTTCTATGATATAAAAGCAGCTTATGTCTAGACCTAACACTTACACCAGAACAGGTGACTATAAAGGATCCTTTGTTTTAGTTTCAAGGTTGCAAATAGATGTTTCTCCACTATTTTTAGTGCCAGTTCAATTTCACCCTTTACTTTATCCAGTCAGAACCATAAGAATCAGATTATTTGTACTGGAAGTCACAGAACATCCAACTTTTATCTAACTTTCACCAACCACTGAAAATTGGTTTCTCAGAGCTATCATTCTGCTTGGCCAAATCCCTTTGAAATCAATGGGATTTTGAGAACAGAGTGGCTGAGATGGTGTCCCTGATCAATAAGGAGAGCAAATTTTGAATGTAGGTTAAAGATACAAGCGTCATAGGTCACAAGATGAACAATATTAAATACTCTACATTAGGATTTTTTTGTGCCTATCAAAAAAGCCTCAAAATCAATTAAAAGGAAATAAAAAATCCGCCTGTCTTCTATAAATAGGCAACAGCTGCAATTGATGTCTAAGCCATTATCTCTCATTAAGCTGAACTGAACTGCAGCTCAGTTCACACTGTACAAGCATAGGTGGGTCATGGAAGAGGCATAAACCTCACCTTGTAACTCTTGTCACAAGGTGATTTCTGATAGTTATCAATTTAAGCCTCCCGAAAACTGCTGCAATGTCGGTTCCAGTGACTGCACAGTTTTGAATTTCAGCTCTGGATCAGAAGGACTGGTGGAAGAGGCAGCCTGTCTTACACAGAGAGCAGTGGATAAGAAGGCTCAGCAGGGGAGAAAGCAGGTCTCATCCGCACCTTGTAGTCACAGTACCTCTGTGATACCCCGATTAGCAAATGATAGCTCAGCAACACTGTCACTTCTGGGCATCCTGAGCGCAGTTCAGCAGGAATGCAAGAAAAATCTCTTGCTGGGAGGTCAACTCTGGCAACATGGATGGCCAACACCAGCAAAAACCTAGCAGCTGAGCTTAGTCAGCTTATAGCCTGCAGAGCCATGGAAAACAGCGTACCCTAGTGGTCCACTCATTAATACCCTGGAGCTATTAGGGACATACTCAAAACCATCTGACACTAATCAGTGGTGTTCTTGGGTGACCAATCTGCAGTATGCCAGCTGGAAATCCTACCACTGTTATTACATGTATTGAAAAATACAAATTAAGCTGTCTTGTAACTATTTCCATCCAGCTGAGAATTCCAATTCTTTTGGAATGGGAATAGAGATCACCTCTCTGGGCAATGAATGACGCACAGCTTCGCTTTTACAAGTATGAAGATGCCAGTTTTGCAAACAACAGCATACTTTGATCTTTTCAGTAATAAAACACCAAGATCAATAAAGAATAGTTTCTTACACACATAATCATCGTGGTTATTTAGCATGTGATTTTTACAATGTTTATCCCAAGCAAGTACATTACATCTCTGTAGAATTTTCTGAAGATACAGTAAGTTGCAGAAATGTTATATAAAAGTATACTTATGGCAATGATTGACTCGTGGATGCCAGCCTGCTGTGCCAAGCTCTGCAGTAAACATTTTTTTCAAGCTCTGGGTAGACAGGACTTATCAATCTCCTGATGAGAGTGAAGTCTACCCTACAAAACCTGAGGCAGACTCCTGACAGTACAGTGAAAATAGCCACTCACTTGTAAGCCACTCAATTCCAATTGTTGGAACAATCCTGTGATGACATCAGGGGAGCAGATCATATACACCCACATCTTTGTAGCTTTCAGAGGTGTGCATGCAAGTACAGAGTCCTTGCCCGACTACTCAACCTCTGAAATTCACAGGATGACCACCTCGTCCCAGACTACTGTTAGTGGGGAGCTGAGCCAACTGGGAATTTCTTCTTGCCTGAGCATGTACTGTAAGAGCAGTGGAGACAGCTGGCACATCCTTTCTATGAAGTTGTATGGTAGCACATATATACATGGATTGCACATGGAACAGACAAGGAGGATAAAAGATTAATGCTGCGGCAAGGCTTGTGGAAAATAAGCATCCTCAAGAGCACTCCTGAAAGTGAGCATGCCTTAAGCCTTCTGCAAGCATGCTAGCAGCCTGCCGTGCAAATGCTGATGAGGATTCCCACTGCTGGTGCAGCTAGAGGGGAAGCTTCAGGGAACAGCATAGCACTGCATGGCTCCTGTGGACATTTCCACTTGTATAGGAGCTTTGGCCCAGGACATTAACACACATCATGATCACAGTGCACTGTCACAGAACATTTCATTCAGGAGAAGTGCCATAATGAGCACTCATATTAGAAAAGGGTTTATCTAACAAGCTGATCAGATCCCCCTTGGGTGACTGGGCCCTGATTCATCACTCTGTTGCTCTACCTTTGTAACAGATCAGCTTTAATTTGAAGCTATTTAATTCCACACGGAAAACCAGTGCAATACAGAAATAAATCAAGTGCACTGTATTTACATAAAGACTAATATCCACAGCCAGAGAAAACTGGAGTGGTTCTGCTGAAGTCAGTGAAGTTGTACTGATTTACACTAGCTCAAGTTCCACTTCAGTATTTTAGAAATAACAGTCTAAAAGACTCAAATAATATATACTAGAAGAACTCAGTCAAATTCATACACTGACTGAAGATACGACCTTCTATTGAAATGAGAATGCTAGAATTCCCCTTTGGTTTGTCAAAAACATTGAAAAGGGGTAACCAGGTTGTTGGTTGGCACGCTACTAACCCAGAGGCACAGTAGTTCAGATGCTGCATGCTATGTGGCTTCAGTTTGTGTAAGTTTTTATTCAGCAACACTAAAAGTATTTCAGAACCCTGACAGAATGGGTAGTAAGAAAGTAAACCTTCCTTATAGCAATCCTTTATCATGCATCTCTCACACTGCCAAATTTCAGAGTAAATGTTGCATATGGATTTTGCCTTCTGGAGCATGACATCTCACTTTTGTTGGCTTTTATTTATTTATTTATTTTTCCCTGTAGCTTCAATAAGTATTTCTCATGGCTCAGATACTCAAAAAGGGATAGGGAAAAACTGTGCAAATATAAAATTGAAAGCTCAATGGATTTCATAAGCTCTTAGCATTTTTTGAGTTTTCTTGGTTTAACTTCATTTCTGTGGAGAAGATAATTTAAGCAATAGCAGATGCATATACAATTTTTCAAACTGTAGGTGAGCTGCATTTGCACAGAGATGGAAAAAATAACAAATATCCATCCCATTTTTCCCCACTCTGTACTCCTTAAATCTCCATGTGTTATGATGACTGTTATTACTGGATTAGTGCATAGACTCCAACAATACATTAGGCACTTCGCAGAAATCAACCATGTTCAGAAATAGCATACAATCTCAGGCATACTTTCTGCAAATGCTCATGCTTGGAGAAAAATTCAGATGATACAGTTTTGTTTTTTTTTTAACTCAATGGGAATACTAATGTTAGTAAATTAACTCATAGATTAAAAATGCTTGCAGTGATAAATTTTGAATTTAAGTGAAATGTTGACCTTCTGAAGTTTAAGAAACAACTTGAGAACTTTGATTTTGGTGGTAATTCTACCACAAAGGCAACAGATGTGTAGGTACACTAAATAAATCAAATAAAAAAAGATGAAAATGTAAGTTCAGTTGTTCAGCTGAGGCACACAATTGCTATGATGATCCATTTAAATCTAGTCAAATGTTTTAGTGCTATTATTCTCCTTAAGAAAATCTACATTGCTGTGAAAAAATGAGAGACAACAGTCTCAAACAAGTCAGAAGAGTCTGTAGTATGAGGCTTTTTTTGTGTGCACCTATAATATAGGGATTTCTATGAAAAACTATAATCACTGAGAAGTCAGTGCCAATCAAACCAATGCAGGGAAGTTATTCTAAGCATAAGAAGGCACCACTAAAATGACATAATCATCAATAATTACAGTAATGACCTTGCTTGCATATGTCAGGGAAACCTGAGTCACTTCCAGTTTCAGTCAAACTGTAATTGATTAAATACCAAAAGAGCAACCTAACTGGATCAAATCAATTATTTTCACGTTTTTGTGGGATGTTTGAATGACTGTCTTCATACTTAAACTATTCATTGAGTTTGAAACCAGAGCTTTCAAAACAGAGTTAGAGGATGGTTTTGAAAGTAAAGAAAAAAAAACTAGTAGCACAGATCTCATTTTGATGCCATAAAATTTAAGAAACTTAAAATTTTTGCTCTAGAACTTCCTTTGTTCTCAGGATAAGAACAAAAAAAGATAAAAAGTAGATAAGGCATTGAAATCTCTGAAACTTATGAGTGTCTATCTTGTCCCTCATGGTTAAATTCAACTTGGCATGCCTACAATTCATGCCTGAATGTAAGTTGGTAGCAATTTCATCTATACTGCACCTGTATTTATCTAAATTGAAAATGTATAATGCAAAATTATGATCGTTGCATGTTGCATTCCAACTTACCTTGATTCAGTAAGACACAACATATGGTCATGTTATGCATTAACTGATACAAAATGATACTGCTGGAAAGGTATATTGCCTATTCTCTTTCAGATATCCAGTTCTCCAAAAGCAATATAAAATGCCTTATGCCTGAGTCTTTGGCATACAGATGGATTGTGGTAGCAGCTTGGAATCTATCTACTAATGAAGTCATATTATCCATAAGAGGTGTGTGAAGTATGTTCTACTGAATAGCATAAAAGGTCACAGTGGAGCATTCAGACAAAAAAAAAAAAAAAAGAGAGAGAGAGAGAGCTTAGGAACAGCAAACAAAATTGCTGTGAATTGCTGTGACGTGCACACTTCTGAATCATTTAATGTTCTGCCTTTTTTGTACTTTAACAGTGTTTGTGTCTATATTTTTCTTTCTGTTCACTCTCTACTTCATGATACTGAAGCTTTAATCTCACTGTTTCTTTGGTCTTTAAAGATTTCCCAAATACATTGTAATTCAAAGGAAGTACATGCTGGACATTTTTAATTTTTAAACCCACAAAACACTAAGTGCAGTTTTGAAATTACAAATACATAGGGATAGGCTCCAGTTTTGAATTCACTCCAATTCTAAGTACTTTGACAGCAGAAATTTGCTGTTAAGAGCAGGAATACATTCATAATGACATGCTGAAATTAAGCTTTTAACACCAATGGGTCACCAATGATCTAGATACCTTACATTTCCCAAATTTAGAAGACTTCACACTGAAGAAACATGTTTTTTCTATGGTTAAACAGCTGGGAGAGACGGCCTTCTTAGTCATGCCTTAGCATGACCATGCTGTGATGTCTGATCTCACCCTTTGGACATATTTTTGGTGAGGAAAAAATACTTCCCCCTCTCACATCACCCAGAATAAAAATAAATAAATAAATAAAGACTAGCTATGTGTAAACCAACTCCCCAAAAATCCAGCATTCTAATCAGCCAAGGAAAAAAAATAGGAGGAAAAAAAAATCAATAGACTGAAATCAAAAAGCAAACTGTTCCTTCTGTTCTCAATTCTGTGGGTGCAGGTGTGTCTATTAGAAAATAATCCCCAAACGTTCTCTTTTTGACAGGCTGATATGTTTGAGGATTTAAACTGCAGAGAATGAAAATGTCACACATACCTTTAGGCTTTTTCTGTAGAGCTGAGTTTGATGTGATTTGATGGCTCACAGGGCTGGTTTAGAACTACCATAGTCATGCTCAATACCTGACCTCCCAAGGACTTGCTGGTGGCCCAAAAGTACAAAGTATTCTGTGTACTTTCTTTTTCTGTCATCTGTCACCTTGGAACATGTGGAAGGAACGTATATCTAAATAAATTACAAAAAAAAAAAGTTTATTTACCTATGGATTCCACAGGATACTTATTAAATATCAATAAGCAATTAAAATAAAGAATAAAAGAATTAGAACTTTATCTGGTAAGTGAAAAAAACAGAGGTGGGATTTCTTGACATAGCTAAGATAGGCACAAACCTATTCCACTTCTGTTCTTAATGAGCCTGACCAGTTTACTTAGGGTGTACAACATAGGAAACAATCATTTATAGGACAAAATTAAGAACAAATTTTCTTTTCCCATTTCTAGCTTACTATACTGAAGATCTACTTCACACACATGACCAGTAGGAAAAAAAAAAAATGGCAACTGTAACAAGCACTGACTTTGTATTTGTGTGTGATTATAAGTGCCCAGATTTTGAAATTTATTTATATTATGCCATGCCTCTAGCTCAAACCAGAGCTCCAGCCCTGCAAACATATGTCCATGCCTCCCTTTACATAACCTCACATATGCCTAAATTTACGCAGCTACACTGTGACATCAAGCAAAATATTGAGAGAAAAATTGTGTTTATCCATACTTTGGGGACCAGAAATTCCTGAGAATCATTCAAAGAATGAGTTAAAGGTAATGTAAGATATCTAAAAAGAGGAATGGTAATTTTTTAAAAAACATGCCTGTGCTAGCGTGCAGAAGGCAGGCTCACATAGTCATATCACACAGCATTGCTGACAAACATCATCCAACAACATCAGGTAAAGAGGCTGCAGGGATGAGGTGCTGTGATTACAATAAGAAGAGAAAAGAGAAAAAAATGGGACAAATCGAATTATGTTTGGCAAATTGTTTGGAAGCAAGCCATCTTTTCCTTTCTGTCACCACTGAAATAAAAGTTAGGTGCTTTCATCTGTAACAGTGTTCACAAATCTGCAAAAACATATTTCCCCAAACAAAATTATTATTTAGGAGGTAAATTGAGGAAACAGCAATAATGCAATTATAACTGTTCACTCTGCCCTAACAAATAGCTAACTAATTGCCATCACTGCATTTCAATAACGCAGAGGATTTTTAAACAAAGAGGATCAGATTCATGAGTAGTGATTTCTGGCCTTGAAAGCCAGCTTGCCATTCCCTTCTCTACTCCCTAGGGCAATAACCAAATGATTTATTTAATCACAGTTTGCATGACTGGAGGTGCTGAGATGTGAAAAATTACAGATACACATTTTGGGGGCTAAATTATAGACATCTTCTGAAAACAACCCTCAGATATTATTTTTTATCATATTTTTTTGAGCTGATTTTCAGTGCTACAGAGAGTTTCTGGTGAAAATCTGGGTAAAACTCACGTTTTCTTCTTATTTCTGCCTTTATTTATTTATTTATTTATTTATTTATTTTTCTGTTTGGGACAACAAATGATCTTCTGCCAAGAAAGTTTACCTAAAGAGACACATCCTTCCCCAAGGTTTATTGCTTCCCTTTATGTTTAGCAGTAACCAAAAGCTGTTAGCATCTGAAGATAATTTGGGGATTAGTATGGAAACTCTGTATCTCTGAGCCAAGTCTTAAAACACAGCAATTCACAAAGTAAAGTCACTGTTCTTGAAGATCCTTTTAGGAACAGATGCATAGACTTAAATAGATAAACAAACATCTACCTTTTCCAGCAGTCACTCTACTGTTATGATCCTTGCTTTCAGGAACCATTCAGCCCACAAACTGGAGGCAGAGAGATACATCTCTCATCTTTAACAGCATTAAAAATTAAAAAAAAAATAAATGTGGGCAGGTTTATTTCTAACTCCCATTTTTAGAGGTTTTTGAGCCTGATCATCACCCCTACTTTCTTTTCTTTTCCTTCTAAGGGAAGCAGTGGTCCTAGAAATTCTTCAAAAATTAACTAAAATGCTTGAAATTTCCTCAGGAAAGAAAAGACTGATATTGTCTATACAATAACCTTACTTTGAATTTAGTTATTCATCTAGAGTCATTTGTCTTTAAAAGGATTTGATCTCATTCATTTCAGCATTGTTAATATTTTTCGCCATACTGTCTTGGATTGTGGTTTCACACTTAACAATGGAAGTAGCACTGCACAGCACATTAAGTTGCTTATTTTCTGTTAGACAGCACTGCTTTTCTTTCAGCTGTGAAATGTTACACTCTCTTTCTTCACATGGATGGAATAGATGCCACTAGGAAGAAAATATTGACTCTTATCTCTGCAAATATGTTTCAAAATATTGTGTCTAAGACAAGCATACAGCTGAAATATTTCTGGAAAACTATGAACTCAGTGCTGAAAGTATTTACTAGAATGAAATGTTTTACACTTGTGCATAATTTCCCACAAAACAGAAAAAAAACTGAGTCTGAAAGCTTATGGAATTAGAAAGAGTACACTAAATATCTACTGATTGGTATTGTGCCAACAAGGAACACAAGGGTGAGTCAAGTCAAAGTTAATGGTACTTTGCTAAAGTGAAGAGAAAGAGTGTTGATAATGCAATGAGAAAGAGGGTACTGTACTATTGGAAGTACTGTGATTGTTGTATGGCTAAGCAAAAAAGTTCATAGCCAACAGTGTAACAAATTTCCTGGAAACTATATGTAATTGTACTGAATTTATTTGGTACTTAACTTTTAAATTCGTTAGCCAAAATGATCCCAAAGTGGAATCACACATTTTTTGCTATTACTTCTTGACTGATTATGTAATTTGAAGTTGATTGGAATTGATTTTACTAGTGGAGCTAGAAGACTTAAGTGTTTATATCAAAATATGGTCTTGCCAGAAATTCAAAGAATATTTGATACATCTGAAATTCCTGGAGATAACTACACAGCTTAAATATGACAATCCTCATTAATCAACAGTTTTAAAATTTTACCATCCTAATCACACCTATTCTGACAATTTCTTTTAAGCTAGTGATTTAAGGCAAATGAAAGTTTATGGAAACTGCTAAACATTAGCTTCTACAAGTTATTCAAGTATATTTATATTGTGAAGTCTGGCCTGAAATGTAAAATATGTCTATGACAAATTCTGACAATGACAGCATTTTCAGAGAAGAAACTAAACAAGTCTTGTACAGCTGGATCTGCCTTGCAATTGTTTATACTGATATTTTTTCAATATATTTACATGGAGCCATAAAAATGAAAGTTGACTTGCTGCAGTGATCAGTTTAGATTAAAGAGATGGTGATTGTCATCAACTAGGAGTAACCTGAAATTAAAATGACCCTTTCAGTAGACTGTGACTCTTCAGACAAAGTAGGCTTTTTTTGCTTCACTTATCTCTCTAAAACTCAATATTTTATTGTTGGTCTTCACGAAGAGGCCTCCTTTGTGTAAAGCAATGTTCACAATTACTTATTGGTGACTTGTAATCAAAACACTTTAATACAAATTATTTTCCCATTATAGAACTGACTAGAGAATTAAAATTCCATTTCACAACAAATGTTGAGCTTCTAAACTTCTGTTTTCCTTCCTGACTCTGACAAAAATCAATTCTGCGAACATTTTCAGAAAAAAAAATTGTGTTATTCAGACTGCTATTTTCACTCTGTGCTTGGAAGTTCAGTGCTTATTTATCTGTAACTCTTTATTTTGAACTGACAAAAAAAAAAAATCACAAATTCAGATAATTCCCCTTTAAAATAAGCACATGACTTTAAAACTTCATGTTCTTCTTTCCCCTCCCTCTTTCAAGGGAAGTATTAACCAGCTCAATTAAAGATCCTCCAGGTTTTAAATTGATTTCCTATACACAAAATATGCCCCAGATACGGGGGTCAATCCTGCGTAACAACTTCATTAATGACCTATAGGACACAGTGTACTTTCTTCACCATCTTTTTGTGCAGATGACACAGAACTGGGAGAAGTAACTAATATGTCAGCCATGCTGCCATGCAGCGGGACCTCAATGTGACGGTGAAATGGGTTGACTGGCTGTGATGCTCAACAGAGGAAAATGCAGAATCCCACCTTCATAGCAAAATAGTACGAGGCACCAGAAAAGATTTGGGCCAGTAAGACTTGAAAGCAGTTTTGAAGAAAAAGCCCTGAGACCCCTGGTAGACTTTAAGTTGACCATGAGCAAGAAATGTGCCCTAGTGACGAAGAAGGCCAGAAGCCTCCTGGACTTCATTAGGAGGATCTCCAAATGTCTCATACAGCCTGAACCACTGAATTATCCCATGAAAATGCAATTTCAGCTGCATTACTTTGTGAATGTCCCAGCAGAAGTAGAACATCTCTTTCTTTTAATATGTGACTTCCTTCCATTTTCCCTAGTGATCTTGTATACCTTGCTGGAGTTTTGGTGTATGAGTGCTGCCCCATGTGAATCAAGAATATGTGCTTTCCTCTAGTGACAGGATGTTATTTAAACTTTTTCAGTTAGCTGACCTGTTGCTTCCAACTCTGCAATATCACCATACTGAAATATTTAGTAAGGTGCCAGAGGAGGAAGGTAATGTCCTATTCATCATCTGACTTTTAGGCAACCAGTTCACCCAGGAATTGTCATCTGAAGTAAATCAACTGGCTTTAAAAAGTGCATGTAAATCTCAGATTGTTTTTCCACAGAGGATGTTGCACCTAGTAAACAAATTGGAATGAAGCTTATATTCCTGTAAGCCATTAAAACAACACTGGCATCCCGGTAGGGCAAGAAACATACAGCCAAATTAATTTATAACTAAGGATTTATCTACTTGGCATGGGAATTTAAGGGGGGGGGGGGGGAAGATAAAAATAAAAGAAAACTCAAGAGCTAAGGCTTAAAGACAAGAGAATCTCATAGGACAAGTTTCTCTTTCTTTGTCTCTTAGAACAGTGCACATTTAATATTTCTGGGGGATTTTTTTTCCCTCTCAAGATTTTTTACTTCTTTGTTCCACCATACTCACTAAAATGATTTTCTATGTAACAGCAAAGGTTGAAGAGTACGAACATTCCTTTATCTTCAGGACGTCAAGGTGCATGCAGGTTCCCTCTGGGCTACCTGCAGGGAAAAGGCAGTGGCCTGTGCAATAAGCAGACGTTCACAAAAGTACTTCAGGCCTTCATGAACCTCATGGGAGGAAGAAACCTTCAGGCTTCTGAAGCCCAGAAGAAGAGCAGGGAGGCTGATAACTTCAGGCCTCAGTAGCTCTGTGCTAAATACTATCAAGAAAAAGAGATGCTCTGAGAAGTGACAAGGGAAAAATAAGAGAAAGAATGAAAATCAGCAGAAGAACTGTCATTAATTTATATTTAACCAAGGTTACAATCGTATGACTATTGATATATTGCTATTTTTACAGTATTTTGAAGTAATCTTTGCTAGCATTTACCAATTCTGTGACCAGCATACATTTACAGGTATGTTCCCAAGCCTTCCTTTTCAGATATTAACCACTGATTCCTCTAGCAGAAATTCTCCGAGTGCTGCTTTTCAGTTACTTCTCAGTAACACGATTTGTTTATATTACACTACAGGCCATGTTACTTCAGGAGGAATCAATTAAGTGTACTCTATCCAGCACTAAATATGAGAAAAGGAACATCATCTATGGCATGTGATCTGCTTTGGCACAAGGTTTTGGCATACTTTCTGAAGGAAGTACTCATTACCCATCTATATCCTCTCATTCATCAGGTACAGCAGGAATTTTTATTTTCATTTTACATTCCTTAGCTATCCTCAGACATATGGTGCAAAGTACAAGGTAGATAATTGAATTTTCATTGTTTTACTGACATTTCTCATCTCATGCTGACAGCAAATATTGAACAGCTAGTGAGAGCCTGTTATTGAGCAAACTGGTCCCACCATGAGGAGAAACCAGGGAAAGCAAACTTTAAAATCAAGTCACTCCCTTACAGAGCAGTGCTTGGGAACCTATAATGAGAAAGGCATGAGGACTCACAGTTGTTTCCATGCACTCTGGACAATACTTTTTAAGAGCCTTGGTTTCTTCTATGACTCTTTTAAGAGAAGAGGATGTTTGTGATTCACCTCTGTACTGCTTCCATAAAAACAGACAGCTCTGGAGTGATGCAATAATTTTTCATTTTCATTTCCAATCTGCTTCCCAATGATCTAAATATTCTTCAGATGAGATTCAGTAGCATGTTTTATGATACAAATTTCCAGTATTCTGGGATGCATAACAGCCCAACTGCTTTGGTTTGCGATGACCTATGTCCCACCTGGATCACCAGCTGTTCCTCCCATCTTTCTGTGACTTTCCTTTCTTCCTCACTGGCTTTATCTGACATCTCACATTGTTTCCAAAATATTTCCAAATAGTTTTCATGTTGAGTAACAGCTCTCTTTGTTATAGCTATTGTATATCTTTTTCTCTCTCTGTACTGCATTTTTTACAATCTAGGGTACAGTCTGTTAGGGGAATGTTATGGGAAAAATATTTAATTTCCCTTTTTTTTCAGACTCAATTGCATCTTTTGCAAATCATGTTTCTATCTCACTAGATATACTGCTGCTGATATACTCCTATGAAAACCTACTTCTATTAGGACTATTTGTGTTTCTGGAATCTTGTGTTTAAATGCTAATAACATCTAAGTGACACCTTTACATTTTAACAGCTTAGGAATCTCCCAGAAATCAAAGTAAAAGTCTACTCAATTATGTTCCTCAAAAAAAATCTACAGTTTTAAATTAAACCATTTAATTTAGATATAAAGTTTCACCTGATAATAATAATCCTGAAAATATGCATCTTCTTTTTGACTAATAGATACAAATTATCCATCATTCTACATCTGATATTAATACTAATATTGGTGTCATACTACTGAAATGAACTCCTTGCTTGTGAAGTGTTATCATTGCAGACATCTGGCAAATTTGTTGTTAACTTCTGACACAATTGATATGACATTTATTATTACAATATTCTGTTTCAACAAAAGAGTGCCCATTTCCCAGTGATGAACCATTTTAATGATTTTGTGTAGGAACATAGATAATGAAAAATAATGACAAGAGACTTATAAATTCATTTTTCTTTTTTTCCCATTCCAGCAGTTCACATTGCAATATTGCAAAATGATGTCTTATGAAGATGACACACAGGTACACCTCAGTCTCTTTCAGGCTGCTTAACACAAATAGGAAAAATTATGCCAGTATCAGGAGAATGTCCTACAATGCTTGGGTTGTCCAGCAAATAAAAGCATTAGAATAATTTATTCTTTCCATTACATTTGACACATGCATTATGTGAAGCATTCATCTTTCCCAGTTACGGTTCTCTCTTGATACAAACATCCAAATGAGGAAATGAAAGCTCTAACTAAGCCTGAATTTTAAAATCAGACTAATATTACTTCAAGGTTTTAGAATATGCATAAAACGCTAGCATTACAGTTGAAACTTCTTATTATCACCGACACTCTATTGTATTTTTTCTTGAGCAACAGCATGTGGCAATTATCCAAAAATATGGAAGATCAGAATATGGAAATGGTCATGCTTGCTCAGTATATTTGCCTCATTGTGTCCTGTCTCTATTAATAATAGTTAATGTCAGATGTTTCCAAAGGAAGTATGAGAATGCTGTGTTTCTGTAAGGTGCTTATCAGACACTTTTTCCTTAAGTCCTTACATTTAAGGGGTTTAATTATATGCCACAGTGTGAACTGTTATGTTCCCTTCTATCTTACTGTACCTTCCACAATGTGGAAAATGATTCAACAGTTGTGCGAATTCTGTGCTCAGCAACCTGGCTGCTTTTTTGGGCAGTAGAAGGAGACAGGTTTTGATCCCTGTTCCCTTGCCACTTCCTGTCTTTTGAACTACGACTGTTTTTTCATTGTTGTTGTTGCTGTTTTCCATTTATTTTTTTAAGGTAAAGCAACTGATGGTAATGGAGAAGGTGCCGAATGGCACTGTGCATTAGCCTGACATTTCCTAGTTTCAGGTTAGATTACCTAATTTTTTTTCTTAATATGCTTAATGTGCTGATAGACTTTAAATGCACAATTCATTTTCAATAATTATGTTGATAATTTCAAAGTTTTTTCATTCTCTGACTGCACAGAAATGCAAGAATAATCTTTAGCATCTATTTGCTTCACCTGTAACATATTTTGTTGTAGGTTTGTTTTTCTTTTTTTCCTGGCAGGAGGGTGTTAATTGCCCTTTTTATTTATTTCAGCCACTTAAACTTATTCTAAAGCATGGTTCAGTGACTAGATCTATTTTGGACAGCATCCACATGATTTCAAGTTATAGAGACATTCACTACTGTTGAGTCCCACAGGGTGGTAGATGAAGCTTTTGAAACCCTTATTTTATTAGGTCAGTATTTAGAATGCTTTTTAGTTAGTTAGGGGGTTTTTTGTTTTTTTTCTTTTTTTTTTTCAAAAACCTATAAAGCATTCAGTCTTTGGAACTTAAAACTTAATTTAGCCGTTTAGTCTAGCATGTCCCACTAGAGCACTTCCAGGACTCTAAACATAGAGACGAGAAAAAGAACAGTCCTGCAAAATGATAAAGTCCAGCACTTTGCTGAACGGTCTTGTAAGCACAATAATACCTGAAACAAAATACTTGTGGAAAGTATGTAATTCGTCTGTGCTCTAGGAAGCACACAATACAGCCCAAGAGCAGTGTAAGTGGCATACTGTTCTGCACTGAACTCATGAGAGAGTCTCACAGCAATATACTGGGAGTCCTGGGAAAAAAAAAAAAATCCAGGAGAGTTTTGAAGGATGTGGAAAGCAAAAAGCAGAAAGGCTCATTCATGCTCAGAGGATAGCACTGAAAAAAAAAAAAAAAAAAAAGATTGAAAGTGGCAGTATAAGAGAGATAGAAGGAACAGTTATGTAAAAGATATTGGCTGAATGGAAATGGGTTAGCCATGGAAATCTTCTTCTGGGACTGAACCATGGAAGCAGTCTGTTTCCAACTATGTTTTGGGTCGGTAATGGGAAAACTGGTCACAAACAGCTATATTTGTTCTCCCCGAGGACAAGCTCAAAAAAGAAAAGCTATTGAAACAGCTCATACCAAGCTACAAAAGAATGAAGGAGAAAACTGAAAGGAATTAATATGAGGAGGAGAAAACTGAAGTGAAGAAAAATTCAGGGAAAATAGAGGGAAGTCGCAATGAATTCTGCCTTGCAAATGAATCCTGATTTGAGTGGAAAGGATTAGATTTTGGATGGGAGCCCTCAGATTCTGAATATAATTTCTTAGCAAACATGGTATAACTTCATATGTAATTTTACTCAATACATTACCTTTAAGCTTATTTCATTGTGGAAAAATAAGTATAGGTTGCTTATTTTCATGTGGATACTGAACAATTCATCTGTGTTAAACTCAGTATCAATATCTGAAATATCTTTATCACCAGTAACAAGAAAGCTGTACTGAAAAACATTAATAAGCCAAACATTTCTTTACTTTGCCAAAGTAATTGACAGATTTCTATTTTGAATAGTGCAGCAATTAAAGCTGAGTTGATACAGGGCAATTTTAGTACAAAGCAGTTTTCCATGCTTGCTCTAACAGAACATAGAACAAACAAAATGGAAATATGAAATAAATGCCATCCATTATTCTTTTAATACCATCACCCTATCTTGCTGACTAGCAAGTCCACTAACACCAGATCTTAAATCATACATAAGCTGATGCAAATACTCTGATGTCTAACCCATAACATCTATATGCAATAAATTCTATTAACCCATATCATGTTTTTTTTCTGAGGATAAATATTGCCAGACTACAAATCTTTCACTAAACAGACATTTCAAAATTGCTAGGAAGGAGTCAACATGATTTCATTCTGAATCAGTCAGGATCACATTAGGATTGTGATACAGTTCATTACTTGTGAGACGTTACATGGCATTAGAGAATTCTATGGGCTTAATTTGACATTAAGCCATCAAACTATGTAAAATATTATAAGAAAACTAACTTCAAATATATTTACCTTCCAAATATATCTAAACTATCTACACACACGTACTTCCTGAGCCCATAGATGTAGAATACATAGATATCTTAATAGAACCAAAAGAAGTATTAATATTAACCCTTAGTTCTTCTTAATCATTTAACTCACAATTAAATGTCAGGAAAAAACAGAAAAACTTTAGTATAGCAGTTATTGCTACTGGGTCTTATTGCTACTGGTCCTCTATGCAAAGTTTCATATTAAAACAGTACAAATGGTTTGCTATCATTTATATGGAGAATGTCTTTTGTCGACCATAAATTACTGTTAGGAATTCAGAATATTTCAGTTTTAATTTCAGCATATTTTAGCCTTTGAATTGCATGCAAGTTTCATCTATGCTTCAGTCTGAGCATTGTTCTAACTAACCAAAATAATTAATACATGATTGTATACAACATCAATTAAAAAAAGAACCAGTCAGATCAAAGGCAAGAGACCTGAACTAAGACAAAGTACTTCAGATGAACTCCAGATAGATTAAAATCTCTCCATCAGGTTCGCCTGTTAAATTAGCACTACAGGAATTGTGCCTTTTGTCTGTAATGTCTGGAAATGGGGACACTTTGGAGTATCAGCAGGGCACAGGACTGCCTGCCACACTACTCAGGACCTTTGGTTCTACTGAAATCTATTAAAAATCTCTCTTTGCTTCCAGCAGGTTAGTAGGAATGAAAACACTGAATCTTCTTATTCAGTGTTTTCTGCCTGTGCCCCATCTGAATCTGCTCATTACTATCAGTGCATCTAACTTGGAGATTTTTTCAGGTAGAGGTTCTCAGAACTATGCACCATTCACAGGTATAATTGTTTTCCCATTATTTTAACTTCTCTTTTGTTGCATGATAACAGATACATTACACTAGTCTCCCTATATTTATTAATTTCTCCTTTTCCTTTGCAAAGGATACTCCTTTTGAATAAAGACCTGCTTAAGTCAGACTATTTTTATTCCTATTTATCATTTTCTGTGTTCACTGTTCTGTCAACTTCATGGAAAGTCTTCGTACTTTTCACCTTCTATCTGCATCAGACTCTGTTAGGCTTCTCTGTGTGTGGCCTGGCCTTCAGAAGAGGAAAGCACTGAAGGAATGAAGGCATCAGCCTGGAATTTGCTATGGGATGGAGTGATCCAGGCCTGAATACAGCTATCATGTAATTTTAGGCAACAAATACCACCAGTACATGTTGGCTGAAACATGTGTGAGCATTTTACTTACTGGTTTTTCTTTGGACCCAGGTACTGCTGCACTTGAAATGTTTTGATGTGAATCACAGAATCACAAAATCACTGAATTGTAGGGGTTGGAAGGGACCTCTAGAGATCATGGAGTCCAACCCCACTGCCAAAGCAGCTCCCTAGCCCAGGTTGCACAGGTAGGTGTCCAGGTGGGTCTTTAATGTATCCAGAGGAGACTCCACAACCCCCTGGGCAGCCTGTGCCTGTTCTCTGTCACCTTTACTGTGAAGAAGTTCCCAGACACATTTTGTGTGGAACTTCCTATGCTTCAGTTTGTGGCCATTTCCCCTTGTCCTATGACCATACACAGCTGAGAAGAGTCCAGCCTTGTCCTTTTGCCTCCCTCTCCTTAGACATTTATAGACGTGGATCAGCTCCTGTAAGAGACTATTATTTTATACCAGTGACTCAAAGTTTGCTGTTGCTGATGAACATGTCCGAACGTGTCCAAGCAAGTCCTGGGCAAGGGTTGCGAAATCCTTTGTCTAAGGGATAAGCAGATGGGCATGTCTGGGGCAATGAAAGAGAGATAAGCTGCAGCTCATTGGCTGCTGAACACTCTTTTGTGTCGTACTCATCTCCATGGGGAGATAGCCATCTCAGGAGATGCTTACCTGGCATCCTAGTACAGGATTTGTCACGTAGGCAAGAAAAATGGAAGATAAAAGGATCGACTACCATGAGATTTGGGGGTGCTCTTCCATCAGAAACCTCATGAGCTGATCCCTGCTGCTGAACTCCCTCCTGGGCCTGCTGTCTGAGACATGCTGCTTTCTCCTGGACCTCGCCGCTCCTTCGAGGTGTTCTACCGTCTGAACCCTCATGAGCTGATCACTGTTCGCTGCTGCCCCTCCCTCTGCTGACCCCTCGCTGCTTCTCCGGTGCTGGCTGACGCTGTTCCTGTGCTGACCCTGCACTGTTTCTCTTTCCTATCTTTCCTATCGCTCGCATTCCCTTCCCCATCTCCCTTATTGGTAACAGTGTCCGCCTTCCCCTTCCCCATCTCCCTTGTCAATATTGGTAATAAACTGGTCAGACCAACATTTGAACCGTTGCTTCTTAATCTCATTCCGGGTATGCACATAATCTAAGAACCTCGTCTCCCTGCTTTATATTGGAGAGTGACTGCTTATCTCTGAGTCTTCTTTTTTCAAGGCTGAATGGACCCAGTTCTCTCATCCTTTCTTCATAAGGGAGGTGTTCCAAGCCCTTTATCATGTACTTATCCAGTGGAAACAATAAGAAACTACTTACTTAAAGATACTTGTGTCTTAGAGCACTAGTCAAAGTACAGCTATAAACATGGGTAACAATCAAGCTGTGTGTATGTAGACTACACCATTTTTATTAATGCGTATATAACTTTCCTTTTATTTTCATCTTCATCTCCATATTTTACACATTTTGTGGTTTGCTACAAATTTTATTCATATTACAAAATTTAGCAAATCAAAAAGTCAAGATTTCCAATTTCTGTTTCTTGTACAACGTGGCTTTCCTGCTTATCAGAGAGCTGATGGACGACAGTGTTAGCTTTGTAAACAGTCTAAAGAGAAGACATGAAAGCCAAGTCTAAAGATGTGAAAAGTACCTGGTAACTGCAAAAACTGTAATCATCAATATTGCCTAAAAGGTAAAAGTCAATCTGATATTTCTACCATGTTTTTACGTTTTGCTGTGTTAGTTCACGGAATCACAGAATCATAGAATCATAGAAAGGAAGGGACAAGATCACTGAGCCTGTGTAAAAAGTCCATCTGCCTCATGTTTATAAACTCTCTTCAAAAACTGGAAGGCTGCAATCAGATCTCAACACAGTCTTTTCTCCTCTAAGCTAAACAAGGTCACCTCCCTCAACCTGCCTTCATAGGAGAGGTGTTCCAACCCTTTGATTATTTTCATGATCCTCCTCTAGACTAACTCCAATGTCTCTTCAGCCTTCTTGTGCTGGGAACCCCAGACTCCAGATGGAACCTGACAAGGAAAGAGCAGAGGGCAGCAATCACCTCCCTTGATGTTCTGGCCTTTCTATTGATGAAGAAGTTCATGAGCTTTTCTTTTTTTTAAATGCAGTGTCTTGCATATTTTTGTTTCAGAAGCTAGAGCTATAAGAAACTTCATGAAGTGTACATTAAATTCAAACTGCAAGCATTATCAGCACTAAGTAATTCTGATTCCAACTGCTCAGGACTCAAAACTCCCATTAAAGAAATTCTATTCCATGTGCAAAATAACCACAGGACTTCTCAAAAGCTGTTTTTCCCAGTGTGTATTTTAAACATCATTTCTATTCGGAACAGTCAAAACCAACACATCTTCTCCCCATGTGTATACAATGCCACTTTGCTCCCTTCAGTGAAGAAAATAAGTGTCTAATGCCTTTTATTTCTACTGGCCCTGAAAAACTAACCCTTCAGAAATGGCTGACACATGACTTGTTATTACCTGGGCAATCATAAGTTATTTGCCCAGTTTTCATTGAGTGACCAAGCCGTCATGTGAATGCAATTGCGTTAAGATGAAGGAATGGTTGGAACAGAAGATATAATCTTTTTATGTATTTTATCAGGAAAAAAAATGATATAATGTTATGTTACTTGACTTTTGAGATCAGATTGAGTTTGCAGGACTCAAAGCTGGAAAAAGTCTTGTTTTCCAACCTGTTAAAATGAACTCTTTCAATTTGGAACCAATTCAAGGACAATAAATGCAGAACATTATGATGCTATTTCTACAGAATCACTTTTCAAGTCTGGAACTACACTTTGAAGTCAAATTTGTCAAAACATGTCAAGAAATGATGAAGTACCAATGGAGTCTGTACAGCACAAACTGAAGCAAGTCATATCCTTCCATTAATTCACCCTCTCAGTCTAAATCTCTTCCCTGTTCAGTGTCAGAAGATTACTGAGGTTCAGCACTGTCAGCTGTCCTTACCTAAAGCAGATTCACCTCCTGGTCTCAGTGTGTCTTTCTTTGCTGCTTGGGAATATGAACAGCAAATTGAGAAAGGAATTTTCATGCATACTTTACCTGTATTGTGATGCTGAAGAAAAGAACTGTATTTATTGTCTTATAGAACTGATATTATTTAGTGTACAAGATTCCCCTCGAATACATACTTCTTTCTCTTGGTGCCTTACAGTTTCAATAAGCATACAGCAGACCTGACCAATCTTCACAGAGAAATACACAAGAGACTAGTGTTTATTTAAGGCAGATTTCATAATTAATTGCTGCAATTGTGTGAATTGACTTTTGTTGTGATGAATGTTTTTTTAAATATACTGTGTGTCATATGTTGAATAATGAATGCTATAACTTGTAATAGAAGAGATTGCTAGCTATGAACCCCCTCTTTACTCTTTATGGAATGGGGAAAATGGTCTAAAAAGGAGGAGGCAGGGCACAAGCTATCCCAATCCCTAGAATTGAAAGAGTGTTTTGTGTCAGTCACAATATTCTCTTGAAAAAAAAGACAGAAAGGAAGAATAGATGGTAAAATAAGGGAATGAATCCTACTTATGGATTCCAGGTTTAGGCAGGGATATAGAGGATTTTGCCTGGAAACCCACAGCTTAGGTAGAAGCAGTAGAAGGCCACTCTCCCTTCTCCACTCAAGATTCATGGTGGTAAGGCACACAAGGACTTCCCCAGGCTGCTCACAGAACTCAAGTGTCCAGAACAGCATCCTCTATAGGAAATTTATATTCTCCCACTGACTAAGGAAAAAAAATAGTCAATTTACAGGGTGTAAGAAAAGCATCTCTCACGTATCCAGCAATTAAAAATTCAGTCCTGTACTTTAACCACCTATGTAGCAGCTGTAAGCAGAGAACATGATAAATGTCACTGTCTTTCCATCATGATGAACGCCTGATGGACAGCCTGAAGCACACCACTGACATGAGTGCCCTTACACAACATGGCATTCTGGGGCTGCAAGACCCTGAGTTTATACCATGCACAAGGGATGCTCCGGCAGCACCTGTCACTGTATTCAGAAGCCTGGAAAATGGAAAGGTTCAGCCTAAGCTGAAGGGACAAAGTCAGATCATTCCTTTAGAGACACCATAGAGGTAATCACTTATTCCAGGATTTTACTCCAACATTTTCTTTTCCATCTTGATTTCCCCATAGGAATGAAAATTATATATATGTATTTGCATTTATACAGAAATCCAGTGTTTGGACTTTTACTCCAAGTTCCTCCATGAATATTATTTACATATATACTCAATACTGGATGAGAAAACAAAGTGTTAAACATCTTCCAGTGCCACTTGCAGGAATAAATTGTCAACAATTGTTCAGATTTCCTGTACCAGAGATTTAAAGAATGGTGTAAATAGAGATCAATCTTCTTATTGAACGTTCTCAACTTACATTGGAAAATAAATGACAAAACTATTTACTTTGTGAGCATTTTTGAAATTATTGTACTATCTGGTATTTGATCTTCTTACCTGATGAAATCTTGATTGTTTCACATATTTTAGTGGAGAGAGAGAAGGATTAAAATCTCCCAATAAATGCACATATTCTAACTAGAAGCTGAAAGCACTGTTATTGTTATTTTTAAGAAAGGTTCTTATCTGCTTGAATCATCCTGTTCTTCCTGCTTAATGTAGTTGTCACTGGGCTATATTACATGTTTTGAAGGCAGCTATTTCCAGCTTACTGCGCTCTTATTTGGACCTCTGGTCTTGAGAAACAATTTATAGATTGTTTTGCCCTACCTCATTCTACACTTCCCTTTGAAATTACAACACCATGAAGCTCACTCAATTAACTGCAGGATACTGTACAAACACTGAAAATTAAATACAGAGCAGATTTTGCATTGTGTGAAGGAAAGCTGGAATAAATGGGAAAATGCAAAGTCTCTGATATTAACTGAATCATATCTGATATAAAAAACATTACACTTCTCTGATATAAAGTGTCATTGTATAGCAAGATGTCATATCAGTATGCTTCTGTGGCTTGTGATAACATAAATAACTACACCACCTATATTATTTAAGACAGTAACAGAGTTAAAACTTGGGAAAATGCAGTATGAACAAAACTGACTACATGTAGATAAAGACAAGTCTGCTGTATTTGTCAAATTTTAACTCTTTTGCAAAAGAATTCAGTCATGCATTTGAAGTAAAGAATTGGCTTGTACAACAGTGTGGATTTTAAATTCAACCAAGAACTGTAACTAACACATACAAACAAAAGTTTTTGAGATAAAAAAATAAATAAATAAGAAGTTAAAAAAATCAGGGAATTATAGAATTACATTAGTAAATAGATCCAATTGAAAGTAGGGTATTTCTGTGTTTTGAATGAATGTTAAGATAAATATGTGAGAATAAAGACACCAGAAATATAGCTCCTTGCCCTATCCCATTATAGTCACCAGTACATAAGTAAAAAATGGTGTTTATCAATATAACTTCATGTATGCAGCTTTCTTATCTGCAACTTCTGGCTGTAGCAATTTTTGGTAGAATAAACTTAATTTTCTAAGGAGAGAGATCTGTGGATACTAATAGTTATGTAACAATGTAATCACAGTACTATCTCAAAACATACCCTTATATAATGAAAAAACTTTAAAAAACTGCCCAAGTTTCATTAAATTATTGAAAAGATCCACTGAAAACTGTAAGTTAGATTGTGTAAACTCATATTCACACAATTTCACTGAATGTTGAGGACGAAATTTACTACTTCCACGAGAAACAATTGTACAGGATTTGCCATGTATCTTTAATAGGTCCTGGAAAAAAAAAAAAAAAGAAAAAGAAAAAGAAGAAGAAAGAAAAAGCAAACAAAACCCTACAACCTGGTGAGTGCAAAGAGCCAGTTGACTCTGAAGCGATTAATACAGGGAGGTCACTGACACAGGCCTCAGTCATCCTTCTTTAGATACTTAGTTTTAGAAACTTTCTGAAATTTACTCCATATTTTGTCATTAAAAGTATTTGGAAATAGTCAAGATTCTGAAAAATAATTTGGGAAGAAAGTTGATGTAAAGATACACAGCTCATTCTCAGATGTTTTTTGTCCTTTAGAAGCCATGCAAGAATTCAGAGAGATCCATTGTGCAAACCTCCAATTTCCTAAGCTGCATATATTAAATCTTACTTTTAGATAAATTTAATAATTTTTATAGCACTCTACCTTCAAAGTTCTTCCTGTAGGAAAGGGCAGCAGAAAATTTATGGGAAATAAAGATATGCTGAGTTCAGTTTTCTTTTATAGCAGAGGAACTGTTAGTCTTCTGTAATATAAATCATGACCAGTCTGAACGTTTAATTATATAAAAATTGCAAATGGAAAAGCTCTCATACTGCTCTGCTCCAAAGATGTTCTGATAGAGAGGTTATATAAGAAGGAAAATTCAATAAGGATCATAATCCTTGACCTGGTTTCACTAAAAGTTTCGCTTTTATTACAGCTTTGTTATGTCAGATTTTGTTTGGCTTTAGCAGTAACAAACAGAACACACATTAACCACACAAACTTTCATCTTGTTGATGAACTAAACATATTCTCATTGTTTCTCTTTCTCGCATCATTGACAACCGGCTTTTCTGTCCAACTGTGATAATGTCCTGTGTTCAGTACATGAACGTCTCTATATGAATCTAACAATGGGCAATTGACATCTTGATGGCTTTCTTGTCCTCTGTAAGGGGATAAACAAACATGCATATTGAAGCCACAGTTAAAAGGAGAGATCCTGATCTGACTAGTAATGCTTTCCTACACCTTTTACATTGAACGCATGTGTCAGGCACCATCTGTGAAAAGCATTCTTTTCCCTCCCTAGTGCTTCAAATAAGACACTCCAAGTGCTAAGAAACCCAGACATTACAGAGGTAAACACATGTTAATGGCCATCCATCAAGGCCTGGGGTTTCAGCAGAAAAAAATGAATAAGAGCAAAATGATTTCTAAATCAATGAATTGTGCTGTTTTTTGCTCATATTATTCACACAATACCACAATGAATTCCCATTACTTTATTTGCGGTGACCTAACAGTACTGTGACTAAGTAATTGCTTTAAAATATTGTGATTAAACATTCAGTTGGGAATTGCTGTTGAAATTAGCATTTGTTTTAAAGAATTCTCTGTCCTCATATCTTTTTGATCTCTTGATTGATATGCAGTCATCCCTTAATTGTGGGTAATTTTATGAGCTATTTCCTGTATTTAAAATATTCCTTTTGTATTTGTTTAACTACCTTGATGGTTAGATAACTTAAAAAATACATGGCATTTTCTTAATCTAATTCTCCTGAAATTTCTTTATGAACTGTAATTTCTTTCTGCAGATAGGTCTATTGTGTACAACTCATTTTTTTTTAATCTATTTTGTTTCTTCCCTGGAATAAATATCAACTAATTAAAACCTGATAGTGTTTGGAATGCACCATATTCTGCCTAGTAAATACTTTGGTAAGGTTTCCTTCATTATCAGCTGATGAGTGGAGGCAGCAATAGGAACTCTGCTTTTCTGTAATGATGACTGTAACATTTTCTTAGAGTGAAGCTAAGAATTTGGAAATGCTTTAGATAGCAGAAAACAAATTACTTATTGAGACAGGGAGATTTCCAGTCACTGTCTGATGCAAGTATAAAGGTTCTCATGAAATTTTTATTCTTCCCATGGATGCAGTCCATCCTTTATTTTGTTCTATGCTGTGGTCAGGAGATTGTTGGAAAAGGATGTGAACGACTTTTTTCTAAAATTTTATCTTCCCTATACATAACCTAGACAAAAATAGAACAATTATTCTGCTTAATTTGTTCTCTCTTTATTTGAGATGTGCTGAGTCATATGAAAGCACCAACAGATATGCACAAAAAATGGGAGTAATTCTGAAATATAACTATTGAGTGAAGAGCTCACTGACTACTGGTTTTACAGTAAAGACAGGGAGCTGAATATGACCCAGGGAATATTCCCACTAGTTCCAGAATAATGCTTAAACGACATAATTTTTTAATTTATTCTTGAGTATAGCTACTTTGCTCTCTGGAAACAGCCCATGTCAAGTAAAGAATTGACAGAAGTAGTATGGTTAGGTCTTAACTGTTTTAACAGTTAGGAGAACAGAAAAAGAAACTATGAATAAACCAGACTTTCCTGATCCACAGGAAGACTGTTTGGCCGTGTTTTTGTGCTAATCACTTCCGATTATAGACATTAAGAAAACCTGAAACACCATCAATCACAGGAGGGGATACTGAATAACTGAGGAAGAGAAAGATAACAAAATTGTATGTCCTCCTTTCTAAAATGGAAATTAATTGTAAGACTTGTTTTTTTCTCATTTTTTCCTTTTTGAAAAATAACACCACATTCATCTAACTTTTTCAGATGATACTCTGAAAGGAGTGAAAAAGGCATCTAGAAGGATGGAAAAATTGTAGAAGTCTAGAACAGCCTGGAAAGCAATGAAAATAAATGATGCACCTTCTCTTAATGCTGCACTGTCTTTTAGTATTGCTGATGGAGGATTATCAGAAACAGTTGCTGAGATAGATGAAGATGAAAAAGGTAATGGCATGCAGTAACTTTTTCTGCCTGTACTAAAAGCTAACTCTCGTTGACACCTAGAATAAAGGGAGTTGTAGAATGATATCTAGCAGTCAGAAAAATAAATAATACTACTAATTATGTCAATGGGTTATGGGCCAGTTTGGCCTGGTTCCACGACAAATGGGGCTGGGGACCCACAGACCCACATCCCAGGAAAGGGGAAGGGGGGAAAAAGGAAGAGGGCAGGCAGATGGGCCTAAAAACAGAACAGTAGCAACTATCTGAGGAAAAAAGTTAATTTACTAAATAAGATCAGAATGCAAAATAACACAATTTAATACAATATAATTGGAATTGAAGTTAATAAATCAAATAAAGTTAGAGAGAGAGTGTTAGAGAGTGTCTGAAACCAAAAACCTTACTCTAAAGATGATGGCAAGATGTCTAGGAAGCTCCCATTGCTGATGCACAGCAAAAGAATTGTAAGTCTTGGGACCTGTGTGTAGTTTTACCTTTCTCTCTGAACAGAAAATGGAAATACTAGTCCTCCAGTATATGCAGTTCTTCTATTCTAAGAATCAGGTACCCAGAAATTCAGCAGTGCATGGAGCTAGAGCATTAACTCCCAGTGCCTTACATGATGTTATGGTGTGGAATACCAATAACGAAAATCTTTAAACCGTGACAGAAAAATAAATAATAATACTAATTAAAATTTTTAAAAGCACAGAAAGTAAGCCCATCTCTTTCAAAATACATAATTTACTGTAGCCTCTCTATCAAAATATTGTCTTTTATTGCTACTGTACAGTTTTAAGTGGATGCCAGTGCATGCCAATGAGGGTGTGCTCATGGATAGGCCATGTATTTCTCCTCAGTGAATCTTTATGCTCAGTTGCAGCTCATGTGGCATTACACTTCTTGAGTTAGCTTTTCATTTTCATAGCATGTTAGTGTTGATTTTGTTTGCTGTCTTGTTTGGAATTTATTTGCATTTCCTTATTATTGTGCCTAGATCTCTTGCATTGCTGATATTTTATAAATAATTTTTCAGATGAATTCCCTGATGTATGAATACTTGGGCAATAAATAGAACTAGTAACTTCAAAGCAGAGATTTTAATTGTAAATGAATACATAAAATTGATTATCTCAAGGGGTTATTGATACAATGCTTTAATGTTGTGCTCCTATTATCTCACAACCTAAGATCTGAATCACTCCCTGGAAGCTCCTATCTCCATTGTAAATAAATGCCTAGGGCAAGTGGTCTGCAAATGTAAGCATCTCTGTTACTTGCGTAACATCAAATAGACCAAATTCAGGCCTCAGAGTGTTTCATAGATCAGAATGACTTATATTCTTCGGATTAGTGTTCTTATTAGTTTAATCATTGAATGCTCACCTAGATATCCATGGGTCAGATACTACAGTGCTAATTGTGTCAGTTTCCAAAATCATGATGATCTATTTCAGTTCTTGTTCTCATCTGAGGTGAATGAAATTCAGATCAGGAGGTTTGAATAATTATCAAAATTCACTGACAGAAGTAGCTTTGAAAATCAGTTGATTCTTTTTGCACTTGCTGACTGGGATTAATAGACAGAATTAATCTAACCATGTCCTATTAACTCTTCAAATATATACTAGAGCAGATGCAGTGTTATCAGATTTGAGAGGAAATGTTTCATCTTCATGTCCTTTCCAATTTTATAAATTCAAGTTAAATTTGATTTTCCAGAAAAAACAAACAAACAAACATACAAACAAAAAAGTATAGGTAAACTCTATAACAGGTTATGTAGATAAATTCTACAATGGGTTTGCTAAGCATTCATTCCAATGTGAAGTCTTGATTCATTACATTGCACTTTATTTCTTGTGTTTCACAAAGTAGATAAGAATCCTGGTGATATTTATCCTTTTAAAACTGATGAAATAAATAAAATACTAGATATACTGGGAATACTGGGAACTATAAATGTTTTTGCAGCTCCAATTGCCATTGTGGAACAATGCTATCTAATCATAATCGCATTTAAAAAAAAAACATCACATTATGTTATTAATATATTTCTTAGAATAATTAAAGCATTATATTATAATGAACTATATCTGCATCACATGTACCTAGGAAAGTCTATGAAAAAGAAAGATGTGATCTTTTCAGATAAAAATTCCTCAGAAAAATTTAGCAGTAGCAAGTGGAAAGCGTGGTTCAACCTGCTGCTGTTTATACAAATTCTTGGTTAGTCTCTAGATTTGAGTTCTAAACCAGATTATAGAACATAAATCTAATTTATTACAAAAAGCAATGTTATTGTATTTTGAAATTATGTCACTGAAGTATCCAGTAAAATCATGGAGGATTCCTTCCTGACAGCAATGACATAGATCTGCCCATTTTAAACTAAATAGTGAAAATTCAGATTTATACAATAAAAGCAGAGCTTTGAGGTTGATAACTATGAAGACACTGTCACTCTTTCAATGTTTTGAGTTTGCAATTCATGAAAAACAATTACTCATCCTCTGATGAAACCAACTCCAAACTCAAAAGTTTTCCTGAGTCACACACAGCACAGCTGTTGTCACAAACAGATCAGTCTTACCACATTATAATCATAAAGCTTCCAGAAGCTTTAAAAAGGAGTGTTCACACATCAAAAGTTGAAATTTGTTCATCACCATAATCCTTAAGTAGCATTAGATGATTATGGAAGAGAATCTTCAATATTGTGCAGAGCCTTTATGTTATGTTCTTAATTTTAATAAAATATTTGGCTGCTGTTGTATTTCTTTACTGAAAAAAAGCTCTTTGCCATTTTCATTTTAAGTGCCTATTTTATCCTGTATTCTGATATTGCTCTAGTCAGGAGGAATACATAATAACAGCAAATTTTTTAAATGAAAGTTTGAATTCCCATCTTCTTGTAAGTGTCTATTTATCATGGGGTTGTAGGGTTCAGTTTAAAAGACCCAAAATTAGAGGCCTGTATGTAGGAGGCTAAACATAAAGTAGGTATATTGTCTGTGCAAACCTCAGGAAGAACTTGTTTGTTTAAATGGCAAATCTTGTGCCATTTGATGTATCTAACACACCCAGAAGATGACTCTCTGTAACTCTTGGGAGAGCATGGATGTCTCATTTTGTTTGACACATTGTGTCTCATTTTGGACAAGGATGGATTTTCAATGGATGTCTCATTTTGTTTCATGCAAGATATTTGGGAAATTTGGAACAGTACCAATGTTTATGTGCCTAATTTCAGTTCAGGAGGAGATTAATTTTAGTCTTCATTGCGTCTCAATGGGAGCAGCCCATTGAATATGTTGTTTAGAGCTCCAAATTATTCTAATTTATAAATTCAGGTGCCTAAATCACAGAATCACTGAATTGTAGGGGTTGGAAGGGACCTCTAGAGATCACCCACTCCAACCTCCCTGCCAAAGCAGCTCTCAAACCGGGTTGCACATGTAGGTGTCCAGGCGGGTAATGAATATCTCCAGAGAAGGAGATTCTACCACCTCTCTGTGCAGCTGTGCCAGTGCTCTATCACCTTTACTGTGAAGAAGTTCCCAGACACATTTTGTGTGGAACTTCCTATGCTTCAGTTTGTGGCCATTTTCTCTTGTCCTATGACCACACACAGCTGAGAAGAGTCCAGCCTTGTCCTTTTGCTTCCAACTCCTTAGATATTTATAGATGTGGGTCAGCTCCTCTCTGAGTCTTCTTTTTTTAAGGCTGAACAGACCCAGGTCTCTCAGCCTTTCTTCATAAGGGAGGTGTTCCACGGTGTTCCATCTTTGTAGCCCTCCACTGAAGTCTTTCAAGGAGATCCCTGTATTTTTTGTGTCCAGAACTGGAAACAGTACTCCAGGTGAGGCCTCACAAGGGCAGAGGGGGAGGATCACCTCCCTTGTCCTGCTTACCATACTCTTTTTAATGCACCCTAGGATCCCACTGGCTTTCTTGGCAACCATGGCACACTGCTGGCTTATATATAGCTATCTAGTGTCAACTCAAGCACTCTGCACTTCATGAGAGATATTGATGGACTAGCTTAAAACAATAGGGTGTCTGTGATAGACCTCCACACTTCTGGAGGGGGAATCTAGAGGGCAGGTAGGATATGCCTGACACTAAAAGTTTTGCATTTGATCCAACCTCCAGGACTCAAAGAAAAGTCTTCAGCTGAAACCTTGGATCATCATTTTCTATTGTTGTGCCTTCATCACTATCTTTACAGATAAATATCAAAACAATACAAGAATATATTTAGGCCTAAAAGGAATTTACCAGAGAGACAAAAGAGATAATTGACCTTCTCACAGGGTCTAGTGAGACACTTCCTCTGAGTAATATGGTAAAGGTAAGAAAACATTCCTGCACGTTACTTGCAAGACCACAGCTTCAGCTGGATCTGCACATCTTCTTTGCTCTGCTTTACTTACTTCACAAAGAAACATGGCAGAGAAGAATCTGGTCCCTAGTTTGAGTTCAACTACTCTCACTCCTTGGAGAATTGTTTACTACAAGCTTTCTTCAGATCCTAGAGAAGAAAGACCTCTACCAAAGTATTGGTTGATTTGAGAATAAACAAACTAGTGTGATGGTACATGCACAGTTGCAAACATCTAATACAGGCTGTTAAACAAAACCAAACTTCTTTGGTGTGTATTTGGGAATCTTTGGTATTTGGTATTTCTTTATTGCTTTGCCATGCCAACACATGCTTGTTTTGTCCAGATTCTGAGTGAGTTATCAGTAGAGATGTTTGGAATTCATTTGTCTAATCACAAATGAGCTTATATATTTTGAGAAAATATGTTCAAAAGGGATAACTTACTCTCCTTAACCCTAGTCCTAAGTCCTGTTTGGATTTATACTTTAGGTAGTGAGATAAATGGTGGGAATACGCATGCTGCATCTATTGTATCTTCTGGCTTAATGGAATGTCTTTGCAGACTTTCTTGTGAAAACAGTTTATTGAAATATTAAAATATGAAGAAATGTTTGGTTTCTTAACTTAAGAGGCATTAGCTCAGTAAAAGAGAGACGGCAGTTATAGTCCAGTTGTATCCCAATATAGTCCCGCCAATTCAAATTTTTCTGATGCCTTGGGGTCATAATTTAACCTCTCTAGCTCAGCTTTTTATTTGTAAAATTAGGGTAGCAATACGTAATTGCTTTTCTTAATGACAACAGTATAAAAACTCAATAGGTTTTTGTTGTTGTTGTTGTTATTTTTGTTTTTAATGTAGAATTCTATGTAAGTGCCAAGTAGGGGTAATATTTTAAAGAAACAGGGGAAAAAGTTTATGCATAGTTTTCCATTCTTCAAATAGTCAAAAAAAACATTGTATGTGGAAAACTTGTAGAACATAATTTCATGAATATAATGAAATCTAACAAGAAAACAAGTACCATAAATTAGGAGAAGTAAATGAGTATGCTAACTGGAATATGAATGGCTTTGACTTATTTTATCCATACTTATTATCATTTGCATTACAAGCTGATTGTACAAGCTCACAAACTTGGATCTGTGGTTTGCAACCCATTTTCTTCTTCAGAATGACTTGTTTTGTTTATGAGAAATAAGCTGAAACTGATTTTCAGTATTAAGCCAAAAATCTCTCTATTGAAACAGTTTCATTTCTGAAGTATTTTTTTTCCAAACCATTCAGCAATATTTAAATTCTTCAAATTGCATCTATTGTAAAACTTCCATAAACCTTAACAGTGGTAGAAGTATTGAATAATATGAAACAGACCCTCTGTCATACTGCTTTATGACAAATTTATTTTTGTATCATCACTTATACTCTAGCATCTTCAACATTAATATAATTATTTTATTATAGGACTCTGCATCATTGATCTCCTGTAAAATGCACTCTAATGCTGAAGACAAATAGAATTTACTCACTGAGTAGTGTGCCTGAAAATGAGGCCAGTGCTGTAATATTTAGGCCTTTACAGAAAGTCATATCTGCTTTTAATGATGTCTCTAAAGGAACAGGAAGCTGTTAAAGAAATTGAAGCACAGAGGTCATCCACTTGTATCAATTTAACAAGCAGTACATTGTGCTGTACATCAGCAAAAGATTCTGAACTGTCTACATGTACAGAAAAGACTAGAATAGGCCATGTTACAGCAGATTAACCTGAAGTTAGCAGTGGCATGAATTGTGTACATCAAAAAGGAAAACCAACTTAACACAGCCATCTGAAGATCTGAGCTGTCAAGACACTCAAACTCCACAAAATCTCCTTGTAATGATAATATCAGAGCACCCTTCCATAGAATTCAGTGCTTCCTCTATTAACACTAAAAAGATCTCTGCATTTTTACAGAGAGCAAAAGAAAGCTAGCTTACATTCAAAATAAGTATATCAGTCAATAATGCTTGTAAAAATTAGCAACGGTGGAGATGACCCACTGTTGCTATTTTGGTATTGTTATCCACGCAGTCCATCTTTCATTGGCCCAAACGAATGGAATCAGAAAGATCCAAATCCAAATTACACAGTGGGTGTGGTAGGACAGTCCAGACAAAATTGGCAATGTGCCCCATGGTCTTAAAACTGTCATGGAGCCAGGAACTGTATTTGCAAGAGAAAGGTTACCTTCTTCACTGGACTGACTCTGGAAGTCTCAGAGTCACAGCGTTACAGTGTAGCCATCAGAGTTGATGGTTTGTCCATGTTCCTGGGAATCCAGAATGATCATCTGTTTCCTATCCCAAAAGACAGTGTACATCACTTTACCCACTGACAGCTGCATCTTGAACATTTTCTTCAATGAGGAATTCATATCTCCACTCCTTGGACTGCTGTTTTGACTCCATCTCATAGTGGTGACACCACATCTTGTCACTGTTAATGATGCAATCAAGGAAAAAATCAACTTCAGCCTCATATTTCTTCAGTATATCCTAATAGATTTACATCTGGTTTTCTTTCTTTTCCTGTGTGAGCAAACATTGGACCCATCCAGCTCAAACCACAACTGCAATATTGCCACCATTGTTTGTAGTGCACTGAAACTGATATTCAACTCTGTACAGTTTCCTGTCATAATCTGCTAATTCACCTGGATGAGCTGATTGAGACACTATTTTATAGTACAACAGCTGTGTGTGACTGTCCAGAATGTGGCTTGTCATTCAAGTCACTGTCACCTCTGCTGAAACACATCACCCACTGCCTCACTGTGCACACATCCACTGTTTGGTCATCCATAAATATTGAGCAAGAGTCAGTTAATGTCAACGGATGCCATTCTTTTCACATGGAGGACTTCAGTTCCACACCTTTTCTTTATACATACTTCCATGTCAGAAACCATTCTGTCAGGCTGCCGATCTGCTCCCACCTGTCATGCAGCGATGGAGTACTGGTGGGAAGGTTTAGCCTCTTTTGTCATACCACCAACATCCACCTTTTGTGCTGTGGTCAACACAATAACATAGGAGGCATTACTTTCAGAACACCCCTCATACTACCTCAGCTGAGAAAGGAAAAGTAATATCATGTCTCTGCATCAGATACAGGATATATAAAAACCTATGTAGTGTAATAATGCAGGTGATATCACAACCATAGAAAAATCTCAGGCATTCTTACTAGTATATTTTTTCCTTATACATAAGCTACACAAACACACATGCACACAAAAATATTTGGCAGCTGTTTTGAACAGATGGTGTCCTATACATCTCCAGGGGAAGAGGCTGTGGAAACACAGACAAAATGCATATTACCATCCTTAAAATGCTCTATGAAAGAAATAAAGTACAGAGGAGAACTCTTATCCACGTGTCCAAAATGAATCATAGCTCCCAAATAAGACACCAGTACCTTAGGGTCAGATAAAAAGCAGCATGGTCATTTGACATGTGTTTGGCTGCAGAACCAAAACTGTTACTGCAGATTCTCAGCAACATTCACATCAAAAGACTGATATTCTGGGAACACAGGGCATCAAGATTATTTTTGCAATTGGATTTCACAAACAGAATACTCAAAATTTTCCAGTAGAGATTTTTTATGTAGAATGGAAAACAAACTTCAGATTTACTCATGTTTTTGACTTATCCAGGAGAAAAATAAAAAAAATAAATAAATTTAGATTCATCCTCAGGCAAAACTAATTCATAGTAGGAAGCACTAACATTGCTGACTTTTACTATCCACTTAATTCTCTCTATTCAGCCTTAAAAATTCTAATAGCTTATTTTATTTTGCAATTATATCTCCATGTATCCAAGATCAAGTGGCTTTAGAGTTCAAGAAAGCTTCTAATGTAAATTAAAGTATCTGCACAGAAATACAGATCTGCATAAGAAAGCATCTGTCTTGCTATAATCCCGGTCTAGAGGAATTATTTCGCCTTGGAAGAGTGTTCAGAGAGTTACGTTGTCAAAATGCAATTGGAGTTAGAATTCTCTTTCTTGAGTTTAATAACTGAAAACAGTCAGATTTCAGAAGACTTACTTGAGCAAAAGACAGCAATATCACAGAAAGACAATCTACATTAGAGATACAGATCACAGCTTCTAGAAGAGTAACTAAAGGTAAAGTAAATGACATCAAGCTGTCGGTAAATGTACCTTAGAGGATTCTGAAGAATTCTAAAAGGTTTTAAAGATTAGATATCATGAGTTAGGTATCATAATTTGTCCCTTTTGTCATTCAAGAAGTGCTATTTACTGAAGCATATTTGTGTACTTTATATAAATCTCTCTTCCAGATTTCTCTGAAAAAAAGACCGTATTGGTTATATAAGTTGTGAACAATTTTATTTTGCTGTGATTTATTCAGCTGACTCCCTTCTTCGTATTTGTTTTAAGTAATAGAATCAAATATTTAATTATCTGGTCCACCTCCATCACAGAATTTATTATTACTCTTTAAACATTTAGGACTTGATTCATCTGCTTTCTCAGAGATCTTTAGTACCTCATCAGTCACCAGAGAATATCTACGGTTTCTACACAGAAATTAAAAATATAACATGGGACTTAATGGAGTAGAACCATTTCTAGTGGATCTCAATTGAGGATTGCACAGGGTACTACTATCTCCTATACATTTGGCCCTGAATTGGAGATATGGTTTTAATTTCTCCTAGTAAAACCAGCTCAGTCTAGCTGCCTCACTAGCTGTCTGAAACAAGTAGGATGCATTACTCCCCAAAAGTATCTTTTTTGCTCTAGTTCCAAAAGGGTGAAACCACTTAACTAGTATAGGCTGCACAAGTAATTAAGTCTCTCTCAAGAGAATACACATTGTTAATTTGTTTTTTCCATGTGATCTCCTTGAACTCTGTTGCTCTCTGTCTGGGTTTGCACTGTGCAGGTACTGTGCCTGACAGCAATCTAGACATTGCTTTTGTCTTCCCAGACTTCCAGTGTCGAGTAGGAATGTGTTAAAGAATGAATTTGCAATATATTTAAAACCTGATTTCAAAAACCAATTTAGTTAGCTATCTCTCTTTCAACAAAGCACAAACACTTAAAAGCTAGGAAATGAATAGATGCCATCACAAACTGTCTACTACTGCCTCAGAAATTAATGCTTGTATCTCATCAAGTGTAATGAAATGCATATTTCATTACAATTCAGTGACCTTACCAATGACCCATGGGAAGGTAGGTATTATTAGATGGGGTGGGTTGTTATCTTGATTTCAATGACCGAATATTTTCTTTTAAGGAAAGCTGTTACATGGACAACACTAGCAGCTAATTTTCTATTGACAGGAAAATGCTATGGTAAGATACTCATGGTACATTAAGAAACTGTGTATATCCTCAAGCAAGGACAGAAGAATGGTTTCAGTTCACCCAAGATTTATGGCCAGATTCTGCTTACTGGCTTTAATTGTCTCACATAGATGCTATAATCAATACTTTGCAGTGTCCTTGCCTTGTGCTAGCAAGATGACTCCAATTACCTGAATTACTTGCCTATCTTGTCTACACTCAGTATGTTGTCCATGAAATATAAGTAGGAAGCCCCACAAAATGGATCAGAATGGGATAATCTCTTTTGCCTTTTAATCAAGCTCTTCCCAGCCAAGCCCATTGTATAGCTGTCCTTGCAGGCCTGCTCAAGAGATTAGCCTTCACTGACCTTCATAGCTCTGAGGGTGCACAAGGATTCCCAGCTGCAGGCAAGCCCCCCAATCCCTCCTCCTACAGGTGATCTTGGTGATTTGTAGCAAGTTCCCTCCTGCACCTCTGGGAGAAAAGATGGAACAAGTTTCAGAAAAATCTAGCTCACTACATTTACCTAAGGTGGGGTAAAAGTCCTGGGCACCTCCACTGAGTGAATAATGTTATAGTTAGTAAGAAATCAGATGCCAACAGGACTCAACTGTGTATTTTGATAAATACTCTGCATAATTACATTCCGTGCTTATATTTCACAAGAGTTATGCTGTATTTATTACAGTTTCTAGTAAATCTACAAAAATATTTTCCATATGTAATTCACTTTGGCTTACAGTTGAAATGCTGTTTTGCAATAAATGGTCTGTCTCTACTCTCTGTAAGAGTAATACAGGAACACAAGCTGGTAGGAATACCTTTAGGTTTTTTTTTTTAACTTGAGAAAATTTTAATTGTTTGTGTGCAGAAAAAATCAGCTCAAACTTGTTTGTTTGTTCTTTAAACAGTACCAATTTTAGATCATTCTTAACTATGCTTTTATTTAGTTTTCATTGCTTGAGATTTCAAAATACATGACAGCTTCTGGCCTTACTGTTTTCCCTTAGAATAATGGGGAAATTCTAAATATTGGTTGTTTACATCTCTGGCATTTTGGAAGGTGGAATGTCTCCTTATTATTTGATTTAGATATACAGAATAAAACTTGACATATATCTTTGCTTTTTTCATTATTATTTTATTTAGACAAAATTTGACATATGTTTTTGCTTATCAGTATCATAAATGCTACCTATGATCTGGCTGCACTTGAGCTGTAATGATATGTATGCCCGCTGGCCCTTGCTGCTATATAAACATACTAAAATACACTCTCCACTGCCAGAATTATTCTATGATCTAAAGAGAGAAGGAGGAAGAGGAAAGGTTATCCATATGTGCTACACGTTGATTAGTTAGTATTGCTTCACTTCAAATCCCTTTCTACATAGGACAGAGTATGTTTGAAATGTCTTTACACTGCTATTAGTCTTGTTGCTTCCATTTTTATTCCAAGTTATCTATAGAGGAATATGGTATTAAGAGTCGAAAAATGTGGGCATTGCTAAGATGTTCATATGCTTTCAAGTAGGAAAACAGTAGGTGGTAAGGAGAGATAGGAGGAGAAAAGAAGAGACAGAGGAAATGTGAGGAGTGGAGACGTGAAAGACAAGAGTGGGCACCTGGCTGAAGCACTGCAGGGCAAGCAACAGAAAACAGCTTTATAGCATCACAAGAATCTAGGGCGAAAAAATGTCTCTGGAGGTGCCAAAGCCATAAGAACTGCTGCCGCCTTAGTCAACCCCACTGGATACTATCAGCTCATGTTTGTCTCTCCAATGCTGATGAGACTCATTCTCTCTCTTTTTCTTGATGATTACTGGACATCAATTTTGGCTAACTTTATCTGGACTGCTTACCAGTTGCTTATTTGTAATATTCGTCTGTATTTAAAGTGTCTCCTACAGTTTTTGTCCCTTTTTTTCATTATCATTTCAAGCTCATTCCTTCATGCTTGTCATCCAAGATGCGTCAGTGTCTACTTTTGTTTCCTCTTCATTTATAGACTTTAGTAACAAATAAACTTATTTTAAGTCCACAGGTACAAATTCAGACCAGGGAGGCGATAGTCAGTCTGGTTTTTATCTTCCCGCTAATCTAACTGCCTCCATTTTTTTTTGTTTTTTGGGGGGGGGTTTATTAGATTTTTTGGTTTTTTTTTCCATGAATATTTTTTTTCATATTCAGAAATGTAAGACAGTATCACCATTCTTACATAAATTGACAGTTCTCTCACTTTCATCCGTGCTTAGCAGAGCTCTTACACTATGCCTAATATTTAGCCTCAGCATAAATCTCATTAAAATCAAGCATGTGCGAATGGCTTTAAAATAGGATCTCTTGGTAACAGATATCTTTAACTAGCTGGAAACACTTAACCATCCATAACTATCTTTCTGCACTATGCTCCTGCTTCCATTGCTGCATGATCAATCTTCATTCCTGTCTTTTTGTGCCTGGATAGAAATTGCTTTGGTTCTTGAAAATCTAACTCACTCAAATTTATTCCTGTCCCCTTCCCTTCCTCCTTCCTATGTGTGCAGAAACCTTTGCCTTCTATCAGCTAAGCTCATTGAGAGGCAAACCAAACACACATCCTTTGAGTGTCACAGTGACTTTGAGCCCTCTTTCCTCCTTGTTTTGTAACTTTTTATCCAAGTAATTCTACAGGCCGCCTGTGGGAAATGAGGATTCTCACTTTTTCAGTTTCAAGTTGTTCAGCAAGATATTTTCTGCATTCTATTAATGATTTAAGCTTCCAAAGTACAAATTTTCAAAGCATGGCAAGCTTTGGATAATACTTGTCTGCAGTAGTTTTTAGCCTTGTTTTACTTTGATTGCCTCCAATTTTAAGTAGCACTTTTCTCATGGTTAATTATAACCCTTCTAGAAATATTTTTCTTATGAAGTTACGGTTTGTTTTCTGCTCGTTTCTTTTACCATGTTCTTTTTTTCTATTTTGAAGTGCACTTGATCTCTCAATGATTTGTACTCCATATTTATTATCTCATGTTTATCTCCAAAGGGAATTACTGACAGTAACTCAGGTTTACTTTAGTCTGTATAAATTCTCTAAAATATTATTATCCTAAAGCTACTGATGAATTTTTGACTACTTCATCTATTTGAATCCTTCTCTGCTTTTCTATCACTATACAGAACTGCACTTATATTAATTGTTCATTGAAATTTCAGGATAGACATCTTTTAGCAGGCTTTAGAGTTTTAGAAGGTGGCTGACAATTCAGACTTAATGCCTAAGAGGATAGTTTACAGCAAGTGAACTCAGAGTTTGAGCTGGAGCCTGCAATGCATGACCACTGCTTTGACGGTAACACAACAGCAAGTTTCTTTTCCTTTGACAACTATAATCTTTTATCTTAGCCCCTACTGAACACATGGTGAGACAGCACAATGGTAGTGCAAGATGACCATGTTAATTCATATGTGATGAGACTGTTCACCCAAATATTTAAGAAGAAAGGAAACCTGAACTCCTAACAGTGAAGGTGTTTTAGAACTTTTTCTTGGAATCCATTTAGGCTTAGATCCTCGAGACTATACCATCTGAATTTTCAGTTAAAATCTGTTAAGTCCCTCAATGAACAAAATGGCTACTACATACATAAATAGCATTCAATTCTCGACCTTTTATCTTTTGAAAGTCTTTTTACAGAGTTCATTGAAACTAATGAAAAAAATAATGTCAACTGTTTTGATTGTGGCCTGAAATAGAAATCTTACAGAAACAAGTAAATCCCTTTAATTTAAATATAGCTCTGTGTCCACCATCTTCATATGTAAAATTCAGAAGTTTAACTCCAGCACTAGGATCACTGAGGTGCTTTTCCCAAGCCACTTTCAGAAAAAGCCATCAAAAATTGTTGCTGTGTGTCATTTTCGGTATCAGTACTGCAGTTTCTGTTCATTGCAGATTAAAAGTCTCGTTCAAGCACAACTTGGGATATAAGTAAATCACAGAAGCACTTCAGCTACTCCATAATCTCTACTGGAACACTTTCCTGGCATATTTAGACTACAGATGTATTCCTATCAGCTCCATGAACAGGAAGAGACTGTGAAACCTCTTCGCTACAACACGGTTCCTGAGGAGAATGAAAGCTTTTTAATTTAGCAATCCCTTTACTGAGTACACTATTACCATGGCAGGGATATTTTCCTCTTAAAGACAGACTAATCCGAGAAAGAAATAAACGCTATTATTCATTGCACTGTATGTTGACTGTTACTCAGATTTGTTTAATTTTTTAAAATTAATTTATTAATTTTTTTATTTAAAAATCTCTATGGAGTAGGTTGTTCAAAATGTCTGAAGTAATAATTATTGTAATTAATATGATTGCAATATATCACTTTATATATCAGTGAAGATCATCAGAAATAATTAGTTATATGTCTTAAATATTAGAAACCAAAAAGTGCTAAAACGGAATGTAGCACATCTCACTGATTTGTATCTATAGGTATGTTTTTGTTTAAAAAAAAAAATTAATACATAAAGCAACTTATACTGCTTCTTTAATACATTCCTTACTCAGAGCTTGCTGATTCAAATATTCTTTTTGAAGTCTAAAGTAGGCACTGCTGTGAGAACATATACTTGAACACAGAAGGTCAAGTGTTATAGCCAGAATTCATGCCCCAAGCACCAGACAGTCAGTACTATGGCTCTGTATTGTAAATGCAGAGAGAGAAGCAACTCTTGAGAGATTTATGACTTTGGCAGCTTAAGTCACCCTTTGCAGGTGACTAACTTGCACCATGGGGCAGTTTTATACACATATTTAATCATTCAAGCCTATAACCCAACAGACATTTAAACCTCTACCTTCCATTGCTATAAATTTATCAAGGACACTTTGGTCAGTCAGGCAGTGTCTAGTGACACTTTCAAAAACAACCAGGTATCTAATGCAGGATTCAAGCCATCTAAATTCAGATGTCTCCAATATGATTATATAGAGCTGAGCTGGGCATAAAGATTCTGATTTCAGCAGATGTAGTATAGATACAATGATTCCTTTGATAAAATGTAAAGGTTTGTCATAGATTGAGGGCTGAAGTAATATCATTAATTTAAATAAAAGTTCACAGAGAATTTACCTTTAATAGCCAATACTCTACTAGTCTAGGCACATCTTTAGGTGTTGGAATAACATTAAGAAATTTGTCCTCGCAGACACACTGGAAAACCTGCTTATTTTCACCAGAATTTGGACCAAGCATTGATGGTATTTCCTATTAAGTAGTTGTGAGTATCCATTACACTGTTTGGCAATGACCCAAAGAGAATCTGATCATATACTAATGTAGAGAGGTAATTTATGAGACAAAATCAAACAGAATCTTCTACTCTAACCTTCTCAAATGTGTGACTTAGTAAACACTGATTTGTACTTACTTCTGTATAGGAGTGACTTCGTGGCTACCTAATGCACCCTCATTAATTCAGGGCATTGTTTCTATATATTGCATGTCTTCTGCATCCATTTTTCATTTTCAGGTTATTCACAGAACTCTGCCCTTGAAGAGTCATCTTCAAATGACTTAACGTACTGTATTACACTAAGAACATCAGTAAAATGTTTTGGGGAAGTCATACATTATTGTACTCTTTTCAAACTACCCCTGATATTCATAATGTCATATCCTTCATGGAATAGGAATGTAGTGTGCTAACAACAAGATTCCAGCACTGGATATCCCTTGAAGAAGGGTACATTTTGAAACATGATGAGATCAGCGACTTGTAGAGAAAATCGGAGTAGGAGTAAACTATCTATTTTTTACTAGAAGTTAATTAACTGACGCTTATATTGGGAATATTATGGATTTACTATCATTCAATCTCCCTCTAATAAAAATTGTCTGCCTTTATCTAAGAAGTACAGTTTATTGGTCAGAAAATATAGTCTTGATATATGACGTATTTTGTAAACTGATGTCCTGCACTATGGGAGATCATAATTTCTGACCACTGTAGTCCTTTTAGCTCATAATAACTGAAGCTTTCTCTCATTTAGACCTTGAATCCAGGTCCATTAATTCAGCGAGAAACTCTCGTTTAGTATCAAAGGACAATTCCCTGCAAAAAGAAAGCTATAGTATACAGACTAATTTTTCAGGATTCTTGATTGCTGAGACAGAAAAAAAAAAAAAAGGAGTTCCATTTACCCCTGGAAAATGCATTTACATAGTGGAACATAGTGGCTTCCATTTGCATGGGCAGGAATTTCACACAGACTGCTTTCAGGACTTCTGCCTGTTACATCAATACAGGACTACATAGATTGCTCAGTAGAAAATATGGAAAAAGTCAATATCACAGAAGAAAAAAAATCTGGATATTATTTTAGTATTGTAGCCTAAACTTACATTTGTAGGGGTGTATTTTATATGACCATTTTGTATGAGGACCAATTTTCTCTTATCTTGAATGCAGAGATCATCTTACTGAAGATATAAGTAAAATGGGTTTAACCTTTTATTACCTTGCTATTACTTTCTCTGGGAATAGATGTAGAATGTAGAGACCTCTAATTGTTTCTCACTCTGTCATTCGTTAATAAAACAGTTGTTCAATTTGCTGAGTGAGGTATTATTGTGCCATCGTATGCTATACTTGCATATGACTCCAAACTGGGAGGAAGTATTGATTATTTTGTAGGAAGGCTCAAGGTAGGAATCTGGACAGGCTGGATTGGTGGGTGGAGGACAGTTTTATGAGATTCAAGAAATTTATGTGCTGAATCCCGCACTTTGATCAAAACAATCCCATGCAACTCCACAGGGTTGAGGCAGAGTGGCTGGAAAGCTGTGGGGTAGAAAAAGGTTTAAGTGTTCTAGTAAACAGTAGTCTGAAGATAATCCAACAGTGTGCCCAGGTGGCCAAGAAGACAACTGGGACCCTGTCTTGTATCAGAAATAGTGGAGCCAGAAGTCTAAGAAAGCAATAGTCCCGCTGTACTTGAAACTAGGGAGGCTGCACCTTGAGAACTGTGTTTTGGGAGACTCTCTACTCTGCCCAAAGAAGAGCAATGGTGAGGATTCTGGAGCACAAATCTTACAGAGAGCAGCTGAGGACAAACAATTTTTGTTTGCTTGATTGGTTTATTTGTATGCTTCTGTTTTGGTTTTATTGGTACATCTGTCAGAAGGTTTTTGCCAAAGATTAAAGGCTTTACTTTTGTCCAGTGGGAATATCTTAAAATTTTAAGTCAAAGCTAAAGTAATTTATGTCTTCTACAATCATTACTCTTATGCTGGTAAGACCAAAAAAATAAGTACCTCACTAGAATGGAGGAGATCCCATGAAGTTCTTTGTGTTAATACATTCTACATCCCAGATTATGTTTATTGAACTACAGGCACAATCTGGACAGTTTTACTAATAGTCCAAGTTTTTTACTTCCAGACAAAAAGAACACCACCTTACAGGTTCTATATGTGAATCTTGTAGGCAAATCTGTCTTTTCTCGTGAGGAGTTCTGCAAAACTTTGTTACTAATATCAGAGAGACAATAATGCTCCAACCAAGAAAACTGAAAAAATATAGAAATTTTAGTAAATCCACATTGGATACATAAAAGTCCACATTCCACACACTTAAATATCATCTGATAGACTTGCCGTCCGTTATCTGTTATGTAAATATCATGTAGTTTTTCTTCTCAGGTATCCTCAATCATTTCATTAAACATTTCCACTTTACCTACACTAAAACATCAGATTTGCTTCTCCTGTTACTAAATTCAAACCACCCATAGCTCTGGTTTCCAAGTAGGAAGGTCATCACATAAGAAAAATGAATTGAGCCATGATGCAAACATGTCTCATATAAGACATGCCCATAAGCATGCCTTTAATGCAACTATCCAAATCAGTTTTTTTTTTAACTTGAAGCCCCTCCACTTGACTGCATCTGTAATGCTGGTTAAATCATAACTGCACAAAAACCAGCCTGGAAGTATAAGGGTTCTTTTCCACAAAACACTGAGGAATTATAGCAATGCTCTCAAGAACAAATAATAAGAATTCATTGGCAATGAATTATAAAGGGTTTAAATTATTTGGTTTTTAACAGTCCTTTTTAGTTCTGCCTTTTTGACTGCATTCAATTCTGCCAGTGCATTACCTTGGCAGACAGACATACTCAGAATTACAATAATCCAATCTGAGGAGGTCATGAGAACATGAATCTAATGAATCTAGGCTAATAATTACAGGCTCGTTTAATTACCTCTGAGATAAAGCAGGAGTTGTAATTTTTTTTATAATTGATGTTGCTGACATCTTCACACCTTTTAAGTTGTATTAGTTGTAAAATCTGCCATGCTAATGTTGAAGTTGATAAAAATGTCACAGAGTAAAGCAAAGGTAATAGAAGAGGAGAGTCTCTAAATGTCAAATAAGTATAAAGGTATTGATAGATAGATACTTTACTGCATTTATGTTGCACACGAGCTCTGCAATAAATGTAAAACGTGAAGAAGGAAATAAAGAACTACTGGATGAAATACTGTCAAGATTTTTCCTGGTCAGACCTTCTCAATGTGATTGTAAATTATTTTTATTTTTTATGATTGCTTTAAGCTATTATCATGAAATCAGATGCTTTAGATTGGACTCAATGAAGGAATCTATATTATTTTACAGACATCCATATTAAATAATTGGCTGGGTTCAGACCCTGAAACTGGTAAACTTGTAACTACATGGCAACCGTATTCAGCTATCATCATAAAATCAATCATCAGCATAGAATAGATTGGGTTAAAAAGGACCTCAAAGATCTAGTTTCAACCCCCCTGCCATGGGTAGAGTTGTCAACCACTAGACCAGGCTGCCCAGAGCAGTCTTTCCATCTCATCCAGCCTTTCCTTGAATGCTTCCAGGGATGGGGCTTCCACAACATTCCTGGGCAACCTGTTCCAGTGCATCACCACCTTCTGAGTGAAAAACTTTCTCCTAAAACTGCCTTATTGAAGTTTTGTATTTGGCATATCAGAAATTTGGAAAACAGCATTTTCAACAACTGAAAAAAAAGATTTTTTCTTATTCAGAGAATTGATTTTTCTCTCTTTGTGGACTGATCCTATGCCATTTCAACCAATGAGTGTTTTACAATCAATGAGAGTTTAATTTCAGCAGGGATAAGACCAGACCCTCTATGCCTAACAGACCTTGAAATTAATACAACTTCTTTTTGTTTTTGCTCTTTCTCCAACACCCCCAGTACTGAGTAGATTTCAAAGCAGTATTTCAAAGCTCTATCCTCCTGCTGGATCTTGACTAGCAGAGTAAAAATGAAGCTTAACCCACATGAACAGTAGTTTGCTATGTGCTGTTGTTTGGTTGGTTCTTGAAAATAATGTTCGCCTTAGTCAGCAGTTTAGGATCCCTTACTTCTTCATATCCTAGGAAAAATTTTGATGGCCGGGAATTTGGCTCATACATCCAAAAGACACTTACAGCACTGATTCACAGAGTTCCTCTGGGCCCAATGGGACTTTGGGCAACATACTGGTATTGAGATCAGCAAGAAGCAGCAGCCCACAGAGAGCCTCCTTGTACCATGGACCAGTCTTCTCTCTGTAGTGCAGCTCTCCAGTATCGGTTAAGAAGGATCACTTTATTGCAGAGGCAGAAGATCAGATTACAGTGCAGATACTGGACTAAAGTTGTATAGATCTGTTTCTTGCAGAGTAAGTACAATGATGCGTCCTATTTCTATCTTAATTTATGTTAAAAATGCTTTGAAATTTTTTCTGCCTGAAATATATTTCTTGCAGCCTATTTGAGCTACATCAGTCATGACCTTTTATGAATGCAATATGTTATGAATTTTTATTATTTTTAGCATCACTGGAAAGATAATAGCTAAAACGAGTCCTCCTGTTGCCATCTAAAAAACCCCACAAATTAGTACACACATACGCACATAAGAACACAGAGTAAACTGTAGTCAGTATAAAAATACGTACTCAAAAAAAGACTTGATCATATTTGAATCATAGCAGAATGAAAAATGGAATTTATTCTTTGTGCTTCCATTTCAAAGTTTCAAATTATGAATTCATCACACTGGTTTATTGTTTTTTTTTTATATTATTCTTAAATGTAGTCATTGTACAAATTTAATTCACTGATATATACCTAAGAGAAAAGACAAAGTTTTTACACACACTATAACACAGTTATTTCAACAAAACAAGAAGCACATCTATTCAGAAATTTAATGTGTACATGCAACTGAAAAATGGATGAAGACTCCAGTATTGCCTACTAAAAACTTCTGGAAAACACAGAAATTCAAGAGGGAGGAAGTAATAAACTCTTTACCTTCTGCTTCTTTGATCTCAGTTTATACCAGTGAAAACAACCAGTCATATGAAAAGAAGATCATCTGTAAGAGTCACAGCATAAAAAAGGAAAGGACTGTGTATATTCACTTCTCTTAGCAGATTGTGATGACATAGCAGCTTTAAGGACAACGTCCCTGAAAACAGAAAAAAAAAGGAACCAAACAGACTCAGCATCTCCTTTAATAATCTCATATGATTGTTCTGGATATTTATTATTTACTTAGATGCCATCAACTAACCAGTTGCGATCTAACACTTCAAAATATATATTTTGTTTTGCTGTACTGATGAACTAGAGTTGATGTAAATTATAGTTACATGATTTTGAAAATTCAGAGTCCTGTAAGACCTTTAATCAATGCGGTAATAAATTTTGTGGCTCCTACATGACATCATGATTACATTTGTATTTCTGTTTTAGAATTTGCCATGTATCAGCTGTTTTTAAACTTCTTGGAGCAGGTCTTCTAGTTGCTATTAACTTAAGACCTTCTTAAACAAAAGAAACAGAGCTATGAAACAAATAGAAAAAAAATCTGTACTGTGTGAAAGATATTCCCAAAGGACTGAGCACTCCAGCCCATTCAGATATCTCAACCACTTCAAAGTGAACTGATACCCAGAGTAGGGTATTATGAATTCTTTAAACCATAGGAGCAATATGTCTTGCCATGAAATATTTCTTAGAACAGGGAGAAAGTCAAATTATAGCAAGTCAAGAAAGGAGGTGACTAAGGAGAGGAAATAATAGAGACAAGACATCAGTAGCACAATGGGCAAACTGACACTGCTGGTCTCTCAAGTCCAGTACCACCTACTGTTCATGCTATTCGCCTGTAGGCACAGTTTTGCATTGGTCTCGAAAGCATAAAAGAGTGGCAAAGTTAGGAGCTGATGTGACAACAAACCCAGCTTTTCCAGCCAGGAAGTCTGAAAATAAGCATGTTATATTCTTTCTACAAGAAGAAAGCTCAAATATAGGTTTTGCTGATTCTTTGAATGACTTTCATCTCACCCAGCTTTGGACACTGACAGTATAGACACCACCTGAGTTAATCCCCTTAGTTCATGGAGGGAAGCAGGTGCTTTAAAGACAGGAATTATCTGGCCCAGTTTACACTATTAATTTAAGATCAAATGTATTGGAAGCATGTCTTATTGTACATGAAATTTAGAGCACAGGTATCCAACATTTTGCCTTGCCTGGGCTGCATTGTGTGAAGAGGAATTGTCTGATGCTTGGGCAAAGTGGCTGGAAGACTGTGTAGAAAAAATGGACCTGCAGGTACGGGTTGACGATCAGCTGAACATGAGCCAAGAAAACCAAGGGCATCCTGGCTTGTATCAGAAATAGTGCAGCTAGCAGGAACAAGGAAATGATCACCCCTCTGTACTCAATCCTAGTGAGACCACTAGGTAGAATCACCATCCCTGCAAGTGTCCAAGCAGCATTTAGATGTACTGAGGGACATGGTTTAGTGGGAAATATTGGTGATAGGTGGATGATTGGACTGGATGATCGTGAATGTCTTTCCCAACCTTTATAATTCTATTATTCTATGATTCATCAAATGTGAGTTGCTAGCAATTTCATCATCTTCTATGCATTTATATACGTCCCTCTTTTTTACCACCCTTCGCCGGGGCTCCTTCAGTAATTATACAAGATATGGTGACAGAGGTTAAAGAAAATCACTTTAATGTAATTTTTACTGCTCTGTACAAATCAAGACATGTAGTTGTGTCTTTTAATGGCACCAAAGAAGCCATTCAGTGACATTATATTCATTATCAATACTTCTAATAAAAATAGCTGATTGAACTGTGACTATAACATCAGTACTTTCATCTACCACCAAAGCTTTACATTTGTAATTTGCAGCTTTACTCTCTGTATTTCTTTCCGTAGATTTTCCTCTTTCTTCAATTCATTTGGCTACAGTCCAGTGAAACAAGAGAGGTGCCTCTCAGTGAGGCAGAGCAACCTCCATGATGGCATGGAGGAGGGGATCACCTCAGGATGGGCTGGATTGGGCTGCGTCTGGCTCATGGGCAATACGTTGGATATGTCTGCATTAGAGGAAAATCTTTAGAGAAGCTGCTAGCTTTGGTGTGGGCATTTGCACTTCTGATTTCTGATTCTGGTCAAATGAATTCATCCAGACTATACATCTGAATCCAAGACACAGCTTGGCTTCTCACCACCTATGGAGACAGAATATTCATGGTTTAGCCTGCTTTTGGTCTTCTACTCAGCAATGTCTGTATGTCTCGTGACGCAGAAAGTGCTCAAGGAATAACATGAGACCATGATGGTATTAACTGTCTAAATGTATAGCTAAGATATATGTATGTTTCTAATTATATAATTAACATAAATATAAAATGAATGTCAAATTCATTACCTCTTCTGCTTGTAAGAGGTTGCCTCATTCCTAGTGAGCAAGGGGATGAGGTAGGGGACACAAGCAAGGTCAACATGAGACAAAGATTTGAAGACAGATACCGAACAGGAGAAAATGCTATCCTGCTAGCTGATGCAATCTAGAAAGAGTTGTTCCCAAACTGTTACACTGCAAAAACACCAATTTAGTCTCTGCCTTGCATTTCAGCAGTACTGGGAAGTGTGAAGGAATTTCACAAATTCATCGAAAAGCTTTGATTTTTGTGATTTCTACAGTTGTTCCCTTAATTTCATACTCCATGATGTGGGTCATCTCCGTTATAATACTCATCATTTTTAACACACGTATCATGCCTTTTCTTTTCTTTTGGCCTAGCAAGGCTCATCTAATACTATGCTTGATAACTAAAACAGACAGATCACCTTACTCTGTTTCTCTTAACTTACTATAAAAAGAGTCAAGCCTTTTACCTCAGATTTCAGGTTCTGTGTTTCAAAAATATGAAAAGGAGGGAAATGAAGATCAATGAATTTTAATCCTGATATTTATTTATTTATTTATTTATTTATTTATTTATTTATTTATTTGCACCAAAATAAAATCTTTCCTATGCTAGCTTCAGGAATTTTAAATGGCCAACATTTAAATGGCTAACAAAGAGAAAATGACTGCAAGAAGTGATACATAACCCTTTTTTCTCTACTCCTGCACATGTCTTGTTGTGTACAGATGCTTGGGGATAAGTACATGAATGTCTCTCTGAGGTGGAGTGCTCTCCTGAATCATGGTCTTAACAGTTAAGGCAGTTGGCTATGAGAAGCATTTCTTATTTCACTCAAAATAAACCACCACTGGAATGGAAAAGGCAGTTATCCAGCACTATACAGTACCATTATCCAATAGTTCATGGATGAAGATCCATAACTTCTTACTCAAATGAAATTCTCAGAGGCAATTTGAGGTAAATACAATATAGTTTTCTGATACAGAATTTAACAGTTATCTTAGCTTTGCATTTTTATTTGCTTTTCTTTTCCCCTGAAATGTACAAAATGTGTTGAAAACCTTTTCTGTGCCACAGAAATGCATTTTTCTTAGCATCCCATATCCTGTTTCCCTCTTTCCTAAGTTTGCTGTTCTCAGCTTCCCAAGTGCAGCAATACCCCAGCTGCATCTGAACTCAAAAAATGACAAAAAAAAAAAAGAGGAAAAATAAAAACTCTCTGCAAAAATAATATAGTCATTTTCATGCCAAGTGAAAAAGATAAGTAAATGAACAGCTGGAATACAGTAAATGATTTTAACTAGTTTAAGATAATTTCATATACAATCTTCTCTAAGTATTTCCTCCACACCTGCAGCTCTCTTTTTTCTTCAACTCCTATGGCATGCTGATTTAAGATGATGATAACATGGGATCCTGAATCACCAGTTAATCTGGAAGAAATCCTAGACTGCAAGAAGCACAGTTAATTCTACTTTTTTAAATCAGTGTTTTCTCCTTTAGAGTTTTCAGTGATAAAGCCCAAGAATTATATTGAACCATTATATTAGATTGATGAAGAATTTTGGTATAGTGAAATAATTTATTTTTCAAGATAATGCAAACTAAATCTTCATCATAAATTGGGCTGTTTTCATTGTTTTTACTGAAACTCAGTAAGAATTTTCCCATATGAGAGTTGGGCATGAGGAAAGGAGGTGCCTGTGTATTGACCTAAAAATGTTTAGTAGAATCAATTAACATGAGCCATGATCACTGCACACTTCAGGAAATTTTAAATTTCCATATTAACTTAAAATTAAGCCCATACACTCCACACTTTTATTTCATTTTGTTGTCTTAGAGTCTGTCATAATGCTCAATGAGCATTGTTACTTCTCCCAGTGGTTAAATTTCTAAGACAATGAGGCTGGCATATCATTTCTCAAAACTGAACACCCTGTAAGGGTATCTGTCTTTTAGAAGGAAGATGCTTCTAAAAGAAAACACAAAACAAACAAACAAACAAACAAAAAACAAACAACAGAGATGGTAAAAATCTGCTTACCTTTTAGGACACAAATAATAATAGCTTACAAGGATCAGAGCCAGTGGAGGTATACTTATCTTCAAATGCCATTTGACCGACTGACATTTCTTCAGGCTTCATTATTCATATTCCAGGAAGTAAATAAGTGAGTTTTATATACTTTGTATTAATTTACTGTGGCAGTTAACTTACTTAGCAGCATTGCCTTCTGGATTATTATAGAAAAGTTTGTACTGAAGGATGATGAAAGCCCACAGATCTCCTTCAGTCTCAAACATTCAGACACAAAGGTTATTTCCATACTTTCCTTGTGACTTCATAAGATGTCAATTTATTTCAGTACAGCAGGTATAAAAATGTATGTATTATTGTATTGTATTTATTATATACATAACATTTTCATCATTTTTGCAAACCTGACAAAATTGTTAGGAAAATTCAAAGCAGAAAGTCTGATGAAGACCTTAATAAATTCACTAGTGATACAAAATGAGCTAGTTTATTAGAAGATTTTGTGTTACCAGCACTTTAGGCAGCAAAACATTTGAAAATAGGCAACAAAACCGCACCCACTTTCCCGTGGGATGTGAGGCTACAACTGACACTGGAAGCCTACTGCCAGAAGTGCAAGTGCTGGAAAGTTATATTTAACAAAGCAGATATCCTTGTGTTTTTTTATTCACTAGCATCACTTTCATAGCGTTGATAGCGGTTCTCTCCACTGCAAAGAGAAAAAGGGATTCAGCTGCTTTAACACATAAAAGAGAATGGAAGTGGAGAAAACAGTGTGCATTGTCCTACGTCAAATGTAAGGGCAGAGGGAAGCGGGTGGCAGGAGTCCCATCTTTTTCAATTGTGCTGGAGTGAAGCCTACCCAAACAGAGCATGCAGTGTCCCAGCTTGCCAACAAGATATGCAGAAGCGTGGCTTGGATGCTGGTGAAAAGCTGGTGAGACATAAAAGGGCCCCCCAACCGTGGCACACCACTTGATTTTGTTTACTTGTTTGTTTTCTCAGGGCATTTTCCAGAACAAGCTCTTTCTTTTGTTGGTTTGATTACTGCCCCTGTTTGCTTGCCTTATCTTTTGAAAGTTTGCCTCTGGAAAAAAAGAGAAATTGCTTTTTGAGAATGCAAGAGAGACTAGAAATGAAAAGTGTTTGGAAGGTGAGAAATCACCTTTTTGTGTAAATTTTTCTCCTTTCGTTTCAATGCATAAGTTTTGTCCTATCGTTTGGCATGCACAGGGCAGCACAATTTCCTCACACTACTTTTTGTAAATTGATGAATCATGAGCGATTTCAAAGGAAGAGAACTGTTTTGGAAAGCATTTAAAGTTTGTAAACTTGAGAAGATAACAAATTTGATCAAATATATGAAAATATCAATACTGTTACTGTTGTTTTGCCATCAGCATGAATTCAAGACAGAGTCATCTTTTCTTTTCTTTTTTTCAGAATATGAGAAATCTGAAAAGTCAAAGCTAATCTTACCTTGACTTCAGTATTTTATTTGAATTATCCTTGTACTACCATCAGGCTCTAGCTTTATTCACTACCCACTGAATCAATTACCTTTCCTGATAAAACAATTTTCCAATGTTTCAGACTTTAAAATATGTTATTTTACCAAGGCAACAGTCCCTGACTTCATACTGAGAACCTTTTTTAAATTACTACACACCTCATTCGCCTTCTCTATAAAGAAATGCAATTTTGTGAGAATAAGTTTGTTAAATTAGAGCAGTAGGTGCATCAAACTCTGGCAGTATTCTTTAAGTGCTGTCTTATGAATCAGTGCAAATGTATGCATACTGGAGAATTGTCTTTAAATCAGAGATAATATAAAAATGCAACATAGTGATGTTTGCTCTGTGGGGAAAGTTATGGACTTTATACTAAAAATGCTCTTCATCCAAAGGAAAAACAGTCTGTCCTGCAGTACTAAATCAGACTATTTTTTTAATGCATTCAAACATTCCCTTCGTACTCTTGTATATGTTTAAAATTGAAGATAACTTTTGCTTTGAATTGTGTATTATCACAGAACATAGGGGTTCAAGTTATGCACAATAACAGCAGCTAACAAAAAAAAGACTCATGCCCTTTGTATCCAAATGTAAAAAGTATAGAGGAGATTCCTGTGCTCACGCTTCTTTACTTGTGAAAATATCAGGAGGTAGGAATGGATACAGCCTTTAAGTCTTGAGCAAAAAGATAATTCACATATTTACTTTTTCCCAGCTGGTCAGAGTGGATTACCTCCTTCTTGCCATAGAGGCTTTTGAACATTCTTGAAGACCTGTTTGTATTACTGTTTCAGAAATGTGGTGTAATTAAGATACTCAGAACACTGCTCATTTCTCCGAGGTGAAGTAGATGATTCACTGCTGATAGAAGCAGAAAATCTGGATTGTCTTTTAATAATCCTGTGGGGGATGGGATCCTCCAAGTGAAACATCAGTAATGCCTCACATACACAGATCCCCTGCCTCTACATGAGCAAGTCTTTTCAGCAGGGCAGAGATTGTTCTGCTTTGCTAAATGTCCAGTGATCTCCCTTTTACTTCTCCTTGACTGAGATTACTCAGAAAACATAAGTCAAAGTGACACCAGCTGATAGGAAATTAGTCCATGCCATTTTTCTGTTCTCACTGCTTTCTCAGGGCTTACACAGGCAGCCAAAGATTATTCAGTTAACTATTCAAGGCAGATCTCAACCTGGGAAATGGAAGCCATTAAAAAAAGGAAAATCTTTGATTTTGTTTGCAAATTGGAAAATATTCCCTGCAGTTTTCCAAGGTAGCATTTCTGTAATCTGCAGCAAACCAATGTCAGTTTAAACCATCTGAAGTGCTGGCTCTGACATTGCTTCGTCAGCCACTTCGTCTCTCAGTGTCAAACCTTGCATCAGAAACAGTGGCAGTGAGAAAACAGCTGATGTCTCTATTCTTTTTGCCAACCAGAGGACAGAGTGTCAGATACAACACCTGTTTAATCTCAAGCCTGGAAATATGTTTCCGTCTCTTGAAGGGTTTTTTTGAAATACTGAGTTTTACCATGACTTCCTACATTTTCTATGTGCCTTATTCAAGACCACGATTTTGAATTAAAAAGTTAGGGGAGAAGAAAATATGTTGATCAAGTCTAGGCAATGGCATATCTTTTGAGAATTTCAGTGTCTGCATACGTGATATATATTCACTGATATCAGGTATTTTCTTCACTAAAATAAGAATCTTATATGATGATTTTTCTTTAGCATGAGAAAGGTTTTACTTAGATACCAATATGATATTCTTCAAATTTTAATCACAAAATCTATATATTGCTGCTGCCTACAAGTGCACAAATGTCTTCAGGAACTTACATTTCTGACTTAAAACCTCCCCAGAAACTTAAATTCTGCTTCCAGAGCTCTTGTGGAGAAGACAGCTGTTAGCGGTCTCCTCCAAGCTTAATTTTGCTGGGTAGCTTCAGATTTTGGTAAGAGCTACTTTGTGCCAGAAATGCTTGTTTCAGTATTTCCAGAAATGAATATTTTCAGAACTTTGATTCATAAGATGAAAAAAAAGAAGATGAAAGTGAAAGTATCTCCAGCTTTTCTTGGGTTGGATACCTTCCCTTTTCTTTCTGACCTGCTTTCTCTTTTTACTTTTTGAACACAATTGTGTCTATTGTTTTCCAGATTTTACTATACAAAAAACCCTAATGGGAAGAGGTGCAAAGGCATAAACAGTTGCAAAGTTCCAACAGAGTGTATGGAAGTGTTCAAATCTCAAGTTCCAAAGATATTAAAGAAATTCTCAGAGTCAATTAAGAGCCTAATTTGAGCCTCGTAGCAGCTCTTCTACGTAGGGGGACTCAACGACACACCTTTGCTACATCCATGCTTCTTTGTCAGGTGTCATTCCGTCAGACTGCTCCTCTCTGCCATCTGTCACATGGCAAAAAAAAAAAATTAATGGGAAGGTTCAACTGCTACTGCCATATCACCAGCTTCCTCCTCCAACATCATGGGCTGCCATAATAAAATAGGAGGCATTATTTTGGAGCAGCCCTCATAATTCTTGACATTTTCTCCTGAACCAGTCATATATACAGTCTACATAACAGAAATTAGGGAATTAATATCCTTATATGTGTAAATCTCAAATAATTTTGACCCTAAAGAATATATATACCTGAAAGCTTGATGGGAGGGCTTGATGAGGGGGTTTGATGATGCTGTCTTAAAACACACTTCATCCCACAAGAGAAACAGTTATGATTTCTGAAATGTAAGCTGTTTATTGAGTAGGTGGAGTTCAGGTTTTGTTGAGAAAGCACATTTTTAGGCAATGTTCAATGTTGTGTTCTGAGAGGTATTTTGTAATTAAAATCAGTGGCTTCTAAATATTTAGATTTCTGCTCTCTTTTTACCCTGTGTAATAACCTAAATCAATCAGTCAATCAAACAAACAAACAAATATAACTAAATGACAGTGTACATTTGGCCTTACAGACTATATTTATGTAGGCAGAAATTAAGAATTGAAGCTTGACTTCAGCTACTACAAGCCTAATTTTTTTTAAAACTATGATGAACATGAAAATAACTTCAATCTGAAGGATTTTTAGAAGACTAACCTATTTGATCTTAAACAAGGGTTTTGATCCTGCGAATGTGCTCTGTGCAGGTGTGGTGTTATAAGGAAGACCCAAACACTGGTGTAATCAGTGATTTTCCTACTTGCAGTTGGTCTCATAGGCTATAATAACAGATGTGGCCTAGAATGAATGGTGCTGTTTGAGATTTTCCACTAGAGTTTCTCAGCTTTCTAAACTTGAAGGTGAGGCCTTAAGGCACATCCATCCCAGGTCACTGCATGGTGTTGTGGAGAGCACTGGGGCATGCACAGTGTGTGAGCACATACTGATGTAGCAGCATGGGACCTTGAGACAGAGCAGATGCCCTAAGGATGTCTGTGATGGGCACAGTGCCACCGAGGCCAGACACCAATTACTACTGCCAAATGTGTTCTCTACAGTACGCTTCACCACAGAGTGAATATTCCCATGCACAATGTAAAAAAAGATGTAAAAGCAGTGTTGAAGCTGCTGTGGTTGTCGTGCAGTTTAGTTGCCCATCAGAGTGAAGTAAAGAAGGTTTGAGACCAGGCCATTATAAATGATGTTGATGACCTAAACTATTAGGAGCCTGAGGAAATAAGTGGAAAAGGATGCAAATTCATTCTTGAGGAACAGTAAGATTGAAATGAAACCACTCCTCAACAGCTTTGGAGCATGATGAAGTTTGTGGGAAAGTGAGGCCATAAATATAGGATCATAAACCAGATCCCTCCTTATTTTAATCTACAATGACGCACTGCTGATTTATATTGCCATATTTCAAAATGGTCTACAAGATCATATTTTTCACAAATTGAGATCTGCACGAAGAGTTTTCCATATGTTCCAGTCAGCAGCCATGTGTACACAGGCCAAGAAAATGAGATCAAGCATAAGTACGGAATTTAACAGAGGGCTTCAACCTACACATCTGTTCCAGAGATGAGAACTGCCCAAAATATTTCTGCAAGAAACTATCTCTGAGGCTGTGACATCTTGCACACAAAAAGAAAAATGCCTCTGCAAAAAATGCTGCAGCACAAGATCAGTGTGTTCTTCAGTCACTGACTGGGACAAAAAACATCAGGAAAAGAAGCAACAGACAGAACTGTTGCAGACTCTTCTGAAAAGCAGCTGCTACTGTTTAAGATGATAGGGCTGTGGCTATGTTTGTTGGTGACAGTGAAGGTGACTGAGGAGGGGCTAAAAATATGAATGTCCAGGGGGAATATGCTAAGCACTCATTCTGTCACTCCTGGGAAGCTATCATCAGTACTAATTGATCCAAAAGATCTTGCTGAAAGGAAATGAGGTCAAGAGCTGGACAGAGTGAGCAAAACATCCAGTCAGAGCATACCAAAAACAGCTGAACCTTTGTTTTTGGTGTAAAATGCAGATTAGTGCAGGGGGCGAGAGTCATCACCTCACAGACTAAACCTTTGGGGTGGGAGTCCTGCCAATCAGATTGTATATGCAGGAAACATCTTTCCTAGGAAGGTGGGAGTTTTGCTTTCTTAGAAGAGAGAGAAAAGGTTTGGTGCTCCACCAGGATCCCTCTATGTATCCATGAAGGTACCCATGCAGTCAAAAAATATGAAAAAGAAGCAGGTCTGAGGAGTTCTTCAGAGAAGAGAGTTATATATTAGCTCCTTTAATTACAAACCACTACTATACTGTTGTTCAGTATACTTTTACTCTCCTATTCTCGCAGAAAACAAGCTTGGAATTCCTTGCCCAAGGCAGGATCCCTTCCTTACAGATGTTTAACTCTTTTTCAGAAATGCCTACAGATCTCAGTTTCTAATTCTTCACTATGCTCAGAGAGGATTATACACTTTCTAATGTATGATCAGAATACCCTGGCTGCAGTTTAAGGCCAGTAATTTTTTTGTCTGATCATCCTCAATGATCAGACAAAAAAAATCTATCTGGAAGATAGATTTTTGGACAGTCTTAAAGAAGATAAATTCTCCTGTTCTTTTTGCTATTTTTGAAAGGCTTTGCATTTGTCATGGCTGTTAGGACAATGATAATGGAAGTGCAGTCAAAAGGCTTGGGGTTAATAGTAGACCAAAACTTGGATACGAACCAGCAATGTGTGATTGGAGTCCAGAAAGTCAGTCATAACATAGACTTCATAAAATGAAACATTGCCACCATGCTGAGGAATGCAGTTCTTCCATTTTAGTCTGCCTTTGTGATAATTCATCCAGAGTGCTAACTACATTTTGGGCCTGTAGCACAAAAATGACATAGACATTTTAGAGCAGGTCCAGAGGAGGGTCACAAGGACATCAGAGGGCTGGAACGCACCTCCCATGAAGAAACACTGAAAGAGTTGTGGTTATCTATCCTGGAGAAGAGAAGGCTACAGAGGGATAGTATTTTTTTCAATATATAAAATTTCAGTGGATAAAGGGTGCTTTTAAGAAAGATGTAGAAAGACATTATGTCAGCAGTGACAAAACAAAAAGATAATAGTTTGAAACTGAAAGAGAGTAGACTTACATTGGATTCAAGGAAAAGATTATTTACAATGAGAATGGTGAGACATTGAAACATGTTACCCAGAGAAGCTGTTGATTCCCCATCACTGGAAGTGTTCAGTGTTGGATGGGGTTTTCAGCAAACTGATCAAGTGAAAGATATAGCCTGCGGCAGAACAGATAGCTTGCATGATCTCTAAAGATCTCTTCAAACTCAAACTGTTCTATGATGCTATGAAAACAATTTTAATGTAGACACACTAGAGAAAAGAAGAAAGTGAAAGCAATAGGAGCATATTATCAAGAAGGCTGTGTGTGGTATCTAAGTGAAAAATAAGCTCCTGCTATTTCTTCCATCTGAAGGATCATCCTCTAGGTGTTTTAAGAGCAGGGAATATTTGTTAGGTTCAACTGAGAGGCTGTGTAGAAAACTGCTAAAATCTTTCTTTCGTTAGGCAAAAATGCAGTATATATCACAAGTCAATCGCAGTGACTTAAATGTCCAACTTAATTTGGCAGCTTGTGTTCACATTGCTGAGACTGCAGAGATGGAAGAACTGCAGTCACCAAAAGAGATCCAGAAGAGACAGCAACCTTCAGGGAGCAAAAATGCCCATCCTTGTGTGTAGCAGTAAGTGTTGCTGCATTGTCAAGCTCCAGCCTCATACTGTGGCCAGGGTTGCCACTCACTACATCAGGCTGCATAAGGCCCCATCTAACTTGGCCTTGAATGCCTACAGGGATGGGTCATGAAGTTAACATTTGCTCAGATAAACTTGCTTAAATGTAAATTCTTGCTTTATGGTTGTGAATATGGAAGCTGACTTTCTAATGGACTAGTGAATAAACCATGGATTGCTGATACAATGAATTTCCCACAGACATGGGAAATTCATCACAGCTAGACAACAGATCACAGGAGCTTCAAAGACAAAGAAAGGTCTTTTTTGAGTCAAGGAACTTAAATTTTTTTTTAGAAACAGTTTATATTTCCATCACAGAAAAAACTCTTTCTGGGGAGGGCAATGAGAAAGAGAGAGACTGAGAGAAATGATATTCCAAAAAGTGGTGCAGAAGTGAGATGAAGTTGCTGAAGTAAAGTGCAAAAGATGAGTTAGCATCTGATACATTCCATTGATAAATTCCTCAGGCATATCATTAAAGATAAGACAGAGTTCTTTACATATCATTAACGGTGGTCAAAATTTCAGATCAGGGGCTGGCTTCATCAAAGGCATAACAGGTAGATAGATTTCCATATAATGAATGTATTTCTATTCATTAAATTCTGCAAGCAGAGAAATAATGAGTAGTGGAAGTGCTCATTATCAGATACTGATATTTATAGAAAGCCACCACATTATGGGAAAATAATATAGCCCAAATCAATATTTATGAAGGAGTGCTTTCCTATAAATAGAGAAAAAACTTTGCTTTTTTATCATCGGTTCTTTGGTTAATTATCCAGTTTGCATTTTAATCAACAGAAACACACTATGTTTGTTAACCACCAAGTAACAAAAGTGCTCTACTCATTATTCCCTTGAGGAATGCATTCCCTTGTTGGATAAGTACAGCACTTATTCATTCTGCCCTGTATTTACTCTTTACTTCTGTGTTCATAAAAATGCTTTTCAGTTCATCCAAAAAAAAAAAACCCACAAAAAAAAAAAAAAAAAAAAAAAAACAAAAGCAGTGGTGGTGACATTAACAAATGGAACCCAGAGAAAAAATATTTTCAGGCAGAAAAAAAGACTTTGACCACATCAGCCTTGATTTTTTTACTATATTTTTAACCATGAAAAAAAAAAAGTGATTGAAAATGACCTTTAGTTAGCTATCATCATCCTAAGTGAAAACACGATTATTCAATTAATACTTTACATAGTAGAAAAATGTTGGGCCATATCATGGGATTTAAAAGCTTATATTCAATACACACAGATTTAATATTCATGCAAGTAAATCCTGTGGGTGCAGACTAAAACATAAACCATAGTATTTAATGAGATTCCCTATCTGAAAAATGTGGTTGTGGCTAAACCTCCTCTCCTTTATAAGAAATCTAATATTTGATTTAGGTTAATGATGCCTCTTCTCAAATTAATCTTGTGTCTTTAATTATTCAAATCTTCAGCATTACTAAAACCATTCTAATTATTCCCATTGCTCAGTGGTATTAGCAAAAATTATACTTAAATTTAAAATCACTTTAATGGGGGCCATATTATTCTCATGCTCATTTGACTATTTAAGATTTCACCTCTGAGACAGAAGAGGTTGACTGCAGCCAACATCTCCTTTATTAAAGTCATCTTCTTTGCATTTTTACCAGCATCTTAATAAGAAGCAAAGTAGACCATTCATTAGATTCTGCCCCCACTTTTCTACTAGAAAATCCCACCCCACATATTTCCTCCTCATTTATGCTTTTTAAAGTTTTATCATGCTAATATTCTTTTATGATACGTTAGGTTTTATGTACCTTTTCTGGTGAATTATCATTGAGAAATGAAGACTACTGTTTATTTTCAGGTAAATAAAATAGCACGTGAGACCACAGTATTGGGTTATATTTGTTTTCACTGTTATCTGAAGAAGTCAGAATATGCTACGTAAATATAGGCTCTAAATACAGTAGGCAGATCCTTAGAAAAAGATTAGAGGAAAACATTTTAGAAAACCTCTTATTGTATAATATTTAATGTATTCATTTTTAACATCTGAAGGATGTTTGGACTATAAGACACAGAATCTCCATTTAGCATGCCTCATTGTATTTAGTGGTTTTGACTCATCTGGGAACCTAACACTGTTTTCAAAAGTCAAAGATATTTTTCTTTCTCCTTTTGTATTTTGGAAGTTACAGCTAAGAACTCCCAGCTCCCCAGCTTCAGTGTCATCCAGAGCTTGATTCCAGTCAGTCAGGCTGAAGCCCTGCAGAAGAAATCAACCAACTCTGTGGCACTGTTCTGACACTGCAGTATAGACATCCATACCACTAGGACTTACTTGTGTAGATGAGGGCAGACCAGACCATGTTTATAGATGAAATATTTTCTAGTACTATAAATAACAAAGCCATTTCTGCATGAGAGGTGAGGATTCCATACTCTTGACCAGTAGGGAGCCTATGGCTTCCAGTCTATTTGACAGACTCAAAAGCCAAGCCTACACGTGATCAGTGTAGGCTTGACAACACAGGTTATTCAGTTTATACACTGGCTGAATTTATGAGAACGTGATACACTGTTATGGATTGTTTTAAATATGAGTATGTATGCTTAGAACTACAGGAAAATAGTTAGATACCATCCCACATAGTAAATGTGATCAAACGTCTATTCACTGCCTTCTAAGAATGAATTGGATAAGGATTGTGTCTCTGGGTTGATTATTACCAAAACACAGACTCCTCCCCTCTTTCTTTCTTTCTCATTTCCCCAGTGACAGCTCATTTAACAACACCCATTCTTCAGTCTTAACTCACATTTTGAGATAGGTCAGTGAATCCATTTGAATTCCTGCAATCTTTTGCCCTGTTAGTGTCAAGCTGAAGGAAGAGGAACAGAAGGAACATGAAGTTTCCTTTCCCCTGGGTTCACTCCCCAGAGAGGATCCCTAGTGAGAGTATCAGTTGGCATCATTATGATTTAATTTTCTGTAATTGCATCATTACATGCATTTCCAAGTATCTGGTGTTCTGCAAATGAATTAGAAACACATCAGGGTTCAACAAAAGGAACAATACTCTCTCTCCTCTACGTGTCTCATCATAGACTCTCTTAAATAGACCAAATCAGAATAATAACTTTCTTGGGGAGAACTGCCTAAAATAATCAGATTTCTCAGGGGAAGGTAGTGATAATTATCAGAGCTGGACTTCGATCTGACCTTCACACGCACCAAATTGTGTAGCAAAAATCTAGTGGAATCAGTATAATTCGGGAGGTTTCTCTGCTGCATCAATCCATTTCTAAAAATGCTTTGTTTGGAGACTGGCTGAGAGGCTGCTATGTTTTGTGTTTTTTGTTTGTTTAAAGCATAAAATACACCTTGTTGACAAGAAAATGTTGCCAGGTCTGAATTCATTTATTAATCACATGTTAGATACTGTCTGGTATCTGACAGCTTAGAAAACATGCATTGCTGATGCAAATGAAGACAGGTTAGTGTTCAGAGCCCAATTGGAGCCATCAAAAATATATCATCAATACAGACTAAACAACAGCGCTGACATAATGTTAGTCATAACACCTGACAGAATCCAAAGGAACAGATGTGAGCCCATTTCTGGATTTTTTGTTGCATAGGTGCTGGCTATAACCCACTTAATAATCCCTGGGTCTCTAGCAAGAAGATCATTCCCGATCTGATACACATTTTAAACTACCTTACAGTTCTTAAATGTGAATTACTGATTCCATAGACTACAATAACAACCCTTACTATCTTTTCAATGCATATGTATGGGCTCTCTAGAGAATTAATGATTCTTTAAGCTCTAATAGGTCTTTCATGTTTATGAATCCTTTCAAATATACACTATTGAGCTATATGTCTGGACATTGAACATGTGACTCTCATTTAGGTGACAAATATCAATTTTTCAGCAGAATTCTCAAGTATAGGTCATCTGATGTGTATTAAAATGCTTCTCTCGTTGTTTTTAATACAGTGTCACATTTGAGTGTTTGGTGGAACTCAGTAGGCCAGAAGTAACTTGGACATGATCACGGGAAACCACACACTACTAGCTTTTTCTCTCTGTACTAATAACTGATGTGACTCACACATCCAAAAAAATAAAAAATAAAAGCATAATATGGGCCTAATAACAGTGGGAGATGGTGTGACACCTATGCACATGCCATATTCCCCTGAAAGGGACATTTGGATGGGGTTAGGACTTTAGAGTCCCATGTGTATACTGTATAAACTGTACAAACTGTCTGTTGCTTTTCCCACACATGGCTCAGCTGGGACAGCATATTCAAAACCATTCACAAAAAATATAGGTTTTGGCTAAAAAGGTTAAAAAAAGAGGTCATCAGAAAGAAATTAAGAAAATTAGTGTTATTTTGAAAACTAAGAACATGTCTTTTTGCCTCTGGTTCTTTCCAGACTTTTTTGGTCCAAATTTTCTTCAAGTTTCTGCATATGTTAAATAAAATGTTTCCTTTTATTTTTTAAAATTATATTTGTAAAAGAATATAGAAAGAAACTAGAAGTCCAGTATGAGCAAATTCTGAATGAAAAAATGCAAATTTTCTGAAATTTGTTGTGTGAAGACAAAATATTTTGCTATTTTATTTTGTGGAAAAGTTCAAACTTCTTTTGTTCTGGTTTCGGATATTTTCCATTCCTATGATATATGAATGTTATCTCTTGTTGAAATCAATTATAGAACAAAATAAATTTGGTTACTAACACGTAGAATGCCTTTTGTCTTGTGAAGGAGTACAGCAGAAGGGGGTATTCTATTTTTTTCTCTCATCTATACATCCATAAGTGGGTGCAATTACTTAGAATACAACATCCTCCATTCAGCTTCATGAATAGAAAGATTTTGTCACATCAGAATGGGGTCCATGAAGAAAGCAGGCTTAACAAAGGGTGCATTTTGAGAACCAGTTAGCTGATAGAACATGTCCTTTACTCAGTCACATCAAGGGGACATTCCCTGGACTTGTACACACTGTCCTGAGCTCTCACTTGAGACTGTAAGACAACTCCCTTCCTTTCAAAAGTTTATTGTTGTGCAAAGCATAGTGCAGAACAAAATAGAGCTCTTCTTAAGCTGCTGACCATGCCCATGCTCAGAACATGACAGCCTTGAGCTTGATTGCTTCTTTTTGGCTGAATAGTTTTAAAATCTCTGAGAGAACATCTAAAACATTATGCTAACATTTCACCAGTCCTGTCTAAGGCAAGGTGTCATGGTTATATGATTTTTGTTATTGGTATTCCATATCATAACATCATGTAGTGCACTGGGAGTTTAAGAGTTAATGCTTCAGCTCTGTGGACCATCAATAGCTCTGGGTACATCTGTCTCAGACGAGAAGAACTATGTAACCCAGAGGACTTTGTGTTGCTTTGCATTTTTCTGTTTTCCACTCAGAGGGAAAGATAAAAACTGTTTGCGTGTCACGAGACACAGGCTCTTTCCCTTTCAGATCAACCCATCAGCAGGTGCTCCCTAGCCAACTCAGCTTCAGCATTAGCTTAATACCTTTGGTTTTTCAGACACTCTCTTTTTTGTTTTATTTGATTTATTAGCTTCAATTCCAATTATATTTTATTACATTGTGTTATTTTGCATTCCTATATCTTATTTAGTATATTATTTAGTAAGCTGCGATAAGCAGCCTCCTTAAGACATACATTTTAATTCTAATGCTTTGATTCTACTGATCATTTGCTGTAAGCTAAGTAAAAAGGTCCCCTTCAATAAGGGACTGAGGTCAGGTCACCCCGGACCCACATCAGAGTTGTATACCTCAGGGTACCTCAGGAGATTCACCTTCTGATTCACTGATTTTCTACATGCAACATTCTACATTTGCAGCAAAGTGGACAGACAGACTGGAAGAAGTAGCCGTCTGGTCAACCTAATCTGTTTACATTTTCACATGATGAAGAAGTCTACATCCCTTTTAGAAGAAGGAAGATTAGTCCCATCTATCCCAAAATCTCTTTGATATTAGAGAATCCATTTAATGTTGTATAAAATACAAACTAAAACTAAAAGTTTTGCTTTGCAGGAAAGCAACAGCATCATTTTATGTGGGTCTGAATCTATGACGTGCATCTGGAAAACAAGAGCAAATGGGGCCCTCTATATGATACAAACTGGAGACCCTGGTATTCTGCCACATGCAGGTGAAAATGCCAGAGTTATATACTGCAAAAAAGTCTGTGCATCTCCATGGAAAAGTAGTGTTCAAGCAGAAGACTTAGGACTGCAGTTTTAGAGTCATCTAAATCTTATCTGTATCCATTAAAATTTTTCAAACAGTTTTGTGTGTGCTTGCTCTCAAAGTAAAATCCACATTAGAGAAAAATAACATAAACGGTTGTGTCTATATTCACTTTTTTTTTCACTGGAATTTAAGCTACAGCTTAATTGTGGTCTCTTGAGACTGGTAGATCCTGCTGCATTTGCAAACAATTTAGTATTTCTTCCTTCCTGCCTTAAGAGTTTTAAATATGTTTAACTGAAAACAAATCTTATTCTATTTATCTTTTATTACATCTCAGAAGGCTGAGGCATATTAGATCTTTCCAGCAAATTTAACCCATTTTGGTCATATGCAAAATTTGTATTATTTATACAAATTTGTTATGTCACCTTAGATATGCATAGCATTTTGCAGAGAATAAAGAAATAGCACCTGCTCCAAAACAGTATGAAGTCCAAGTATGCTGCTCCCTTGATGTGCTCCTTCCAGGTGCTGTGTTATTTTTCTCCTATGTGAACAGCTCCTACTGGGATTAAAAATCAACATTAAGGATGAATATATTAGTAAATGCAAAAAATAGATTTACCCTGAAGTTGTCTTGTTTTTGTTGCTGCTGTGTTAGGTTTTTTTCCTATACTTATTCCAACCTGGTAATGAATTATCTCCTTTGTGTTTTAGACAGGGAACAGGACACAAACCTCAAATCCTCCTCATTCTGGAGAATCGAACAAAGTTCTAGCACGGAAAATTTTCCCCAGGAATTTCTCCAGAATTTTCTCCCAAATTCCAAACTCCCGTACAACTGGCAGCACAGTTAAAATATACTCCAGAGCTCTTCTGTTCGTTCAGCATCTGAAGTTTAGGCTCATGTGAGTGAAATGCCTCACATACTCCTGTTTTCTGCGCCAGGCAGCAAATGGCCAACAAGCCATCATTCACCCTACACGGGGCCTGGGGATCTCATGGGGCCATGCACAGCCCCTAGAAAAAGACATACTTCTGGGCATAACTTCTCTCCACCAGGTGAGCCATGTGAATTATGTGTAATTATTCCTGTGTAAAGGAAAGTATTCTGGGAGTCATCCCGGTGGGTCAGGACCAAGGGGTACAGTTCATGCTCAGGAACGGATCATGCAACTCCATCTTCAGCAGAACTATGAGTCCGTGTCAATTTCGGCCCCGGGGAACCCACAGTCAAGTCTAAACCAGTACACAAGGGCCTCAGAGAGCCCTGGGGGAAAGGAGCATGAAGTCAAGGGGAAAAAGTAGAAGCTGAAGAGAGTTTGTGGGAGCCTCCTGCAACGTGTCCACAGAGTGCTGGGCAGACAGTTACACGGGCTCTCCAGTCACTTCTACAGCTAACTTACATTTTTACCAAAATACCTCTGAAGACTTTCCTCTTTCCTTGTTATTTTTCAGCAGACAGCAGCATACTCTAAAACCCTAATTGTATATGTAAGTAATAGCACTCTATCTGGAGGGCATGTCCTGGGGATTAATGACCAGCTGGGAAGAACGTGATGGCCAGAGGTGCAGCTGGAGGCTATTACATATCCTTGATAATTTAACCACTTGAATACTGCTGAGCATGTGATGTCCATGGGGTAGGATGCATTATCAGATACTTCTCTTTGTACCAGATAAATCATTCTAAGTCAACAAAGAACTGGAGCTGGTACTTTAAAGAAATGCTGCTGCAACTCCCACAGCAGCACTGAAGCTGTGACAGAACACAATAAAGATCTCCTGAAAATGCCCTGCGCCATACTCATTATAGCTGTTATAAAATTAAAATGTTGGATAGGGGAATAAGTATAGTAGGCCACAGTTACAATGCATTAAGCAGGGAATAACACCATTAAAGACAACACCATCCTGCTGCTCTGAGATCAGAATCACCTATTGTTGATTAGCTTGGTGTGATATTCTATTTTTGCAATCTGTGGTGTATGTGTGCCTAGCAGCTACTTGGTGCTGTTGTTCTGGGATTTGTCCACAGAATAAAAGTATAGTCCTTGACCTAGAGAATTTACAGTGGTTTTAACATGTTTTTGCTTGAACGTCTGTAAATAATTAATTCAATGTAATCTACATAAGCCATTTCAGTTTAAGAGCTATCTTATAGCACTCTACCTTGCTGATGATCGTCATTACCTTTTAGAGTAAAATGGAACCAGCAGTAAGTTTGTTTTGTAGAGTTTTGAACTGTCTGAATGTTAAAGAGTTTATAGAGCTTATTAAGGAACAAATTGCTAACAGAAAATTGTATTCCCTCCTATCACTCATCTTAAGAAAAAAAAAAGAGAGAGAGAGATGAATTAACAATGTATAAAAAAGGGAAGACTTATTTTCCTAGTGTCTGAGCTTAGGAGAAAAAAAAAAAAAAAGAAAGACCATATAATTACAATTTCAACTGAAATATTTAGATCTAAAGCTAGAATAAGAAACAAGAAGCTCTGATCCAAGCTGACATTGTTTTAAATCCTCATCATCTCCATTGAACATGGTGAAATCACTCTGGATTAGCACAGCTGGTAATTAGGTCATAATCTGGTCCCTCTGTACATGGCTTTCCTAGATGACATTTCAGAAAACTTACAGAAAGCATTTTACAGATAGATTAAAGATCCCAGGGGCACCTCTATTTCACAAATCAAAGCCCAAATCATTACTGGTCTCAGAACTTATCTGACATAAATTCAGCCTTGGAGCAAATGTCTATAGCCACAGCATGAGACTTTGTGAATGATGGGAAGGTTAAGGGTGGCTAGTGTTGCTGCCTTTACAGGCAAAGAGAAGGGAAACTGCAGGCACTGCTTTGGAGCCGTCTTTAATCCTTTTTTAAAAAGAACAGTGCTTTCAACTCATTACTTTGTTACTTTTTAAATTTCCTTGAATTTAACATCTTAATGAAATTTTTGTCAGTTTTAGGGCCAGCTCTCCCATAACATACAGGTGAAGTCCCTGCTGCGTGCAAAGATATACACACAGATCCTAGCTCCTCCGATTTTATCTAGAGATCAAACTGATAACTGTGAGGGATTTCCTGTGTCTTTATGCTTTGTAGTCAGTTATATAGAGTTCTTCAGCCCAGGCCTGTGGCTGTCAAATTGTACGAAAAGACAGGAAGAATAAATGATTGCATTCCTCCCTGCTTTACCTGTACAGATCTGTTTCTGCATCCACACACTGGACCTTGTCAGTGGGCCATGATGAAGATGAGCACATCTCTCTGTTTATTGCCTGCCTCAAATGAATGCTGCTCTCTCTCCTGGAGATGTCTAAAGTGCTGCCATGCAGCAAACTTCTTTGGATGTCCTGGTTATGTCAGATGCCTCCGCAGCCAGGCAGACACTCTGTGCTGTGTCCTCAATACAAACAACTCTTGATCTGTCACAACAAATGCATCCATTTTCTCAACATGAGGACCATGAATGTCCTTATAACCGTTCTCTTTTTCCAGGGCTTTTTACCCCTTTGAGGACATGTAGCAATGTCAATGAACTATACAATTTATTTTATTTTGTTTCAAGAGGATCACCTTTATCTCCTCAAAGTTGAATTATATTATCAGGTAAGCAGCTGATGCTGTGAGGCCTACACTTTGATATTCTGACATGGTGTTTACATTCTGGTGAACTTGTTAGAGATTTTGTAGTCCCAGTCTTTCCTAGTGATTTTATGTTACACTATTTCAGCAGTTATTGTTAAAACTTAGAAAATTGCTGTTACTGCAGTGGAATTGAAAGAGAAGCAGACTGGAAAATGGAGGGCAGCTATCTCACCCAAAAAAAAGGGAAGGAGGAATATTGTGTGCTTTCATATTGCTACACATTTTATTTGTTTTCTGTTTGTGTGTTTTTTTCTTTCTAATTTTCCTAATGAACCTACACCAGCTGTCTGAATACCACAGAGGCTCAAAGAAAATTGTAATTTCCCTACTACATACTGACCTGATACTGTGTTTTAAGTCTAGTCAGTGTGGGAAATGGTAATTGAAATCACCATAAATTAATTGCTCTGTTTTCAGGCAGTACAGAGAAAAATTAGTACTGGGTATAACAGAATGCAGAACAACTCATGAAAAAGGGTGCAGGTATACTTACTAAGTGAACCTTATCTTTCTCTCTTGTCAGGAGAATTATTCATTAGCAAAGAAAATTTGCATTCATAAATCAGTGCCTGTAGCTGTACTGTGCTTCACCAGCCATCTTATGTATAGAACCCGATTCCACAGATATGTACACACGTTTAATTCTACTTGCAGAAACGGTCTCAAGTAAACCTAACGAGGTCATTGCTGAAGGATGTTTTTTTGAAGAATAGTTTACAATGTGTCAGAGCCTTACAGGTTGGGCTCACATTTACAATCAGAGATTTTTATTCACTAAGGCAGAGAAAGCAGATTCAGCTTACCTCATCTTACCTAGAAAAGCCCTTATCTCCCCTAAAAAAAATACCCACCTAAGGAAATCTGGTGATATTTATATTGCCATCCTCTATAAGAAACATAAAAAAGTCATCCTCTACAGATTTTTTTTATGTTAACTTTAGGGTATGTGCTTGCCATCTGTGGCCTTTTTGCCCCACGCCCACGTGGAATAAGAATGTGACTGTTTCATGATTTCACCATCTTCTGCTTGGCAGATACTGTGGTCTTGGAGATCTGCCCTGTGATATTCAATAAAAGTCAGTAGAAATGCAAGATTAATTCAGACAAAGAAGCTACATATACAAATTAATTTGATTCATCATAATAAGCATGACAGAATACTGTTAAAATTGGCCTTTTTAAACCAGCAATTAAAGATTTATACTGTGTGCAAACACACTTATTAAAGTATTATGTAAAGTATCCACATTTTACCGATTATCATGATAGATTACATTACAAAGTTAGACTAAAATACCCAGCACAGACACAAAGACTGGATTAGTTAATCACATTGCTGGACTTGTATAGATTAATCTCCTGCAATGGTTTTATCTGGAATGTAAGGCTAAATTTCCGTATCAAAACTTTAATTTTCTTAAGCACAACAGTGAGCTGTGAAACATGGGGTGTGATCATACTCATCACTTTTCCTTTGCCCTGTCTTTTTTTATATCTGTATCTGAACACACAAAAAAACAAAAAACAAACACAAACCTAAATACATAATAATAATTAACAAAATAATAAATAAATAAATACATAATAATAATTAATAAATAACCTGACTCCAGGACAAAGAGGTATTTTGAATAAACAAAAGGTTGAATACATTTTAATAATGAAGAGAAGGATGAAGGAAAAAAGGAAATCAGAGAGAAAAAGAGGAAGTAGTATTAAAAACCCCTTACTTTTGCCATAACTTCCATATTATGAAGTAATACCTCTGATTCCTACCCACACTGAATGGTCCCCGTGTCATTATGTTCTTGGCATCCCTTCTAGGGATTATACAGAATGGTTCTCCAGGTGAGGAGGGCCTCGGAGGACATGAGCTGCTATTCATTTGCTGTCACTCAGAAACTATCCCCAGTAATAGGGCTGTGTTAGTGCTGTAAGGATATATATCAGCTTGTTAGGCTGGGCGTCTGAAGAATGCATTTATATTTTTGATCATCCTCGGCAGCTTCTCCCATGTCACACAGTCTGGGATATGTGGGAGAAAGCAGGTCCACCAAAGAGACCTAACAACTTCCTGGGGTTCACTATCCAAGACAGGGCTTTAGACCTCACACATGTATAAAACACAAATATAAATGTATATGGGTACATATGGGTAAAATCCACAGGGTCTAGGATCTGACTGCAAACAGCATTTTCTTATGTTGTGGCAGTCTCTCTAATTCATTATGGTACTCCTTCTAAAGTGCTAACAGTTAATGCCCAGTATTTTTTTTATCTTTGGCTACCACTAATGAATACGTGAAATAAATAAAACATGAGCCATGAATGCAGTCAGTAAAATAGAAATATGTACTGTTTGCAGTATTATTTAGCACTTTGATCACTCATTAGGATTTAAGACAACTGATGATCTGTTTGCTTTCCTTAGGAGTTGCTTTTCCACTACACTCTGCAAGAACATTTCTGGTATCATCCCTTCCTTAAAACAAACATTGTATGAACAGTGTATTGTATGAACGGTGTGGGGAAAGCTCATCTCTTTGAATTTTTCTTTTTCGACCTGTTTCTAATAGATCATATTTTTTTTTCCAGAATAGAAGAAAGCTTACTCTTGCATCTTACAGGTGTAAAGAAACAATTTAAGAATTTCAGTTTTAAAGCAGTGTGAACTATATGAAACAAAAGCACACATAAAGATACAAGAAGGCTTTCTTTTCTCTTTTCAGAAAATGTTGCATCCACTTAGGAACCATTATATTTGCAAAAAAAGAACATGTTTGATGCAAATTTCTTTGGAGAACTGTACCAGAGAAAATTGCCACACAGGGACATTTTAGGCTTGATTTTAGACTTTTGTTTGTTAATGTTGCTTCTATTTCATTTCCTGCTAATTAAAAACTGTACTGTCTATTGTATTTGTACAAGTAGCTCATGGAACAATAATAAAAAGTAACTGAATTTCATCAAGAAAAAAATTAAAATTTCTACTCTGTGTTATATCACAAATTCACAGTGTGCCTCGTATAGATTGGGGAATGTGTTCTAGGCTTGGATTTTGGAATTGTTGGAGTGCTTTGATTTCTTACTGTTTTTTCAGAAAGGCCAGTTTGCGTTTAAATAGAAACTACTTCAAACTAGAAAATATTTCATTGCAAACTGCATCACCTTCTGAAAGGCATTTCATGCTTTGTATTAGAAAAGCCCTATTTGAGGGGTTTATACCCCAGTACTGCAACGGTACCGGCAACAGAAGCAACAAAATAAAAGGATAGAATCCTGAGAAATGTGAACACAAATTCTGAGCCAGTTTTCCTGCCTGATTTGCTGCAAGTGAACCGCTACACATACACACACTAACCTGGACAAGTGTAAGTCAAGTCTACTGAAAAACAGAACACCCACATTTGAAGAGTTCTCTCCTCAACAGTGTTCTCTGTCATGAGCCTATGGGTTCACAAGAAAACGATAACCAGATCTGTGGACATCTGCTGGTGGAAGAATTATGTTAGTTAAATTTGTCAATCTTTTAGTAAAATGTAATGGGAATAATTCACACTGACTGCTGTACAATCTTCATACCCTAATCAGTTTAATATTTTAGATTTTAAAATGCTTAATGAAGGAAAAGATTAACAAAACAGTTAATCATTACCCCTTGCTGTGCTGGGTACAGCCTGAAAAAAGAGAGATATCATTGGTTGTGCCTTAACTAAGCAATAGTGAAACAATTTTCAAGAATAAGAGTTAGTACTTATTTTTGTTACTTAGATTTAACAGTGCAGTAGCATCTGATGACATCGAAGGTCAGAATCTCAAAGTGCTCTGTATTGTAGAAAACACAATAGGAGACAACCATTTTCTTAAGTGTCAGCCTGGCCAAAAAAACAAAGAGGAAAACAGATGTTCAAGTGTCCACCCTCAGAGAAGTCAGGAGGTTTATGGCAGAATCAAGGGTCTCTCAGATCTCCAGACATTGAATGCTGTACTTTTAAAAAAATACTTCAAATATTATTTTATATATTCTTTATGACATTCTGGGGTACCCTTCATTTAACAAGGTTAAAGCTGCTAGAGTCCCACTGTACATGTGGCTCCATCAGCTCCTACTGTTTCCATGGACACACTAGTTAATTCATTGACTTTTTCTTGATGCTGTCTTATTTAGAGGAAGTGGAAAGGGGGTGGGAGAGGAACACTGATGCTAGAGAAGTGTGCATTCTGCATAATCCAGTGGAGTCTACTGATTATATTGGGTTTTTATGCCTTCAAGAAACAGTGTTTCTTTTATCTGTCATAACTATTTTCATCATTTACATTTCATCTTCATTTTATTCAACTATGCATTTGATACAAGTATTTGAGCTCTCAATCAACTATGCAAAATGAGAGCTTATCTTGCCATCTCATTTTTAATCTCCTTTGATTCTGTAAATTGCAAAGGCAAAAGTAGTACCTGAAGTAAGCTCCAGGCAGTGGCTGCAGCCTTTTATGGCCCGTGTTCCCAGCTATACCCACTCTCTGATTTCTTCACTGTCATCATTTACAGCATCAAAGGGACAGTTAACTCTCTTCTGCTCTGTTATAAAAAATCAAAGCAAGTTTATTAAATTATATATACATGTACTTGGCAGGTTGTTTTAGATGTCTAGCTTTAATATTCAGAGGAAAGTAGTTTGCTTTAGCATAATTAGTAATTAACATGTTTTTAAAAAAACAAAATATGTTTTTATAAATTTAATTTTTGCATCTCAGACTGAAATGTTTATTTCTTGCCCAGATGGAAAAAATGTGAACTCTTCAAATTACTCTATGAAAATATGATGCCTAATTCATTTCTATGCAGCAAGAGTTGCTTTATGAGGCCTTCAGTCAAGAGCCTTCCAAAACTCACAACTCATGCTTTGTTTTGAAGAGCTTGTGGGAGCAAAATGAAAATGGAAATATTTGAAGGGCCTCCATGGACAAATAGAAATGGATGTGCATTTGCTGAAAATAAAACAATGCTAGAAGCTCTTGTTGAGCTTTTAGTAAAAGCACACTAAGGTAAAAATATTCAGTCTCAGACAAACTAAACTGTAATCCTGCTCACCACAAATCTCACGTGAATATGGACTTTGAAATGACAACAGAACTCAAGATGTAAGTGTCAAATGCAATTTTGACAAAAGTAGGTTGTACTGCCATAGATCTGGCTGCCTGAACTGAGGTATACTGATAGTATGTCTTTTTAAAAGGGTTTCTTTTCATTTAACAATGGATTTTTTCTGACTACAATAAGCAATCCTATCTGAATTGAATTTTTTGAAAAAGGAATCACTTTCTGTTAAATATTGTAACACGTGTGTTTCAGATCTTCTTGCCTAACTCCTGGAAAGAAATAATTCATGTCCAGTTCTTGCAATGGCATCATAAAACTAACATTTTTCCATCAAGATTCAAATCTAGGATGACACATTTTCTAAGATAAAAAGTTGCTTTTCTTCAGGAAGAAAAATACATACATAAAGGTCAGTCTCTTGTCCCATATTGTCTTTGGTTATTAAGATCTCGCCACTTGGATTATTTTACATATAGTAACTATTTTCTTTCAGAAATTTTTTCACTCTTAGCTGCCTACATCCTACTGCTATGACTTGCCTGTAGTATTTGCTTCTCTTGCAGCTTGACCAAGGCCATATTCAACAGTTAACAGAAAAAGAGGAAGTAAGAAAAGGATTAGGATTTGAATTAATGTCTTGGAATAAGAGCAACTCAGTAAGGGCACTGTGTTTTTTATCAGAGACACATCTCATTGAGGAGCAAAAGGAATCATATGTTATGAAGACTAAACTTAATGCATGGGAAAAGGCTCTAGTAAGAAATGACAGGGAATTTTTAATGTCATAAATGTAAAGTACAGCAGCTGATGTGTTAAAGTTGATATTAACTATTTGTTTGACAAGCAGTTTTCTATGTGAAGTATACGACAATTGGAAACCTACATTCTGATTTACATTATTTTCAGAAATGCTGCAATTAATGTGTCTGAAAATTGGTTAAAAATATTGAGCTAGAAGACTGAAATGGTCCCAAATGAGTCTGTTCTGTTTTTAACTCAAAAAGACAAAAAATATGTGAAGCTGTTGATATTGAACAATATGATAAGGGAGTCCCAGATAGGTTCCACAGGCTCCACTCCTTCTCCCAAGGCTGACATTTTTGCCAAAACAAGGACTGATAGCAACATGAAAACCTCATTTCACCTGTCAGGCAGTGAATAAAAGTGCATAGTACTCCAGTGGCACATCAATGCATGCTTCCATTTAAACAACAAAAAAACGAAACTACAGAGCAATACTGCAGCCTTACACCACAAGTAAATCTGTATCCAACATAAATTCTTTCACTTTGTCCCTTTGAGTGATTTAAAGCATTGAGCAGTTTATGAAGAACTGGGAGAGCATGTCCTCATTAAGCACTGAAATTCAGCAGACACCTGACCTGTATGTTATCATTCCAGCCTTTTTGTATAGATGCAGTATTAGTAGAAGACATCTCTCTAGACTATGTACTTTTTCAGAATACTGTTTAATTTCTCTCTACCCTGCCTTCCCCTCAGTTGTGTCTCCACTGATGGAGTGGATACTTGTTGTCGTCCTTGCATAATTTGGGTTGGAAAAAAGTTTTTTTTATAACTTTGTTTTGAACTACAGTCTGAGCACCTCAGTGCTACCACCTTGAGGGGCAAACAGTGGCAAGGAATCTCAAGTCTTAGCTTTCTTTGGGAGTCTCTATTGAGAAAGAAATGCCCAGATGTTGAAATGAGAAAAACCAGTCTACAAAGGGACACAAAGTCATATTATGTCAGTCACAGTTTCAGCCTTCTCCTTCCTCACAAACACACACAGAGAGCACCTAAATAGCTCTCTGGTTAAAATAACAGTGATTTAATGGGATAGAGTTTACAAAAAACTAAAATATGCCTTAATAGGCTGTTTATGTGCTCTCTAGGGACCTTGGATAATTAGGATTTCCTAAGAAAGCAAGGCAGCAGGATAATTGCATGACTCTTAGTGGAACATTAGCCAAAAAGAATTGACCTTGACTATTTTCTAATACTTTTTCAGCTAGTGCTAGAAAAGATTGCTCAGTGCAGATTAGAATTGAAACTAAGTCTATTTGTTTTGACAATGATGATTTGTCAACACATTTTAGACTGGGTTTAAAGCTGTATTTCATCTCTGCCAGATGTTCTTCCTTTAGTTTCAAACACAGAGGTTTAACATTAAATTCCGAAAGAACTAACAATTTGAATGGAAATATGTGTAAAAGCTTTTGTAATTTTGTAAATCAAGCTGCTTAGGCACTTTACATTTTATCATTGGAACTCATTAGCAGTAAGAATATCATCATTTAACAGTGTAGTTTTCAAACAAGAATGAATACAATCTTTAAAAAAGACAATCTTTTCCTACTGTACTACTGCCTACAACTGCAGTCATAGCTATTGCACATAATCAATATTCACCAGTTAAGCAAAAGATTTATTGCATGATAAATTATCTTCCTTATCACAATAACAGTATTTTGCCTATTTCTGAAATGCCTGAATTAATTCATGTCCTTTGGGAAACAACATTTTTTTAAATTTACTGTTCCCGTTGCTTGCAAATCAATAAACATTTCAGTAATGTATATGATTGCTGATTGTGACTGATATCATTTTAACCACTGTGATAAATATGAAATATAGTCATCATAAGAATAATGAAAATGTAATGAAAGGCAGTCAGACTTGCAATAAAGGAAGGATAGCAAATGCCAGAAGAGTGCTCCTATTAGATGTCAAAAGCAGTGTCATATAAAAGAGGCAAAGTTAAATGCTTTACCATTACTGTAATTTCAATTCAGAAAATGAAATGAGTTTGCTAGCAGTAGCTACTGCTGGAGGGAAGAAGACAGTTAATTAATTTAAACTAGCTAACACTGATCTCACAGGATCACCTGGGGTCCAGTCTAGTTCCCAGTGAAGCCAGCAACAGCAAGAGCAAGCTTTGATGAGGTTCCTGATATCAGTGTGATGTTTGCTCAGTTCTAAGAAAACAAATTATCAAAGCCATAGGAATTTTTTGCTATCACCAAAGCCTATGATTTTCTCATAGCTAGCTACAAAGTCTCTAAAGCTCACTTGTTTCTCATAACTAGCCAGTGTGTAGGAATTATTCACATTACTGCATTGTTAAGTACTACTATGTAACAAAACATTTTTATCAAAATTATACAGTTGTTGTAAAATGGATTTTTGACTAATTGAATTTCCTCAGATACTGTTATTTCCATTGAAATACATTACTTTTAAACAAAAAAGAAGCTCTAAAAGCAAAAAAGCTCTCTCAGACATCCCTGCACATCCTAGTTCTCTGCCAGCCACACTTTCCATCAGGCACAACGTGTATCACTAGCAAGAGATGGTGCCTGTAGGAAGCACAGCAGAGAGCTCTCTATCAGAGGGCATTGAGAGAAATGGGTACCTTAGCCACTGCATCAGGAGTACCCAGAAAACACTGTGGTGAATCTCACAGACAAAAAAAAAATAAAAAAATCATTTTTCAAGTACTTTTCCAGAAGTTTCCAAAGAAAGAAAAACAAATTCATAATTCTAATTGTAATATTCCAATCACTTTCAATAGAATAATTATTTAATGTCACAGTGCTGTGGGAGATTCTAAGCCACTGATCTGGATAGGCCCACAATACCTCAGAGACTCAACAAGAAATTGCTCAAAGTTTAAAGAACAACATTATTCAAAATGGTTGCTGTCATTCTATCGTTGGAATACTGTACACAAAGTCATTCCTTTGAATATTGGAATATTTTGACTATTTCCATTTCAAACTGAACTCTTATTTATTCCATTCCTGCTTTTAAACAGCTCTTCTGCTTCACTGCTGTTTGTGTTGATCCTGATGCAGTAGCATTATGTGGTGATTTTTGTTGTTTTTCTTACAAAAAAAGGATCCTGAACTTTTAATTTTCCTTAGAAAGCTTTCTCCATTCTTTCCCTATTCCCATAGCTCTTCTCTATGTTTCGTAGAATCATAGAATGATTTTTTTGTTGGAAGGGACCTTAAAGATCATCCATTTCCAACCTTCCATCATGTGCAGTGTTGCCACACACCAGCTCAGGCTGCCCAGGTCTCCATCCAGCCTGGTCTTCAACACCTCCAGGTACCAAGCACTCACAGCTACTCTGCTCAGCCTGTGCCAGTGCCTCATCACCAAGTGAAAAATTTATCCCTAACATCTAGCCTAAATCTCCTCTCTTTTATTTTAAAACCTAGCTGTCCTGGATCACGTCCATGTCTTGCCTTCCCATAACTTCCAGGAGGAACTGTTCAAAATCTTTCCAGGCCACAGGCATAAGGCTCAGCAGTCCATATTTTGCTGGGTTTTCCTTTCTTCTTTTCTTAAAAATAAGGGTGATGTTTCCCCTTTTCCATTCACAGGGGACTTCACCAAACAGCCACAACTTCTTTAATATTATGGAGAGTCACTTGAGAATTTAATCAGCCAGTTCCTTCAGGACATTGGGATGTATGTCATCCAACCTCAGAGACTTGTACTCATTCAGTCTCATTCTCTCAGCTGGTCCTTATCTTGTTCTTTGCTTGCAGTGAGAAGGATTTTTCTGCCCCAGCCTCTAATAGAGGTTCAGGTTTCAGTTTGTATACATGTATTTCTTTGTACACATTTCCCAAGTGAGACAATGCCCAAAGCAGGATCAGTTCTGAATTCATAGATACACTAAGATTAGCTATGTCCCTTTGCTCCATCCTCTTCAAGCTCTCTTCCCAAATCCTTTCTGCTTACTGTTTTCTCATTAAAAATAAAAAATAATAAATTTCTCATCTTATCTGGATATGATCATATTTTTCTTAAACCATATCTCAGGGTCATTCAAGTCTTCCTTTGTGAAATCTCTCTCCTCTGTATGAAAGATGTTTCTGAACTTCACACCATCGACAAGTTTCATCAGCACTCTGACACTTCTGGTAGCATGGGCATTTCTGAAAATATTAAAACTCAATTTGACAAAGAACTTTTTGAACTACTCCAGAAGTAATATCGTATGAATCTGACGGGGTTTTTTTCTGTCAATGCTACTTGTTCTCATCCCCTTTTAGCTAGTTCATTTAATGCATTGTAATTCTCCTAGTAACCCTTATCTTCACCCTCTAAACTCATAATTTCCCTTGTGCCACTATGTCGAAAGTTTTCTTAACATCAAAACATATGTGACCTACAGCATTTTCACTGTCTTCAAAACTAGTTCTCATAAAAATAAAAATAAAAAAATCTGTCAAGAAAATCTGGCATAACTTCTCTTTGGTAAATATCAGTTGCATTTCTTTCCATTTACCACTGTATACAAAATTCATACAATTTCTTCTCTTTTCTTGAATATGCCTGTATGATTTCTTTATTTCCTAATGCTGTATTCTGCCTTCCTATACTGAATTGGTTGGCTGAAAAATATTTCATAGCAAAACTGTGATCTGACACAATTTAAGTATCAAAAAATTATAGGGGATTTTTTTTTCAGAGTTAATTTTTTCTTTTTAATGTTGAGTGCTTCAGGGAGAACAGTGTAAATCCATTAGTACCACTACAGTCATGGATTCCCCTTCTCCAGTGGCACGACCTTTCTTTATTATTCATTATGTCTTAGCAAAAGAGGGATTGTTAAAGGACTGTGCAAGACTAATTAAATAAAATTGGATCACATTAAATTTTTTTGTCTTGTGATCTAAGTTTAGAATTGCAGCTGAGGCTTATTACTACTTTATCTAAAATTGAGTGACTCACAAATTCATATGGGAAAAAAAAGTGAAAAGCCAGTGCCATTTTTCAGTAGGCCTGCCACTTTGAGATAGCAGTACCTGAAAATATCTTTTGCTTAGTGGCATGCCCTTAGCCCTGGTGATGACTTCCCTTCATGTTCTTTCACAGAATGTCTGGTTTAGAGTAAGAAAAGCAGATTTTTTGACAAGTAATTTAATGCTGGTGTTTGGTGATTTCTATTTTAGAACAGTATTTTGAGTTCTGCTACATTTGAAAGGCCTGTGTCCCTGAACAGCTCTCATCTTTGCTCCCTCAGAGACGTATTCTTCTTTAGTGCTCCTACCTGTGTTGAGCACTTGAACTCCACAAGTCTGGCCTCTATACTTGTTGGAGCAGAACTAACAGCAGTAGAGCTGTTCTACAAATGTTGGCAATTTTTCTGTATATTTGCAAGTTCTTCAGTTAGGAAGTACAGCCTCTTAGCCTTCTGGAAAGCAAAATTTAGAACTGTACTACAGCCAGCTCTACAATTGTAAAGCTGGAGGGTTTTTGATTGAATATATTTTTTCCCAAGATGTGAATGCCTTTTCTTGTTTCAAAGACTCCTCCATTGCGAGGTAGATTAGTCTGTATCAAGTATGATGGCTTTTTAACTTTGTGGTAACTTTTATATCATACACCTTAAAGTTCACAATTATGAACAGGCAACAGATGACCTGTGAAGGAAGTATCTTTCTAGAAATGCAGATTTAAGATCTGCTTGGAGAACACTTTCAAACTTCTCCACTCAAAAGTTCTAGTCTAATCTGGCAAATTCTTTCAGAAATCAATACCGATTATTTTTAGAGTCATCTACTTTGGAGCACAATGGATCTTCTTATGGTATTGGCATACTAGTTCCTAGCATTATATAACACCATTCTCAACAAGTAGTTTCCTGCTAAAAACTGTTTTCTTGCTTTCTCCAGCAAAAATATTTTTTCCTGTTATGTCATAGGGCAGTTTTCCAATGGATATATAATTTTGCTAGAGAAACCTGAGAAATGAAATAAATACTCTCATATTTTATACATTCTGTTTTCTATAATATATTTATAATCAAGTTCCTTCACTTAATTTCACTTTATTCATTCAGAATAAGTGAAAAGGGTTGTAACAAGACTACTTATTTGGAGGTTTGTTACATTTGTTCAGAATTTGCATGGGGTGTGAATTCTGATATGTGTGTTTTTTTTTACTGTTGAAATAAGGAAATTAACAAAATGTTTATCAACTGTATGCTAAGGGAGGACAAAGAAGATAAGCTTTCCTTTTTCATTTTTCATCTGCTTATTATTTTTGGAAATAGTGACAATCGGCATGGGCAAAATTCTATTCTCATTCAGATGTATGAAACTCAATTTGAAACAAATAGGAGTTCCTCATGTACATATTAGAAGAGAATTCTGGCTACAGAGTTCGAAAACAAAAAAATATCTATTTATTTATCTAATCCAGATTTCCTTCTGTTCAAGTTACAGACTTAAAATTTTGCCTGTATTAAAGACATGCATCACTGTCTATCAATATGTGTCAACACTTCTTTTAGAAAATATGGGCATATAGTCACATAACTCTTCTGCTCTGGTCAGCAGCTGTTATCCTACATAGAAAGACTGCATTCATATAGAATATTTACAACAATCTCGCTGAGTCCATTTAATGTGGTTATAACAAGGAAGGTACCAAAGTTTAACAGAGAAGGCCAGATCGTCAACTCAATAATTTTAATGAATGGCTTGAGTTGGAAGAGTCCTTAATGATTTGAGCTTCAGCTTCCTGTCATCATCAGGCTTGCCACCCACCATATCTGACTGCCGAGGACCTCCTCCAGTCTGGTCTTTAACACCTCCAGGGACGGGGCATTCACAGCTTCCCTGGGCAGCCTGTGCCCGTGCCTCACCACCCTTTCAGTAAATGTTTAAAGCTTATGTGTAGACCAGGATTAGAACAATAAATTACAAGCCTGTTTCTCAGAAAAGAGTAAACTCAATATTGAACCTGTTGCACAACATATTCAGAGTAAGGTGCTGGACATCTAGATTAGGGCTGAATATACATTGTTTCTATGATCGGAGGTAAGAGATTTTGGACCAAAAAAATGTGTGTTTGGAGAAATGTATTTTTTAATTCTCAAACCTTATCGGTTATAAAATATTTTAAATGATATCTAAATATTAAATGAGCCTAATGACTGACAATAATGTTTAAAGACCATATTTACACTGGGTATTGCTGCTGTGGAATTTCACCAACGCAAAATTTACTGTTGATTCCCAAGAGCATTTTCCAAGCTTTCTTTTTCAGTTCATAATGACTAAAATCATAAGTTCAAAGTTAGATCAGCATCTTATTTTATCTGCACATCAGCTACTCTATGCTTACAGAAAAACAATCCATACCCAACAGAGTAGGAATATAATGATCTTCTGTGTATGCCTAGCATAAAGACCTTCATTCTACATTTCATAGAAATGCATTAATTAGAATTCCTATAAAGTATTCCATCACAAAATTAAGGGGATGATATGTATAAAAGTAAGGGAAATATTAGCAATACATTGAACCTCTTCACACAAATGACTGCCAAAAAGTGAAGATAATGATTCTGCAGCATATCAGTAGTGATATGCAGTAGATAAATCCTACATTTTTTTCCTGATCTTGAGGGGAAGTATTTGGCATTTCTAAAAGTTAATTAATTCATTAAAGAAAGGAAGTTTGGAAGTGAAAGTTTAAGTGAGTTTATAACCAATCTCAGAAATCTGCATATACTAAAAGAGGAAGGAAATTTATTTTGAATTTTTATTGAAGAAAAACAGGTCTTATTTCAACAACCCTGAGGTCATGCTGATTTTAGATAGCTCCACTTGGGTCATACTCAAAAAGGGCAAATAAATATTTAATGAAAAATATTTCAGATGTACTCTACAGAGTGCTACTACTTGAGTCAAATGGGAAAAAAATCAAGAAGGCATTCACCCTCACTGGCATTATCAAAGAGAGAGATGGATCACAGTGAATGCCTCAAAGATCAATGACTGAGCTGTGTCAGTATAAAGTTCAGCAAAACTCTTCAGGTATCCAAGCTTCCATTTTTTTCAATTTAAGACCATAGATTTCTAGTTCAGATGTTTTTATTGATCAAGCTATCAGGTGAGAAGCCAGGTGTCCAGTCTTTTAGTACCTCACAAATCAAAAACACTGTAATTGAGAGAATGTAGAGTTTTAAACATTGATATTAACACAAAATAAATTGGTCAAGTGTGTTGTATTTTCAGGGCTACTGAAAGATGGCTAATTAATATAAACCAAACAGAAATGAAAAGATTATACTATATAGTAAGACAGTGATGACAATGATTGAGCAATTTCTGCATGACATTCTTCTTGAATTATTATTAATTCTCTAGAAATCTTTCATTATCTTCATATTTTATGGAATCTAAAAACCATTCAAAGATTTTGCAATTAAAGAATGACAAAAACACACACACTAACAAGGAAATAAGTTTGTGACCATGGTAGAAATACCAATTGTCTTCAAGTTGGAGAATACACATGATAGAGTATTTTACTAAAGCAAGTCTCCATATAAAAATGCATTTGCAATAGCGATTCCAATAAATAGTGGTCATTAAACAAAATCTAGTATACACAAAAAACATAGTAAAAAATAAAAGTCTGTTTTAAAAAATCTATATTGATTGAGCATATCCCAGGAAAGGTAGCCTGTCATTGCAGAAGCTGTATTCAACAGCAATATTCAAGGAGAAGAGTACGTATATTTATGTATTAAAATGATTACAAAATGACCAGCATTTGGTAGCTTACAATGTGTACATTACAAGTCTGTAGCTCTTGTGTGTGTTGAAGGGCAAAAGGAACTGTTCAAGCTTAAATTGTAAAACATACAAACTGAGTCTGCATGAGGTTATTCCACAAACACAGTGATTAAGTACGTATTCTGCAGTGTTTCTGTCCTTATCAAAAGTGTTGAAGTGGTGGACTTCACTTTATAACTTTTAAATTTTCTCACCCTTCCACCGGGGAGCATGTGTGCCTTGTTTTTCAATACATGCTGAAATGGTCCACAAAATTGTCCTCCTTGTGATATTTGGCGGAGGACATAACGGTGTGTGTTAACCATGAGGGTTAAGAGCTAACCATGAGGGTTAAGAGCTAACCATGAGGGTTATATCAGAAACCCTTTATTAATTTTCACAAAGTAAAGATTTTTGTCATAATTCCATGATAAGAAGTTGCATTCCCTTAGTCAGTTTTGTACTTCTCCACTGGAATTTCTAAAAGCAAAATGACTGCAACTAAAGACAAACAGGAGTTCAGCTGCACCCAGAAGAAAAACCTTGCAGATATAAAAAATACTACTGTGTTTTTATTGAGATTGTGAGAAAACATCATTTAATTTTTGATAAAACATCAAAAACAATATTAAGGTGTGAAATGATGCTGTAGCATTATATAATACCCCCATTTTTGTGCAAGAGTTGAAGGTTATCTGGACATCAGTTTCCGAAAGACAACTTTTTCTTCCTTCTTGATATAAAAAGGAGACACATGAAGTTTGCCTATGTCTTACATAAATTTTGTTAGTTTAAATAAATAATCGGACTATCTAAAGAAGAGAAGTATTGTAATGTGAAATTTTAATGTAATAAAAAAATTTGTCCAAAACCAAAGTAATCCCAAATAAATTTCTGTATTTGAAAGCTTGTAGCTGACTTTATTCCATAGTAAAGTACTTCTTTAACAGCTCTGGAAGAAAAGGATTAATGTTCTTTCCACTTATTATGGCCAGAGAAAAGGAGTTCATTTTGTCACGTGATATATGACACAAAGCATGTAGTTTTGTCTCTGGCTTTTATGGCCTCAGACAACCACAAATTAATCTACATTTTCCTAGTTTGTTTGTTTGTTTTCCTTTGGCAGCAAAAATTCATTAAATACTTTCGAAAATTATTCACAGAACAGTTTTGATTTTTTTACTTATTTTTTATTTTGCTGTTTCAAAACTGAAGGAAACAATATACAAAAATCAAATTAGGGGACAAAAATGAGAAAACATGAACAATGAGATCTGAGGAAAATTATAGATACTGAAATTAAATTGTTGAAAGAAAATATAATTTTGCAGCTAGTGATTATTATTATACGCAGTATACACAGCTCATTCTGAAACTAATGCTTCCTAATTATTTGCACGGTAACTACCACAGACACAAAGAGCACAATAATGCTATTTGATAGAACAAATTCTCAGCTAAAAAACACTCATGTTCAACACAGTCACCACCATTAGCTATGCGCTTTTACCAGTGATGATCAAGAACCTCTGCCATGTTCATAAACACTGGCACCAGCAGAAGTGACCCACTGTCACTTGCCACCATTGCTGAAACACACCACCCACTGCCTTGCTTTGCTCACATGCACTGTTTGTTCCCCATAAACAGTCAGCAAGCATTAATGAATGTCAGTGGGTGATCATTTTTCCCACATGGAGGCATTCAATAACATTCTACTGCAGCACTCACAGACATGATTTAGTGGTTGGTCGTTAGGGTAGTATGGTCAGATTGTGGTTGAACTTGATGATCTTGAATTTCTTTTCCAACCTGAGCAATTCTGTTCTATAATTCATGCACACTTCCATGTTTGACACTATTTTGTCAGACCGCCCCTCTGCTGCCTTCTGTCACACAGCAACAACATGGAGTGGGATATTGGTTCTATCTCTACTGCCATACCACCAACATCCACTTCAGACATTATAGGCCAATAAAATAGAAGACATTATTTTTGCTCTCATACATTAAATTGTAAGTTTAGTGTCTTCTTTCTAATTCTGAAAGGATTTATTTATTAGCAAATCTTAATTATGTATTTTCACACCTTTTATCATATACTGGTTGTATATTCTTACTGAACATCTTTTTGTGATAGATTTTCTATACTAAAAAGTCTATTGTTCATGAATAATTTAAAAATAAAAAAAATGTCTTCTCGATGTATTCACTTTACATTGCAATTGTTACTTATAAGCTAGTGAATGTTCTCCTGCAGCCCCAAAAATATTAGAAAACTTAAGATGTTTATAATTTGAATACACTGTTCCTTACCACTGTATTCTTCTCCAGCGTAGCATTCAGCAGTCTGAGCTGGGAGGCTGACAGTTCACTTTGTTTACCATTACGTTTTTTTTTCCATGATCTTTCCTTCATCAGTCCCCCAAAAAATTTTAATGTTTTATTTTCTACTTAAACAAATACTGATGTGTCACCTTGTACCTAATTTTCATCAAACTTTTGCACTTAATCTAAGGAAGACTTTTGCTGTTATGTCTTCTGGATTATATAACAAACATATAATAATGTAATCCAACAGTGAATGATGAATAGGTAATAAAATATATTGAACAGGAGGGATGATGAAAATGTTGTTTAGCTGTCATTAAGAGATCACACTGTCTTCCATTCCTCTGCAACATAAAGGAGGCTGTAACCAACAGCAAAACATGATAATAATGTCAAAGAAATTCTACTGTTGGTTTCATCTATGAAAGACAATAATGAAATTCTAGTGAGTACTAAAGGTTTCTTTGAGTAGTACAGTAATAATCAAATGTATTTGTGACTGAAAAATAATTTATTCTGCATTTGCACCATAAAGGGAAAAGATCCTCACTTTTCAATGAATTTTTATTTTACAGATAAATGTATTCTTATATTCCAGGCACTTAAAACTGTTGAAGACTGTGAATGCAATAAATGGCCCCCAGAATCTCAGATTTGAGCATCTGTAACTACAGAGAATTACTACTTCTTCAAAAGAACATTGCCTCTAAAGGAAATTTTAACTGAACATTCAGACATCTCTATTTTGGGGTAACACTGTCCATATATAATTGCTCACATTACCGTAACCTTGCTCACAGGGGTGAATTTTGCCCACAGTTCCTAACAGAGTGCCTTAAGAATATATTTTGTATCACAGGGAAAAACTTGTGTAAACTGGCGTATAGCAGAACTTGTGTTATCCTGTTTACTTACTGGCTCAAAAATGGTGCAGGGAGTGCTTTTCAGCATGCTGGAAACCACGCTGAATCCATCTCACAGTCTAGCACTGAGCATTCTTCTCTATCAATGTTTCTTATATGATATCTGTCAATCTTCTAATAGCCCAATTTTATTTTTGCTAAGAAAATTACAGTTAAAGGGCTATATATGGATGTATATTTCATACAATAACACAGTAATTAGAGCATCTACTGAGATACAGGAGAATCTGGGCTAATTTCCATTCATCATCTGATGAGTGATAAATCTATTTCTCTAGAAGATATTCATTGTAATACCAGTGATTCTGGGTGAGGTACCTCCAGATGTTGATCCATTTTTTATGGTAAGCATAAAGCTTTTTCTGTCAAAGGTGCGCAAAGAAAACAAGCTCTCGAATGTTCTATATGGAGAAAGTACAAACCCTGGTAGCAAATTTTTACCTTGCCCCAGGCACATTCCTCCATCACCACTGGAATAAGCTCCCCTTACTCCATTCATAGTCAGAACCAATCTGCCCTGGGACCACCTATGTCTGTAAGTATCCCACATATTGTGGTACACTGACACAGTTAAGGATTTCCTTGCCACTTGATACGGTAAAGGAAATGCATTACTCCCTGTAATGCTAAAACTGAGAACTATTTCTTTCATCTTTCCTTTTATTTTACAGATACGATCTTATATAAAAACTTACTGATAATTAATTCCAGAGACAAAGCAATGAAAGTAGTATCAATAAATATTTATACTTCAGAACTTTAAATAACTTCAGGGATTCTTATTATCATAACAAAGCTAGATAATTCTTTAAAACTACTAAATACAGAAGAAAAAGAGCAGTGTATAAAAACTTCAGATTGAGTTCATACTTTTCAGGTCAATAAGAGCATTTTACAAGTGTCTCCCATCAAAACACATATTTCAGATTGAATGAAACAGCTTTTTAAGAGATACTGCAATTAAGCACTCAGAATAAGGGCCTGAAAGAAAGCATTTCATGCACCTCCTGCTGCAGGTTAGAAAATTGATGTATAACAGTTTTGCAAATAAAAGTTGAATGAATGGCAACAACAGTCTCTACAGAGCAGTGAAGACTCACTTGAGCAAGTTTTGCAGAAAGATCAAGTATTAATAGAAATCTAGTTTAGTATGTGGATAGAATTTAAAACTTGAAGAAAATGCAGTGAAAATATGTAAGCAATAGGATTTCTAATATTTTGATGATTCCAGGGATAGACCTATAAATAGGTGTCTGAGAATAACTAATCCTTACATGAGAAATTAAATCAGATCTCTTCTCTGATCAGACTTCAGTATCTGACAGACTTTCTTCCCCTAAAGACAGCAATGGTAAGAGATTCTACCAAGAGAGGTGCCTCGCTAGGCCTGCTGTTCACAGAGTAGGACTGGTGGGACATATGGTGGTCAGGAGCTGTCTTGGGCAGGGTGATCACAAAATGGAAGAGTTCATGATTCTTGTCAAGTCAGAAGGGAGTCAGCAAAACTGCTATCTTGGACTACCAGAGGGTGGACTTTCAACTGTTCAGGGCACAGGTAGGAATAGTCCCTTTGGATTCTGTCCTGAAGGGTAGAAGTGTTCAAGAATGCTGGACACTCATCAGGAAGGAACTCATAGTGGCACAAGAGCAAAATGTCCACCTTTAAGATGTATGATATAAGAAAGATGATCCAGCAGGGAAGAAGATCAGTGTGGATGAACAGGGAACTTCCTCTGAGGCTCCAGAAGAAGAAGAGTCTACCTGCTGTCGAAGAAGAGATGGGAAACTTGAGGAGAGTACAGATAAGTTGTTAGGATATGCAGGGAGAAAATTATAAAAGCATATGCCAAGCTCAAATTCAACCTGGCCACTGCAGAAAAAGCAAACAACAAGTATTTTTACAAATATATTGACAGTAAGAAGAGGGCTAAAGAGAAGCCTTACAATATATAAATTTAGTATGATTTGCCTTGTCTATTATTTCTTGCATTCACCTCTGATACAACTGGAGCTTCTGAAGCACCAAGAAGTATTCCTATTCAATTCTGATATTGTTTCTAAATGTGAAGGAATCATTTCTTCTTCTGAACCTCCAGGTCCAATGTGGAGCTTCCACAGAAACAGTACTCACTGTTCTTTCTCACTTCCCGATACTTTTAACAGAACCTGAGAAATAAAATAATGAAGTCATCTGAGTATCATACAAAGACAGAAGTTGTAAAGGCTAGTAAATTCCAGCAATCGTTCATTAATCTGGCAGTATTTGAGCATGTATGAAAATTTTGATATTTGTGACCTGAAAGCTTTAAGGGCAGTATCTCTCAAGATATATTTTACAGACATATGTATAATTTAAGTATAGAACTTCAAATGAACTATTTCTGTAGAAATAATTTCAGAACAGGAGTATTTATTAGATATTCAAATTATTCCTGTTGTGCAAGGGGACAAAATAAAAGCAAGAGGAAAGGAAAAGATGAATCAGAGGAAGAAGGCAACAAAATGAATAACCAAAAAAGAACAATTAGAATATGACGATTAAAGGCAGATTGTTATTTCTGATAGTTACATAGCATTTCATATATATATAATTTTTTATCAGTACATTAATCAATACATTGATTTATCACTGTGATAGTTTTCATTCCTAAATATAATAACTTCTGTAAGAATGTTTTATGGTGATCTTGTTATCACACTGTATATCTTCAGAAGCATGACATGAGCCTAGTCTTCAAAGAGGAGCAAAGATGCATTTTTTTAATATAAATTTTCTTATTGGGCCTCTAAATAGCCTGTAGAAACTAACTCATGGTAAGCTAATTAGAGACATGAGTAATATGATTCTGTGCAGAACTGTAAACAGTTCTATACAGTTCTATAGAACTGTAAACATCTTGTACCCTGATAGAGAATCAGACCTGTAGCTCAAAGGTAACAGAAAAAGTAAAAAGATCAGCTGTAAGTTAGAAGAATTCAAATGAAATGGTCAAAATAGAGGATTTTCTACTCTTTGCTTAGAATTACATCAAAGAGGAGAAACTAGAGCTAAGGAAGCACTGTAGAGAATAGAAGCTTTTATTTAAACTTGGCTCAAGCTAGTTCACACTGAACATTTTGCATAACACAAAATCTCTCCTGTCAAAAAGATAATAAAAAGAGTGAAAATTAGAATCTTATGAGAGCCATTCCATACTGAAGGGAAATGGTCTAAAGGAAACCCATTTTTATTCCTACGACCACTGGAATGCAGATGTCTGGTAACCAATTATCACCTTGAAATAACTAATGGGTTGAATATGTGTTCTGAATATGCAACACAGTGCACAAGACAAGGAAAGAATACTAATATATATATACTAGTTTTCAAAGATGAGGTAGACTGTGTAGCCCAATGAATTAAAATACTTTCTCTTGCGCTTACAGAAATGTCTTCCTAGAGAAATGTATGAGCCTTAATTACAAAGAACAGCTTACAAATCAGTTAGCAGAAAGTACCTATTTTTTAAATAAAATTCAGCTTTTTTTGTTTCTTTGTTTGTTATTATTTTATATATTTTATTCTATGACAGCAATATTTTGAAGAGCTACAGATGTATTTGCTTTAGTAAGAGCATAAAATAATATTTCTTATTATATGCACGATGGGACAGAGCCATTCTCAGTTCCCAGATTTGTATGGATAGTATGGAGAGAAGAGGGTGACATAATTTACCTGGAAGCTTTTTTAAATAACAGGATATACAGAGAGACCAAATGTTCCTTTGTTCCCTTCCACATCATTTCTATGGAGAAGAACATCACAGAGAAAATATTAACAGCCAGTAAAGGTGATTGGAAAGACTTTTCCCACACTGCAGTAAAGGTGATTGGAAAGACTTTTCCCACACTGCGGATGTTCTTATAATTTTGATACTTTTTCTGTTTCACATTACAATTACAGTAATCATAGTTAAATATCTGCTTTCACATCACAGTCGAGAGTATTACCATGAGTCCAGGTAAAAGGGAGTTTTCTAACATGAAAGTTTCTGCCACGGAAAAGAAATCTCTTAGCAATTGTGTCAGTAAAAGAAGTCCATGGGAGTTTTTTTCCATGTTCCTGGGAGTTTAGGTTTCTGTGGGCAGTACATACAATTCTCAACCAGCCCTAGGATACCAAAAATCACACTGTACCGTATGACCAGAGTTTATTAAAGCTCTGAACCTGTGCTTTATACAGCTGTGTTTGAAAGAAAAACAAAATCTTCTATGGCATAGTATATTTTCTAGGAGGAAATGGCATAAATTATAGCACAAGATTTCTCTTTGCTGGCACTAGCTGTCTACACAGAAAATATTTGCTTCTAGAATTGCAGAACTTTAGCTACATTAATATTACTTTAATATATAAAACTCCTAAGACAGATACAATTACTCTGAGTGCTGCTTCTGCTGCAAAAGTGGTCTCCAAGTCCTTAACCTTAAACACATTCCTATCTTTACTGCAATCCAGTCTTTATAAAGTACTGTATTATGTGACACCATCACAATAGTCAACATATGCATAAAAGAAATCATTCATAGACACAGAAATTAAAATAATAAAGAAATGTGACAGAATATAAAGGCAAGAACAGGTGAGCAATCCAGAGGAAATGCTTTAAAAAATGTTTTATCTTGCTAAAGTTAGTTGATGCCTGTTATTGCATTGCTGGCCTCTGCACATGATTTGTCCTCTAGATTCTTTTAGTGGAAGAGTGAATGGAAGAGAACAAAAAAAATATCCTAGAGAAGGCAGTTAAAAATGCAGTTTAGAATGTTTCTTGAAGGCTTCTCCCCTTTTCTCTCCCCCTTTTAACCATTTCACTGCCTTCAGATTATAAGGAATTAGATTTTTCCCTTAGTTTTCTTTGTTTCATAAACGAATACCACAAAATCTAATGGAGATGAATAATGGAAATATAGACACTCAGTTATATTCACAATCAAATAGCTTGACTTCATGTCAGTGGATAATGTGATATGAGTACCATGCAGATTATTAAGTAGTCTCTAGTATATGACCAGATATATTTTTCAGGTTTCCATGGAAATACGTTCATCTATTGAATAAAAGTTGTTGTCTATTGATCTTGTTATATTTATAGGATCTGTTTAAAAATCCATCAGCCAGTAAGTGAGTGGAATGAAAATCAGATGGACTGAGTTGACTAATCACAAACCATGAGCAACAAGTAGTTAAAATGAAATGTGTGGCTTTTGTGAGAATAACTTGTGCCAACTGTGAGTGCTTAAGAGTTATGGCACATAAGAAGACGCTGTGTTCCTAAAATCTCGTTCCTGAAGCACAGGATAAAGTAGTTTTAGTACAGAATGCTCCTTGGCTGAATATATGTAAGCAATTAGTGCTAGATCTAATCTGCTTCAGGAAAGGCTTGCTTACTGAAAAAATATTTTCTTAAGGGCCTGCAGAAGGACTAGAGCTGCTTAAGGTTTCAAAATATCCTTTGTTGCCCATTTATGTCCAGAAATAACTCTGCTGGCATTTGTGATTCAACTTCTATTTTAATTTTGTTTAGTTTTTAAATGCTCTTTGAAAAGATCTAAGACCTCCAACCATTTTCTAGGCTGGCTTTCTAATATTATGAGAAGTGTAATACCATCTTGGATATGGTAAATATAGAGTCACTACAGTATCATTCTTTTTTTCCTCAAAAAAAGTTGAAGAAATCTATTTTTAAAAGATTATTTTGTAAATTGGGATACTTGATAGAAAAGCAAGAGACTTGGGTCTTTAAAGGTGAAAATGACTTTTACAGGTAGAAATGAGTTTCTCATGTGAGATAAAGTCATTTGTATTGGGCTGTACCATAAAGTGACAGCAAGTGTCCCTCAGGATCAGCGTGTGATCCATTCAAAGGATGAAAACTATAAATTAAATAAATGCATAATAATTATGTAAGAATACATTAGCCTGCTGTAAAATAAGTCTTCTCTTTTAACATGGTACTTACATTTCTTCCAATTATGTAAATTCTAGCCAATTAAAGAACTATTAGTGAATGTTCTACCCTAAATCAAAACCACAAAAGTTCAGTGGGTAAATATGTATGATGCTAAATAAACACTGAGACTTTCAACATGATAACGAGAACCACCAACTTCTTAAGCAAGAAATTAATGACTATTATTTAAAAGTTTTCTCTTTATCTCACTTTGAGGGAGTATCAGAGCTTGTGTACAAGGAGTCTGAAAATGATTCATTTTATAATTCCAAGTCTCTACACACTAACTTGCTGTACTTCTAAGGCTTTTTGGATGAGATGCCTACTAGCTTATACTGAGACTCTTACACAACAAAGAGACACCGAATGTTCTGCAGCAGAAAGAGTCCAAGAACATATATTATTTAAGGCTACAAAAAAAAAAAAAAAAAAAAAAAAAGGAAAATCCCTTGCAGTTCTTGAGGTATGTGACCCTAGAGAGGACAATGTTCTCTCTTCTGGATTTTTTTTATGTTTTTTTCTTTTTCAAATCCACATAACAAAATAGAAAATGATTGCAGATGAGATTAAATGAGCTGCCAATGTGTACTAAATCACTGAATACATATAGAACAAAATAGCTCTATTTTTTGCTGGCAATAACATACAGAATTAGTGTCAAGTTTATGAAAAAATAATTGTAACAATCAGTGAAGTATTCATATGTCTACAGAAGGTCACAAGCAAAGCAGTTACAGGAGAAACTCAAGAAGTTTGTCAGTTCCATAATGCAGCTCCCAGGCAGACCTCTGGAAGGAGATGCTCAGAGGTCCCAAATGTCTAAGGAAAACACCTCCTTTCATCTTCTTTATACTGACTTGAGCCTCCAGGAAACTGCAGGACAGAAAATGCTGCAGCAGATCTGGCTTCCCCTGTGCTGACACCAGCAATACACTGTCTTCAGAATGAACAAAATAACTTTCACTAATACCTTCAGCAACCAGCAGCCAGTCTATCACAGAATTCTAGGCCCCAGCACAGGATTTCTTTTCCACATGAAAACATATTTGGAATTCACTACAGAAAGCAAAAAAAAAACAAAAAAAAAAATCCTAAAATGGCAATTTAGGCTCACGAATATGAAATCTGATATCTCTCATTTTTCTGTCAGGAGTTTCGCTCTCTCTCTCACACACACACACATACTCATAAACTTTCAAAAATACATTTTCTAATAAATTATTTTCCAAGTTGTTGTCAAGTTTAGTTTTGGTTTACGGTTTAAATGAACATAGGGAGCCCAACTTGTCCAAACAGCTATCAGAACAGGGCCAGTTTAGATTAGGTTCACATTCTACAATAGTCACTCATCAACAGCAAAAGATAAAAACACAAACTATAAAGTGAGATTGATATCGTAAGTGCTGAAAAAAAATAATGGTAAAAATAAACAAACAAACAAACAAAAAAGAAACAACATAAGAAAACTACAAGCAGAAGAAGATCTGATGAGGAAAGCCATTGATTTTATTCCCAGACTTAAAGAGTCAGTAAACAGAGTTAATGCCCAGATTTAGACAAAAAGATTATAAAAAGCTATAATATGAATGTGTTAACAAGATGTGCACTATGTTGTAATAACAACATCCTTCTGGAGCTTTATGAAGGATGTATTCGAAGACATAGTGTTGTATTTTCAGAACTCAGAGAAGACTTTGTCTAAAAAATAATATACAACAGAGTCAGACAGCAGCTGGGCCTGCTGTACATAGACACAGTCACATAATGAGCTTGCAATGTACTGCTGCACCTTTAAAGATCAGATTTATCATCTTCTCAGTGTTACAAGAAGGATGGGTTGTTCTTGTAGAAAGTGGGGAGCAGATGATTTATTCTGTTTTTCTAAATGTTTGGTAAATTATTACATTTTGTCCATTTTAAACACTTTGCAATACAGTGCTCCATGATTCATTGGGCACTTGAAAACTTCAGTGTTTGCTGAAACAAGCAATTGTAACTTATTCGTCAGAGCTATGGATATGCTGGAAGCCTGAAATAATCTGCATTAGAGACTAAACAGCTAGATTTATTTTATTTTAATTTTTATAAACATAATTTATCCCTGGTCAAAGCCAAATATACAAGTGTAAAACAAGGAGTGACTGATAATGGAGTAGTTTGTACATGTCTGGTAAGAGTTTTCTGCAAAAGGTACAAAAATATGTGGAAAACATTTAGAAAAGAACTATAGAGTTGATCTCAGGTCTGGAATAAAAATACCTCACACTGACAGATTTAGAGCATACAATTTGTTGAGTCTGTCAAAAGAAACAGGAGCTGGAACTTGATTATAGTATGGAACTGCATCGACAAGAAGAAAATAGGTTCCAACCACCTTTGTAATCTGTATAAAATGCACACCAAGGAAAAGCATTTGGAGTCTGCAGCTAAACAAATTAAAGTTTGGAAAAAAAAAAAAAAACAACAAAAAACTGCTTATTTTTCATTTGGGTTCAAATGTGTGTCTGTCTTTGTCCATACGTCCATCTCTACCTGCTTGTTCTTGAACAGCTTGATAAATCTCTGCTGTTTTGCCAAAGAAGCAGGTTTATTATCTCAGAAGTGCTGTTTCTGAAATAAGTAAGTCTCTTCAAGCTGTCAGAAAATAAGGAAATGAAGGGGAAAGACTGCATAGATTCTCCCCAGCAAGTGAAAGATACACTGTTCCCACAGGGCAGAAGAGAATCCATGCTGGAAAAGCTGTTATCCTTGTTCTCTAACTAAAACATACATGGAAGTGTTATCCATGCTCTAAACATAAGAAAAACTTCCATTTCATCTCGTCCACTCCTAGACACTGGAGAATCCAAGTCCAAAACATTAATTCCTGGGAATATAATATGTAACTTCTACTACTTGAATAACTAGCAGGTGAAAGTGAGTTAAGGTTATTCAACTCTGAAATAAAATAAGAAGGGAAGGAAAGCACTATTTTATTTTATTGATATTTCCAATTAGGTCACATTAGTCATTGTATATACATGTAGTAAGAGTGGTGCTCCTGGACAGTCTCAGATCTACTCAGAATAGAGTATAATAGGGTAGAAGAAAAGAACAAAGAAGCATGGAAAAATGGAACAATCAGCTATTGCCCATCTCAGTATAAAAAGGTAATGCTCTGTTGGTCATGCACACATGTTAAAAGAGACTAAAGCACTATACACTTCACTCGTAAGAGGAAGACAGAAACATACTGATATAACTAGATACAGGATGGTAACTTAAAGATCATAGCAACATCACCATGGCCCACTTCTTCCACAGTCTTCCATTTACTCTGCTCCAGATCTGTAGCACTGCTCAGTGTGGTGGCCAGAATGCAGGACTCACCACTTGATCTTGTTGAACATCATCCTATTGGCCTCAGTCTAGCAATCCAGCTTGTTCAGATCCTTCCTTCCTGCTTCCTTGCAGGTCAGCACTCTCACAGCTTGGTGTCATCTGCAAACTCACTGAGTGTGCACTCAATTCCCTCTCCTAGGTCATAAATAAAGACATTGAACAGGACAAATCCCAGCGCCATCCCCTGGGGAAGACCACAGTGTGATTTCACTCAAGATGATCTCTTTCATAACCTTCCCTGGCATCAAGATAAGGCTGACAAGCCTCCTTTCAATTTTATCTTGTAGATGGGATTCCCATTGGCAAACCTCCAAATCTCTGGTACCTCTCTCATTGACCAGGAACTCTCACAGCACCCTTTGATAGATCCTATCTGCCCTGTGGACTTGTGACAGTCCAGGTGGAGTAGTAGATCTCTGTCTGTTTCCATCTGAGGAAGAAAGCATTGAGAAATTCAGCCCTTCATTATCCTTAGTGATCATGTTTCATAATGCATCCAGTGAGGGATGGAAATTCTCCTTAGCCCTCCTCTTACTGTTAACATATTTGGAAAAGTGTGTTGTCTGCTTTCTCTGCAGTGGCCAGGTTGAATTCATGCTTGGCTTTTGCCTTTATAATTTTCTCCCCGCATATCCTAAGAACTACCCACCCCAAGTTTCCCCATCTCTTCTTCCACAGCAGATAGACTCCCTTTTACTTCTGGAGCCTCAGAAAAAGTTACCTGTTCATCCATGATGATCTTCTTCCCCACAAGCTCATCACCCAGTACAGGAGGACAGCTTGCTCCTCCACCACTATGAGTTCCTTCTTGAGGAGTTTCCTGCTTTCCTGGACCCTTTTACCCTTCAGGACTGAATCCCAAGGGACCTTCCTTGCACAAGTATTAGTATTAATTTCTGATTATTTGTCCTTGCTAATTAATATTTTAATAAACTTGACAACAGTAAGCTACCAGACTCTATCTTTAAATTTTTGACCAATCCATAAATGTGAATTGAACAAACTGAGTATCAGTTTGATGTTTCAGGTTGTCTTGAAATAGAGTACACTAGAAGAAGCAAAGAAGAAACAGGAAGATGAAAATATGAATTATTGTGTTTTGCTGGTCCAGAGCACTAATTGTGACTCAGGAAAAATCGGTTCCATCCAATTGAAGTGCTGTCCAAACACTTGTTATATAGTGTGTACAGTTAGCCAGATAGACTCTAATGGGTATTATATCAACAAAACATAATGGAGATGATTAAAAATAAAAAATGTGCAAAGAAGAATAGAAAAATGATAAGTTGTGTTTAGCTTCTTTTATTTATACAGTGGGTTTTTTACCAAAAAAAATTGCATAAATTAATCCAATTAGTTCACCTCAATATTTTTTTCAAAAGCATCAGCTGATATTAAAATGTCAGCACTGCCTCTTCTCTCTTCTGAAAGATGTCCAAAAAATACCTTTTTTTCCCAGTATTTACACAGCCACTAAAAGCAGCCTAAAGATTCTTGGCAAAGCTTTAACATTTTCACTGAAAATAGAGCATAAACTATTGTGTGTCACAGAGCATACACTGATTGGAAAAATCCAATGAGCATCAGAAAAGGTTAGATATTGTCCAACTTACCATTACCATTATGATGTAGTAAGACTTATCTCAAATTTCTGTCACAGCTCTTATTTGAATGACAGCAACAATCCATTTCTACACAGATCTCCAACAAGATTATAACCAAAAGAACACAGAGCATGTAGGGTTTTCTGCTTCTTCTGGCTAGGAAGCAGTAGTTTGCTTCACAGACTGCTGATTTCTCTGCAACAGTAGTTTCATTAATACCTGTCTCTTGTTAAAAGGTTGCACCCTCCCCAGCCAAGAACAAAATAAAAAAAACCTAAGGAAATAACATTGAAGATCTGTCTATGTGAATATTCCTTGCTATTTTTTTTTACAATAACAATGAAAGAGAACAGTAAAAGTAATTGTTTCTAGCTATCAGTTTGACATATTCTAAGCCAGGTAGTTCCAGAAGAAATATTAGCAACCCAAGAATGTTCTTTGCCCAGCATGTACGCTCGTGCACTAGAAAAAGGAAGTGCACAAATGCAAGTACATCCATTTGAGAATTAGCACGATCTCATGTACATAAATGGGCAATAACAGAGAAAAGTACATTCAAATATTCATTCAACATTCTTCATTTTGCTCTTCTCTCCAATACAGGCTTCACAAATATTTATGACTCCTCCTGCACACAAATACTCACAAAAGAAGCTTTAGTTGCAAAAACGTTCAAAAAAAGGAAAGTACTAGTAAATGGCAATGTGCATCAGACCTTCCTGGCTTCTACTAAATAGATATGACAGTTCCAGAAGCCTAAACAGAAGGAGAAGGAAAATACACAGAGAAACTGATATGCTGTGGATTTTGTTCTCTGAATGTAAATAAATTATCTAATTTCACTTTGTTTTATTTTTTTTAAATGTATATATTATCTTCAGTGATATAAATCAAGTAACACTAGATCTATGCCACAGACATAAGATAGCTTTGGCGTTGAAGGGGAAACTGGTGGAGAATTTCTCTTCATTTGCCTACATGGGAACATTTTCTTAGGTGTCCGTGAATAGATCTTGAAAGCTATTTGTGAGTCACTCAGTGAGGAAACAGAAACATCCCACTGCAGTTTTCTATTCGTAAAGTATGATGATATTGCAGTTTCTCAGATACTATTGACAAAAGGTGCTAGACATAAGTATTCCCATTAATGCATTTTTTCTTCTTTCACAGAGATATTGTCAGCTATCTCTGTGGCTCTGTATCCTCAAAAGCTGTTAAGGAAAAGACATGCTGTCAAATAGAACTGCTACCATGTGATTACAAGGAAACTTTCCAGTGATTAACTTATTCTGTACATTCCAGATATGATAAAAAGCAAAGAACCTGGAAATTCTGATCCTGCAAGTGGCCTGAACATGGCTGGGGACTAGGCTGATGCTAATGAGAAAACATCCCTACATTTCCCTCTCATTGATTAACCTGAAGATTTGCCACATTTTTTGGCCACAGAAGAATCCTACAAACCATGACTCCTCTGTTTATGGGGTGATAATGAATAGCTGTAATGAAAATGCCATAAACTATAAATATGAGAATTTTTTACACTTTTTGCAGTCAATGGCTACAAGTGTAAGGCAACCTAAAATCAGGCCCATTAAAGTTGGTGTGGTCCATTTTGGTAAGAGTTTTGTACACACAAAACTTCCTGTGGAGCTCATAGGTTCATAGGTTCATAGGTTCATAAGGTTGGAAAGGACCTACAAGATCATCTAGTCCAACCATCCTCCTATCACTATCCCTACCCAACTACTAAATCAAATCCCTTAGCACCTCATCTAAACGCTTCTTGAACAGCACTAGGGATGGTGCCTCAACCACCTCCCTAGGCAGGCCATTCCAGTGCTTGACCACTCTTTCAGAAAAAAAAATGTCTCCTCAGGTCTAATCTAAACCTTCCCTGGCGCAACTTGTGGCCATTCCCTCTCGTCCTGTCGTTATTTATCAGGGAGAAGAGGCCCACCCCCTCCTCACCACAACCTCCCTTCAGGAAGTGGTAGAGAGCTAGATTTGTGGTGGATTTCTTCCTTTTTCTACTCCAGTCTGATGATATTTACTATAAGCACCATTATGGAACAAGTGTTAACAGAGTTTTGTAAAATTTTCAGAGTAATGCTTTTCTTAAGTACTTGCTGCTTTTAAGGTTTTCACAGACAGGGATAAATTTTCACAAAACAATTATTTTTCCCTTTTTCTTTATCCCTCTATGTGAAATCACTCTAATTTTCCTCTTAGTAATTTTTCTATTAACCTATGAAGTCACATTAGAATGCTTTATAGCAAAGTCCTGCTTAGTTAGCTCTATTGCTGCTAAATGTCTCTCCTGTGTGATTAAAAAATAAATATTTAGCCGCTTTATTCCCAAGATATGCAACTATATTATTAATAGCTTCTTTGGTAACTGACCTTATAAAAAATATAGTTGATTTTTTTGTTTCAAATGAGTATAAATAATTCAAGAAATGTTTTTCTAAGTAGGTTGTTGTCTATTAAGATGTTGCTTTTAAGATGACCTTTAATATAAAATATGTATAACTGCTATATATATTATTAACGGGCACCCAAATTTGTTAACATAGCACCTTATTACCAGAAAAACAAATGAGGATTCTGGTACAGTCTTCTGTATCTAAAAAGAGATATGAAAGCAGACTTCTTTTTTTTTTCTTAAATGTATCTCCCTTCCCTCCACAGTAATTTAAACTAACCTTGGTGTAAGAGCTCTGTTATGTTTTGTCTCATTATTGCAAGTGTAGAAATAGCAAGAGAATATAAAAGCTAGTCTCACTGAAAGGAAAAGTAGAAACAGGTCTCACTAGAAGGAAAAATAAACATATTTGCCATTGAGAGGACAATCTGCTATTTCATTCTTCTGATGCAGTTCATGTTATGACGGTCAAAATGTCAGGATTAATTAGACCAGAGAGTGGTGTAAATGCCAAAAGAAAAAGTTGCAGTACATCTGTTCTAATTTATCTCATGGATGTTCCTTCACTGAGTAAGTGAAGAATGTAGCTTGGGCCATCTGTGACCCAGATAGAGAGAGCAGGACAGCATGTTGCCTTGCGGGTGCCAGGACAGGAGTTGTGACAAGAAGGTCAAAGGATGTTCTGAAGAGTGCTGGAGAATTTCCATTTCTTCTGTGCATACCACTCAGTGAAGAGAGGTAGGGGAGGATCTCAGGTGGCTTTAGTGACCTTGAAAGTGTGATTAAATGTTGGATCCTCCCAGATAATCCTCTCTAGGATAATCTCTGGTGTGTTAACAAAGAAATAGACACAGCTGATGAGTCCATTTACTGATGTAGCATCAAGAAGGTATCCAGTCAGGAAACCAATGGGAAGAAGAATTTGCCTCCAAAACCCTTTTTAAACAGAACTCAAGACACTCCACAGGAAATAAAGAAAAATGTCAGAAGATGACTTTTTAAAAGAGTTTTGATCAGAGTATAAATGCTTTGTAATGACCTGTACTCTCAATATAAACTTTAGAAAAAATATGATGCTGGTAACTTACAACACGATACAATGAACAATGAGCAAAGGTGTGTGTTCAGTCAGCTACTAATACATACATATACAGCAATGTATACTAAAGGACAGAATAGCCAAATGTGCTAGCAGAAAGAACATATGCAATTTTCATATTGGGTCATACAGGAAAATGGCAAAATCACCATCACCCTGAATATATTTTTCACAAGTTCTTACAGGTATCAGAATGAAGTTAACCTGATACAGCAATAATTACTGTTTTTTTTCTGGTCAGTGCAATAGAGATTTGGAAATAGAAGAGGTTAAAAAGAAAGAAAAAAAATTTATTTGTGAGCCGAGAAGGCACTTTTTAAACAGCCAGTTGTAGCCAAGTTTGTAATAAGTAATAATGGCTGTTAGAAAGTCTGTTTGTTTGTTTGTTTAATGAGGTAAGGGATAACATCCAGGAGTTTCAGATTTTTCCATGTTCTAGGAAAAAATGTGAGAGTTTTGATTAACAATCATGCTTCTACAGAGATCAACCACAGAGAAAAATGATACAGGAAGTGAAATACTTAACAATGCTGTAATAGTAATAGGAGAAAGGATGATACTTGGGAAAAGAGAGAAAGAGAGAGGGAAAAAGAGAAAGAAAAGAACTTGAGCAAGGTGTCTACATTACTGAGTATAACTATGAAGGAACAAGAATCAAAAACCTAAAAGAAAAATTACATGAAGCAGCAGGAATTTTAAGAGTGAATGTTTTGAGAAAGTGTCCAACAAGTGGAGCCCATGAAAATGAAGAACAGTCCTTTCAGGAGCTGCTGAACCATATGTCTTTTAAAAGATCCAGAGAAAGTATTAAAAACACAAGCTGATGGAGTTAACAACTTTTCATTACAGGTAGCTAAACTAAATAATACATGCCTAGACGTAATTTCCACCACTAATATTCTATAGTACTTCGTTTAATTGAATTAATGAAAAACTGGAACTTTCATTCAAAAGCTCATTGAAACAGACTTAAAATTGTTCCAGGAAGACTTTGCCTAACTGTTAATTTGCTTTACTAGTACTCTACTAACCAAAAGATCCTACTCAAAGAAAGAAATGAGAATAATCACTGGGATCTTCCCACAGGCTCGGAGGTACAAAATTATCCTGACTTTATTTTTCAGAAAGCTTCCCAATTCATTTAAAACCCCAGCAGTGCTGAATTACTGTGTTATTCTTTTCTTCCTAATGTCTGCTATGCATCAGTGGTTATAATGGAGAAAGATTGATAGAAAGCTGAGATTTAGTAGCAACTCAGCAATTAAATTGAGCAACTAGTCTTTGTTCTACTGTTCCCTGGTGGATGCAATCCTGTTCATTAATCTACATGTTGATTATATCCACTCCATGATATTGATCTGTGTTTCATAGTCCTGTGATTGCAAGAACATGCAGTTTCCACGGACAGCTACAGTATTGCACATACTCTGAATTAATGCAGAAATATTTAAAACCAGAAAAAAAAATCTAGCTGTCTTCAGGCTGATTTGAGCTTGTGTACTTTTGCCACTATGTTTTATTTTTCCCTCCAATTACTGTTAATACAAATTAAATTAATTTAGACAAAAGGAACATAATAAATAAATAAATAAAGCTTGCAAAGTTATTTATCTCAGTAAATCTTACAAACAGCATCCTGCAATTGTTAAATCAAGATTCAGTCTTCACCAGATCTTCTTCCCCTTGTTTAGGTAAATTTATGTGATATTTCTCATTTACTCTTCAGGACATAGTAAATGCATTTCTCCCACTCGAATCCTTGTTCTATAGTCCAAATTGCTGTATTTTTTACTTGGATTTGCTCTAATTTAACAAGTGTTTTGTTTATTATTTGTTTATTTAAAGAATGTATGCTCATATGGAATAGTCCATCTGTGGATTTATCCATGCTTGAATTGGGTAATTATCTTGCCAGCTGCCTGCTCTGTACATTCACACCACCATACAAGACCAGAGGTTGAAGCTCCAGTGTGGAGAAAGTCCTCACACCCCAGATGGAAGAAAATCTGAGGAGCCATGTAGGGGGGCAGTCTGAAGGAGTGGCGTTATACATAATGTTATACATTATAGAGATAGAGAAGGTGTTGTAGAAGATATTCAGGAAAGTACAAGACAAATCTTAATGTCAAGGCTTGCTGGTAAAAGTATGTAATGCAGTAACAGAAGAGAAGCAGGGCTGGTGTCATCAGCATGTGCACCTCAGGAGTTCAGCCCCATCTCTTTCAGAGAAGGACCACTTTGTAGCAACTTGCCTCAAGCAAGGCAGAGAAAACACTCCTCAACTATTTTTCCTCCAGATATCTCCTGAGATGAAAAAGGACCCACTGGAAAGAAAAAAGAAATGTTGCTGAAAGGAGAACAGAAGAAAGGAAACTGACTGGAGAGAAGAAAGGGACTGATGGGGGAATAAAATTGAAATGGATAGAAACAGCAAAGTACAAAAAGTAGAGGATGAAAAGTAATATTAATCAGAAGATGGAAAGATTTTCTACAATATCCATCTTGAAGACTAAAGCCAAAAAAGGATGCATGAAGCTATAAAATCACTTTGATTAACAGGAAGAAGGTCATCTATAATGAGACACAAGCCCAATGATGGGATATTGATGCATTAACAACCTGAGGATTTTTTCTTTCAGTCAATAACCACAATTCATCAGATGTGACAGTGTTGGGTTTGGCTTCTTGGCTTCGCTGACTTGGTGCAGAGATTTCTACAGTTTTCCTATACTCATGTATATATGCTAATAAACGTAGTTCACATGTCATGAGATCCTTATCTGAGCCTGTTTCAGGTGGAGTATTTGCCAGGATTAGTCAGTATCTTCTGCTGGTGCTATTCCATTTTTATCTAGATTTAAATTATTTAAAATATGCACTAGGTCAAGAACCATGTGAAAGCTCTGCCTCAGTAGCAATGAACTTGTTAATGGCTGAGGTGGTTTAAGACCATCTTAATCACTGTTTAACTCAAGGCTTCACCAAGGACTACAGATTAGGTTTGATTAAAGTGAACCCATACAGTGGCCACTGGAGTTCATAGCTTGACATCTTAATACAAACTTACCTCTATCAAGGAAGTTACGTGAGTATGCTGGACTGTGAAATGAAGCATAAGCATACATTTGCTTTTCACTCCTTCTTGCCAGCAACATTTGGCAGTGAGACAGAGCAGGCAATCAAGGACAGCAGCATCTTAAAGCGGAGCTGGATCCACACATTTCTGTTCAAGTATTAAATCTTTATCTGGTGGTAATGGTAGCCACCTGAGAAGTGACTATCCAAAATCACATCAACTCCAGAGTGAAGCAGAACAGATATTTAACCCTTGCATAGCTCAGAGAAGTTCTCTATGTATTGTAGTATTCAGTTCTGTTTTTTAACAGCGTCTTCAGTGGATCATTGAAAATGTTCCCCCCAAAAATCCATATCAAAATCTGTGTTGTGTTCACACTTCAGTGAATTAGGGTGGATTGTTTTCTGCTTTCTGTTGGGCTCCTGAAGCATATAGACACCTTGAGCAGAACAAAAAACAAACAAACAACAACAAAAAATTTCTAAGTGAGCCAGACACTTTCCCTGACAATATTTATTCTCTCATATATCTGGTTGAACTCATTTTTCACTCTCTGTCTGCTTGATTCATTGTCAGTGGTTCTTTGCCAGTGGAAACATCCTCCCCAGTGGAGGGCCAGCAGCAGCATGAATTTAAACTCTGCCAGATTTCATGTTGCTCAGCCGGCAGGAATCACCTGGAAAATGCACATTGCCAGCACATCTCCTGCCCATGGCTGTGAGCGTCATGACCCCCAGGCCCTGCATGGGTTCCTGGGGGCCTGAAGATGCTGGGACTCCCACCCTCCACTAATTAATCTCTTAAATTATGGTGTTTTCATATTGCTGGACAGCTTATTCCACCTCACTGCTCTCTCATTCCCCCTCTTCAGAAGAATAGGGGGAAAAATATCACAAAATAAGTCTCATGGGCTAAGATAAAGACAGGGAGATCACTCACCAATTACTGCCAGAGTAAATAAACTCAGCACTGAGAGATGAATGTTATTTTTTAGCTATTACTAGTAGACTAAAGTGGTGAGAACAAAGAGCAAACTGAAAAAACTACTAGTCCACATAGTATGGTACCCTATGGGCTGTTGGAGTCAGCCCACCCCACCATGGTCTTCTCCATGGACTTCTTGAGTATCCCTATCCATCCTCCTGCACTGACCTTGACGTCTGCAGGGCTATGTCTCTCACATTTCTTACTGTTTTCTCCCAGATGTTTTTCCACAGCAGCTTCTTCCTTATATCTGCTCCAAAGAACAATGTCACTGTCACTCACAGACCTGCTCTGGCAGCAGTGGGGCCCTGATCTGACAGGGCAATGCTTGGCTCAGTTCACAGCAGAGCAGACAGGTCTCGCCATGTAAACCCCACAAATCTAGCTTCAGTTCTCTTTCATTGACTGTTTTCCCCTTTTTCTAGAAATAGTCTCCAAGCCTAAGTTTTCTGCTTCTATTACACATCAGGTTTAGCCAGTTCTTGCATTCTGATAACTTTCTTCTGTATTTTTTTTCCCACAGTTTCATGACAATTTTCCACAGAGGTCATTTCTCTTATTTTCAGGCATTCTGATTTCCGGACCTAAGATTTGTCTGATGACTCTCATTTTTTTTTATTTATTTTGCTGTTTTCTCTCTCCAATAGCTCTACAGATATTGCCTGTTACTGCCTTTGCCACCAGTCTGACACTTTGGGCTGCTGCTTTCAGATTCTAAAGTAACACTTCTCCTGGCTTTGATCCTAAATTACCTCTTTTGTGCAAGGCTCATGCAAAAGGTCTTTGGAATTCAGGCATTCTGATCTTGATATCTCAGGGCAGTTCTTGAGAGAAGAAAATACACCCACATTTCATTAGAGTCAGAGGGCTTGGACAAGCACACTGTGGGTCATCTGACTCTTTATAGATCAGCCCTGACTCACAGTTCCTACTCCCACAGCTGGCGCCAGTGCCCTTCATCCCACTTCCAGTGGCAGCCTTCAGGACGTTGAGGTGGTTGGCAGAGTCCGACCCTCTGAAAACACAAGAGTGTGATGTTTGACCTTGACCATCTCCTTGCTTGTAACAAATGCAGCATCCACCCTTTTACATTTAGTCTTAGCCATGATCTGTGCTTCATATGTGCTCATAAAGCTTCTCTGTGATGATGCAGTATATCCTTTCTTTTATTTATTAGCTTAAATCTTTTTCAAATAGCCTATCCAGCCTTACACCCAGAAGGTTGATTCACCATCTGTTTAAAGTGGAAAACATCAGGGTAAATAAGATTTGGGTAAGGAAGCTCAGAGTAAACAGGCCAAATCTAAAATGTTGGAGGTGACAACGCATCTTAATCATCCAGTTCTCTTTGTATTGATGCAGCTGTTTGCTTTGGAAGTTTTATCATCAGTTCTTAATTTTGTACCCTTTCTTTCCTTTCAGCACAGATTACAACAGATGAGAGAGAAGTCTGAGAGGCAGGAGTAAGGAGGAAGGAGAGTTAACAAGTTGAAGGCAGGGGCTTTACATAAAAGCGAGTCTTACATATTTTTTCCACATCAAAACACAAAGAATGGGCACTGAAATGAACTAAATATCTTTTTACAAATAGGTGCCTTAGGGCTAGTGGATTTTAATCTCAAATGCACAATGCACATGGTTGTCTATCTCAGAAAATCTGATGCTCTTAATGCTTGAACATCTAAGGGGATAAATTTTATGTTTTTCTGGGGTATAGAAGTGCCTGGAGTTTTGAAACTAAACCCTAATTTGTAGACTAAAGAAACCAAAACTTGCTTTACTTAGAATTGCCTTTTGCTTGTTTACATTTTAAGGAGTATTTTGGCTCCAGAATTTAGAGGATTAAGTTCTTCCTTTAATTATTGCAAGTGACCAGGAATTTATCTTCCCATCATCAACATATTGAAAATTATGCAATTTACATTAGGATTTTAGAAAAGAAATCATTATGTTCCCATGATAAACATACCATCTATCCTTCATCACACTAGGGAAGCCAGTCAGGGGAAGTTAATTGCCTGGACTCGGCAGTGCGAAGAATAGCATTAATAAATGGGGTGTACTGGCTTGTATAAAGGACAGATGTGAGTTTTCTGCTCCACTGTACGATGAATTAATTCTCTCTCTTTTCTACTTTTTCTCAAATTATATATTGCGGTGACCACTGAAGAGCTGTGTTTACAGCTGGTTTGGCAAAATGTTTCCAGAGCCAAATCCTGGCCACATCTCACACTGCATGGTCATATCCTTCATTTTTAGCCCTCACTGCTGATCAAATCAGTCTGGGAAACTGCTTGATTCTGAATAGTGAGTGATATCTATGTTGAAGATAGCATCTGGTGAGCACAAGGCAGAGAGAGGTTTCTGAGTCCACCCATGCCTCATCTTACCTCCCATCACCTACACTTCCTCACCCTCTACCTCCCCTGTGTTTCTATGTGTTCCTGGGGACTAAAATTTTTTAGCTTTGTAATAGTCCTCACTGCAATGTTTGCTTCAGTGGGAAAGATAAAAAACAGAAAGTGGTCAAAATGGGTTTTGGCATGACCGATGGTGCTTCAGGCCAGCTTCTGGCAAAGATTCCACATAGCCATCATCTGTGTGCTGGAAGCACAGACCCTGCAGCAGTCCTGGCTTTCCACTCAGCTGAGGGAGGGTGAGAAGGTGTGTGTGTGGCTTTCTGGCTCCTCTGATTCCTGCCCACAGGAGCCTGTGCTTTCACTTATGAGGTTGAAAGATTAGGGCAACCCAGCTAGTCCAGAGGGAGGAGACAGCTGGCATCCAAAGCAGATTTGTAAAGCTAACGTGGCAATAAGAACAAACTGGCAACAACATCATCAGAGATGGCCCAGCCCCAGCTTGCTAAATGACTCCAAATAGCTCTCATCCTTGTAGACATACCCCAGGCCAATAAAGATGCATGTTCCTATGAATAGAGAAAGAGCTAACTTGCAGCATGTTTGCTCTTCATGTGATTATTTATGCTGTAGCTATGAGCACATCACACCCTCACCACCCACTTTACCTCAAACTGTCCTCTTTTATGTTCAAAACCAAAGTCATAATCAGTTTTGGGATCATTTACGGCTTTAAGCTTCTACTTTTGAAACTTTCCTGTCATTTAAAGAGGATGAGTATGAAATATTACCCTTTTCCCGCTTGCGTCACGAATATGTGCTTCCCTGCTTTCACAGAGAAATAGCCAGACACTATTTAAAATATGTAGTTTCAGTAAAATATATTTTTCTCAGCAAAAAAAAAAAAAAAGGCTAAAATTATAGGAACCTCATCTCATCCTGATGTGCAGAGGATTTCAGTAGGCTTGAGAATGAAGTAAGCATAAATCACATAAGATTCAAATCTCTATATCTTTAAGTATATACTCAGTAGAATTTTTTACTTCTTGTCTCTTTTTTAAATATCTCCTTTCAAAGTTTCCATTTGCTGGGGACAAGGTATGCCATTCAGCTGATAATTTCACATTGATTTATTTGATCTGCTGCAGAAGCTTGCAGCTCCCCACACACATTTCATAGTAAGTCTATGTGATCCTGCTGTACATCTGCAGGCTAGATAAGACGTACAGAATATGGATTGAGGCTTTTCCCATACAGTGCTCTTTCAAATTCTTTCAGAGTCTAAACTGAAGCCCAGCAAAATCAGTAGGGCTCTTGACTGTGATTTTAGTGAGGTCTGGATCAGGCAAAATGTACAGACACTTCAGAACACATATTTGCAAAGAAATTGCCAAAGACATCCCCTGTAGTCTTTTCTGAGCCTAGGGAGTAAAAATATGAAAAAGGTATATTTGTTTGATCTCATGTTTGGGGCTTTTTTTTTTTGGTTATTTTTTCTTAAGAAGAGTGAGAGAGAAAGATTTGAAGTTCCAGATTTGAACGCCTCAAATAAAGAGGCTGTCCATACTTCTTTTTTAAGATAAATGTTTTTAACAAAGAATGTGACCCATGTGTTGGCATACTGAAATCCTGAAACAGAATTCCAAAGCAAGCAAGCAAGCTTGAAACAGGTAGCCTCCACTAGTTGTTTAATTCTGTGTCAAAAATATATGGAAACCATTTAAAACCTCCAGTGGTCTTTCCCATCAAGTCTAACTTGTCTAATGCAGAATGCATTGTTTGATTAAAATTAAACACATAGCCCACCTCTTACTGTCTCACCTCTTTCTCTTTGCTGCTATGACTATAGGATTTTCTGACTTAAGGTGGCTTAAACTCACACCTCCTGACAGAAGCAAATTAAACAGCTGCTGTCACAATTCCTTGTGCTTAAAGTAAATCATGATCATATCACAAAGAGCACTCTTCTAATCCTCCCATTTACACATTAAAACAAAACATATTCACACTAATAAAATTGCAAACACTGGCTAGCGTGTAGTGCTTCTTTATGTCCTTTAGGAAAAGCTACTGTCCTATTCCATATATTTTATATCAAATGTTATTTCATATTCAGTTTTTAATGAGATTGATTTAATCTCTTGCATAAACATTTAGTGCCCAGTATTTTATTTTTTATGGAAGTTATTTTTGTTTTTAACTCTGTAGCTGATTAGCCCTTTCACACAATAGCGCGTTTTCTGGATATATACACACGCACACACACACAAGGGGAGGAAAAACAGCCTTAATATATACTGGTAGAAAAGGAGTAAATATTGACATTATAGCAAATTCCCAAGTGTATGTAGAGGACTGTCAAGCTGCCACGACTTGTAATGTACAAAAAAGGAAAATTTAATTGCATGATACAGGAGAGAAACAAAAGCTATCAACCATCCCTAGACGATATGTTTCTGGACAAATGCATCAGAAGGTTCTTGAGTGTTTAACAGAGCAATTACATCCTATATTTTCAGTATGCAAACAATTACAGAGCATATACTCCACAGCGGTTTTTTTTATCTTTATTTTTTTTTCTTATTATTTATTTATTGATTTATTTATTTAATTTTAAATACTGAGAAGAAACTCCTGCCAAAGCCTGCAGGATATTGTCTGCAGCATGGCACTCTTTGCCAAAATAAGAAGACAGAGTCTTTAAAAAATAGTTTTGCATATCTCTTATGTTATGGAAAACACCCTATCTTCCTGCTGGGCTATCCTTCTCAAAAACAAAGCAAAAGCCGACCCCATTTATCTTACTCTGATCATATGATATTATGCATACTCAGATATATTTGTCGTTTTCTATTTTATTTCTAAACTGATAGCTGTTATACAGCTCACACTGCACAAATACAGACAGTCATTTCTGGCTACCCCAGCCCTCAAACACTAGCCCAAAAGCCTAGCATTCTTCGAACACCTTCAACCATTCCCTGATGTGCCCAATGGCATGCAACACATACTTAAAGAATCATGACAGAAAAGATGGCAAGGACACTTTCTTTGAACTGAAGGAAACAACGCAGAGAAAGAAAGCAATTATTTCCTAGGTCCATCTGCATGATATGCAGAGTCCAAACAAGGCATGAATGCAGAGTATGAACACAAGGTGACTAACCTTGAGCAATTTGAATAAAAGCATGCTACGATTTGGTTTGAGATCAAGATACTGTTTCCCAAAGCAGATGTCTTTCAGCAGTGTAGACATAACCTAGAGGTGGAATATGTCTGTGCTGAATCATCCAAGACATGAACATCAAGCATTTAAAAAAGCCACTAGATTTTGTCTGCAATGAAAAAGGTGAGAATTCTCTGCAAGGCCCTTAGATATCAGCGACTTCAGAAACTGAATCCAGTGACATGTTAGGAAAACAATGGCGGTCATGGAAAAGTCTCTGCAGACCTTACCACCGTTTATTTATTACTGAACTCTTCACTGAAGCAACCACAGGGTTCTGGAGTTCATCTCCTCTATGCCTTCATCCAGGGAAGTGCTTGTAATTAGAGATTGTTCCCAGTGGTGAGCAAGACCACCTTCTGGCCTAGAGGCATTGTAGAATCAAATTTGGAGTGAATTATTCAGGGACTCCTGTAATAGCTGCCATGACATATGAAAAGACACCATTTATATCGGAAGTCTCTAGCTAAGTCACAGCAGGAGAGGAAGAACTGGGGTACTATCTTGGAGTGTTTTCTCTGCAGCACAGGGCTCTGATGACTGCTAGTCACAGAGCTCAAGTTAGGAGCTATAACAGTACAGATAAAAGAACACATAAACATATGACAACGTGCAAAGAACAACAAGCTTCTCCACAGGTTTAATATTTCAATTCCATCACATGATCAGGACTGATTACGGAAACTAGAAAGAGACATGGATGCAGTACTCCAGCTGGGGTCTCACTGGGGCAGAATAGAGAACAATAACTTCCCTTGGCCTGCTGCCCACCCCTCTTCTGATGGAACCCAGGTTACTATTGGCCTTGCACACTGCAAACACACACTGCTCTCTCATGTTAAGTTTTCCATCAACCAGAAACCCTTCTCAGCAGGGCTACTCTCAAGGGCTTTTTCTCACAGTTTTTATACATATCTGGGGTTACCTCAAGTCAAGTGCAAAACCTTGCATTTTGCTTTGTTGAATGAACTTCATTAGGTTCCCAAGGGCTCACCTTTTGAGTTTCTCGGAGTCCCTCTGGATGGCATCCCTTACTTCTGCTGTATCAACCGCACCACTAAGCTTGGTGTAATCAGCAAACTTGCTGAGAGCACACTCACTCCCATCATCTATGTCACTGATAAAGATGTTACAGTATCAGATAGACTCCTGGGAGACACCTCTCATTACCAGCCTCCACCTGGACATAGAGCCATTGACAACAACCCTCTGGCTGTGGTCTTCCAACCAATTCTTTAACAGAACAGTCCCCCTTCTAATACATGTCTCACCAATTTAGAGATGCAGATGTGGTGGGGGACCATGTCAAAGGCTTTGTAGAAGTCCAAGTAGATGACATCAGTTGGTTTCCCTTTCTCCACCAGTGCTGTCACTCCACCATAGAAAGCCACCAGACTTGTCAGGTATGACCTTCCCTTTGTGAAGCCATGCTGGCTGTCTCAGTTCACCCTCTCGTCCCTCATATGCCTTAACAGGTCTTCCAGGTGGATCAGTTCCATGATCTTCACAGGCACTGATGTGAAGCTCACCAGCCTGTAGTTCCCTGGGTTCTCCTTCCCCCCTTTCTTGTAAATGGGAGTGATGTTTCCCCCTTTTTCAGTCCCCAGGAATTTTTCTTAACAGCCACAACTTTTACAAAACCGATGGAGTGTCTTGGTAATCAGCCAGCTCCCTTAGGACCCTGGTATGCATGTCATTCGACCCCATGGACTTCTACACATAGGTTTAAAGGTTTGTTTATTTGAAAGAAAGAGACAGTATATTAGTGGACAGTATAAAATGGTCAGAAGCTGACTGTCTCACTCTGATTCAGTGTCCTATCCTATATTTATAGGCAATTTTCAATGCATTCATAGCTTAAATGAGTAAATTTATTCCATTAAGATTAGTGGCTTATGGATGTTCCAAGTGTTACTGAAGAAAGTGATGTTTCCATGGCAAATGCACACACATTTTCTGTGCAGTAAACAAATAAAATCCAGGTAATCTTTTGTGCTTTGCTATTTCTTGAAGATTCAGAACTAGTACCAATGTTATTTCTAAATATACAGGAAAAAAGGTGCACACTACTCACATTAACATTTGAAATGACCAGTGATTAAAGTCATTTACATTTTACATGTCTCATTTTAAGAGCTTGACAGAGAGAAAATGCAGGAAATGGGTTCAGGGTTTAATACAAAATTTGTAATTATTTAAGAGTTTTGAGTAATGAAATTAGGTCCAGACAAATCAAGGGTATTCCAGTATTTTATTACAAATGTGATATTCCTGACCCCTGACTCTTTTCATATCAGTTCAATATTACTGATTTCAAAATAATCTGTATGTACAAGTTGTGGTTCAGATATTAAAAAGCATGAAGCTTTATTTTTGCATAATACAATAATAATTATATAAGACAACCAATATATGTATGATGTATGAAGGTGAGATTCAGTAATATCCTGTACATTTTAAGTATTATGTTCAGTATTCACCTACTCTTATGTACTTCTTTGCATCTGTTATATGTCTGTCTGATTGTCTAGACATTTTGCACAGACATTACATGCAATCTGTTTTATGACCACCAGAAATATTTGAGATATCTATATTAAAATTTGATTAATAACACAATGTTTTTCTTCAATAAATTTGAGAAGAGTGGGTGACTTATTCAAATATACACTTATTATTGTCCCTATTTGCAAATTATTAAACTCTATATTCACCCAAGCAACCTCATTATGTTTAATGATAAGAAAAGTACCAAATTTAAAACAACAAAATTTTGATATTAAATTTCTTCTTCATATAGCATTAAAATAATATTAGTTTTATGGTTTTCTTGTGATTAAATTCAGAAATTTTTTATGATTATTATGTATATTCTTAGATTCTCACATTTTAAAAAAATCTTCAATTTATTTTAGTCTTTTTTTAAATAGTAAAAGTAACATCAGAGAACAATTTCTTTGTATTCTAAAATAGTAGTTTTTTTGTTGGTGTCTTTAGGGTTTTACATTTTCTATGTAATGTATGTACAATATATATATAAGAAAGATACTTTTAATCAACCTGTGATGAGAACCTAGAAACAATACTTGTGCAACATTGCTAAAAAGTCAGGAATCGAAGAGAATCTCCCATCATTCCTCCCCGAGTTTTAGCACTCTAATTCACAACATGAATCCACACTGGAAAGCTTCAACTGGATACCTACTGTAGGAAACAAATCAAGAAGATGCACACCAGCAGCTAACAGGTCTTTAGACCATGGGAGGAGACCTGAGCTAAGCCAAAATAAAATCCTTGGTGCCGATCTTGTTTCTCTCTGCAGAGATATTCCTAATGCACTCAATAATTCCTAAAGTAGTCTTAGCTGGTGAGTCACTATATCACACATGAATATGACATAATGCTGTACTTTTGAACCATATCCTTGTCTTTAGTATATATGCATGATTTGAAGAATATCTTGGTGATTCCTGAAGAGATAGTACTACAGTTTTGCTTTACCATAGGTACAAAGACAGAAGCATATTATGAAATTTAGGAAGTATAATTCCTTATGAAATGATTATGAAATTTAATTCCTTTCCACATGTTTCACTGTGGTAGCATTTTCTTTTGTAAAAGAGTTTGGCAAGGGCTGTGTGTTTACTTCTAGCTTAATTAGACTGTGTAAATAGTTCAACCACTCATTATTTTGCCTCACTGTTTTCTTCAATTGATTAAGTTTCTACTAATCAAAAATGGTGTATTTTAGGCCTGCTTCTTACTTGACTACACTTCATTGTTAGGACTGATCATTTAATAAATACCAATTGGACAAGCTGCTCAGAATTCTATCTCTCATGCATAAAAATGTACTGAGATTAAAGTAGCTGTGTAAAATTCTGCCCCCAGAGAATAAATAGAAATTTGCAATCAGCCTTACAGGAAAAGAAGTAGGACAATCCCTACCAAGATTTTCTCAAAATGGTGATTGTTTTGTCTGTCAAAATGCAATAATCTTGAAAACTATTCTGTTAGAGTCACAGAGTTATGTGGTGAAAGAGAGAAAAGAGAATATAGTGTGGAAAGAACTCTGCAAGATGTACACTTGGAGAGCTTGCAATGGTTAATAAAAATGAAAAAAAAATAGGCTCTGTTAAATCTACTTGTTTAATTATACTAATAATAGGAAATAAGAGCATAATGCTGAAGTGCTGCAAGGCTCAAGATTTGTTTTCATAGGAGTGCCTCTCTAGGGAAGAAGAATATAATTAAAACTTTAGTTCTTATTGAAAGTGTCGAGACCTGAAGAAAAATAGAGGTTTGAAGAAAAGTCATTAGTCTCAACCAAAGTTATATGATAGAAAATGACATTCTTCCTTTTCTAAATGTTCCTGTCAACACTGTGAGGAAAATGACTATATTAATATTTAATTAGTCTTCTTTTTAAAGACAACCTTTGTGTCTGTTATTCACAATCAGATATTCTAAAATATTATTCTTGAAGGCAATTATCATTATTTTGGTGAATACACCTTTGTCTAGTAATGCCAGTCACTGTGAACATTGTAATGACAGCAGTCAGAATATTACCACCATTTGAAGATGCAGTAAGTCATCTGTCATGACTGCATCTACCCTCTTTTTGAGAGTTTGGACTTGACTCCACCATCTTTGCCTGGTACTGGCTCTGGTCTTTGAGAAAGAAAATGTGATTCAGGGCTTTTCTGTATTTCACAAGTAGTGTGTATGTTCCTAACGATTATCACCAAGGAGAACACAACTTTGAATTTTCCCTGAAGCAGAAATGACATTCATTGAAATGATGACATTTGCATGTTATGAGAAGAGTCATTTCTAAACGTAAGTCTTCTCTGGAGGCTCCAGAACAAGAAAAATTCAATTAGGAACTCAAAAATGAACACAGTATGAAATTGGACTATACTAGACTACAAATATGAGCAAAAGACTGTAAACATCAAGTGAGACCTGCCTGTGAGCTGTGCCTAAAGTTTTTGGATCAGAGGCAGCATGCAGAAAAGTATCAGCTTATTTGTCCTATTCTGAAAGCTACATAGTTAGCTTAAAGCTATCTATAATAACACTTGTGTGGCTGCAGTGTAGGCATACACTTTGATAGGAAGCCAGAAAGATTTCTTACATGAAGGAATTATCATAATTTTGATAGTGCTTTGAAGTGTTTCTCTGATCAAGCAGTGCTGCTCTTCCCATGAGATCACTAGCTACTGAAATTATTGCTGCTTTATCAAGACACTCTGGCCTGAAGCAGAGCACCAGAAGCCAGCAAGAGGTGCTCTGCTATTGGATTTCTTTGTCTCCATCTTACTCAAGGGAAAGTATGTGCAAATATTTGGTAGGACTCTTCCAAAATTGCACTGGACTCTCTTTCAGGCTGTTGTAATGGTCCAATAATTCCCGTGGCAAATCAGCAGTGTCAAGAGTTGGTAAGAGATGACTGTGTTAAGTATTTCCATTGTGGAAATAGATGTCAGCCAACTTTTACATTGAGATATTTGGCAAACTATGGCTGTCAAGCCTTGATGTTGGGAAATTAGGACACAAAACTGTAAACAGAACATAGCCCACCTCACCACAGAGCTCTGTGTCAAAGGAAGAAGTTGTCTCAGCTGTCTTCAGGACATACAGAGTCAAGGGCTCAGCAGCTGCTGTCATGGTCTGATGGAAGAAGGAGGGAGGACAGGGGTAGCAGCAGTTATGGCCTCTCCTATTGCACCCAGCAGCCATCTGTTAGTTGTCCTCTACTGTTCCAAGACTGCTATGAACCCCCTCCCAGGCAACCTGAAGTCCTCTCCTGCCCTCTGCCAGAGGACAAGTATCACAGCAGTGGTGTTTGTTCCCTACTTTGACTCTTCTGGAGATGTTGCTCAGGGTCCCCCTCCAACTTCTTTGTTAAGTGCCAAGATAATCCCTCACTTTAGAAGGCATCTGAGAAGGTCAGCTCTCCAAGTTAACTAAACAGCACCACAGTCAGCACAGCTATACATAGATTTTGTATGTTCCTTTTAAGTAGAGTTATATTCCCCAAGGTCAGCACCTCTGGCAGTGATCAAGTATCTGAATTATTTTCATTTTCTCTGGTGATTTCTATCACCCATTTTCAGAAAATATATTTCAGTATGAATTCTTGTTAAAATGCTATAGATCACAGGTCTTTCATAACAATATTTTGGAACTTTGATTCTAAATACTGCATTATTGTATAAAAATAAGGATGTAGATTTGCAAACCTAGTGAGGATCTTGTTGAATTCACTCACACATACCTCTCAGTCCAAACTTGATCAAAAATAAGAAATCTACAGAGTAGCAGCTATCCATTTATCCATCATTTTTCACATCTTTTAGCTTTCAAGTTATAAACAGAAGTTTTAACATTCATTGATAAAGACATCAAGAGTGTGATGGATGGAGTTCCAGAAACGTGTGCTGAGGGTATGACTGATGTCAGAGATTTACATATGTTAAGTAAAGAGGTTCTATTCAGACTAGTGAAGCCAGTGTCTTGATCTCTGTAGCCAAAGGAATCTCACTAAGCTATGAAGTCATTTATCAGATGATATGGTAATTCAAGGATTGTCAGCAAGTCATCTTGGCAGTCACTACTGAGTACACAGTTCATAAATTTTTGCAGAAATACAGTTGTTGTAGCCAGAATTGTTTGGATGATGGCTGGTGAGCAGAAATACATCTTCTGTTCAATCTTTTGATATAGTTGGAGGTAATCCCTAAGATTTCAGGCACAAAAGCCCTTCTTTAATTTTGAAACAGTACAACCCTCAGATAAATTGAGATTGCTGCACTGTTAGTCAGCGGAAACAGGACAAAAGAAGTTTGTTTCTGAAGAAGAGAAATGAGCAATAGATATCTAGCTGCATTTGAATAGAGTAGGCCTGAATCTGACAATCTGCTTGCAGTGGGGAAGTAGAACGGCAGCTGCTTCAGGCTGGGTGGTGAGCTTGGAGGTAGGGACCACAACGCTGTACTGTGTCCACAGGTGTACCCAGGGCACCTCAGAAGTCTGAGGATCTCATGAAATGCTCCCAAGATGAGCTGTGCTCCTGTTTAATTAAGACTGTTACATTCCTTTTGTAGAACAAATTGTTTTAGAATAACTAGTCTGGGGAGGTATTAACCTTTTGTTCCAGAGATGATATTAGTGATAGAAGTATAAGTGACAATCTTGACAGTACTCAGGGAAATTCATTAGCAGACAGGAGAAGGAAACAAGTATTAAGATTGGCAAGTAGCACGTCACCATCTTCTTTCCCACTACAGCTTGCAAAAACAAAGCGACTTCACACAACTTTCACCAAAGGCTCTCTCAACTTTTCTTCACCTTTCAATACTTACACCTCCCAGTATCCCTTGAGGGGAAAGTAATACTATGAAAAAACTAAATTACTTGCATTCTTCTAAGGACAAATGATTTGCCAACAGACACAGAGCAAATCAGTGGCTTTGATTTATAGCACTTATCTGGCCTGACTGTAGGGGAAGACTTTTTTCTGGATTTGCATGGAGCCCCACCAGAGAAAGAGCCTGTGCAGGGCCAGAATCCAGCAGTCTGAGTATTGGTATTCTTTCTACAAGAAGGCATTCACCCTTTTTCTCGCCCAAGGTATGGCTTTCAGGGTGATATCTGCAATGTCTTTGCATTATGTATTTGACAGAAGAAAATAGAATATAGTAAGGATATTATAACGTGATAATGTATGTTTATAGACACTGACACTCTTCTTAAAATTGTGTTTGAGCAATCTAGCTCTAATATTTCTTGTCTCTATAGAACTCTTCACCGGCTAATTTTGTAAGTGTGTCTGATCGGGCTCATTTAATTCATCATTTTCGTTTGACTCATTAATCTCTGCCTCTCCTTTGAAAGATAATCTGCATTTAATGGCTATGTTATGTAATATGCAGCAAGACAGGAATATCTTGCACACTTTCAGAGGGCAATATTGTAATGTGTCACTAGATTTATCTACGCATCAAAACCTCATTTTTAAGATACCCAAAGTACTTTCAATTACCTGTGGGGTGACTTCCTAAGCACTGCTATAATTTGTTTCTGAGAGAGTTTGAGGATTAGAAATCAGAGTCACGTAGCAGTTTTTCAAAGTACAACTGCAATCACATACACAAAAAACTAAAGGCTGGAACAAATTAAATTATATATTTTATATTTTCTTAACAATGACTACTAACTGCAAAGCCATCCCTTCTGACAATCACTGTACTAAGATTTTTCATAGAGAGATGTATGATTCAAGGCATTGGCAGGGGCAAGGTGAGCTCAAACCCTCACTTTCCCCACGCTCCTTGCAAGTCTTCTCAGGAGCACAAGTTGCTTGCAATCCTGCTGTCAGCAGGTAAGTAGAATTCATTTCTAGTGGCAGATGTCAGTCTGTACACCTTTTAACTTGTGAATGAAGGTGTTCAGTGTTCTTCAGGCATCTCTTAAAGACACAAACTGACAACAGCTGGAGAAATTTAAAGACATGGCAGGACAGTAAATCTGTCCCAGTATTGATTTCAATTCCTTCTTTGTAATATGTTCCCCAGACCGGAGAGTCTAAAGAAATGTTGAAAGAGCACTTGCAGACCTGGATGCTCATCTGGTTATGGTATTTCTTCTCTTAACTTCATCCTATTGCCCTTAATTGGAAGATTCATTGTGACCATTCTAGGAAATTTGAGATATCTACACTGGGATGTGTCTTCTTCCTCCTCTTGTGGCCTCTAAAGGCATGTATCAGTGAAGCTGACGGAAGAATCCCAATATTAAACATAAAATGATAGAAATAACTAAAGATGATATTGCACATACACTCCTAATGGCATTAGGACATATCTTAAGATACAATTTATTTTACTTGTTGATTAATCTATGAGACTGTCTTTCATGGATCCTCCATTTAAGATTTTCTCTGTTAACTTATATCCAGTGTACATTTACACACTGGACACATTTTATTTTCCTAACTACTTTGCTCAGGATTTTGTTCTATTAACAAATAGAGACACCTCATTAAAACAATCAAGCTCCATCTCTCTAAATCTTGTTTTGTTTCTCTTCTTGAATTCTTTCCTATTTTCAGATTCTGTTGGAGAATGAAAAACCGACTGTATTATTCCAATTGTAGTGAAACCAGAAATGGAAAAACATAGATTATAACTCATTGCTCAGTGACAATGTGTATTAGAGTAGTGATCCCAAAATGATGCTAGCTCTTTTTGCTACTGTAACTCATTGCAAATCTGTACCTGCTTTACCCTGCTAAGTCCTCCTGACTGTTTTACACTAGTGTTATTCAAGTCTCTCCATTCTACTGATTAATTGAATTTGTAAATTATTTTTTCCCAAGAGAACAACCTTGCATTTAGAGGTGAATCTTATTTCATTTTTTGCTCATTATTCAGCTCTCTAGGCTCTTGTAATTTTTTCCCCATTCTTAATGTTAACAAGTCCATCACACTGTAAATTTCATTAATGGGAACTTTTTTTTCCTTTCTGAGAAATCATTAATGAACATATAAAACTTGAGCAAACCCAGCTATTCACTAGCTATCTCACCCAAGTCTTACAAATTGCCACTTCTCATTATCTTTTGTTAATAGGTCTTCAGCCAGCTTTAGCCCATGTATGTGCTGAAGTTAGTTCCCTAGACAATTTGAATTAATTTTGAAAGCTGCTATCAAATGCTTTATTAAAATCCAAATAAAATGACAGCCACAGCTCTGAATTCATAAAAAAAACAGCGATATTTTGCATTAAAAAAAACAACCAATCCTGTCTCTCATTCATGCTTTGTAAATACACATTACTTGTTGCTGTTTCTTTCATCATACCCCAAAATTTTATAAAATCCTTTCCCCTAACGCTTCTTCTTTAGCATCCTAAAGATTAAAGTCAAATTTCTTACAGGGTAACATTCTGGTTGCATGTATATAACCACTATTTCTGGCTGCCTTCAACTTTCCAAAGCCCAGTAGTAGGTAATAATTGTTTAAAATTATTTTTCAATTTCTATTCTTCTATTTGTATACTATGTATTTGATAGTGATTTGAAATGCATGTGGAGGCTGTGATGCCTTAAAACTGCTTCTTGTCTGGTCAGAAGAAATATTTTGCTTTTATAGACAATTTCCAGATTATTGACACAACACTGTACTGTTTCATTTCCTTACTTTCCTCTCAATATATTTACTAACTGAGTTGCCTGGTGCTCTTTTTCTGTTCTAGTTTCCCAGTTAAAAGTACTATGCTAAATTAGTTTATTTTCATTGTCTTTATTCAAGGATATAACAGTTTGTGTTATTATTTTATTTTTCTGCAAACTAAATATTTTTACAGTCACCTCATTCATAACTTACTGCCAGTTGCCTTTGCTGTGAAGAAGACAACTGTGCCATCTTCCCTGTCTTATTACATAGTACTAAGACATTGCAAACCAAAAAGACCTGGAGAATATAAAGGCTATTAGACAAGAAGATTTTCCCTAGCATGGTGTCATGGTTTTATGATTTTTTTATCAGTATTCCATATCACAACATCATGTAGAACGCTGGTAGTTAAAGAGTTAATGTGCCAATTACGTGGATCATAGATAATTCTGGGTGTACCTGTCTCAGAAGAGAAGTACTACATACTCCAAAGGTATTTAGTTCTTTACATTTCCATTTTCTGTTCAGATGGAAAGATAAAACTGTTTGCATGTCATGAGAAACCCTCCTTTCCTTCCATTTCTGCTTGTCTACAGTGCACGCTTCCTAGCCATCTTGCCTTCAGCGTTAGAGTAAGGCCTTCTATTTTTGGACACTCTCTCTCTCTCATATTATTTGATTTATTAGCTTCAATTCCAATTATATTGTATTATACTGTGTTATTTTGCAATCCGATATCTTATTTAGTAAATTAATTTTTCTCCTCAGATTGTTGCTGCTATTTAGTTTTCAAGCCTATTTCCCTATCCTTTTCCCTTTAGCCCTTTCCCTTTTCCTGAGGCATGGGTACATGGGTCCCCTTGTCTCATTAGTCACAGAATCAGACCAAACTGGCCCATAAACCATAAACATACAGCATCAAAGACAGAAAGAAATAATATTATTCATGAATAAGGCAGAGATGATCCAAGACAGCCATCAAGTGCTTCACCAAGGGCAGGTCATGCTTGATCAATGTAGTGGTCTTCTATGATGACAACTGTGGATAAAGGGAAGGCAACTGATGTCATCTACCTGGACTTCTGCAAGGCCTTTGGCATGGTCCCCCACCACATCCTTATTTCTAAACTGGAGAGTTATGGGTTTGAAGTCTGGACTATTGAATGGATAGTGAGTTGGTTGGAAGGTCACAGCCAGAGGTGTTGTGGTCAGTACCGCTTTGTCCTAGAGGAGACTGGTCAATAGTGGCGTCCCCCAAGGGTCCATCTTGGAAACAGTGCTCTTTATCATCTTTATCAATGACCCAGACAATGGAATTTAATGCACCCTCAGCATGTTTGCAGAAGCTGAGTGGCACAGTTGATGTCATAGAAGGAATGAACAGCATTCTACACAATATGGACAGACTTGAGAAGTGGACCCATGTTAATCTAACAAGATTCAACAAGGTCAAGTGCAAGTTATTGCATTTGTGTCAGGGTAATCCCAGGTACAGGTACAGACTGGGAGGTAAACTCACTGAGAGATCTGCTGAGAAGAACTTGGGGATTCTGGTGGACAAAAAGCTGGACATAAGTCAGCAGCATGCTCTTGCAGTCCAGTAGGCAAACAGTATTCTGGGCTGCATCAAAAGAGGAGTGGCCAGCAGGGAAAGGGAGGTGATTGTCCACTTCTACTCTGCTCTTGTGAGGACCTTGTGAGTACTACACCCATGTCTAGGGCCTCCAGTACAGAAAGGATGCAGAGCTGCTGGAGTGAGCCCAGAGGAGGGCCAAAAATATTATTAGACAGCTGGAACACTCTTATGGAGAAAAATCGAGGGACCTGAGCTTGTTTAGCCTGGAGAAGAGAAGGCCTCATTGTGGCCTTCCAGTACTTAACAGGAGTTTATAATCAGGAGGGAGACTGAGTTTTACATGGTCTGATAGTGTTAGGACAAGGGAGAACAGTTTCAAACTAAAAGAGGGGAGATTAGGTTTAGATACTGGGGACAAATTTTTCACTTGGAGGGTGATGAAGCAGAAGCATATGGTTGCCTGGAGAAGCTGTGGATGCCCCATCCCTGGATGCGTTCAAGGACAGATTGAAGGGGGACTTGTGCAATCCTGATCTAGTGCCTGATTTAATGGATGACCCAGGGCAGGTGGATTGTGGCTTTGATCATTAGGGTCTCTTCCAACACAAGTCATCCTACGATTCTATGAATCAACAAACCAGAACCTTATACAGTATATAACTCGTATACGAGTTATATATACGTATATATACGTATAATCAGTTACGAGTATATACTCGTAACTGATTAGCATTAAATGGAACATATTGATGCAGAATAACCCTCTCTTTTTTTTTTCTTCCCTGTCTTAAAGTCAAAATGCATCTGCTCTCTGTCCTTCGAATATTTCAGGAACTACACTGGTTTTAGTCAAAATCACAGCTCTGTGCCTTTTTCTAAGTAATGTCATCGAGAAACAGTGGAACTCCAAATACTAACTTAGATATCAAAAGTTACTATTCTACATATCATATGGAAAAAAAATCTGCCTTCAAATCATTCATCAAATTTGCAGCAATGACGGACAATTATCTGCTATCTGTAAACTGTCATTATTAAGAACAGTGTATATGCATTATTACTCTTATTCTGGATCTCATGCATTTTGACAAATTAAGTCTACAAAGAAAAAAAAAGCCCTATTGACACCCCATTGGCTTGATGATTACTTTTTTAAATGCATGTTCTGATCTTCTCCCTTAGTTCATCTTCAATGACTAATTTCTTTTACTGTAAATGAGGTAACACTTTCCAAGAAGTGCATAAAACACCTTGGGTTATGCCTTAAAATTTCCTACTTACATTAACCTACTACTTAAATTAACTCCTGATCTTTTCTACTCACCTTACTGCATTAGTTGCATATTTTATGACAATACGTGATACATTGCTTTTACTCCATATTTACTAAGAGAACCTTGGTAACAAGCTCAGATATAGTCATCTATCCATTAGACATCTAAACTTAGCAAATCTGACATGCATTGTAGGTAACAGACTCTCTGGAAGTGGTGCATTGCACTCGTTTGTCTTAACTGTTCAAATCTCTGTAGCTCTGCTAAAATAGGACTGGATAGAACATTAATTGAATCACTGCTACCAGGACATATGGAAGTCCCAGTCCTGCTCTGCCTTCAGGCCAGTGTATACAATTCCTTTCTCACTGACCTCAGTACAAATTAGAAGTTGGTAGCACAACACAGAGAGAGTGGGTGTACTTACTCATTAAGAAGACAAACTACCTTGCCCAGCTGAAGGTGAGTCCATTCCACTTATTCAAGTCTATTCACATGCCTGCACTTACTCTGCTGCAGTTCATAGAGTCAGTTCTCAATTTCTTGGTTTTAGCAGATGTTATTTTTTAATTTAGTTCTTCAAATGTAACACAGTTAGTATTCTGTACATTTATGCTGTCAGGCTTGTATCTGGTCAGCATAAGCTGCTGGTATAATGTATGTAGGAAGGAAATAGCAGACTCCTGTCCTTTTGTAGCCTAAACAAATCACTTAGACATTGAAAATGTGTCCCACCATTTTATATCCTCTTACAAAGTACAATTGCTGAACACAAATGAAATGCTTTTAAAATCGTAACTGCAATTGCACACACAAGTTTGAAACTATCACCTTCATTTCCTCATTTATTATATGCATAATTTGGAGTACATAGCCTCCATAGAAGTTCCATGCAGATATAACAATTAAATGTTTGCTTATTTTAATTGTGTCATATACTTGCACACAAAAATAGTAAAATGCCTACCTCATATATGCCTTTGAAATTTTGGTATTGGACAAGGTCACAAAGGAATGAATTATGTGAAGAGAGAGACAGGGACAGTTTTTATGAACCATGATCCTTATTTTTTTTTTATTCATCTGACTGTTCTTCTCAGGCTGAACTGTGTTATTGAAAAATACCCTCAGTGATAAGGAGATTTAAACAGAACAAAAAAATTCCTGAGTCAACCATTTATCTGCCACTGAATTCTGTGAACTAATCTTAGCTCAAGCAGGAGCTCCCTTAAGCACTTTGTATATTTTAGTATGATACAATAACTCTGAATACAAGGTACAGCTTGTGGCTTACTCTGTTTCTAAACTAAAGGCAAAAATCTGTACTGCATGGCACATCTGATGAAATCCTCACCCAACTCCCATCCTAGACCAGTCACGGTAAGGCACTATTGAAGTCTTCAAATTTTACTGCTTCTCTACACTGTGAAATTTAGTGACAACCATCATCAGCTATTGATCTTAATTTAGACATAGCTTGTCTTACTGTCACTGATAAGTACAGAAGAATATCTTAAAATGCATGTTTCACTGATCATTGGCCAGTGAACAATGAAAACTTGAGCTCTCTCCTGTCACACTGGTCCCACTGGAGATAATCGTAACTGATTAGCATTAAATGGAACATATTGATGCAGAATAACCCTCTCTTTTTTTTTCTTCCCTGTCTTAAAGTCAAAATTTATCCTAAATCCTCTTTTTTATTAGCTTTTTTCCAGAGCCACGGTCCCGCTTCTCACTTGTGTCTTGTTCATTTGTTCCAGCTTCAGTGGTTGGGATTTTCCTCTGTCTGTCCTTTATAGCTGCACAGATCTTCAGAAAACAGTCAAGAAAGACATCCCTCTCCCTCTTTGCCTTTCCCCTGGTGTCTCTGCTTTCCAAGTTGATGCAATCTCCTTTGGAGTTACTTATTTGCCTTGAGGTTACTCATGTGCTTGGGTTAACCTATTGTGACATCAAATATCCTAAAGCTCATAGGCATTTTGAAAGGGACAGAACTGCTCTGATTTCGACTTGTACATATGGAAATACATGCTGATTTCTGTGTTAAGCCTTCTATTATGACACAATTATGCTAACTACAGAAATGTGTTTCAAATTCAATCTGCTAAGCAACTGAGTAGGATGGAAACAAATGGGTTACATCCATGATTGCAGAGCGGAAACAATACATAAAAATGCCATTTGGGATATTAACTATAAATAGTTAATGGATCTAAAAATGCATCTCTGAAAATGATACCATTTATTGAAATCATATTTGTGAGCTATTTCATCTTTTTAAGGGACCCTCACATTTGTGCTTGTGCTCATTGCAACCTTCTGACAGTTTTATCGTTGAAAAGTTCAAGGTACATCTCATAATTGCACCAGAAACATGCATTTATCACTGGCAACAGTTCTGTGGCACATGAAATGAATTAGTGTAATAGACATGTCATGTAATAGCATCTCATTATCCTCCCCCTCTTCCTCTTCTTTCTTAACCTTCTGCAATGAGCAGGTCAAAAATGATGGTAAGTATAACAAACGTGACTCCTGAGTAAGTTCTAGAAGCATTACTTTGCTAAAAGTAATGGTATAGCAGTGGAGTGAGTAATTAGCACCACTGAAAAAGTACAGAAAGTGCATTACTAGGATTTGAGCTGTAATGCTGCTGCTGATGCCTCTGTAGTTCCACAGATACCCAAGCCCTTCAGTGCAACAGGGACAGCACTGTGCAAGACCAGGGCCACTTAGAACCCCCTGCACTGGTTTCTTTCTTCCAGCCCTCTTAATTACTGCATGTACATGATTACATGCACAAAGTCCAAAACCACAGAATACACCCAGACTCTCTCAGCTGTTCCTAAAGTTGCTGCAGCCTGAGAAGGAGTGCAGCAGGACTGTGACAGAAAAAAGAAGTGATACTTGAGGAACACACCTGAGCCTTAACTTTCCCTATGGCCCTGTTAATGCATTTCTCATTCAGACTTGACAAATTAGCCCCTATTTTACTGTATGTCCAATTGGCATAGGCATACAGTACATAAACAGCTAGGTTCAGTACAGAAGAGTTTCTGTAATTTGACATCAGCCAAAGATACAAACAACAACCACTACAATCTCTTGTAGGCAAGAGATTTTCAGCAGTGTGCCTCTTTCTAACCATTCAGCAATTTGCTTGCTTTAATTAGATGGCGCAGTATATGCATCTGTGTATGTGGCTGTTAACTCAAAGACTAAGCTTCAACATAATGAGGCTTTAATTTCCCAAGCACATCCTCATTATTTCACATCAAATCAACCTTACCTTCCTTGCACTGTTTTGACAACTCTCTTTGTTCTCAGCTTCCCATCCTATCCGTGATACAGCTTTGTCCACCAAAATAGGTTATTCTCAATACTATTCCTCTAAAATGTGGTTTATGTGTTTCATTCACAGAACAGCCAGGATTATCACCAGTTAACAGGATGGTTTCTTTCATCTCATGAGGCATTGATCTTGCTCTGTTCCAGCATATAGGAGTCAAAGTATATCTAATAGCAGTTGTGCCCTGCATGATGGCTTCTATCTAGAAGGTGCTGATTAAAAGAAGCTAGATATTTTTTGCTAAGTATAGGAGGAAGCAGGGAATTAGTCAGGAAACACTGATTTTCCATTATTAAGATAGATCTGAATAAGCAAATACTCAAGTCAATTTACAAACTAAAGTCTCTAACTTCTCTCCCTCCAGCTCAGTTGCTAAGCTTTCAAAGCAAATGAATGTCTTTAAAGTTCTGCTCTGACTGAAGATACTGAGCTGAGAGCAAATAAACAGCTCTTCATTTGGTCTTGTATGAAAATGTTCAACTTGAAAGCAGTTCAGCCACTGACTGAAGTGCTGCTGATTGCCGTGGCTGCACTGGGGAAGAAAAAAAGCATGTTCTTTTTGAAGCTTGATTAGGAGATGTTCTGCCAGTGGGATTTCAGAGGGAAGTACCATTTCTCTCTCTTCACACCCTGCCTCCTCTCCTAAGGATGCTTCCAAGGTGGCTGAGCAGCTTGTCTCACCTGCTTCAACTCCCCCAGAGAGGGCTATGTAGTAGAAAAGGGAAGGATGAGGCCCCTTTTGGAGGCAGTACTCCCTAACCTTTCCCTGTTCATCTGACATATCAGGATCCCTCTTAATGTCAAGCCTCTCAAACCAGCTCCCAGCTCCCAAATCACCTCTTTGGGTCTCCTATATTTCTGCATCAGAACTGAAGTCAGGAGAAAAGACAAGGATACATTTCCACAGTTCAAAGACAGGTGCATATACAAAGGTCACAATTCTGGCCCCACTGTAACCCCATGAAGTGCTCTATGGGTAGGATGCTACATGCTCAAGTAGGACCCAGCTCTTCTTACCTGCGCTCAAAGCGTGTTATGCTTTGCAAAATCAGGTCTGTACAGATTCCTTTCTGTTTTTCAGTAGGCTAAGGTGTGCAAATATAGAAGAAAACATCTTTATTGATAAAGAAAAAAAGACATTCTGTTTTTGAAAGGCATATTCTGAAAAATACAGGGTTGGCTTTTACTGCCAGTGATGTCAGTGTCAAAGCTCCAATTGACTTCAGTGGGAACATGATTTTATCCAATGGGTAAATAATTGCACATATTTCACTTCTCATTGTTACTGAAAACTGTTCTTCAAAAAAGGAAAATAATAGCCTGAATTCAAGCACTCTATTAAAAAATAATTTGATTTGCATTCCAGTTGAAATCACTTTTAGCAAATGAAAAGATCTTTCTCCTTACTCAAAATTCACATAATTAGAAAACCACAAAAGACAGGCATTGCTCTCTATTCTGGTCTCAGCTTAAGAATATTTCCAAGCCCAAATTTTGTATTTTCTCTGCTTTTTACTAGTCTCAGCATTTTAATGCTTTGAAAAATTCCTCTTGTCAAAAAAATACATTTTCTTGCATGTTTTTTCTTTGTAAAACCTTGGTGTATCTATTCAGCATTATTAAACTGTTATCTCAACTGAAATGGGAACATAATCAAAAGGCTGGGTATTATTTATCTTAGCTGTGTCTCCACGTCAGAAAATTAAGACAGTGATGAATTACACATTACTGTACAAAATTTTATTATCAGAGACAAAATTCAAATTTGTTCTGCTTAAAATACAGAAGATAAAGCTTCTCATTAAAAAAAAAAAAAAAAAAGATCCATTTAGTCAGTTCTCGCCATGGAATAAAATTGTATGTTCAACACACTCTGGTCTCATATTTATGGAGTCATTTTTGAAGGCATATCATAGAAAAACACTTTTCTGGTAAACTGTAAAATAAATTCACATATTTTATCTTGTTAGTGGTTTAATTTGCTGATTAGTGTTGTATATTCATTATCTAACATTGTAAGAATAATTTTTGTTCATATTCCCAAATCCTAGGATGTTTCAAACAGTAAATGAAAAACCCTATTAAAATTGGCATTTTTAGATAACTGAGAATCAATTAATATCAATTTTTATGCAACATACATGTTTTCCTATAAAAATGAAAAGACAAGAGCAGTTAGCTCAATAAAAAAAAACTTGTGATTCAAAATTGAGCAAAACCACATTGCTATATTCTGCACTTGAAACCAGTGACTACATCACTTGCCAACTTTACATAATTAGAATGACATGATAACTCCACAGAAACCAGGGGTGCTGCCTACCTTTCTACATACATGGCTGAGTTGTGGTCAACTGCATTGCTGAGCTGAAACATTTGAGTGAGAGGTCTAAGTATGAATAAGCTATGAAAGCTTTGCTGAAGTAAATTGTCCAGAATTAGAAGCTATACATGTATATATATATATATATATACATATAACTGGTACATAAAAACAAAACTGACATAATGCAATGATCTGTGTTTCTTGTAAATGAAAATGGCATTCTGATCTTGTGAACTCTAGTTTGTGAGAAACCATCAGTGAATTGTATCTCAGCTGAGCCAGCTCCAACTATTTGGCAAAGAACTGAATTCCATAAGAGTACAGATTTGAGAAGTGAAAAATATGTTCTTCTAATTACAGTATTCACAATTAATCTAAGGCCGAGAAAGAATTAATAGAGGGATTCATCCATTATTACCAGCATTAATAGCTGCTGGACTTACTCTTTCTTCTTAAGGTGTGAAAAGATCTTACATGTGGAGTCTCTTGGGAAAAAATGCAATTTATTATCAAGCCTTTATTTTCAATATTATATACCATTATGTCACTGAAGTGTATGTAGTGGAATACACCATTACTTTTCAGGGAAATAGTTTATGTATATGTTTATCTTCTGCAAAAATATAGCAACCAAACACCTTTCAGTAAAACATCAGACGGGAGCTGCAATCTCTGTTTTTATAAGGCTGTATGTCTCATCCACACCAAAATCTATTGTCCCTCAAACATAAAAACAACATAGCAAAATTACATTTACACATATAATAAAGCTGTCTTTGTACACGGTAGTTATACAGTAATTACAATGATGTTTCCATTAGGAACTGCTCAGAATATTTTTCCACAGAATGTCCAGGGAACTTCATCGTTGCTGAAACCTACTGTTTGCAGGACAAAGAGAGGGTCACCACCACACTCTTCACAGTACAGTATTCTGCAGTTCTCCAAACATATTATTATAAAGCTTTATCACACTGGAATCAATCACAAAGTATTACTCTAAAAAAAAAAAAGCAAAACAAAACCCAAAAAATCTGTCATCAAATATGTGCTACTGAAACGTACATACAAACACATGAACCAGTCTGTACACCAGCCCAGGGCTGCTCTGACAGCAATGGGTTAGATCCTCAGCTGCAATTCACATCAGTCACTTCAAGGGATCTATCTCACACTGCACTGTCTGAGGAGCCGCGGCCACATGTGTGCCATCAGTTCAGCAAGACTTCATTTTGAAATCACAGAGATGAACAAATTAGCTGTATCAAAATGGATTGTGCAGAACAGAGACTGCATCTCAGTTCTTGGCCTCCTCCATTACACCACTGACATCGTTATCAGGCAAACCCACACAATGCCGAGCAGGAAACGGTGGGGCCTTCTGGCTTACAGCTCCTGCTGTATTTCACTCTCACACTGCTGTCCATCTGCATGCTCTTCTCCAACATCACTTCGTCATAAACAGTGTACATACAATGAGCAAAGTATTCAGCAGTACTTCTTTACCACTCCACACTTACTTGACTCCGTACAAATCAGCAATGTATAAACGCTGTTTTCTGAGAAAAGACACCTGGTCTGAATCCACAGCACTTGTGCAAGTGGGTGGTTCTCCTTAAACACAAGGTCTCCCTGAAATCCTTCCACACAGAAAGGGTTTTTTACAAACCAACCTCAACTGGCTTACAACGTAGGGTATTCTGAGGTGAAGCTGCCCTCCACTGCCAGCATGAAGACAGAAGATGGACTTCAGTTCTACCAGATTCTTCAAAATATACCTGACATTCAAATTCTGCTCCAACCAGGGCATATGGCCTTACTTCAGTAAAAAAAATCCTCATAAGTTCATAAGTTCATAAGGTTGGAAAGGACCTATAAAATCATCTAGTCCAACCATCCTCCTATCACTATCTCTACCCAACTACTAAATTAAGTCCTTTAGCACCTCATCTAAACGCTTCTTGAACAGCGTCCTTTTCTCTCCTTCCTTCTCTTTGAAAAATAAATTCCTCATGTCATCATGGTCTGCTCTCCCAACTCAGGAGTTTTTAATGGATTTCAGTATTGGTCTGAAGATAGACAGGAGCTCCCATAGTTGCATGAAAAACAAAATGGCTCATTTTTTACAGTTTTACACGTAAAAAGGGAACTTCACAGACGCCAGTGCCTCGCAGGTTTGCAAAGACACCTGAATTTCTTTGTATTATCAGTACAGTAAGTACTATTACTAGCACAGTAAATTTGCAGCGTCATCCTTCCAAACCCTTTGCTAGAAAACTGCCTGAACTCGTGGCACATTCTCAACATTAGGAAAAAATATCGTAAGGATTGTCTGCGATCTTATGCTTATTTGAAAACGTAACATATTTTTGAGTGTTTGAAATGATTTCTCAACCACAGACACTACAATATTTGAGACCTTTCCAAAGATTTTGGTCAAACAGTTTCCAGTTGCTGTGACTGCAGTGCAAAGATTTTGATTTTTCAGTTCAGTGGAGACTCGCTAGCTGGACCTGTTTCCAAGGTCGCACAAGGCAATGATGCTATCTCTGAAGACCATCCACAACCTGTAGCCAGCAGAGACATTCTGTCCCTGCCATCTAGCTGACAGAAACTTGGATGGAGAATCTTTGCACTCCAGCTGCCCTTCTGAAGCAAGCATGCTCATGGGCAGTGGATGACACAGCCTGCAGTTTTCAGACTGCTCCACCTAAGGCTGGCAGAACAGCCTGCATTTAGGCTGCTTAGCAGCAGGACAATGCTTTTACTCCTTTGTGCTCATATTGACATTGTGGTTATAAGCCCTGCTTTAGGGCAGGTGCCCTGATATGCTGAGTACTCATAACAGAAGTGGTGGTAAATTGATTATATACAGAAACAGTTTCCAAAGATGCATTGTTTTCCTCAAAGAGAAAGTTCCACATTTGACCCAAAGTCTATCTTCACTGACTGCAGTATCGGCTATGGTCATGTGGAAAACCATGACCTTATTACACAAAAGCCACCCTCATCATCAGTTAGCCACTCTATTCTATCCAAAGAACCAGACTGACTGACATTTTTTGGGAAAATTATCTCTACGGAGGACTTTTCACACACATATACATATGTACACATGACATTTTCCTCTTATTTTTTGCTATTTAGATTTAGGTTTATTTGTATGGTTCAAGATCCTTTCTGTGAAAATTCCTTTCTGTCATCAGTGATGTTATTTCCTTTGATACTCGAAAGCCCAGACAACGTCCAAAAAGCTACATAAATTTCACCTGCAGTTCCTACCATAGTATCAGAATTCTCACTACATTCACTGAAAAGACCATCAAAGGTCACAAGTTTGGAAGATCTTAATGACATACAAAGTTTTTTTCATCTAAATCAGTCAAACTTAATGTTCACAGTACTCTCAGTAATGGCAGAAGTGACATTTCATTTCAGAAGAAAATTTCCTCATTGTTCTGTTCTAGCCGCAATTAGCAGCAACTATCGTTTTAATAGATGTCAGCAGTGGATATAAGAATAGTACTTCTACTAGCTACAAAGTAATAGGTTGAGAATTATTTGAAGTGGACAGTGTTATAAAACTAGAATAGGTTGCCATTATTATGACAGCATAAAATTGTGTCTGTTCTTATGCCTTTCTATATGATCGAGTAAACCTCAGGAATAACAAGTGCAAGGAGTCTCAAGTCACGCAAAGGCTGATTAGAGAAAAAGCCCTCATCAAATCTCTATTGAATGACTTCTAAGATTGAATAAGGGCCACATGCACACAGGTTTCATATTTCACAGCATCTCCTCTTACTAAAAAAAGCAAATTTAAATACTGTATTTGAAAAGGCTAAAAAGTTTTGGATATTTGCTTTACTAATCCTAATCCAAATTATAAAAATGGGCCCACCTTTAAATGAGGACAAAGGAAGAAAAGGTCTGGTAAAGAAGAAAAAATATCAATAAGATAAGTAGATTTTTTTTTTCTTAAGAAGACTATTAAGAGTTTCCCATGAGGTATCAACTATATTTTTAACACACAGTTGTGTGAAAATTCTTATAAAAAAATTCTTAAGACATGCAATTAAATGCAGGGGGTTGAATACTGTAAAGAACAGCTACAATTTTGCTGGATTTAGTCCATTTAAATTTCATCCCAATTCACTGCGAAACAGCATTAAAAAATAAAAAGAATAGAGAATTACAATGGAAAGACTAAGTCAACCTTAAGTAGAGCAGAGTTACAAACATTATAATACAACAATTATAAGCAATATACCAATAGGTATGTATAATAGATACATGTAGGGCTTAAAATTTGTGGCAGACCAGTTGCTCTCTTCATTGTTCTAATGAAGAACAATGGAAATTTCTGTGCACTGTGCAGAATACACAGGCTGAATTAAATTTTCAACTTTGAAACATATTGTTAGTTTGCCCTTTATCAGTAGAAAGGCTAAAAATTTCTATGTGCAGCCTGGAGGTATGTGGTTTAATCTGTGGTGATGAAAAACAAAAGTCATGAAAGACAATCTTGAACAGAATTTGAAATGGGCAAACCATTATTCACCGTTCTCTTCTCTGAAATCCCCTAAGTAATTCATGTTTGAGGGCTCGGCTTTCTGCACAGTCTTTGGATATTGTAACTTTGGGCTTCATTAGAAATCTAAGGAATATTTGGCTTGTTTTTTTTTTTTTTTATAATAACAAATCCATATATGATATAATTCAGTAGAAATTAAAAATATGACACTACGTTGTGGCACTGAGGCTGAGTTTGATCAACCACATAAAATAATACTCCGCACTTCTAAAATTTTTTTTCTTTAGAGGATATTCAAGTGCTTTGCTAACATTAGTCAAGCCTCACACCGTCCCTGTGAGGTAGGTAAAACATAGGAGGAGAAGGAGGATTTCATTCAACATGGACACGAATAATGTCTCTGGGCACTAGGTTCACTAGTACTGCAACACAGCACAGTTCAGGGATTACTGTAAGGCAAAGAGTTAACAGTATAAAAGCACAGAATTACCCCTTCTTTTGGTTATACATAGTCAAGTTAACATACTCTGGAGCAGATGACTACCCAAGCATTTCAGTCTGCAAATAGTACCCTCTGCGCTCCAACAAACACAAAATAAGAGGTACAAAATGGGTGTCCATGATAGTGGTAGGACAGCTTAGTTATGAGATATTTACCAGTTCTTGAGGGAGAAAGTGCCATGAGAATGAGAGCCCAGAAATCAATACTGTCTCCACACAACTTTGATAATAACTGAAGATGGCAGGTTTTGGTTCTTCTTTGCACTAATATTTCAATTCACAAACAACTCACTGAAGATAAGAATCTGATGGTGTAAAGAATTTTGTTAATTCCTATGTCCTGTTGAAGGAACGGCAAGATGAAATGTGTGTCCTCTGATTTGTTTAAATACATGTTTCCAGTGTAAGAGCAATGATGGGATCAGATGGTTGAGATGGGCAGGGCTTGGATAAAGGAACACTTTTATACATCTATAACCTCCCTCTGAAATTGCTGCAACTTGCCTCCAGTAGACTTGATAGTTAAATTGTTTTTTGTTTGTCTTCCTCCATCATGAAGATGGGAGCATTTGACCCTAAGACAAATCAGTTTTATCTTATAGAATAGCAGCAGTGGTGCAGATGGGCATTGTACAACTAACGTTTCCACTGCAACACCAATCACTCTGATTAAAAACTGAGAAAAAAGAAACAAGTGAGTAAGAGAAGTACAACTTATTTAGAACACAGTCATGTGAAATACAAGGAAAGAGAAAAACCTGCTCATGGTATTATACTGTACAAATACATACACACACTCACATACACTTCATTCTCCATATTTCAAAGTTGCATAAATGGCACAATCTATATTTGCAAAAACACTGCCCACATGGAGAATATGATTTGTCTATTATTGTAAATCACTACAGAGGCTGGTCTACTGCATGCAAGACAGCTGTTGGTTAATTTTGTGTCTTTGAATGGAAGATATTATCCTCTTTTTCTAATTCCCATTTAAATCCTATGTCTACTTATAATATTTATACATTATCAGCTGCATAAGTGAATACTGCACAAGTTAGGTGACCCATCATGAACATCACTGCCTTGTAAATTTGCTCAGAAGAAGTGATTCATGGATTCTATAAAATCAGTGCAAAGTTCTCCTTATAAACGCTGACTATGTTCACATTTAAAGTTACACAGTTTCACTGATCAGCAGTGAATAAATTTATAATTATAGGGCATGAATGATGTCCTTCTCTCTCATTTTTTCTCTCTCTTCCCCTCCAACATTATAATTTAAATATGGTAATACAGAAACTGCAGCAACAACTGGCAACTCAAAAAATGATCTGGCACCTTTATAACAATCAAAAGACAATTTAAGTGGTGGACTAATTGGCAGCTAGTGGGAAAGCTGAATTCATATCTCATACTGCCCTAAGTTGTAATCCTTCTGCATTTCTTCTTCCTACACTTCCTTTTGTTCATTGCAACACTGATTGTCGTAGATAAGTCTTTGTGCTTTGTATAATGCCCATCTTTGATGTAACTGGAATTCACATACAAAATGTGGCTGTTATACATAAGCATGCTAGAATACAGGCAGAGACAGTACAAGCATGCACAAAATAGTCTTTGAAGGGTTTTTTGTTTGCTAGTTTTTCTTCAACATTTACATGCACCACTTAATATCATGTTTGGTTGTGTACATTGAGGATCAGATTTTGCAAGCATTCATGACCTCCTCTTCTGAAAAGCTTCTTGACAATTTCATAAGAGCTCAGTGTAAAAAAAAAAAAAAAAAAAAAAAAAAAAGAAAACAACCCATTATTAATAAAAAGGAAAAAGAAAACTCCCTGCAATTTGATCTTGTCCTCATGACTTGAATGCTGAACACTTCTTAAACTTCTTTTCCTTTTGTAGAGCTTCTGATAAAAAGTTCAGCTGGAAAGACAGATCAGTGTGTCAAGGATTTTCTTAACCACTGGAATAGTTCTTCCTTATAAAGTCTTTGCCACCGAACATTGGCTTCCACTGTTTCCACAGCACGAGAGAAAGAGGCAGCAGCTCCCTCCTCATAACTCTTTATAAAGTTCTTTAGCTGGAAACACAAGTTAAGAGGTTAAATTTGCAATAACTAGAGAAAGTAAATATTTCCAGTTCATACAAACAAGTCAGGTATTTAGGACAAATCTCCATGATCGCTATTGAAGTAAATGTACGATCATGTTGAAGTACTTAATAGGAAATGTAATGAGACAGAAGATAGTCAATTATGTATGATGTAAATGCTTCAAATTGCACTGGAAAGTATTGACATGTCAGTGTTGGATCACATTAATACAGTTTCCTCCTTCTCTCCTGTAGTCCCATTGCTGCACTGCACGGATAGCTGATCTGCTCTGAACTTTTATATTTACCTAGGAAACTTAGCTGAGAGCACTGTAAAAGATTCTAATTCAGGTTTATTTGTAAATGTCAGCAGAATGCAGCCTTGATGTCCTTTGGTCTAACCAAACTTTATACCAAATTTATTTGAGGAGTTTATTTACCAGATTGATTTGCAGAATCCTTTTGATAATATAAGTTGGTTGTTTAGAAAAGGAGCAGATGGTTACAGTAGGAAGAGAATGGCAAAAAAGGAAGTAGGTACACATTTAATGAATTCCTGAACCAGATTCTTTTCCTGATGATAAAACTTTGATCTTTTTTCAGCACGGTGAAAAGGCCTCTGCTCTGTTCTCATGTATACCACAAATTACAGCCCTAGCTTTTGGGCTATTATAGCTGATGGCACTGGTGTGCTTTGAATTACTGTTCTTTAAAAGTGAGAGATGCAAGGCTGATCTGCACAGTAGTTTGCCAGTTATATTGACTTGTATAAAATTAGGTAGGTTTAGTCACTGTCATTCACAATTAGTACATTTTTCTTTCCTGGTGATGCCAAATTCACCTTCTGTATTTAAATCTAATTTTCAACAGTTTTTCTATGGTTTAAAAATGAAAAAGCTGGTCCTTTTCACACGTTTTTTCAGCTTTTCTGACCTTAGCAGCTGCTGACACATTCTTGCTCCAGCCCTTTTTCATCCTTAAAATAAAAACAGCCTTATGGTCTGAAAGTCACTCAAAAATTACCTCTCTTAGTTCTTCTTCGGTATTGAGGAACTCTGTGACTCCACTGATAAGCTTCGAATTCATAAATAATGCTTCTCCATACCTGCAAGGGCAAAGAAGATGCACAAAGTTAGTGCAAGAGCTAGGCCAGATGAAAATGAGAAAGTAGTCTTCTATTTAAGCAAGGGAGAAAATGTGGGATCAATTCTGGAGATCCAGGACAATAATAGATAACTTTTGTCAGCCACTACTAAGCAGAATGGGCTTAACCACAGTCATAGATGAGATTTCCAAAGGAGGTAGAGGACCAACTGGAAGAACACCCCACATTTAGCAAAACAGCTTTCCACCTCATGACACTGAGTGGCTCAAAATACAAGCACCACAGAAAGAGAGGAACAGCAGCTATGGAGAAATATTCTGTGAAGCCCTCCAAGCTCTAACATCACAAAAGACTTTTTGAATTGCTGCAGTCATCCCTCTATTTTCGGTTTATTCACCTCATCTGCATTACAAATAGCTACTGGATAAGCAAACTGAATCAAATCCTCTTGTTCCAATACCAGATAATTAAAATAATATGTTGATAGAAAATACTCGTGCTAAAATATAATCCCCTGGGATATCATGTAACATCTTCAAAGAACCAACTTCTCAATGAAAATTCAAAAGTTTGGGCAAAGAATATTTAATAGCCAATATGTAACCCAGTAGGATGTTCAATAACAATCAGCAACAGCATTCTGTGGGCAGCTACTTTGAAACTGGTCATTCAAATGCTATTCTTCCATCTTGTTCTCCACAAGCTTTTCTCCTCTCCTCAAACAAAGCAACTCAAACAATATCGCACCTGAAGTTTTGCATCACATGTTGGAATAGTCTGTGGGATTTTTTTTTCCTAATGTCTTCAGTATGGTGAACACAATTTCATTGTAAAACGAAAGCAATTCTTTTCAAGTTAGCTGTCATTCAGCACAGCAAGAAGCACTTCACAAATAGTTATCTTTACCTTTATCTGCACATATATCCAAAGAAATATGTAGCTAATTTGAACATGACTGTTTTAAAGATATGGAATTCAGCTCTCCTGTCAGACATGCAGAAATAATGCCAATAGACCTCACTGCAATTTAGTTTATCTGAGGGAATAATTCAGTTCACACCCTGCTTTTACAAAATGACCGAATAGAGAAATTCAGAGTTCAAAATGAAATGAACTAGTACAGTCACAGCTTTCTGTTCTGCATCTATTAGCCTGAAACTAATTACTCTTAGATGCCTAGGTACTGTAAGACAGACAGTCTTTCCAAAAGAGAGAGGGACAGGCACAGGGAGAGGAAAAAGTGAGGGGCATAGAGGGGAAATGCTGGGGTTTTTTTGAGAAATTTCTGTTTTGGGGAAGGTATATACTGTGTTGCTCTCTATCTTAAACTTGTGCAAAGGGAAACGCTGCTACAGGAATAAAAAAGTCCTATTCTATGACCACTATTAAATTACTCATGGGTATTTCAGCAAGTACATGCCTCCTTCCAAAACCTCAGCCACACTGGCATATCCAGAGACAAACACCTCCTAGGGGAAGTATGGATTTCATGGTTCTTTAAGCAAGTTTAGGCTTCCTAACAGAGCCCTTTATTATTACATTCTCAGTTTAGAATCATAATTGACTCCTTGGAAAAACTGGGAGCTCCTCTTGATGGAGTCTTTTGACAAGGTTACCAACCCACTTTACAGAAATGACCTCATGAAAACCACTGGTGGGTTTTTATTTTTCTTCCATTCTACACTGTATCCACAGTGTGAACAAGTAGAAAAATTCCTTCCACTGAAAACTATAACTTCATGTAGAACTGCACTGGTTACTAACCATTACATATATATGCTAAAAAGTCAGACACTAATAGCAATTTTGAAATGGGCTCTTATGGCAAAAATTACAGTAAAGCTACACCATTTTGCAAGTATGAAACATAAAAATACATACACATATGTGAGAAATCTTGCAAATATCAGTCTTTACTCTTCACTGAAAAAACAGCAGAACTGTAGAAGCAAAATCTTAAACACTTTAGCTCCCCATAGTCAGGGGCTCTCCACCTGCTCCTTTAATTCTGCAGAAGTGATCCTGAGACTCCTTACAATTGTAGTGCTCTGCATTTGTGTGAATTGAGAGGCAGCGTATTCCATCCACTCTGGACAAATGGCTTCTCAATTACTGATAAATTCCACAAAATAGAGGAATGAATCAGCACATGGCACAAAGGAATGGAGGAATCCTTATAGGTTGCTGTCAAAGTAAATTTTCACATACAGACACTATGTGCACACATGATCAAAATAATTGGTAAGTCCAAGTACTGCATGCTCAGCTGATAGGAATTTCAGCATAATTTTTTCATTTTTCTTTTTCAAAATTTTTTAGAACCTAATTGTCTTAATCCCATTGACTTCTCCCAAAAGATGTACTAGGCATCATAATTTGTTAAGTAGTCTATGTAAAAGCAATATGAGTGATTTTAAAGACTTCAGACACTATTTGTATCTTCTGTGCAAAGTGAATACTGTATATATGTGAAGCATAATGTTTAAATAAGAAGGGATGACAATATCTGGTTGTCACTCCAATTCTTTGATATGTAGCATTTTAAAGTTAGAGGAAATACCATTACAGCATAATTCTATTGCCCTCAGCTATTTCCTATTATCTCATACATCAACATCTCCTCCAGTAAGTTCAATGGAAAATACCACAGAGATAACACCTTATTAAATTAATGCTTATTACAGAGTATTATAGTTTTACATAAAATTAAATGATTAATTATAATGGTAGAAAAAAATGTCTAGAGACAGAGTACACTTGAGCTATAATTCAGCAAAAAAGCTTGCATTTTAAAAGTGTAGTAGTGTAGCAAGCTTAAATCAGAAGCCTAATTCTGCATTTTATTATGTGTTTCTCTGGATGTTTTAAGGAGTGAGGTGTTAAAACAATTCCTCCTTCTGAAATTCTTTCATAGAAGATTTTAATCCATAATTACAAAAGGAAGTTATTTTCAATAAACACTGTATAAGTACAGCTTGTATTAAGTATTTTCATTTCACTTGCCCACACTGCCTAACTCTGACCATGCCTAACATCAGGGTGATAGCTAGGTTGTCAGATGAGCACACCTGTGGAGGCAGGACATGACCTTCTGCGTATGTATTTACAGCAATACAAATTTTGACAAGTTTGTGCCTGAATACTTTCAGCAAAAATCCCTATATAAATCCCTTGAGGAACAAAAAATACTAGCTGCTACCCTGAGCATAACAAATTGCACTGGGTTGCATAATAATAATGGTTTTACCATGAACTTTCTGAGTAAATGTTCAGTTCCAGAATTATCATACCAGAAGTGAAGCACTGTGAATGTTTAAACTTTTCAGTAGTCTTACAGCTTTCACAAAATATGCTCTTGCAATGTAAACTCCCCAAACCAAATTTCAGCTCTAACACATTTTCCTAGTTAAATTTCCTCTGTAACCTAAAAAATATACTATATTATCCAAAACAGCATGAACGATTTTTTTAATCTTTAGAAAAGTTGCAGAGTCTCTGAGTTTCCTTAAATCTTCTTTTGATGATGTGAAACATTGCAAGTTTGCACATCTAGTTAGTAAAGACAAGGATTTAGCTACTTAAAAACAGCATTTTAAATGTATCATTTAAAATATTATGTGGCACAATACAAAGGCTTTCCATGAGTCCAAAATGGAACAGTTCTCCTACTTTATCTGGTGTATCTACCAGTAACACCAGGGTGTCCTAGCCTGAGATCCTAACTTCCTGGACATCTGTTTTTGAGCACTTGAACCTCACTGGAGCCATGTTCCTTTCTAATCTGTCAGTATGAGATGTGGTGCTGTGAAATCTTTCAGACCATCTGGCTGTTCATAAATAACTAAAGAAACTTCTAATTCATTGAATTAATATCGAAATCTTTATAAAAAAATGATTTTCAAATGTTGACTATGAATCTGAGTAGCAGCATGCTGCGTAAGTTCAAAGGATCCGTGGTATTTGTGGTGTAAGGAGCAAACCTATCTTCTTCCTGCTTATTTATATTTAATTCCAAATGTTGTTCTTCAGTTACTTAGAACTCACCTGAAACACAGCATGGAAGGAAAGCACCAGAAATCCTTTTGAAGACTGAAATTTTCAAAAAGAGTTTGGCATTGTTCCCTACCCTCCATGCCCTCAATGGTAGTTGAAGTACTGCACTTGAAAAGAGTTTTTTTCTATCAGACTTAAAAGTGGCTAAATTCTTTTGTGAACTACTTCTTTTTTATGTATGTAGAGTAAAATTGCAGCATGTGACATACGGACAATTCATTAATTGAAGCACAGACACAGTACAGTAATAGATACATATACAGATGATTGTTAAGAGAGAAATGTTTCTAAGTGTGACAATAATTAGAATAAAGAATAACAATAATAAAAAAGAATAAGAATAAATGTATTTCTTACATGTATTTCATATTTAGATACATATCTATCTCTACATAGAAAAAGATAATGGATTTGGTTCAGGAACATACATTAATACATATCTATACAATACTTACACAGACTAGTTAAAAACAAGAAAATGAACATAAATTTAACACATTTTTTATCTTTACCTGGCATTTAATATTTTCCATTTTTCTCTGAAAAACTTCCAAGCAAGATCTCTTCCATGTGGATTTCGAGCTACGTGGATTATCACATCAATGGCATCCTGATCCAGGACAACTTCTGAGTTGAGAGACAAATTCAAAAGTCTGGTAGGAAAAAAAAGGGAAAAAGATAATCCTTTTTAGTTCAGCCAACACATGCTTTAACAACAGCACACCCAAAAACTCTCTCTCTCTCTCTCTCTCTCAAAAAAAAAAAAAAAAAAAGCCACTGCCAAATAGTTTGCTTAAGACTCCAAATAAGTTTTCTGGTTTAATTCCAAAGACTAGACACATCCATGAATTGTAAGTCTTGAGTTTTGGTACTGAATGCTGGTATTTCTAAAGGTAGCATAATGGCAGGGATGCAAAATATTTCAGTAAAAGCTAAGTGGAACCTTTCACGTATATTTTTATGAAATCAATAAGATCTGACTGGTCAATACATTTACAAAAAGAGAACACCAACAGAAAAAAGAAAAGATTATAAGATTTCATACATTCCTAATCAACATAAGGTAATTCAGAAGTGAAATACCGTATTTTTTCATGTTAATTAAAAAAAAAAAAACACATGAAAATTTAAATAGGAACATGTACATAATTTTTTGCACCTGTTAAGCAAATTTCTGTCATCACTGCAAGTTAAGGCTTCTAATAATATTTTCTTCTCAGACACTGCTATTGTAGAATGAAATTTCATCCAAATGAACTCCCATACATCTTCATCCATCAGTGAAACTCCTGTACAGTAGACAATGTCTCTCACATTAAGTGGGATTCTGAAAAAGAAATCAGCAATAGCAGTCTGGTAAATAAGTAGCCTCCTGACACTGGAAACTAAGGAAGAACAGCACTATTTTTAGGAGACTCCCAAATTAAACTGCAACTGTTTTTGTGCAAAACTACACTTACATCTCCTGCTTCCACCAAAATTTTCCCAGACATCTTGATAGATTTTCTAATAGTTAATGCATGCTTGCCGTTCCTTTCATAACCCTGTCATAGTGACAGAAGAATATAAATCATGGTTGTCCAGTTCATCAACATGTAATGTATCAGGCAACCTTCAGGACAGGTTAACATAAGCTCTGCAAATTAGTGGGATCTTACCAGCCTGCTGCTGGGCTCAGTGCCAAAACTCTTCCTTCTTCCCTTAGTACTGAGGTTTTAAAATGAGAGCTGATCAGCTCTCATGGTTTGTGCTGCAAAGTCCTCCAACCTCGTATAGTGACATACAAGTAAGGAAAAATTATACTTGTGTATAATTTTTAAAAATTATAAGTAAAAAATTATACTATGTTTTCAGGAGTAAAGAAATATAGAGATCTGTCCATTTACTCAGCTTATTAATACTAATACAGAAGCCACTATGCTATATGATGGTTGTAAAATGATATGCTACTCCAGTACTCTAAACTCTGACCATTCAGACAGGTTGGGATGTCTGTAGAGATCCCTTCCAACCTCTACATTTCTGTGACTCTGTGACTACAGTTCAACGAAATAACCTCTTGAAGCCAAGTTCAGAATTTGTATAGGATGTGCATTTGTACCATTTTCTTCTAACAAGATCTCAGCTTTCAATTTCCTACTTTGCTTACATTTCCTATAGAAGTATAGAAGTTGAAACATTTGCCAACTGAAGGGTGCTTCTACAGGTAAAACTAGCCCTTTCTCAGAGAAGTATGTCAATTGCAGAAAAATGTGCCCTTCCTTTGGTGGCAAAAACTGTTCCAAAATACTATTCTCTAGTTACTAATGACTGGCTTGAATCACTTATAAAACTTCACATGCAAGACCTCTTCAGAAAATCTAGAAGTACAAAACACTGCTGTCAGTATCTGGGCAGTACTATAGAGAGACAGAGAATGAAATTTCCTCTGTAAAATTTGATATTGAATCTTACACAGCACAAAAAGAATGTTTCATCACAATTTTAAAACTTTCACCTGTGTCTCACACCACAGACTATACCACACCACTCAAGAACCAAAAATCTATTCCTTCATCTATTTGACCTCCAGAAAAAAATCTTTTAACTGAAACTTTCTATTGTCGGCCTTCTTTAACAGCGTTTTTGTATTAAAAATAAAAATAAAAAATAAAACAAAGCCTCAGTTGTGCCTGATCCTTTTGATCACACTTGAATCCATGGAAAATGAAAACAACCTTGTATTTCAAAGATTTCAAAGTTTTGGTTGCTCATCTGTACTTCTGGAGAAAGGAGATCATATACTGGGGACTCTGAAAGGGTAAAGATTATTGGCTCTAAGGAATTAACCAGCCCTAACAACTATGACATTTCTTGAGAAAAAGAGAGTATGGAGCTAAATGAAAGCAAATTGGAAAGAAAAAGTGAACCCCCTTCCACTGGCTGAAAGCCTTGGGGCAATTAATGCCTACTCTTTTTCTGCTCGTCTTTTTTGGAGAAGCTACACTTTGAAGTTAAGACTTTATTCATGTTCTCTGGCAAGTGGTCATCCGAGCTACGGGCACATCTGCAGGTTCTGATGCAGACTGCCACACAAATTTTGCTTATGCAGAGCAGACAAAGCTCAACATAGAGATGCTTCTTGGAGAATATTTCCACAAAGGGCCATCTGTACTAGTACTGTTGAGGTATTTTAGACTTCACAAACTCAAATACTTGTTCAGGAGCAACCTCTCCAAAGAAAAGCTGAACGAGTAGGCAAGTGAAATGCAATATATGATAAAATTCCTAGTACTATGAAACATTTAATTATGCTTACCACATACTTGCAATTCTGTCTTCTAAGGTAAAATTGGAGGTGCAATGGCTCACTTATGCAATGAACCTATACCATCTAGCCAGGGCAGACTAGTGCAATAGTGCAGATCCTGGCATGGCTGAAGATTTGTTTCCTCTTCTCCCACCACCAAATCACCATGTGAGAACAGCCCCATCCCCAGCTGTCCCACATAATCACCATTGTTGGGATATTTCAAACATTAATGAGTCTCACCAGTTCGTTTTTCAAGAAGCAAATGCAGAAGAAACTGTTAATAACAGTCTATTATAGAAAATTAAGACTGTATGTTTAAACAAAAGAAATTGAGAAATACTAATACAGCATATATTTAGGTGCCACCATTGGCTATATTAGTAGAAATGACAGTTCAAATTTTCTTCAAAACTGCAACTCTGTCAAAACATTGGTTCAGCAGCTTCAGTAACATAAATGTGCAGCCACATACACATACACTGCATACAATGTGAAAGTGATAATTTTTATCATCTTCTGATTTTCAGACTCCCTAGCTTCTTTGTCCTTAAAGAACAACTTCTTTACCAGCTAATGCCTTTTTTTTTCTTTTGATTTGGGATTTAAGTTTTAATACACTGGAAAGAGACACAAAAGCAAATGCTAAATTAAAGAAAGCAGGGGACCAAACAACTGTTTGTCCCAAATCTGTCTTAACAAATGCTATCCTATATGAAGAACAACTGAACCCAGCCAAGCCTTATTTCACTGCCAGAAAGGCTTTATATCTTGACACGCAAACACTAAATCATTTTTTAAAAGCACATGTAGTTTTTGCTGAGCTTTGCCAGAAGAAGTACTTTCATTTACTGCAAGAGATGCAATTCAGCCAACGGATACTCCAAGGAACTATAAGGTACCTGGAAAAGGCAATTCCTTTTAGGTTGATTGTGCCGTTAATTCAGGAAGCTGGAAGGACTGCCACTCAGTTTTTGGGTACAGTCAGCAATACAGGTAACTCAAAGCAGATGCTGAACCCCAGAAAGGTTGGCATTCCTCGTAATGTTTACATTTTTTCAGCTTGCAACAAAATATATCAACTCTGTAGGCTTTCCCAGCAAGGCCATCTTAAAGGGATGTCCTTTATGTATATATATAAGGGATTTAAGCAGCACTGCACTCAGAGACCACCAGCTCATCTTCATACTCTGAGGAGGAAGAAGGATGTAGACAAGTGATGGCTCTGATTCCATGCCTGCAGTCTGGTCACCAGGTTTCTTGCTAAGAAAACTTTACTGTGACTGCAACTGAATTTGGGCATCATATTCTCAGCACTGCATTCACTCCAGGGAAAATTTTAGGTCTCTGTGAATAAGCTAAGTCATTAGAACAGTGTGAAAAATATCAACCCCTCACAAACCAAGATATAAAACCAAATATTGATTTTAGAAGTGCTACCTTTATTATGAAACTTACAGCTATGAAAAGCTACAAATTACTCCTCTGGGACTTTCATGATCAGAACTGTAGACAGTGGGTTCTTTTTTGTGGAAATGAAAATTGTTTATGAAAATGTGAATATCCGTAAAGTAATTTCTCCTTAACTATTGCCTCAACAGAGCACCTTCTAATTGAATTTTCTTCACTTGTAGAGATTTTTGCTCCCTCTCCTCTGAAATCATTATGGGCTGTTATTTCATCATTATCTAAACACGTGAAACCTCCCTAGTCTATAGTCCTTTTAAATTTTATAGCTTAATGGAAAATGTTTTTCCAAAACTGCAGTTCCATGGCATTGGATCAGCATGTGGAGCGTTAGTCCCCTGTATTAACTGAATCAAATGGATAAAAATAACTATTGTTTCAGTACCGCTTAAAAAGTAACACTGCAGAACATATCCCCTTGTTACATTAAAACTCATCTTGGCTTTCATTTTTAAAGAACTAATATGATTGATGGATACTTCAGAAGAATAAAAATAAAGATTAACTTTTGAAAGCATCACTTTAAATAGCTTTTATTTGAACAGTGATCCAATTTATTTAACTTTATTTTTCTTGCTTAAGAGATATGACTCTGAGAATGAAATATGTGGCTAGTAGAGCTCATGTTTAAAAATTAAATACTTGGAGAAAAAGAAGTGAAAATTTAAACAGCTAGAAAAAAAATTAATTAAAATCGTGCTGTGCCTTTACAGGGTTTTTTTTCAAGAGCAAATAATAAAGCCCTACAATGAGCTAAGAATAATCTTCTAAGTTAAAATTAATTGGTACACACTTGTTCCTATTTAAAGTATGTTCTAACAATTGGAGATACATTTATAAAATTGAACCATAATTATTTATCTTCTGGGCAAACTGTGTTCTAATTTTTTAAAATGTAATTGCACACATTTTAAGCTTCTTTGATTAAGAGACAAATTTCAATACTATTTAGGGTAATATTTGACAAAGAAAACTAATCAGAAACATTATTCTTTATTTTTGAAACTATTTAACTTTTTACTTAGGTCTATTTTTCTTGATGACTGTATTTATAGTCTTGTTTAACAGGTTACAATGCTCAGATAAGAAGTAACAATGGAACATTATTACTTTGTTTGTAGATATGTAATTCAGATTCTGTTACAAGTAGCAGCACCACACAGATTTTATTTTCAGAGAGAGCAAACCCAAAGTTTGTACTTATACTCACTGTTATAAACTGCATTAGTACCACTGTGTGCACAAAGGAGGGGAATGTCCTCTCCCACAGCACAAATCAAGCCTGAAAATCAAGGTCATAATTTTCCCCTGAAAACCAAAGCACTGGACCTGATATTCAATTGCTTGTCTGACATTGCATCCCTGGGATATTAACTGATGATTCCAGTTTGTTCAGGATACATTGCCCACAGAGACTGAAGCCTCCCTTCTTGGAAACATTCAACAGCCACCTGGTCCTTAGTAATCTGCCCTAGGTGGTCCTGCTTGAGCAGAGGTTGGACCAGATGACTTCCAGACATCCCTGCCAATCTAAAATATTTTGTGATTCTGTTATATGGCTGCTATGAATACCAGGTCTCCTCATTCCCAGTGTGCTTCAGACCTTCAGGAATCACATGGGTCTGACTGATGCCTGCAGAGAACATAATTCCTCAGGTGATGCTTACTGTTATTGGTCCTCTCCCTTTCCACAGCAGAAATCCCATGACTGAACATGGTGCTAGCACACTGAAGATATTCAACACCAATTTCAGTGATATAGCTGTGAGTTAAGCACTGCTTTGTGAGACTAAACAATGAACAAACAAATCTACTTTTGTCCTTTACAAAAAACATATTCTAACAAAAAAATATGGTCTTTTCTGTTAACTGCTTCATAGAATTATGGAGAGGTCATTCCTGAAAAGTTGGAGGAGAAACCGCATAGCTTCTAAGGTTCTCAGAGTAGTTACTGCTAATCCATAATTGAGATATATATATGGTCCTTTATATATATTTATATATTTTTTGTGTGTGTGTGTGATCACACACAGAAGTCTGATAAAAATGTTACCTGAAACAGCTGCCCCATAAAACTCAGTTCTGCCTTTCACAGGACTAAATCCTCCTGCTTTTCAGGCATCCTATGCAGATGGTCTTTCAGAGTGCTAACTTCTCAATTAACTTGTGCACTCGACATTCCTTTCTTCCTCCTTAAACAGTTCTATTGATTGGATTGCAAGATTCTACTCAAATGTAGTAACAAACTATTAATTAGCTAAATCATTTCAGCAACATCGGCTGACATTAGCTGGCAAAGCTCCAATAACTTTTCAAAATGCACGAATAGCTACCCCTAATTTTTTTTCAGTAATTAAAACTTGTAAGGGTTGAGAACACAGAAAAAGAAATGCATTTTATTGTTTTATATTTATCAGACATTCATGTGTGAAAAAAATTAAAATAAGGTTTTTTTTTCATGTTTGACGCTAATTATATCCAAAAATAACTGGTGGGGATCAAACCTGTGAAAAAAGCTAGTCCTTCTTCCAAGCAACTAACAAAAATAATTAACTTGCTGGCAACATTTTCACAAACATTTATATAGGTTGTTACACTTTGATATAAGTTGTTCCAGTATGGTAGCACTAATGCAACACAATTGCATGTCTCAAATCATTAGAGGAAGAAATAAGAGAGAAGGAATAGGAAAGAAAAAATGCTTTGTTTGGAAAAACATTTGATTTTCTATCACTTAAAGCAGACTTCATTGAAATTGATCTCAATTAATGACTGGCAATTTGCGTTATTTACCATTCCCTCAGATCTATGGATAGTATTATTTATAGACATGTTACAACCATTCCTGCAGTCTAATTTGCTTTTTTTTGGTGGCATTTCCATTGAGCAGTTAAAGGTCCATCCAAGTAAGCAGACTGTCAATTTAGGCAGCTGGATTAAGGTGAATCCATTGTCCCTTGCAGAGTAAATACATATTCTGCAGAGCAAGTGTGGGGATTTAGCATTCTCAAATAAGGCTCATTGGTCACTTCTGTCTTTGTTCAAATTATGTGAGGGAAGTTATCTTCATTACTTGCATCTTTCTTACGACTGATAAAGAATTAACTAATGTTCCAAACAATCACAGCAAGGTTTAATAAAAGCCTTTAAAATGGCAAACATAAACCACAGGAAAAACTCACACATGCACTATTACACCTAAAAAGACACTGATTTTATTAGTAACCAAAAAAAAAAAAAAAAGTTGATTTGCATTACATAAAGACACTTGTATGTTTTCTGACTTAGACCTCACAGATGGAACAAGAAAATTCAAGGCACATTCTCCTGTATCTCTAGGTCATCTCAGTACCTTAAAAGTCCTCAGAACTGAGTAGAGATCAGAATAGATTTGAAACATGTGGACTTGCATTCCACATTGTCTGGCTCACTCTGCTTTTCTTTAATCATTAAGACAGAAGAACGCAACTTTAATTGACATATGGTGTACAGAATGGATGCTGACTTCAGTTCATTCCTGTACAGCAGACAGTACTCCACCGCAAACATCGTCTATTCAGAAAGAACAGCTTTTATTTAAAAGAAAAAAAGAAAAAAAGATAAACTTTCTAGAAAGTGTACACTGAAAGTATACTCAGAACTGTAAAGAAGAAAAAAAGTATTAAAAAATGAGTATTGTACATTACCTCTGCTTATGAAATGACATGGTAGTCTTAGTTATGTTTACTGAGAATTAGTAGATTGTTATCAACCTGTCATGGTTTTATGATTTTTGGCATTGCTATTCCACATCATAACATCATGTAGTGCATTTAGAGTTAAAGAGTTAATGCTCTAGCTGCATGGATCATTGATAGTTCTGGGTATATCTGTCTCAGAAGAGAAGAACTACATTCCCCAGAGGACTGTGCGATGCTTTGCATTTTTACGTGTTTCCGATCAGAGGGAAAGAAAAACTGTCTGTGGTCACGGGACACTCTCTTTCCTTTGGGATCAACTCAGCAGTGGGTGCTCGCTGCCGTCCGCCTTCAGCGTTAGCGTAAGGCCTTCGGTTTATCGGACACTCTCTCTTGCTCATTTTATTTGATTTATTAGCTTCAATTCTAATTATATTGTATTATATTGTGTTGTTTTGCTTTCTGATATCTTATTTAGTAAATCAGCTTTCCTCCTCAGATTGTTGCCGCTGTTTCATTTCTAGGCCCATCTCCCTTTTTCCTTTTCTTTTTCCCCCTTCCCCTTTTCTGGGACATGGGTCTGCAGGTTCCCCGCACCAATCGTCATGGAACCGGGTCGAACCAGTCTGGTAAACCACTGACACAACCATAAGGTCAGCATAACAGATCCAAGGACAAGAGATACCAAACATGCAAAGATCAGAATTTCTTTCAATTCATTCAGGGTTAAAATATTGAATATTCCCAGTGTTTTTCACTGATTATATCTGCAAGGAAGTATTCTTAAGTTAAAAAAAAAAATCTGATCAGAGCACTTGTGATACAAGAACTGTAAAACATGTAAAAACTGCATTAAATCTAAAATCTCCCTAAGGTGACACAAAGTCCAGGTCAAAAACTTGAATCTATTAGAATTTTTTCAGGGGTATTAAGGGACCAGGGCAATTAACTATGGTAATTTCTTTCTATTTAGAAGACAGCAACCAGTAAATAGCAATTTTATAGCAAATTTATAACGAAGAAAATGTAAGAGAAAACCAAAGTGGCTCTGAATAGTTATGGGCCTTACAATGGCTTCAGTAGAGTCTTAGAAAAACATCAACATGTAATTCAGTCTGTTGCGATATGGTCATCTCCCACTGCTCACTGCTGCCAATTAGCAAAACAATAGCATCACCATAACCCTAGCAGAAAAAGAATTCAAGGTCATTAAGTGCTGAAAGCAAAATCAGACATTTCAGTCCAAAGCAGCTTTTTCATATGTCCACATATTCACACTAACCTGTCCATCCTCAATATAGAATATCTCCGCATTCCATTTTGCAAGCAGAAATACAGTTGTGGCAACTTGCAGCTAATGGTCGGTAACAACCACTGGATAAAAATCACACCTGCCACCCACGGAGAGGTCTGCAAAAACACGCTTGTGTCTATGGATAAGTTTTTATTTGAGACATCCTACTGCGTATTTGCATGTTAAAGCATTGTTCTGATATCGCCTGTCAGGAGTTTACAGATTGCAGCTCCCTACACATTCTTTCCTGAACCTCAGAAATACACATTTACTCAGTCTATCCAAGGCAGAAAGTCTGAAAATGCTAATCCTCTTAGAAATGTGTTTTTCTTTCAGAATAGAAATGCAGTGAAGGTTAAAGGGGTTAACAAGGATGATCCTCAAGCTCAGGCAGGCATTGTATGGTAATTTTGTTAATTTTTTAGGCTGAACCACAATGCTGTTATATCTAAGGAGTGTGAATAATGTATTTCTTCACACATGAAAGAGTTTCACAGGGATGAGCCCCGTTAAATGAAGGTAGAAGCAAACATCTTAATTTTCAGCCAACGGTAGATTCTCTTGTATAGCCTTCTGCTGTTGACTAAATTCCAGTAACCCTATATTCTCAAACTACCAAGGAAATTTTAATGTGCTTATATGTTTTGTTACTGAGATTATATTCTTCTAAATGTCAGCACAGAAGCTTCAAGTGTTTCCAGTGCATCAGTGCAGGAAGGGCATATATTCCAAGATGGCAGAGCAAAAATGTTAGTCTTTGTATTAAGTCAGAAGTCAATGCAGACTTTCAAGCAAAACGTTTCAGAGACTTCAGCCATTTTAGAAGGGAAAATTTAAATTCTATGACTAAAAAGACAATAGGCTATAACCTCAAATCTGATCACAGGTTTTCAGCTAAAAGAAATTACTGCATCTTTTTAACAACTGTAGGATTAAAATAGAAATTCTTAGACTGGTACAACCAGATGTCTTGTCTCATTAGAGCTACTTATATGATGTTGTATCTTTGGACTGCTGCCTCTAGAGCCAATTGTTTTTTTTTCAGTTATGTTTCTTATTTTCCCTTGTAAAATGGAAGTGAGCAATATCACCTAAAAACCTTAACATAATAAGAAATCTTGATATTTCAGGTGCTCAAAACTTATTCTGTTAGATGAACTCTAATCTTCAGACAGGAGAGCTGAATTATTTCTCTTGCTCGTTAAATAAATCACAGTGACAGAGCTTCAATTAGAGGAGCAAAATGTACTGTGGTACCTTAAGCCAGCCCCAGATATTGGTGGACCAAATGCTTGAGATGAGTCAGCACTGGGAGCTTGTGGCTGGAAGGTTGACTGCATCATGGGCTACATCACAAGTGGGATGGCAGCAGGGTGAGGGAGTGGATTATCCCCCCTTCTTTGCCCTCATAAGACTCCACCTTCACTGCTGCATCCAGGGCTGGGATATACAGCACAAGAAGGACAACAGAGCTGTTGGAGTGAGTCCAGGAGAGGCCATGAACATGATCAGAGCACCTCTCTTATGGAAACAGGCTGGGGGAGCTGGGCTTGTTCAGCTCAGAGAAGGTGCTGGGGAGACTCCATTGCAGTCTTCCAATACTTAAAAGGAGCTTGTAATCCAGAGACAGACTTTTTGCGTGGATACTGATAGGAGGGGTAACAGTTTTACACTAAAAGAGGGGAGATTTAGGTTATATGTTAGGCAGAAATTCCTTACTCAGAGGGTGATGAACAGGCTGCACAGAGAAGCTGTGGGTACCCCATCCCTGAAGGCATTCCAAGCACAGGCTGGGTGGTGCCCTGGGCAGCCTTATACAGTAGGTGGTAACCCTGCCCACCCAAGGGGCATGGAACTGCATGACTCTATGACTGGATGATCTCACAGAGAAGTGATGAGGGTGGTCTTCTGCATACAGCAAAGGTGAGGCTGAGGTATTATACCAAAGCTGTACTGCAGCCTGTTACTGCGTAATCACAGTACTGCTCCTCTTCTGGTGTGTTTGGAAAGCAAATGAGTTCATAGGTTCATAGGTTCATAAGGTTGGAAAGGACCTACAAGATCATCTAGTCCAATCATCGTCCTATCACTATCCCTACCCAACTACTAAATCAAATCCCTGTGGATCTTTAGTGACAATTTTGAAAGGTGTCTGTTGAAAGGACCCTCAACTCTATGATCACAGTTTACATATTAGTGCTGGACCCTAAAGAGGGCTTGTACTCTCTTCACACTCCCTTATTAGGACACTCTTCACTCAGCATACCAACTGCCACCAACCTCATTTAGAGGTTCATAAATCTCCTTGTAGGAAGAGTAAGTCCAAACATCTGATTCTACCCAGTGAGCCAGGCAGCCAAAAAAAAAAAGCACTGCAACACCTAAGCCACTTTACAAATTAAAGACTTTCAAGTCTCTCAGTTGATTTTCACTTTTGTGCACGGAGGCTAATATTGCAGATCATTTTTCTTTACTAACTCCTTAAGAAAAACGGAACTGCTATGGTTGGAATGGAAATATAATGGCCTTTTTTTCAAGTAATGCTGGAAATACAAAGAGGACTTTAGGCTCAGTGTTATAAATGACCACTATTTTACTTCATGAACAGTGGTAAATTATTTGCACAGTAAAGAACATGTAATTACAAAGTACAAACAGTAACTGATTATTATGATTATTTCAGTACCCTACAGTGAAGAGTACCTGGTAATTAATTTCTGGACCTACCAGACTGAATGTAATTACTAGGAACCACAGAAACTGTAGGCATATGCTGGTAAAACAGAATTAGACATCACTGTATTTTTCTATATTACCTAACACTTTATCCGTAATTAAATGATGCAAGTAAAATAAAGAAACATTTCATAAGAACTAAAAAATCTATAGATTAAAGACAGAGTAAAGCGTCATCAATTTTAGAATTTATACAGCATTAATAATTAGGCATTCTGTTCACTCAAAATTTGACTGCAGAAACAGCCAGAGAGTCAACAATCCCCTTCATGTGATTTACTACCTGTACATTTACATGAATATTTACACTCAATATTGTACTGATTTTTTATTGATTAGGATCTTGGGACACAAGCCTAATTCACTAGTCTCATTTTGGAGTCTGTTGTCTCATTCTGGAGTCTGTTGCTAGTGAATTACTTCATGGTATGAAGCTTCTTATTTCTCAGAAAAGGGTTTTGGAGGAAAGATAGGTGGAAAAGTTACAAATTAGTCTTTACTTTTGCTTTCATAGTCAAACTAAAATTATTCCTGCAAATAGAAATGCCATAATCTTGAAAATGTTTCTGGCTTCCTTTCTACATTTCTACACAAAACCTCTCCAACATTTCTTGCTGGAGAAAGTACCACCTAATTCTCTGCTTTATTTTCAGGTCAGTTTAAACTGAACAAAGGTGATACGTGGTACCTCTATTCAGAAGGAATCAGATCTCTGAAGAGTCTGTCCCCTTTCTTCCTGTAGCTTCTCTTTAGATACTGAAAAGCAGGTATCAGATCTCACCAGAGTCTTCTCCAGGCTGAACAGCCCCAGCTCTCTCAGCCTGTCCTCACACAAGTGGTGTTCCATTCCTCAGATCATTTTTTGTGGCCCTCCTCTAGATGTGCTCCAATAGGTCCATGTCTCTTCTGCACTAGGGACGCCACAGGTGGATTCTGTACTCCAGATGAGGCCTTACCACCACAGAGTAGAAGAGCAGGAACCCCCTCCTCATCCTGCTGGCTATCCTTCTTTTGATGCAGCCCAGGTTATGGTTGGCTTTCTGGGCTGCAAGGGCACACTGCTGTCTCATGTTAAGATTACCATCCATCAGTACCCCCGGGTCCTTTTCACCAGGGCTGTGTTCAATCCTCTCATCCTCCAGGGTGTGGAGGTTGCCTCAACCCAGGTGCAAGACCTTGCATCTGGATTTTTTGAACCTCATTAAATTCTCCTGGGCCCACTGCTCAAGCCTGTCTAGGTCTTTCTGGATGGCATTCCATCCCCAGGAGTGTCAACCACACCGCACAGCTTGGTGTCATCAGCAAACTTGCTGAGAAGTTGCACTCAACTCCACCATCCATGTCATTGAAGATATTTAAGAGTATCAGTCCCAGCACTGGCCCCTGTGAGACACCACTGATCTCCATCCACACACAGAGCCATTGACCACCACTCTCTGGATGCTACTACCCTTTGCAACAACTTTTCAATATATGTAGATACTAAATCAATCTGCTCATTTGTTAGTTACATTCAGTATGCGAAACTGCTCTGAGAATAGAATTTAGGTGGGGAATAGAACAAACACTATAATCTTAAAAAATAAATAAAAAACATGTTTCAGTCTTCTTTGCAGGTATTACTTCTATTTATCAGCTGAGTGTCAATCCATATGCTGTAATTACATTATTTGTTGCAGCTATTTTTCAAAAGCATGCAGTTCCTTTGGAGAAATGCACTGCTTTAGCTTAGTAGCTATTCTCTTCCTCTGCCCTGCTGTGATACTTTTATCATAATATTCGTCATATGCTGGCAGCCACAATCTTGTGCTCCTGAGAATGGCCTCATAGAAAGGCTAAGATGAATCTTCAGATGGCTCCTTAAATTTATGCCTTTCCTCTCTTGCTATTGTTAGCAAAGCAATAAGCGTTTTTTGTTTTTTTTTCTTATGACTCCTTCAATTCTCTTGGAAGGAATGAAGACACAGGGTGGGAGAAAGCTTTGCTGGGTGACAGCATCTTAACACTGAATAACCTACAGTTGTCTATGCTGATAGGCAGTGCTAGGTTTGATTATACAATTTTGTAAATGAATATCTAAGTAAATTACTTTTCCAGATTGCTCCCAATTATTCTTTCTCTATAATTTCCTATTTGAACAGTTTCTTATCATTGCTGTCCTAAGGTATATACACCCTACAGTATGTATTTCATAGTAAATATATCTTACATTACATCACACAAGAAAATATTAACCCAAACACACCCTGGTTAAAGGTACATAGTCAAAGTTTCAAGATTTCTTCAGATGTTTCAAGTTCTTAAAGAAATACAATGTCACACCCATTTCATGGCTGTTTTTAAAAAGTACTCAGGTACTCTCAAGTACTACATAACTGGGTTTGCCTGCAAAGGATTTTCAAAGATAGACATATTTTAACTGCAAATGAACACCTGATGGGCTCAGATGTCTTTGACAAATCCTAAATGCCTATATGTCTATCGAGATCCAATCCTTTTGCAGATCGAACACAAGATTAGGACTAAAAAAGTAATACTTTTTTTTTTTCTCATTTTTATGAAAGGGAAATAGTTTATTTTAAACCAAAATGTCAGGTGATTTATTTACATAAACACAAACCTCTACACCAGTATGTCATATAATGAGAAAATCCATTTTTCTTTCTCATGAACTCACAGTCTTAATCTACAGCTAAACACTTCCCATGGCCTGTGTTCCCTAGCCTCAGCTGAGTCAGAGCAGCCTAACAGATTTTCTGTCAGACAAGCACAATGCTCAACACATCAGCTATCATACTACCCTCTGTCAAGCCCTATATGAGCTTTTCCATCTATTTCTGAATCACAATTTACTTCAAAGTCTTCACCTTTAAGTAAAACATAGTATTTCCCTCAGATATATTGTTCTATCTCTTTTCTTACTCCCCAGTCCTTTTGCCTCTAGCCTCTCACACTTTTCCTATGATTTGGCACCTTCTGCTCTCTGCATTAGACAAAAGATCTGTATTTGTCTGCTGATGCAATGCTCTTTTATCTTTCTCCCTTTAAACTCCTCCTTAATATCCTGTTTTTTTGCCCTCTAGCATATCATTATCTGACAGCAAGTTATCAGGAGTGAGCAGAGGCTGTATTGGTGCCCCCTCTACCCAGTCATACATGTAAATCAAATTATTAATTTTGAAGCCCCCACAGATTTTTAATAAAGGCTGATGACCTCTTCATCATCCCATATCACAAAGTTGGGCACTATGGCAGGTCATGAAAGGAAGAGAAGGACAGCTATACTGCCTCTGAGCAGGAAAAGAGGGGAAAAAACATTTATATTCTACTTACCGGTTTCTATTGCTAGAAATCCAGTCTGAAATTAATGTTGCAGCCTGCTGGTGACAGTGCTTATTACCAAAGCTGCAGGCCAACATGATGACTTCCCGACGCAACTCTCTGCCCAAATTAAAGAAAGCAATAATGTTCCATTAATATATGCATTAAAAAAATTACAAATATGCATTTCTTATGACATAGTGGAAGCAGCTGATAGTTGAGTAACAAATCAAAGATAATAATCTAGTTATACAACCAAGCCTACAGCTGCTGGAACAGCTAAAGAAAGGTTATGTATCAAAATTAGATTTCATTTACATTTTTGCAGTCTTTCAAATCTCTTGTGGTCAAGAGTCCAAGCTCTTAAATATCCAGTGCAGGCAAATATTAAATTAATTCTTAACAAATAGTGTTCTTCAAACTCAGGAAGACAGAATTCATCTCACAGCATCTCACTGCTCTCCCTCTAACCCCAAAAGAAAAACCAGAAGGAAGAGAGAGCTAGAAAAAAAATGACACGCTGAAGATCGTTTTAGGAGAGTGCAATATTACAACTATATTCTGTAAAAATAATAGTGATAATTAAAAAAAAATAATAACAATAATAAATAACAAAGAAATGTAACAGTACTCATGTTGGTAGGATGCTTGAACAAGTGATTTGTTTAAATTATTCGTTGGCCATCCAAGCTTGAGATACATTGATGCGACTTGTCTTAAAATATACTCCTGAGGGGAAAAAGAATATTCAGAGTTAACATTTAGTTTTGATTTTTGGTTCAAACTTAAAATACAATTGACTACAGAGGCCTTGTCTGTCTTTTATTTACCCCCAAATAATGCCCCACTTATAAATATTTCGATTTGCAATTAGCAAAGTAGCATATCCACATATAAATTTCCCTTCATTGGTATATTGAGAAGCAATCTGCAGAAAAGCTAATTCATCAGATGCCTCATATTAGTCAGTTTATTGACATAATAAATATAACAACTTACAAAGGGTATCCTACCTCCTATTTTGAACTGACAATACATGACTGGAAAGTTGCAAGAATGTCAACAGCTTTGCATCTAATCTACTGTTAATCTCAACTACATCATGTATATTCGTTTTAAAAAGAATATTGTTTTTATAGCCTTAACCAGGGCAAAAATGGCTCATAGGTACAGGCAATTGACTTCAGAATATTGAATACGTGGCTCCAAATGAGCTTTGTACATTTAATGACACCATATTTTATGTTCAGGTTCTTGGTGTGCTTAAACAACAAAGCCAGCACAAGATGTATTTTAGCTTATTTTTTAAACAGGAGATGTATTTACATATTCTGACCAGTTGTGAAGAAAACAACTGTCATTGTATTCAGCGTAATCTGCCAGCGAAATTCACCAAGTTGAAAAACAGAGTTGAAATATAAGGAACAGCACAGAATAGCATCTGCTTTATTATTACGGATGCATAGGCACGTATATGTGATGTTAGGACAAAAAGAGATTCATACTGCCACTTTCTCTAGCAGATATGTTATTCTGTGACTAAAATGACTTTTTATTTCCTCTACTATCACCTCTGCTTTCAAAGCTCTCATCAGTAGTGATAAAACACAAGCCAGCTGTGAATTTTACTGTTTTTATTTATTAAAATTGTCCTTTCTTTACACAGGCATGTTTAAAAGTGTACCAATGGCAGTCTAGTAAGAACTTTTCTGTGTAGTTAATAACAGACTGAAAATGCAAATTAATTCAATATCATTTTATGATACGGCTCTGATTTGCATGTGGGCCTACAATGTAGAGAGCAGGTAGTTCTGTGTATATATTTATACATAAGCATGGAATTAAACATACTACATATGCCCAGTCACCTCTAGCTTCCTGCTTTCTGAGCATGTGTGAATAAACACATTTACACACACACAAATACATATCTAAGAAAAAAGCACAACTAAGCATTTCAAGCTTTAGAGTGTTCTTTCATTCAAATATCTTTACTAAATTACACAACATTCAAACTATGTAAACTACATACACTTCACTGTATCTTTATTAAACACATTTCAGCATAGCTAGGATTATTATTATTATTTTTTTTCCCCAGGTAAAATACTCGTCACGTCCATCTTAAATACCCATCATTAGTTGCTACTGTGGTCCCTTTGGACCCAATTATGAATGGGCTTCTGATTCAATGGTGAACTAATCCTTGTGAATTAAGGTAACTGCACTGAATTCACCATGGCTTTTTGGAGAAAATAATGACTACAAATCTTTACTTCAGTGGCGTGCATCCTATTAAGTTGTGCCTGCATTTGATGCTCTTGATGAGCTTCTGCATCAATTTAATGCAGCTGAGGGGCTCCACAAAAGATAAAAATCTGCAAATAGATTACTTTGTCTCTTTTAAGTAAAATATTTGTTGTAATATTCTATAGGATAAATAATTACTTGTCCTTCTATTTATCATATGTGTCTCAAACAAGTTCCTACTGTTCAAATGAAAATGAACCAAAGCTTGACAATTGGTATGTTCAAATAAGGAATCATTACAAAGAAAGTTAGTATCTATAGGCCACTTACAGAATCTAACTGGAGAACAGTCCAATTCTTGGTAATAAAAGGGAGTGAGGGAAGAGGGGAAGAGAGAGGGAGACTATGCATTTCTTACACTGAAGATGTTGTAGTTTTCTGTGCGGTCCAGTAATTTATCTAGAGGATAAAGAGCTTGGCTGGCTGCATGCCAAGGTAGAAAATCCTTCTCCTCTGAAAGGTATCTGATAATCTCCAACGGAATATTCTGAGGCAAATAACCAGCTCTGCACAATAAATGAAGTTAGTATTAAATTGATTTTGCTAGAGATACATTATAAGGCAAAAATGAGGGTTTTTTTTTTTTTCCAAATGAAATTAAAAGGCAGAAAAACATGATAAACTCATCACAGTATAAGGACATAAAAGTCAATCACATAGAAAACAGAACACACACACTCCCCCAACACAGGTGGAAACCTACTTACTGGATGAAGGAAGGTATGAAAACACATGAAGGAAAGCTAAATAAACTGCCCTTAATATATACAGATTTTAGTAGCTATAGAAATTATGAACAATGAAGTAACTGACTTTAAAAATAAACTGTCTTTTTTTTTTTTCAAAAAAGGTGCTGCTTTGTTGATGCGTAAGATAGAAAGTTTGTCTGCATAAAATCAACAAGCCAATGTATGTTGTTTCAGAAACTGTTTCAAATGTTCTCGGTCAGCTGGGAAAAACTAATAGCAAATAAGGTTAGTTTAGTTTCATAGTTTTCTTCCCCAAACTTTTCACTCTTCTTCATAGCTGCCTTGTCTTCTAACTGCAATCCATTTTAGAACAACTTTCTGTATTAAACTGAAGTAGCATCCAATGACATATTTTGGTTAGGAGTTTTTCAGCACTTTCCATGTAAGCAATTTTTTTTCACAGGTTTATCAATCAATCAGGTAGAATTTTGCCCTGTTCTTTTACTGACATAAAAAGCCTCTCCCTGAAAGGAAAAGAGTTTAGTAGGGTTTCAAGAACGTTGTTTTTTTTTTTTTTATATTAATAGCTTTAGATTTACAAGTAAAGTGCAATACAGCATTTGGAAGCTGCTTTTTAGATCTAAGTACTGGAAACATCACATTTTACGATTTGTACTCATTTTCCTTTTTCAAAACAGTATTTTTTTCTTAACTACCCAGATTGCAAAAACAAAGTGTAACCCTGTGGGTGTGAACTTGCCAGAACACACAGGTCTGTTCTTCTGCTGATGCATGTGTTTAAATCCCACAGGAGTTCTCTACCTGCCTAGAGAGGAGATAATGATTTTATTTTCATTAAACACTTAAACTCAGGAAGCTGGAGTCCACAAGCTTCAATTTAACATTGACTGCAGTATGATATATATATTTTGTCCTAGTTGGTCACCAACGGTCATCTTAATTTCCATCACATGGAGAAGATGAATACTTGAATGCTTGTTATAGCAAATGAAGAAATTTATAGGTCATAACAGAAAAGAATCTATACATACACGTGATCTTAGATCACGTGATCTATACATAAACTGATCTCAGTTGTAACATCAGTTATTTTAAGAACTACTTTGCTAAAACCTTTGAAATACACTGATCCAAAACCACAGTTTTCTTGTAACATGCAGCACATCCATGCAAATTACTGTGCTTCGTAATCCCCTACCCTACCAGTTCTTGTGGAAGAAATGAGCTCATGTATCATACTTTAAAATTGTCTATGCCGTGTCCTTATTACACACTCTCCAGTGTGCTGTCATCTGTGTTTCCATTTTGTCAGCAAGGCTCTTTTCTCAGCTCCAGTTACAGAGCAGACTCAACCAAGGAAGTTAAGATTTCTTGAGGAGTTCACCAAGACACTCAGTCACTGAACAGATGTGAAAGGAGAATGGGGCTCTCAGAACAGACAGTGGACAGAGTTCAATACATCTAAAACCGGAGAAAGCTTAATAGGCATTACTTCATTTTTACAGATCTTTCTTGCTTCTGAAGCAGGAAAATACCAAGATGAACTTTAGGTCTTAACGCTTCATAACGATGCATAACTATAATCACGGCGCCAGAAGCAAGCTTGATTTGACAACAGAGTTAAACATCTTGGAGGTAACATTAGCAAAGAGGTAAACTAGCTCAAAGTTCCATACACATAATTAGATCGTAACAGGATTTGTGATTATTGTTACTGATAATTTGATTGACATGAGAAAGTGTGGAGCAAAGAACAAGACAAATGTCTCTAGAAAATATGCTAAATAAGAAATAAACACATGAATGTTTATTATAGCTGCACTAATGGACATTTAGGATCATGCCTAAATTGAGTTTCTCTATGCTAATCACAAAAGGGAAATCATCACTGCCAAAGAAACAGATTATTTCCTCTTCTTTTTAAGTTTAACTTCTCCATGAAGAAACAAATTCATTGAACTCAGAGATCTATTACTTATTCAAGAGCTTTTGGCTTTCCTAATCAGCTTTAGAATTGTGATTCTAAGCTGATGCTACTCATCCCATTCACAATGGAAACTGCTGTTCTCATCATCTCACTGTTTCAAACATCCATACTTATCAGATTATGGCAAAGACTGAGCTTTTCCTATTTTGTCCTGAACATTCTCCTCCTCCTGCACGTGACACTTGAAAAACACCTATGCACAATTCAAAAAATCAACTTTCCAGATCAACAGAATCAATGCTAAGAGCAGGTCCTTGTGGAAGACATGTCAACACATTTCAAAGAACAAAAAACTGTGACAATCCCAACTTTTCAGCCTCCGTGACTAAGTCCTGTTCATGGACATTCTATTCTGAATACATTTATTTTCTACATTATTTGCCATTAAATAGTTTCTGCCAAGAAGAGATAAATGCACTAATTGTCTGGCTTTTTGTGTAAAATGTATGATATAACATACATGCTATAAAATCTTTGGTGTATAGTACAGCTTAAAAAGTTTGAGGAAGATTGACATACAAAAAAAAAAAAAGAAAAAAAAAAGGAAGGAGTTTAGTAACAGTCAGGCCAAATTCAAAGATTGCTAATTTTTGGCATTCACAGGATTAGAAAACGGGATAAAAGATTTTACTCTAAACTTAAAAAAAAAAACCCAAAATTTAAAAAGATAAACCATGAACCACAAAATTTCATATAATTCAGAAAACCTAAAATTTAAATCACAGATCTAGGAGCTGTGTAAGCTGTCCTAGTGGTAACAGGACTGTCACACCAACTTGCTCAGCAGAAGACATGAAACAGTCAAAGCAGAATGACTGAGCTCCAGTGATCAGCAGGTTGAGGGAGGTGATTCTGCCCCTCTACTCTGCTCTTGGGAAATCCCAGCTGGAGTACTGTGTCCAGTTCTGGACACTCCAACACAAGAAGGACATGGATTTGCTGGAGCAGGTCTAGAGGAGGGCCACTAAGATGAGCTGGAGCACCACCCCTATGGGGACAGGCTGAGAGAGCTGAGTCTTTTCAGCCTAGAGAACAGAAGGCTCTAGGGGGACCATATCACGGCCTTTTAGTACCTGAAGGGGCCTACAGGAAAGCCAGGGAGGGATTTTTTATAAGTAGCGATAAGACAAGGAAAAATGGTTTTAAACTGGAAGAGGGTAGATTTAAACTAGATATCAGGAAGAAATTTTTTACTGTGAGGGTGGTGAGACACTGGAACAGGTTGACCAGTGAGGCTGTGAATGCTCCCTTCCTGGAAGCATTCAAGGCCAGGCTGCATGGGGCTTTGAGCAACCTAGTGTAGGGGGAGGTGTCCCTGTCTACAACAGGGGGTTGGAACTACATGATTTTAAGGGACCCTTCCAACCCCGACCATTCTATGATTCTGTATCTTCACAAAACTGTGCAGTTATTTCCCAAGCTTAGCATTTTTGTATAATCATAATGCTTTCACTAAAACTCTGTCTGCTGATTTAAAGGCTCCCCTTCCCCTGGTGACACTGAATCCAGCAAGACAATCTGGCTCAGTTGAGCAATGGCAAATTTACCTATTAGCCAAGAAACAATGAGCCAAGGTGTCCTTATATGCTTCTAGGACACTCCTTCACTATCTGATAAGAAATAGTTTCAAAATGGTTACACAGAATGCAGTCAGCACAAGGAAAACATTTGTCCCTGGTAAAGTAGGAAGGAATGGTCAAAAGAATGAAAGTCACAAGAGTTGTGACAAAGACATACCACCAGCTGGCTGACAATTGCTAATTGAAACCACTTGTCTCATTTATGGAGCAGGATGACAACTAAGATGAAGTAAGAAGGCAGAATACAGAACGAGCCTGTTCTGCATTTCTCTGCAAACTCACATTCAGACCTGAAGAAAATTTTAACAGAATGCTTAACAGTTATCATTATGACAAAAAGAAAAGTAATATTAGCAACTTTCCCATCAAGAGGAAAAACATAAATTAATTTCCCTGTCACGTAATAGCCTGGTGTTACTTATTCAAAGGCAGCAAATACCCTACATCAAAGTTTTCACTTTATCCACGCTGCTTGATTTATTAGTCTTTTCCATCACTGTTAGTGAAACGTCAGTGACAAAAATCCATATTTTGGATTTCATTTTCTGTCCTTAAAGTCCAGCAGAAGTACCATCAAATACTGACTGATGTACCAGAGCAAAGAGACGAGGTTCTTTTCCAGCCTAGTCATGTCAGAAGAAAACTGAAGAATTGTCTGTCACTCAGGAAATAACTAATTATAAGCTATATCAAAACCATGTAACAAACATAAATACCACAGCCATATTGTGATGCAAAATCATATGACTGGTCTGAGACATAACTTTGTTCCTCCAGGTGTCTCAAGCAGCCATCTGAGAACAAGCAAGTATCTACAACCACAGTTCTGCAAAGAAATTTGGGATAGTCACTACATGCACACAGCATATAAAACAGACAAAAGTCACTGTTGACTTATAAACAGTGCCTGAATGCAAACTAATATTCAGGTTAAGCGTTTCTCAAGTGAGTGTTAAAAATTTTGTAAAACTACATCTGGAATGAATGTTGGAATAAACATCAGGAACTCATCTAGTCTCTTCTCTTCTGAGGCAGGTTCTTACCAATGCCATTCCTGAAAGCGATCTGACTTAGTTTTTATAGGCCACTAGAGACTGGTATCCTAGAAGCACTACAATTTTGGTGCTCCTCTTCCCAAGGGCATGGTGATATTTTAATTCTGGTACTTCTCTCGGTATTAGCAAATCCATGTACATGTTCTAAAATGAAATGTTATTAAAGTAACTTCACTGTAAAACATAAAAAGCAGGGGTCTTTTCTGCATTCTAGATTAGAAGTTTTTGATTGGCATTACTGGTCACACAGATAAGAGTCCATGTTTAGAAAAAAGCCTCTACAAGCTCTACACCAGCCTTCTTTGTACTGAGTCATTTAAAAAACATGCCTACAAAAGCAAAATTTAATGAAAATAATTACATTTGATACTCTTGGTTGTTTTGTTCCTCTTTATATAACTGTTCTTATCCAACAATTTACCAGTATGTCAACCTTTTGTAGCCACTGCTGTGCAAAACTTTAGCATCAGTTAGAAACACGGCAAAACATGAAGTTTATCTTTTCATCCATGTTCCCAGATTTCACTGTTGTCTAATGAACTAAAGAGGAGAACAAGAACACGGAGAAGCAAAGAGATCTGTTTTAGTCATTAGACAAATTATCTGTAGACTAGCATCCTGGCCCAGCAGGTTTTTCATGCCTAAAGAGGTTGCTGACAAACTGGTGAAAAGGTTATTCTCTATTTTTATGACAAGAGCAGAAACAGATGAAGACCTCTCAAAAGTAATATGCATACAAAGTTGTGTAGGATACTATACAATATCTTAAGCACTGACCCTTGAACAAGCTACTATTCTGCTTACACTGAAGAAACTGTTACAGTGATCATTGCTATAAAGAAAAAAAGACTGAATAGAAAACAACAAATGTGGAAATACTCATCATAAAAATATCCCACTAAAAATCCTATACTGATTCAAAATAATCTTTAAGTGACATGAGCTCTTAGCAAGTCAGATAAAAACTAGAGTTCTAGTCTATATTATGAAACATCAGTGCATTTTGACCTTGATTTGTTCTTTACACTGAGCTGCTGAACTTATGGACAGAACCCAGCACATTCGTTTTCCCCTTAGGGACAAAGTACCAAATGGTAGTGTAATTGCCAAGGGAAAATTACTCTGTTCTGAATTATTTCTACCATAAATCCAGCACCAGTCAAACAGACCCTGTCACAAAACGACAGTGTTGCCTTACAGTGATGAGAATCCCACATACACGTGTACCATCAATCCCTTAGTTCCATCACCAAACAAAGCCATGATAAATCATGTGTTTAAATCAAAATCAGAAAATCCAAGCTGGCAGCAAACTGGTCGATGTTGTTGAAACAATGGAAATGAAGTGATTTACTTGCCACTGGTTTAAAACTCACCCTGCATTATCTGTTTCTTATGAAACAACATATGACTAGCTTTCTGTTTGGATAAGTTTGAAGAGAAAAAATGCAGCTCTTCAGAACATAGATGTGCAACTCAGATTAACTTCAGTTACATTTCTGTGCATATGCAGTGTATGAATAACTGGATATATTCATTAACCCACAACGAGGTATTTTAAAATAAATCAGCATCTTATTCACTGACTCATTCCTTTACCTTTAAGGTCAAGTGTCTGGATTAGTTTAAGCCACTGAGAAACATAACTGTACTTGGCTTTTCCTAGCCTTATTCATTTCTTCTGGAAGCACCAAGGACTGGTGCCCCCATTGATGTATTCAGGACATATTTTCCCACACTACTTTAACAGCAGTTCTGAGGCAGCTCAGTAGAAACAGTATGGTGAATGCTAGCACAGAAGAAAAAGCTTTGAGCAAGACAACCTGTGCAAGAGTGAAATAAACTCCTGAAGTCACATATGTCATCTTCCACTTCTAAAAGTCTGGAAATTCAAATACTAAAACCTTAAGATGTCTGTCACCCATATTCAGGAAAGGAAGCTGGAAAAATAACACCTGCTCATAGAAAGTGGATGAACAACCTGCAAAATAGGCCCAAAGACCTTGAGTGTAAAATCATCACCTTCCACTCCCAGCACTGGACTGACTCAGGTCCAGATGAGGACTCTGCTTTTCTAAGACATCCAAAGTGTCATAATGGAGGCATTATTATTTGTTCCAGCTGTGGACTTCCACATAAACAGGACAGGAATGCACTTTGGTAAGTACAACAGGACCATTTAGCTTACGAGCTCATTGTAAGTGCTAAATTTAATCAGCATTCAACCTCTTTAACATCAAAGGATTCAGAAAGTATGACAATGTTAAGTGAAGCACGCTTATTATTATGTTTTCTTACACGCATAATATGTGAGGGCTTTTCAAGTGACGTTCAGCTCCACACAAGAGCATTTTAAGCATCCTGCACAAAATAGCTCAAATTCAATGCAATTATCAGTGTAATCACATGGTTTAAATTATTTTTCATAGATTTAGAGTTGCCACATAAGTGAAGGCTAGTGTTAATTTTAATTAATCGCCCTTGTTGAAAAGAGCGAGAAAACCCACCACTTTCAAAAAACAGCATTTGTAAAAATAAAACAATGAAAATTTCTCAGACTGGGCTTAGTATCTTTCCTTTCCTCTTTTTTTCCATATGGAAAAAAAAAAAACCAACACAGAACAACACACAAAGCAGAGGAGGAGTACAAGATAAAAAAAGAATGAGCTGAAAATTAACACTTTGCAGTAAGCTGGATAATGTCATGTTTTTCATCACTGCCAAACTCTGATTTTGTAGGTGTGTCTGTCACTTAAATTAATTGATGAAATTTGAATATATTTTGGGAGCTGGTAGAGGTCATTTTCAGATGTCTGGGCTATTAGAAGTGTTATTTATTTTATATCACAGTGATTTTTGAGAGGGGCAGAATAAAAGAGCCCTTCTACTCCTGAAGTTGACAATGAGCATTGATACCTATGAAAGCATGTTTGAGAATATTAAGAATTGAATTTATTGTTACGGGCCAAACATTTTCATATCCTTCTTTCCTTCCTTGTTCTAATGTTTGCAATTTTTGTATGAATCAGACAAGTGAATTTTATGTTTAAAAACTAGGAACTTCATATGCAAAGTACAAAAGTGAGATCTTGAAAACAAGTATACAATCTGAATTTTGTTTGACAGAATATCTACACAGCTAGATATTATTTCTGTAAAAGCAATTCTCTATAAACATATTTATAATAAAAGAGTCTCTGAAATTCTTATAACCCCTCACCTATTCCCTTATCTTCATTTTACAGAGGGAAAACTGACACACAAACAGTTTAAGTGATTTTACCAAGGTCACCTAACAATTCCATAGCAAAAACAGCACCTGAGATTTTTCTAGTCTCTGTCCAGCGCATTACTCCTTACACAGTCTTTCCATTTACTGTTTTACTTAGAGGAAAACACAATTCTAGCCAAATATGATGAAGCCAAACTCATACAACATTAATTCTAAGAGTTACATTTTATTGAGAAAAGAGACCTTACTCTTCTACACAAGCTACCAATAAATGCTAGCATACATTTTCAAAACTTGTTTTATAAAATCACCAAATGATGACCAAAAAACTTGAAAGTACAATCTGCACTTTCAGTTCAGAAGTGTATCCTGGCAGCTATTTGGGTCTCTTCTGCCAAGCAGACAGAACATATATTGCCAAAGATCAAACCTCTTCCAGATGACAACAATCCTGGCACAGTGCAACTGGGTGAGCCCAGAAAGTAGCATAGTTTCTGAGCTCCAAACTGCAGGCAGAGCAGTCAGCCTAAGGTGGCAGATTTTTGTTTATACTGATGTTAGTCCTTTCTAGCTAGAAAAGTTAGTTCTAATTCATACTGCCTTTGTTGGTGCTGTTAAAAAGGGAAAGGACAGGATGTTTAGAGCAGTATTTCCAGCCTCCCCGCTGCAAGGAGCAGCAGGGTTTCTTGTGTACTGTTCTGGTCCTGCCAGACTCTCAGAAAGTAATGGCATATTAGAAGAAGAAGGCGAAAAAAGCTATTTATTGTAAAAGCAGAAGAAAAGGAGGTGGGGAAACAGTGAACACAGCTGCAGGAAAGAAAAAGGGCATTATAGATGTGAGCAGAGCAGAGGGAACAAACATAACTAAGAAGAGGACAACAGAACCCTCATAGAATGGCAGAAGTTGTGAGGATGGACAAAGACTTCCCCTGCATCACAAATACAAACATTTTATTTGCATTTTTCAGCCCCCTTTCCACCCAAAGTTTCTAAGAAGCCTTCAATGAGCTCTACTAGTGCCACCTTCCTTGTTTAACCTGAAACACCAAGCTGAGCACCAAGGTGTAATTAAGCACTGTTTAGATTAACCCTCCCAAGGCAGATTTTACAGACCGTTCCTCTCTCCTGACATCATGCAACAGTCCACAGCATCTGCACTGCAACATGAATACACCCATATCAAGATAATTTCAGTAAGCATCTTGAACAGACCAAGAGCGTGAGTTGAAAAAACAACAGGCTGACAGCCAGCAGCTAAAAATAGCTCTGGCACTCCTGTAAAACTACTGTCATGTTTTCCTGAAAGAGTTTGTTCTTGTCTTCTGCTAAGGATTGAGTTAACATAGGTTACAGGACAAAATTATTGCTATAATCATACAAGGAATAATCAATACATAGGCAAATTTTGTGGGAATGTGGATTAACAACATCCATTTCTACAGGACAGACTCATGTTACACCCAGACCTATCCACTGCACTAAACTCCCTACAGAGAACTGAGATCTACAGCTTCTCTTTTGTGCATTCCAAAGACTCTTATTCAACTTCTTCAGCTGCTCTCAATAGGTTTTTCTATTCTCCAGAATATGCTCTTGCAGCACCAGTGATTCCCTGAAATGTGTTGTACAATTTGCTGCACTGCTCTTATCTACACAAGAAAATCAGATGAGAGAGTGATACATAACTCCAATAACAGAACTGACTTTTGGAATGCTTACTGTCAAGAATCAGTTTGATTCTTTTTTTATGAACATATGTAAACATAAGCTGAAAAAAATATATCTCCATGTAGAGCAGATATCAAGGCTGTGATATGTCGATGAACATATGGGTTGATACACAGCATATGGAATGAATGACGGCTACCTTAAAATATTTGTGGCTTTCTATTTTCTCTAAGACAGGTACAACTGCTGTGGCTCATTGAAAAAGTATTTATGTCAAAGGAAAACCAAAAACTCTTGTAGGAAAACATATCTAAGTCAATTGCTCATGTGTAGAACCATCACTAAAATTTTCATGACAGTGAAAAGTTACTATGGTATCTTCTTAAATAATTTTAATAAGGCCTTATTTATTAAAATGCTAAGACTATATCACTATTAATTAAGCATGATGTAAACTGTCAATCTGATACTTGCTCCAGTAGCTAGTACTCAGAGGCACTAATTAAGGGAGCTACTTAACGTATCTGTTGTTTTTCTGTGTTGAATTACCACCAAATGGTATCAGAAGTAGTAATAAGAGCTGGAGTTTAACTGCACAGTTTATGCATTTAAATGAATTAAATATGATTGTTTATGAATGACTCAAGACAAACACGGTCAACAACCCTGGATATGGCTGCTGAAAATTGAAAAAATTTGAAGGATAGTACCTAGGCTAGATGAGAACTTCTATCTTTGTCGCTTACTTGTTATCTAGACCCAGAGATTTAAATGGTGCCTCAAATGCCTTGACATCATTACACTGGACAGGACTTTAACTAACACAGTCAAGTGTAAATCGGAACTAATTATCCTAGACATGCTGGAAGACTTACTACAAATGCCACCATAAATGAAATCTTCCACTGTGGAAAACTACAATGAACAACACTTCATTAATTTTGACAAGCTCATATTTAATAGAATCACAGAATATCTTGAATTGGAAGTGATCCATAAGGACCATCAAATTCAACTCCTAGTTCCTCACAGGACAACTCAACAATCAAACTCTGTGTCTGAAAGCATTGTCCAAAAGCACCTTGAATTCCAGCACTTTGGGCCGTGGCCACTGCCCTGGGCAACCTGTTCCAGTGCCCAACCACCATCTGATGAAGAACAAGGGTTCTTCCCTTACACACAACCTGACCATCCCCTAACAGAGCTCCATGCCATTCCCTCAGGTCCTTTCACTGTCACCAGAGAGCAAAACTCAGCACTGACCCTCCACATCAGTAGGACACCATGTGTCCTCCCCTCACTTCCCCTTCTCTGGGCTGAGCAAACCAAAGGACCTCAGCTACTCCTCACACATCCTGCTCTCCAGACCTTTCACCATCTTTGTAGCCCTCCTTTGGACACACTACAATAGTTTATGTCCTTTTTGTACAGGGGTGCCCAAACTGCACACAGTGCTCAAAGAAAGGCTGTAACAGTACAGTGTACAGAAGAACAATCACTTCCCTCTTCAAGAAAATATTTTTCCAAATTTTCAAAGAATTCTAATTTCATATGCTTTCATATGAATCAGAGCATACAAATTAGAGATTAAGTTACAGGATAACTACAGTCAGGATTTCCACTGGTCAGCAGTTGCTTCTATATAGTACTGCCGTACTGTTTTTCTGCATTTTACTTCTGGAACCAACCTCACAGTCAACTACCTCACCTGTTAAACACAAATGTGTGTCAGTGTAAAGAATCTGGATTTATTTACTAAAATTCAGGTTGATACTGTCCTTTCCCTTACTCTCAGACTTTTGGTTTTCTAGAGCTAGCAGAACTTAGAACTTGGAAAGAAGAAATTGATTAAAGGCAGGAAAACAACCACTGTAACTTGTTACCTACCCATACCAGGCTCCTGATTTTGGTCTGGTGAATGAGATTTGGAGAGGAACTTATACAAAAGTCAATTGAAAAGGGAAGCTGCTCTTTAGTTTACAGGTAATTGTGAAGGTGTGTTTCTTTGCCATTGCTTATTTCTGACAGAACTGTCTGTAGTTCTGAAGTCAACAGGAGGTTTTGCTGTCCTAAAAAGAACTCAGACTGGAAAGACAACAACTCCCTCACCTCATAAGCTGTGAAATAGGCACTACTGCAACACGGTCAGGTTGCTTCTTCCTCTGCCAGTAAGAACAGCTTTTCCTCACTTGTACTTATTTACCCATCCACTTACTCAAACTCTGAGTCAATGTCACACTGTTTGTCATCCCTCAGTTAAATAGATACTAGGTTTTGTTTTCCTCTGCTCTGTGTTGATTAAGGTCATACAGACCTTTTCTCCTCCTAATACTCAAAAAGGGCTCTCAGAACTGAATGCCAGGAAAAGAGATTTATATGGGCAGTGAAGCATCCCTGCAATTGAACAATTAGTTAATAACACCACTTCATGATTTTTCATGAATCCACTTAAGAAATACTGATAGGAAATACGCAAAATCTACCACCAAATTTTATCTTTGCCTTTTGTTAATGTGTAATCAATGAGTTTATTCTTAGAATATTCCATACTGTCACTAGGCAATTTGAACTGTCTGAAAAATCTGAGAATCCAAAGTACTACACAATCTCTTCAGTGGCAGAACAGGAGGCAAGATATTGATCAATAGCAGTGCAGACTGTCAGCATCAGAGCTTCATTCCTGAAAAACTGTCCAGCAAACCAAGTAGCTATCACCTTAACATGACTGTGATGGAAGCAGGAAAGAGGGGCATTAGATACACTTTGGGTTTCAAGAGACAATATAGGTGCCTTCTTCCAGACAGGAAGGAACAATATGTAAAATGAGAGTAAAATAGGTATCCACACTCACATCTGATCATCTGATTCAACACTGATTAGCACTGAATAAAAACAGATGTATTTCTTTGACATAACATTGGATTAATTCAACCAGTTTAATGAGTGTAAGTGAATATGAAGATTTAGAGCTCTGCAAATAAGAATTACGGGTGGCACAAGGCTACAGACATCAGGAGGGTAATTTATTCAATTCTGTTATTAAGTCGCTTTGAGAGGTCAAGTGCACATTTCTCTCCATTATCTGCCAATATAGTGAAGGATGATGAGCTCAGATTTACAGGTCTACCTTCGGGATGTCTAAAGTAAAGTGAGAAGCATCCCATCTCACATATTCACTGATCCCCTACTCCAAGAAATGAGAAAAACAGGCAACCTGACAGCATTAGTCACACTCTCAAGTAACTATAGGATCTTTCCTCCTATAACTCTGCTTATTACAGCTCTCTGAACTACTTTTGCTCAATCAAAGCTTGAGGAAATATACAGTTCCATTTTGTCTTCTCCTGGCAATCTCAGTCTAATATCAATACACCCAGCTCATTTAATGGAATCAACATCATTTCAAACTGTTCTGAAATCTCACACAAAACATCCCAAAAAGATAAAGGATCGTCAATGAGAAGGAGAGTGCTAAGGTTCTGTTCTAGCTCAAGAATTTTTGGCATATATTACCCTAAGTGATGTCGCTGCCAAAGCTACAGCACTCCAGATCCTCAGGGGGCATGTATGCACTACAGCTGAGAACAGAATTATGTTTAAAAATTTTGAAAAAAACAAACAAGTTTCTGAGAATTCAAGCACAGTGGGCAAGCTGTAGTTTTTCTTTATTGTTACCATTCATTTCAACTCTGCTTGATTGATTTTATGGCACCAAAATACACCAAGAAGAAAGAAGGAATACATTTACACAGAAAATGGGTAAAGGTTTAGGAAATTAAACTCACAGAACTTAAAATATTCCTTGAACTTCTCAATTCTTTTTTTTTTTTTTAATCGTTATGCTGGACAATAATAGGATAATAAACATTTTGGAGGAATAAAATCAAACACATCTTTTGAAAAAGAAAAAAAAAGTTGCTCCAAAATAAATTACATTTTTTCAGCTTTCTCCGGATTTCAATATGTTATTGATGATAAGAAATGTACATGTTTCAGAAGCAAAATCAGTTTGCATTAATAGTATATAGAAATACCACATTAGGACTTATCATAGTAGGACACTGGAAAATTAGAGTTGAACCTTTCTGCTGTGGAGTGGACATTATCTGTATCAAGTTCAACATCTTATTAGGGGTTACTTTAGAAATCTCTAAGTAGAGTCCATTTTAAAGAAATACAGTATTTAATACAGTAAAAAACCTGCTTGCATTGGAAATTGTTTTTAAAAAGATATGTGTAAATTTAAGAAGTTATATTTTCATTTATACCTTATTTTATAACTGAAAATAATATCCTTGGATTAATGTAAAAGTATAAGCTCTAGAGCTCTCTCCTCTCTCAAAATGTCTGTGTTTATAGAGGTAGACAAGAAGATAACATATCAGTACCACTAGGGACTACATCAGAGGACAGAATTAGCCTTAAAAACAGCAGTCTTCTCCAAAGTCAGGTCTAAACTGCCAATTACTACTACTGTGCCTGGTCAATAAGGTTACTCACCTTTTCGTATGTTGCAGTCAGAGACAATTGTCTGTGTTTAATCTCCCTATCACATAACATTATATGGAGAGGGAGAAATACACTCCGTGGATCAGACACTAGATTGAATCAGCACTGCATTCAGGTAACATCCGCAGCACTGCTCTGGTAAAAAGCAAAGGAACTTTCTACGTAGTGTCTTACAGCCAAGAGTAAAAAGGTAGGCTGCTCTTAGGCTAATTGTGGCCTTCTGAACATGGACTTTCTGAGGAAACTGAGAGTGTCTGTGTCAGTGTCTGTGTCAGGTAGTCCTCAGAGCTTGTTCTGGAACACTGCCTTGCATCTGACACAGCAAGGCCACTGCACTGTATTGTAGGACAGCTTATGACTCCCCACCTCTTGCCCCCGCAAGAACTTCCAGACATGCTTTTGTATCCCCAGAGTTGCTCTGCTATCAAGGAGTGTCCCAAAACAATCCTAACACTCAAGTGCCTCTCCAGTCCTGCACATGATAAAGGAGCAGAGCAAGGAGTAGGCCTGCCCCTGGTCTTTCTTTGTCTCAGAGAGGACGAATACAAAAAATACTGAAGTCTTCTTACAAAGCTATACCAGGTAGCTGGCTAGACAATAAGAGTATCTTAAGCATGATTATAATCAGTTGTGAGTTTGTTTGTTTGTTTTCTTTAGGAAAAGTGATAGATGAGTGAAGTAAAAAAAGATTAACAATACAGACGACATGCCATGTTTATCCAGATCCTAACTTACTGCTACTCTTTGATTATAGCCTATAAATTTACTAGTTGCAAACAAGCACATTTCTACATCTTTATTTCAACGAATTCTGTCACAGCAAGACTGGATTGTAACATATATATTCAAGGTAGACAGGAGTCTGTCCAAAAATTTAAAATAAGCAGGAATCTATCTGTGTATCCCTGTTAAAAGAGTATTACTGTTTAATTACAGATAAAAATGGGTAGACAGTGCAAATATTTAGCACAACTACCTGAGAAAAAAAAAGTGGATCCAATATTATCATTAAAGTGCTTTGGAAAGCGGATTGGGAATGAGCTTCTTATCCGTGTCTGTGTTTTTAGGTAGGAAAGATTCGCCAGATTATTCAGGCTGTGACTTCAATCAAGACCTTGTCTTCATGTTTCATGACGAAGACATTCTAGAGCACTGGCTTGGTACTCAGAATAAAAACCCCAACCTACAAGAATCAGCTTCAGAAACAGTTTTTCAGTAAAGTCACATCTAACTGCATTCACTTCATGGAAAAAGAAGAAAGCTACACACTGATTCTGTACAACCATAAATTACTTCAGCTTTATTAGACAAAATGCAGTTCTAAGTAGACAAATAAATAAATAATAATAAAAAAGCTGGTAGTGATTGTTACATTGCAGAGCACATATTAGTTTATCCAGTGGTCTACATATTTTAGAATATTCTGCAGTATTCTTCTAGCCAAGGAGTACATAGGTCACAGTCCACTGAAAACTGAAATGGTGACCTACTTCTAATCACACAGCAATGCCAATGAGAAGAAACTACAAGACAAGAACAAAAAGCGGTGCAAAAAGGAAAAGGGTGTTCATCTCCCTGTGATGCCTTCTTCTCTACTACATCATGAGACTGTTAAATAAGGGCTAATTGCTAGTTTATGTCATATATTCAGGCCAACACTGGCAGCAGGAACAGAGTGGTAGGGCACACAACTCCAAAGAAGCTGGAACACTGCAGAGCCATAATTTGTGTGACATTGTGCCTGAATCTCAAAAATCTCTGATGACCACTTCTATTGAAATGTACCTCCATCCTACCAATTCTTTCAAACCCCTGCTCAACTATGGCTATAAATACATGGGTAAACGTAAAATCCAGTAATATCAGGAATTCTTCTCACAAAGACTTTGACATGACAGTGTTTTATTGATGCAGTGTTCCCAGAGATCTCAAAAATCTCAGTTTGAAAAGTTCCTCTACTTTTCTCAATTTTTTCTCTTTGACTACCAACGTAATGAATGTTTTGACTTCTAAACAGTGATAATTCAATTGCCCCAGTTCATAAAGAAAGCATGAACCAGCACTGAGTGTGTTAATTTACACATCTTTAGTCATAATAAAACACAAAAAGCTGCATAAATTCCAGAAACAATCAACAAAACTCAGACTTTCCATTCCATGTGAAGAACATAATGTAGAAAAATAGTCTCTTTTAAGATATTACAAAAAAAGAAAGGTATTGGAAAAATGATATAACACCATAAGTCAGGGCAAAAAAACCTCCTGGAGCTTGAAGGTGCTTTCCAGCACAAATAAAATATAGAAAAAGGGGTCGGTCCCCTAGAAGAAAAAGAAAAAAAAAGAGGGAGGAGGCTTTAGGGAGAAAAAGAAGAAAAAAGAACTTATTCCTTGTTCATTTGAGAAAGTGGAAAGCGATTATTTACTTCCAAAGTGTTAAATTGAACTCGGTGCAAAATTGATCAGACCTCTCCAGACTGGGAAATACCCTACAGCAATTATTGATCAAGAGCAGTGAATGTGCTACAGACCTTGTTTATGCACTACACACACATACACATACAAAAAAAAAAAAAAGGAAAAGAACAAAAGTGTATTTAAAACATATTTAGCTTCAAAACACACTCTACTGCTGAGTTAGGGATTGCATGAGTTGTTGCAGGAATGTGTATGAAGATAGATTATCTTCAAGCAAACATACCTGGCTAGATTGAATGCATCATCGATCAAGCCTGCTCGATCGCTGACAGAGATAACCTATGAGGAGCAACCAGAAAAATGGAACCATTTACAGTGATAAAATAATGAAAGTTCACATATCAAAGCAGATTTTAGGGTCGAGAAGAAGAGCTTACCTCATGGTTCCTTGTCAGCTGATTAATCAGCAGCCTCCAATTTCTGATATCATAATTAACTCTGAAGTAGCCAGTCTGGTTGATGTTCCCCAGCAACCAACTTGCCTCTTCCAAAGCAGGAATTCTGTGGTGTTCTGGAAACAAACAAGAACATGGGAATGGAATTTAATGTTATCTTTAAAAATTCTGAAGACATATTTGTTAAATTCTGTACTTCTTTAAATACCCATAAGTTAGTACAATTGACTTACTAAGTTAGTAAGATAAAACAAAATCATTGGTGTTAGTAATTTTTTTTAATCAGTACTCATGCAGAGACACCAATTGAGGTTCATATAGAGACCCTCCAACCACAAAACTCTACAAGGGCTCCTTTTTATTGGCTACTAATATTTATCAAAGACATGCCCACTTAAATCTTGTACCCTGATGCTAACCATGCTACAGTAGCTTTGTACAGTTCTAGTAATTCAATGGATTTGCTACACAGAGAAGATGGAACTTGTGATTAAAAAAATAAAGTTCTTAACTATTTCTGCATGTAGTCAATGAATCTTTTGTTATTGGATTTTCCAGTTTTATAGTTTCTAGCTATGAACTACTGAGAGGCTCTCCCCTAGAACTGTACCAATTAACCTTGCATTATTAACCTGCTCTTCCTTTTTCCCCTCTTCTTAAGCTATCACCTAGTGATTGAAAGCATAACTTTATTCCAGTACTTTTACAAGCAGGAATGCAGCCATTCCATCACTATTTGCAGAACTAAAGATGCCAACAACAAAAGCACCCTGAATTCACATCACATGCTTCTTTCACTATGGGAAGAGTCATTATGGAGTGAAACATCAGACATCTATGTCTCTTGAATAATCTCTCAATTCAGTAAATTATTCTGATAATACCTGATTGTGAAACAACTCTAAAAATTTAGCAACACCTTTTTCTACTATCATAAAACTAGCATGCACACTCTTGACAAAAGGAACAGTCTTGTCATGAATTTAAAAAAAATAAAAAAGGCAAATTTGTTTTCAATGCAATTCCAAAAGGAAATTGTTTAGTATGCTTCAGTTCTTTGAAAGTAACAAATGGAAAAAGAAAAGTTTACAATACGGTCTTAACAATTCAAATACACTATCTTATACCTAGTCTTACTAAAGAAATGGATTTGTTTACAGCCTTTCTTGGAAAAAAAGTAATTTTGGAGGAAATAATAGATGATTAGAACTACAGATAAAAGTTACGGTTCTCTCTTGACTAAATAACTGTATCAAACAGAAATAGCTATGGTATAAAGGTGCAAAAAATGCAAAAAGCAACGAGAACCAATTCTAAAAACACCAAATTATATGTTTATCTTTACATCCATGGAGCTGTTTTATGCATGTGATAAAAGGCTGAAAGATTAAAAATGGAAGTCCTCTAGGTTGTTCTGACATCATTAAAATCTCCTCAAAATGCCCTGATTAGAAATATTATACCTAGAATAACTCAGTTGTTGCCTGCTCAGTTTAATTTGTTACTGTTTTAGGGTTTGTTTAACTGATTTGCACTAGCTCAGTCTAATTATGCAAATGATTGAAGAAAAAAAAATATCAGATTCTTGTTTTTCATTAAAATATTGACTACATCCACTTAGTTATCTTAGATAAAGTACCAAAACACTCTTTATGTGCTGAAATAAGACTAGTTGAAACAAAAAACTGAACTAAGTCATAGAATGGCTTGAGTTGGAAGGGACCTTAAATCTCTTCTACATTCAACCCCTGTACAACCTCCCACTAACCCAGGTTGCTTGAAGTCCCATCCAGCCTGGCCCTGGTTGGCATCCTACAACTCTGTGTGATCACCAGCCTTGAAAAGGGCAAGCAGGGTTAGGTGGAAGAGACATGGCTGGCTAAGACTAAAAGGTACAGGGAAACTAAACTGTATGAGGACCTGTACCAGTTTACTAATGGGATATGCCAAGCTCCAGCCTTCCAGAAGTAACACGGCATCTAAATCCAAACTGTACACATATGGTTCTCCAGCTCAGAATTTATAACCCATGGCCCTGCAGACTCCTGGTTTCCAGAGTACAAAGTGTATAAATGCTAAGCTGCTACTGCAACAATCTGATTTGATGTCTTCCCTTTCTCAGAGGTTTGAACACTGGGCTGCAGCTCAGGTCTAAAAAAACCCAACTCTCTAAGACTGTTCTACTGAGGTTGTTCTTCTACTTAAATACACTGAATACTGGACCTGAAATCAGAATCACCAGCTGCTCATGTCCAGCCTCCTCACAAAAGACTCAAATCCTGGTTCCTGGTTAGATTTGTATAAGATTCAATTACTTTATACAAAGAAAAACATATGTAGAAATTCTGTAAAAAATTGTAACAATTTACACCATAGTGCTAAAAGTACTTCCTTTAAAGGACTTGTTTCAAATACCTGCTATAAAGCAGAGAGAGGAAAAGGAATTTGAATCTGGATCTACCCCCACTCTATTTATTATACGCAGAATGGTGCTGTGAATAGTCTATTACTGTTAAATCTCAGCTATGTCTTGAATCAAACTATTGGATTTCTTAAAAGCAACAGCAGAAATATTCACTTCTTTACCTTGGAGAGGCTGCTGAGGGATACAAAAACTTTTAGACTTTCCCTGGGTCTTCAGGGGTGTACTGTATTGCAGAGTTAAGAGGAGACTGCTCTAACATGGCAGAAATTCATCCTGTGCTAGTGTTGTGCTGCTTTCTGTCCAAGTTCTTCTACCACAAACTAGCCTTTAAATGCCACCACAGCTGAAAAGAGCTACTTGTAACTGGATAATCCTTGCACCTCCCTGACACCTAAAAACCCATCAAATGGGCTATGAGTGCACAATAATCCATTCTGGGTAAAAAGAAAAATAAACAAACAAACACAAAATATAGAATTTTCAAGATCAGATGAAATACAAAAACCACGTACTTATATTTCTTCTCATTGAGTGTGTGCATTGTTTTGCACTCTGCTGTGAGGAAATTACTTCTGCTTTAATACAGTACTGAATGATACTTGCCAGTCAAACATGAAAACTTTAAAATAAACTATCTTATAAATAACAGCTTGGAACTCCTCCAACACATACTGCTTTAATGGAGAATGGTATCATTTCAGAACCTGATGGCATTATTGCTGTTTTGGTCAGTTTAAATCCAACCATTACCACTTGCTATTATTTTTTGATAAGACCATTCAAGTGTCTCAAGTCTTACCCCCCAGAAATATGGGACAAATATCATTCATGCCTTTCCACTTCATGTAAGCAAGTAGTTATTTTAAGGGACTGTAGGATGCATGTACTTCACATAGTTCTATATAATTTACTGGAATTTGATGTTTCAATCTGCCAATCCTCATGCCTTCTTATAAAAAAAAAAATCTTTCTTTTGCTGATTACAGCACAGAAAACTTCTATACACCTGGGCAATTTCTCCATTTATCACAAACACATTTATTAGTTTCCCATTTAAAGTATCACTGTTAGGGAAAAGGTAGTCATTCAGTGTTAAACCCTATATTAAACCATTCATGACATTCTAGATAGTGACAAAGATTTCATTTGGGAAGAAATCTATTTTTGATGGCTTTAGTTCACCTTTTAAAATTTAATCTTAAATATATATACAGTATTTCAGTTTAAAGGGATTTGTTTTTAATCTTCTTCCATCAAAAAGTGTTTTCCCATGGCCATGTTTTGCGTGGATACCTCAGAAAACAGCACTGCTCTGAAACTTGCATTTTTGACTGATATGTGCATGAGATATTTAGACAGAAATAGTTAATTCTTACAATATTAGTTTTGAAATTAAAAAAAAATTGGTTAGGGTATGATTCTAATTTTTTCTGCTCTGGAAGTGTGAGACAGTGCTCCAGTGGGTGTTAACTTCAAGTTTGAGTTCTCACAGCACTCCAGCAACTTCCACTCCATTAAGAGCAGCAGGCGTGATGGAAGCCTGCTTCTTCAAACAGCAACACGAGGCAGCTCCGGGTGAAGGGCACCCTTCTGCAAGAAACTACTCCTGTGCTGACAAGAGCGTGGGCTAAACACTACCACTTCAACTGTTTAGACTTACAGTTGTTATTTTCTTTTAACTTTTCATTTTATATAACCCTTAGCACACTAGGAAATTGGTTTGTGCTGGTAGAATCACTATTGATGGAGCTGACTCCATTTTCTTGTAAAAATAGCTACACAAGAATAACACAATTTCATGCCAAGAACAGCAAGTGAAATTTTTCTGAGAAAATGTTCCATAAGGAATTTCATCACAATAACTTTATTTTATGTGTGAAGATACTGATACTAACTAAATTCTGCAAAACTTTTGGCAGAATTCATACAGAGGTTCATAGAGGATTCAACTTTTATTGGACAGAGAAGGCAAACAAGATGAGAATGTTCTTTCCATCTCAATTGCGACATTGCCTCAGTTCAATGTAGAAAAGAATATTTTAGTATACCAAACTTTATAGTAAATGGATTCTATCAGCAAATATGATCATGTTGTTTCACACAGTCTTACCTCAGACTATCCTTTCAATTTTTAACATTCCTATATAGTGGAACAGCTAACATCTAAGGCAGTGTTACAAAAGTGTAAGGAGCAGACTCCTGTTAGGATCTTCATTGTGATAAAGGGGGTAAAAGTTAGGATAAAGGGATTAATTTTTTCCTCATCCTGTCAAAGTTGAGCAAGGGTTGTAGGTAAGTTGATACTAGCTTATTGGAAGGTAAGAGTCCTGCTTAACGATCTTTCCCCTAGCTGCTGGCAATCCTGCACAGATAATCAGAGGAGTGTGAATGACTCATTTTACCAGAGGCAGAGAGGTCCATCAGAGAACTGCCTCCCTTGGACATTACAAATGAATCAAGGTACAGGAGGTGAGAATGGAAATTTTAGACAGTTCAGCAGCATCTCCTGAGTCTTATTTCCTAGCTGGAACCTGACTGCCAAAGCACTGATGGCCAGGAAACAGCAAGTAGTCCTTAGTCCACAGCTTTGCTTTCCTAATTGAAATGGATGCTAGCTAAGCCTCCTCACTTAAGACCACTGTCTATGCTTCTCTTGGATATGCAGAAATGTAATGGGTGGAACTGTTCTTTCACAGTTAGTACTCTTTCAAAAAAAAAACGTCCTGAATCTTTCCTTGATCCTGCAATGCAGTTGTCTTGCGGTGACAAGATCAAAGCTGATTCTTGATTTTTTACCTAATGTACATTATTACAGAGAACAGGAAAGAGGGCACTTACTTAGGGGAAACAGAAAAAGGCCCTAGATCTATGATAAGAAGTTCGTGTTGAGAAATTCTCCAAGTGAATTAGACAACAATAAATATAAGCAAGAGAACAACATCCTTGCTATACTCATAAGTTTACAGTCTCATTTTATATGAGACATAGCAAGTAAGGGAGAAAGTAACAACAAAAAACACAGGTAACAGCAAGAGATCACAATGGCATTGACCTGCTACACTGGAAACTGATGACTTAGAAAGTCTCCTCCTTAATTTCTATATAGCAGCCACACCAAAATGATTGCTCTCACTGGTCATCATTCTAATTGTTGATTTTTTTGAAGGCATTCCAATGGGAGTAAGTAGATCTTAAAAGAGTGGGTAGAGATTTTATGATCTTGTTCCTTCACAGCACTTCGAAAACAAAAGGCAACTGTGCGGATAATAGTGATATACTGAATTTTCAAGGCAGGAGTAAAGGGAAAGAGGCATCAAGGAGGCATCAAAAAGGAATCAAGGAGTCATCAGGAGTACAGTCTAACGAGATGAGTTGAGAAGATCAACCCTCTTTGAAGTCAATGGGAATCTTTCTATTAAATTCAATGAGAGTTCAGTCAAGTCCTAAAGGACAAGAATGGAACAGGTCACTAAGGTAGACTGTGAAAGTTCAAAGACGTTTTCAAGTATTCCTTGGGTGTTCATATAAAGAAGTATGGCCAATGCAATATACTTCTACAAAGCAGAACAGCGTCTAAGTATACTTTAACTAGAGAACGTTTCCCAGTTAAGAAAAGCAGCCTGGACCCAGACACATTTCTAGACCATTACATCAAACATGATACATTCGGATGGGCTGCAAGTGGTCAGGTCAAAGAAACACATACTTTATACCACTAGAAAATTGATTTATTCAGATTTTTATCAATCTTACACCATTCATTTCTGCTTCTGTTTGTTGCTAAGCACTATGTGACTACTACCTTTTGATGACTTTAAAAGGGAAAAAGGAAAAACACAGCCACACACAGGTTTGACTCATTCCTCCCTCCAGTTAGATATCTGTTGGAGGGAAAGCTTTACACCCTTCTAATTTTATAAGGAGGAGTATGTTCACCCTTTAGAATTCATGTGTCATGGGAACATATGGCTATTTCTTTTCCCATGCTTATCATACTCATTTTACTTAAGTTTCCACATTTGTTTCCTTATACATTCCAGTTCCAATCCAAAACTGTCAGCTGATGTAGCTGCTAAGGAAATAGAGAAATATTTCATGAAATTTTTACAGTGGGATTCCTTTTCTTAGATGACAAAAAAGAAACACTGGTACCCAGCCCTAGCTGTTCTCAGGACAGTAACCATTATGATCGTGTAAGAATAGAGAAGGGAGAGAATAAGCGGTAAGCAGAATAAGGCAATTTCAAGATCCAGTACGTGGTTATTTAATAAGAATACAAAACATTTTGGCAGATCAATATAGAAATTTTTTAGTGATAGTAACTATTTCTTAGCCCTGGTTCAGTCCATGGATTGGAGTTACAAAATGACAGAATTGTAAATATTTTGCATTCACTAAGTCATACTCATCAGATGCTTTGCTACGAAAACATTATATTTAACTGTCACAAATCAATAAATTGAATTGCATTCGTCAATAATTTGATACGTATTGCTAAATACAAAATATTTAGCATTGAAGTTCACATTTCTATGTAAAAACTTTGCACTATACTGTCTAATATCTGTGATAATATAAATCTTGCTTGCTGCTTATTCTTCATTCTTCCTCCCTCCCTTCCCAATACTTCCTTAGTAATTCATTTCACGCAGCTAAAATTGGGTGCAGAGCAACTGAACAATTATCTAGGATCAATTCCAAAGAAACAGTTGAGGAAAACACAAGTATGCTTTATGAGATTCCACTGGGAGGAAAGTTTAGTTTTACCTGATTTGTTAGACACCCATATAATTGCCTCTGATGAGATGTGGCTCGTATTTCCTACTGCAATTGTTAATGGAATCTGCCACAAGTAGCTGCAAGACAAAGGAGGGGGAATCTAAGAACAAAAATACTGAACTGATTCTTCTCACAGCAATCAGGGATCATGTCAAAGAAATCAAAACACAATTTCAGTAGCAGTGTAAAGATGTGGATTCTAACAAGTTATTTTGATTTTGAAATGCATTTGCTATTAGCAGTAAAACAATGAAAAAGTCATTCTTTTTTTTTTCTTTTAAAGGTATTTTACATTTTTCACACACTATCATTATATGAGGACTTTTTTGCAAGGCTTTCCTAATTTAACAAAAGACTTCACAGAAGAGGAAATAATGATATCCTATAGAATGAAGAAACCTTGTTATACTTGTTTAGAAAGAGAGAACTTCCAGATAAAACATCCTCGGATTTATAGGGACTTCAAAGTTTAAAAATAACATATATATTTAGCAATTTCTTAAATAGCTATGATGGGCATTCATAGCTGCTGGTTTATAAAAAAATAAACACAATTGATTCTTTGCTTCTGTGCACTGTTTGTTATCACTGATATGTTTGCAAGCTGGACAAAACATGCTAAATGTGGATTTGGAGATAAGCTGGTATAATCACAACCACAACTTCCATCCAGGGTATCAATTTTTTTCTCATTTGGAATAAATGTTATAATTTACCTTTTTTATAACATATTTATCTCAACAAACAGAAATTGACTGCAAGCAGTCAATCTTTTAAGGCTGATGGAAAAGAGGAACTCTTGCGTGTCTTCATCATTATCTCTGCTCCCGAACTACTGTGAAAGAACAAACACCTCCCTTACAGGGCTGCTTTGTCATTTGGTATACTGAAGGAAGACACTCAGTAATGGTTTGTATGATCCCTGTATCCAGGGAGTACATCTGCATTAGTAAGGCAGCACAGCAAGAAAATCATTCCAACTCAGATATCACTGTAGATTACTGCTTAGATACCAAATAAGTATATCACTTTAGCTTGACAATTATAATGTTGCAAAGACGAATGTGGGCAAGTTCTTAATGACTACATCAGCTTCTCTCTTGCCATTGCTGCAGATAGCCTACGGTAGCTAAAAAGTTGGGTTTGCTCACATCTGCTTCATTGAACTGTAAGCACTACCCAACTTTGCCATAATCAGAGCCAGAGTGCACTGGTCTCCAAGGATTGTGCCTCAAAGTACACCTGTTCATGGAAATGAAATGGGTCATTCAACATGAAACACTGAGCTCCTTCTGTGCAGATTCAAAGAGAAACAATAGACTACTACAACAACTGCTATTCTCTCCCAAATTTCATCAATAGCACAAGGATTATTCACTTGTGTTATTTCAAAGGCCAGAATCAGCATGAACTGTCATATATGGGTAACTGCACACTTCATGTGCACACCCTGAGAGCAGCTTTGTTCTGGGAGGTTTGGCTGTCAGATGTTGCGGTCAACGTCTTTTCCAGCCTGGTGTCATCTCCTTGGATCTGTCCAGTGACCTGGACTCCAGGATGAGCCTGGATGCCACTCCATGCCTGTCCTGCAGCCTTGCTGAGGTCCTGGTTCCCAAAGCCTTCACAAAGAGACAACCCTTACTGTGCCCTGATGCCTGACTCCTCATGCATAGGGTTTTGCAGCACGCAAAACTGGACTGTATATGTTGAGAAGCAGTTTTCAGTACAGCAGTGATTCAGCAGAGAGGGGAAGAAACATTTGGAAAACTGCACAGCTGAAAGAGATCTGAGTGACACAGGAAAGAAAAGATGGCATTTATTGCCATATGGGAGAAGAAAAAAGTTTCAAGTGATTCTGGGTTGTCTGAATATAAGTATCATGACACACTGGGAAAAGTAATAGATTGACTGATGCACCAAAGATGCTCTTTATGTAAGCACATCCTCTGGCAGATACTTCCTGGATAATTAAGCTGTGGCATCTGAAGATGCTATTGCCCACCCATCTCTTCTGCCAGAGATTATCAACTTCTATAGCAGAGCCAGCAGAAAAGGATGTCCATGGGTACATTCACTTCTCCAGTTCTCGATCTAGGGTCTTCATATAAAGTTAGCTTCATTGTTGGCCTAATATTTTGGACTCAGAACTGGACTAATAAAGCAAAAAACATACTCTGTTCTGATGCTTCTGTTACAGTAGTAATAGCTTCTGGGTTCAATAAGTGAAGGCAGTCAGAAGATGCTGTAAACTGTTGTAGTGGAGAATATGCACTACTCTCTTAAGCAGTTTATACCTTACTAGACACCTATATTATATTAAGAGTCCGTCTTTCCCAGAAGTATTTTAGGAAATACATCATCTTTAAAAGTACACAGAGTTCTCAACAGTTAGGTTTCCAGAATGAAAAAGATACTGACAGACTACGATCAAGAAAAATGAGGCAAGATTAAGCACAAAGCCAATAAATTGTTTGAAAGAAAAGAACTTTGGAATATGAGGAATTTGAAAGAACTGCATTTGCATGGTATTTTTATGACTCTTGAGATAAAACATACTGAAAAATTGTATACTACCAAATAAAAGATACTGAGAATTGCCTACATTGCTGATTTAAACACATATAAATATATACTGATACATGTGTATGAGTATATACACCGAAACTCATTATTTTTGAGAAGGAACATAATAAAAAAATATTTTTTGCACACTGTGGTAACTATGCAAAGAAGAATTTTAAACTACCTTAGACTACTGCGTTACCTCCAATTAAGGAAACTCCCAGAGAAATCTCTGGAAAGAGATTTTGCTATGGAACTGGTGTCATGCAAGCCACACGTTCTCAGAAAATGTGTGGAATTGGTTGGAAAGAATAGTGTTGGTAGATTTAACTTTTATATGCACCTCATCAAGATCTGGGAGCTCCTAATATTCTTGACACTCCCCAGAACATCCAAATCTCATCTTCTTAGTTACTGATTTAGCAGGGGAACCATAGATTTCCTTTCAATGGATCTCTCCAGGAGCCCATTTTTCCCTCCTGTAGTGCTGCTCTTCCCTGCATTTACCTTTTTTTTTCCTTCCATTCATATTCACTCCCAGAGAAACGTCTGCTGCTACAGAACAAGTCTCAACAAACTGTTTTATTTATATGTAACAGAGATGCATCTGGCTCATCTGTCAAGTATTCTTGTTAGGATAGCTTCTATATGCCATCTCTGAAGGATCTGTGTGGACTATTTTCTCCATACTTGGAAAAAGAATATTTTTTGCAGATTTACATTGGTATTCTTCTAATTTAAAGAGGGAAGAGGTCCATTCACCTCTTCTCATGGTTTGACTGGGAGTAGTAAACATCTTTTGATTCTGTCACATTCTGGGAGCACCACCAGTGTCCTCTATGTAGATATGAGAGCTGGTCTAAAAGTAATGCCTCCTATTTTAGTACATTGGACCACGACATCAGAGGCAGACATCAGATATGGCAGCAGAGGGGCAATCTGACAGAATGGAGTCTAACATGGAAGTATGTATCGAGCAAAGGTGTGTAATTGAATTCCTCTGTGAGGAAAAAATTGCACTCACCAGCATTCACTGTTACTTCTGAACATTTATGGAAGCCAAACAGTGAAAGTGAGCACAGTGAGGTGGTGGGAGGTACATTTAAGCAGTGACAACAGCAGTGTGAAAGACAAGCCACATTCTGGACAGCTATGCATATTTTTATGAGTGCAGCATGCAGGCTACTGATCACTGATGGTGAAAATGCATTGATAATGGTAGTGGCTATGTTTAAAAAATTGTGCTTTGTCACTGAGAATGTGTTCCATCAAACAGTTTCATTTTGCTCTATGTATCTGTTGTAGTTTCTATATAAAAAAAAATAGAAGGCATTACTTTAAGAGTAACTTACATATCTGACCGGGGAAAAAAAGATCAGTGTTCTCCATTTTGCTGCCTGCTCTGATAAGAATCCAGTCTTGATGTAGTGGGATTGAAAAAATCCATGTGGTCTTCCTAGCCTCAAAAGTACATCTGTAAGAATTGGATGTCTGTCAAAGTAGCACAGAGTCCCTGGGTGACATGAAGTTAAGAAATGATGCATTCAAACTGCCTGAGATATTGCACGGCTTCAGAGACATCTGTATATAATGTTCCTCAGGATACAAAGAGGATTGCCCTAACAGGGAACTCAGTGCAGATCTCCTAAATTTTGAGGAGTTAAGGGCTATTTCAGAAAATTAAGGAATTACTTCTAAGGGTGAAGGAGGCATTTTAAATTCTAATAGATACGGTCTATGAATTACGTTGTACATAATACTATTCAGCTATATATAAAGAGATGAAGGAGAGGGGAATGGTGTTAAAAGGCAGTATAAAGCTCGACATGGGATAACGATCACAATTAAAGGGAAAACATTGGTGTCTTTTATATTTTTGATGTATCATATCAATACATAACATCAAAGCATGTTAGTAATTTGTAAGTATTTTCATTAAGCTTACACAGTAATTCTGGGCAACTTGCTTCATTTAGCAATACAATCTTGCAGCTGCCAAGATGTACTTAATGTCAGAGGCTAAATAATTATGCGCTGCTTGGATTACAATAGCTTTCTTTTTTTTCTTTAGCTTTACATTGTGACAATATAGCCTGTACTGAGGTATCTTACCTGCATCAGAAAATGACCATATTTGTGACAAGTTATTGCTTATACCTCAACTTCCAACAGGTGAGAACTGCAATTCCTTTGCAGGTAAATTCTGAGTCCATGAAATATTAAGCAATCATGTTTCACACTCCTTCCTGTGATAACTGGCAGATTTTGATTTTCAGTAGAACATTTAGCTGGCTTCTTTGTAAGGAGTCATGCAAAGCTTAAAAGGGGCAGTAGTTCATTTCATCAGCCAACAAAACAAAGATCCTAGGTCATTAAAGAGGAAAATAGAAGGTTCCTGGAGTTTCAGATTTTACACATCTCTTCAACTACTTTTCCACTTTGACAAACGATTTTGCGGAGATGTAAACCCAGTATGTTTTCAAGAGACATCTTCCCAGTAGCAGGTCTCCACCCACTGCCTGTAACGAATGCTGCGTTTTTCTGATGACATTTCTCCTGCTTCCCCCAGACTCAAAGCTAATCACAGAAGTTCAGTTGCTCCTAGTCATTACTCACAGAAAAACAATAAAGGTATCCACTCAATATTCAGAAGCTTATTGTGACGGGCTGTATTATAAACTGTATACAAGTAATATGATTGCTATACATAAGCAGAACTTTGTATGATCTAAAATACTACCAGAGAGTTTAACTAACCTGTTTTTTGAGTTGGAGAGAAAGTGAACAATCACATCTTTCTTTATAACAGACTTCTACTCCCTAAAGCTATCTTCTTCTCTGGGTTAAATATTCCAGATTAAAGTCTATGGACCATCCATATCACCTGTGGATGATCCTGCCCATGTAAGAGGCAGCACAAAGTCAAAGTACCTCAGGGCTCCTCCAGTGGCACCAGTTACCTGTGCAAATAACTGAACTGGCCTCACCATCTGCTCAGTGTTGATAACTACACCTTCCACAACTAAATGTGAGTTTTCCTGAAAATGGCAAATTTTCAAAACAAAGCATTTAAGGAGAAAAAGAAGTCTTCAACATATATTTTCAATGATAACATTTAAAATAGACATCGCTCAAATGTAACTACTGTTTTAAATAAAAAATTCCAATTTGCTGATTCAAAATCTTGGTTTGAAATACATCAAAGAGGAAGATAAAATAAAACTGAAGTGTAAGGTACTGACATTACAGAATTGAAATGAATGTTCTAAACCATTTCTTTCCCTCAATCTTTGCTTTGATATTTGTCCTTATTCAATAGAGAGAAATGTTTTGATATGTTGAAAATTTCTGTGGGATGGGAATCCATTTCTCACTCATCTACAACACTAACCAATCTTTGTAAAGTATTTTGAGAACATAATAATCTAAGATTGAAAGACGTGATTAAAGTTATTTAACACAGAGATAAAGCAAGGCATAAAAATAATTTAGAAGTATAAAGGATAAGAAGAATATCTGAGAGTAAAACGGGTTGGTTAAGACTCCTGCCTCCTTAGTTTAACAACCAAAGCTTATTACCCCAAATGCCTACCCTGTCTCTTCAGATAAAGACAGAAGTGGAATATCCAGAGTGGCTGAAACTGAGAAATGAGGAGAAAAGTCTACTTGGCAGTCATTTTCCATTCTCTGCAGATGGAGAACGCTCAGATTTCATGTACACAGAGACATGACGATTGGGTAATCAGTGCTGAGTCTGAGAGGGCAACAACCTCTCATGGTGGTCTTTGCCAATAGTCTCAACAATTTGAGTACATTATGATGCTGACAAGGGCACTTCCTACAGAGGGAATACCTCCCTAGCCATCTACATGGACTGTTAGCATTTCAGAAATGAACACAAAAGCAAAGAAATGAGAAGATGTGACACTTTGAAAGCAAACAAGTGTTACAGAACAAATGGAAATCCAAGAATTAAAGATTTGTATTTTTGCTTCAGATGTATATTTGGCTGATTTGCAAGACAGGCACAGATAACAGCAGGAAGAAGAAGCATTCAACTGCAAAGCTGAGAAGTTTCTGACTAATAATCTTAAAACCTATTGTAAAACAAAGGACATGGAAAGTTGATAACTTGTGAAATAAAGGATAGCATGTAGTTTGGACATCACATTAGGGTAGTAAAAGCAGAGTAGAGATCTCTCATTTTTTCTCCTTTCCAACACCACTGCTGCTTCTATTAGAGAGGCAAAAGGTCTCAGTATTACACATATTTTGAATATTAAGATAATGGAAAATTGAAAGAAAAATTGGTTAAGGAAAAAAGTGAAAGTGCATTCAACTAATCTATGAAACTACGAGCCTTGTTGCTGTGAAACCTGGAGGCATTTATTACTAGGCTGACAGCATAAGTAGAGGCAAGGTGGTGAGTGAGAAACAACTAAAGCTGTTCAACAGCGTAACAGCTTTGGAGCTTCTGTATACAGAAGGAGATTATACATGAAGCAGAATTCAGCAGTACTGGGCTAAAATTTTGTAAAACACTTATTCTAGGCAGATAGTTTGGTGAAAGGCAGTTTAAAACATCAGAGTTTTTTAAAGTTGTTATACAGTAGAGCATCTAATTCAGTAAAGAGTATTTCAGGTTTCAGGGGAAGCTCATGTGAATATCACAAGAAATTCATGTACTTTTCTTAAGCGTGATTCTACACTGCGTTGGTTCTGTTTAATGGAAAAGGAGATGATGATACATTCATGCTGTGAATATCATTCTCAGAAGAATGCAAAGATTTCATTAGATTTAATATGTGCCAGCAAAGTAATTGTAGGCTGTGCCCAGAGGCACAACACAACAGAAAAGGATTTTATTCCCACTCACACAAGCATTACACATCCTACACTGTGCCAGAGTGTCAAGGGATTCCAAGAATTCAGCACAGATGATGGCAGATAGGAAGCGAAGGTAGCACTAACTTTGTAGGAAAGACAAATAAAAGATGAGAAATGGATACAGGATAACAATTGGAAAGAATTCAGTATACTTTAGAGCTTATTTACAAGTCATTTGGATATGTCCAGTGTTAACTCTTGTGTTCGCAGCAACAAGGAGTAGGTGAAAAATGCTGGCAAAAGTAACTGATTAAGATACATTCCCTTACAAGGCAGATGAAACAGCAGACAACAGTAAACATTTTAATCAAATAAGAAGTCACAATTAGCCAACTTGAATTCTGAAAGTACATAGGTTTTATTAACTGGAGAAAGCCTGCCGGTGTCTGAATTGAACAGGACTTCCGCAATACCAGTGAATGAAAAATTTATGTTTAAAACAACATCAATGAGGGAAAAGATATCATGACATGGTAATGGAACCAGACTAACTCTGGGATGCCTATGAATAATTTTATGGATTTGAAGAAAATTGGGAACACATGGTGCTAAGGCTGGGATTCTTTTCCAATTAGAAAAAGAATGCAATAAAAAGATTGTGGAAGTGTTCATTCCAGGATTATCCTAGGCCATGCTAGGCAGATACAATTCCAGCTCCTTTGCAAAAGCAAAGGATACTTGCTGCAAATCATAGGGCTGATGGATCTGTGTGGGCTTACCCACTCTCTGAGCTCAGAAGAGTTACAGACCTCACTTTTTCCAGAGAACCACAAGCTGTGAATTTTATTAGATGTGGAATTCTTTGATGCTTCACAGATGACCAGAAATCAGTAGCTAGGTCCAACTACTTTTTCCATTTAAATGGAAGTAAAACTTGAGGATTTGGATGGTATTCAAAATTGTGGGCCTGTTATCATTTTGAATATAAATTATACTTATCTCCATGCATGAAGGTGACTACGGATCATATTTGTAAGTTGGAGAAATATTAAAAATTGCATGACAGGATGAATAAGATGTTTATATTCTAGTCTTGAAAGACGCTAGCGCTTTCAAGAAGACTTACTTCTGCTGGTAAGCCTCTTTATTTGCAGTTCTGCCTCAATTCAGCAGCTAATTTTATATATTCTTCTATTATGCATGATTTCATTTAGAAGTTCATGTTTAAAAAGGCAATCATATTGGCACACTGTAGAATAAGGCTTGATTGTTGTTTCTAAAAGAAACTATTTCTAGGATAGATAATGGATTGTGTGCTTTTCCTTTCTGTGTAAGGATCTAAATACAAAAGTATGGAAGTAAAACAATTTTCACTGTCAATATAGTATTGCTGAAAGCACCAAACAGATCATGTATTTTAATACAATCATTGACACTAGAATTAATCTGTAGCTAGAGCAGTAATTAGTATGGCTAACAGCAACATATTAGAGATGCAGCTTTCGAGGTTCTCCTTCAGTCCACCATAGACATAATTATTCCCAGATTTTACAAGAATTTATGGAATATTTTTCATTCATAAAGTATTATGTATTATAGTTGGAACAGGGAAAGCAATTTACATTCTTCAGGATTTTTACGCCAAATATAATTCCCTTACCAATGCAGTGAAACCACTAATTCCCAGATATAAAGAAATGTTTCATTGCACCTTAACACAACCATAAAAGAGCCCATGTGTGTTCCTGTGCTGTAGGATTGCCTTGTGATGAAAGCACAAGTTAGAAAACAGCTGTTTGTCTTTGGCCATCCTAGATAAACCCTATTCTCCCTTGGTCTGATAACTTTTTAAGGGTCAAGGCAATTTAAATTAGTTAATTTCAATTGAACTATTTAATCTGAAAAGAATTATATTATCTGAAAATAATACACTGTCATATGATTATAATTACAATTTTTGAATCAAAAAAACACTGATTGGCTTAGGTTTGAAGGAAACTTAAAGCCCATCCAGCTCCAACCCTCTGCCATGGGCTGGTTGTCACTCACTGGACCAGGCTGCTCAGGGCCCCAACCGTCCTAGCCTTCAGTGCCTCCAGGGACAGGGCACCACAGCTCCTCTGGGCAGCCTGTGCCAGTATATCACAACACTGAGTAAAACATTTCCTCCTCTTTTAGTTTAAAACCATTTCCCCTTAACCTATCACTATCAGACTGTGTAAAAAGTCAGTGCCCCTCCTTAAGTAGTGAACAGCCACAGTGAGGTCTTCTCATAGCCTTCTCCAGGAAGAACAAGCCCAAATCCCTCAACCTGTCTTCATAGGAGAGGTGCTCCAGCCTTTTGAACATCTTTGTGGCCCTCCTCTGGGCCCTCCCCAACAGATGATCATCTTTCTTGTGCTGGGGCCCCAGGCTTGGATACAGTATTGCAGAAGAGGCCTCACGAGGACAGAGTAGAGGGGGAGAATCTTCTCAAAAACCTTCTGCAAAGGTTATCTGTAGTTTTAACTTAACATTTCATACCAAAACAAATTACAAACAAGATGGTTATAAATGTTAAGGGGCTCTTTAAAACTGACTCATTTCAGTGTCAGCACCAGTAGAGAACCTTGCTGAATTTAGAAAAATGTTGTGGGCAAAGAACAAATACTACAAATTCTTTCTCCTCCCTACATAACCTTTTTACATCAGAACACAAAAGACTTCATTTTTGAAAGTGACAAGCAATTTTGGGTGCTGAGTAAGAGAAGGATAGAAAAAAAGCTGGTTTTAAGCAGTTTTAAGTGTGTTCTCTAACAGCTGCCTCTTTACCCTCCAGTAAAAGCTCTTGATCTCTCTCTCCAGCACCCTGTGTTCTGTCTTGCACCAGTGTAAAATGTCCTTGCAGAACTGCACATGTGGTGCTGACCATGCAACTCCCTGTCTCCGTGCTGTACTTTACTCAAGAGCATACAGAGTGCAGATCTGAGACATCTGAACATAATTGTGAGTGGAAGGATGTTTTATGGGGTGAGTATGAACTGGTACTGCCTGTGATACCCTTGCCAGCTACAGGAATATGAGTATCTATGTCCATAGTCCTCCGATATGTTTTCAGAAAATGAAGTCCAAACACTTTCTAGTGTATTCAAATGTTTGGTTTTTATTTTTCCCCAGAACATTATAAATTGAACCAAGATTAAAATATTATTCCTATGGCAGTTTCTGCTTCCTTAGTAAATTTCCCTAACAGCCTAAATATCTTCTGAGATATCTCCTAAAATCTGAGATTCTATTATTGACACTGAGGGTTCAAACACAGAGATAAGTTCCTAATAACAGATTTTTTTTTACCCTTAAGACTGCAAAAGGAAGAAGTGGTAAAAAAGGAACAATACAAGTTATTTTATCCTGTGATGAGCTAAGAGGAATCTACATCTCTGATTTTACAAACTCAACGAAGTATTACATTTATCCACCTCCACCGTTCCCATTACCTTTCCAGCATCCAACTGCTGTCAGTGCTTTCCTCAATCTGTTCTTTGCTTCAGTAAAGCTACCATCTTGACTGCCTTCATTTCTCTGGTTCACTTTGCCTAGGGCAGCTCCACCATTTTAGTGCTCCAGGCTGTGCCTTGCCACACAGCATTCCCTTTTCTTCTCCTTGAATGTTGGGCAGCTCTCCACTAACAGTCACCTAATTCTTCAGTTCACCTCCCCATCTCACTCTGAATTAAAATACATGCTTGCACTTTGACTTACACTCCTTTTCTCACCATGAAATTGATCTAATTAATATGTGTTAATTAACTTGTTTGGGTACTAGCAATTCAAAGGAGTTCCTATAAGCAAATAAGATGAGAAAAAGGACATAGTCTGTGGCAGTAATAAAATACACTAGCAGCTTTTCACTGTCAGCCTAACTTCTGCAGGGATATAAGTGTTGCCACCAATGACACAATATCACAATTTTATCTTTTCTAACATTCAGCAAATTATAACACTGACTGCTGCCTATATCCTGCACATCAGAGCAGCTTGGATGCTTGCCTAGTGAAAGTGTTTCTCATAAATAGAAGCTGTGAAACAGTTTTGGAAATAAAAGTGTTAAATTAAAATTGGCATTTCTGAAATATTCACTAGCAGCAAAATCTTGCTTAAGATACATCAGCACAGAAAAAGACAGGAACAAATTTAAAAGCATCCTCTACTCTGATTTAATAATAATGCTACAAGAAGAGTCTCCAAGAAACAAAGGGGCAAGACACAACACTGAGAACCCTTCAGTAGCTGCCAAATGTAAATAAATAAATAAATAAATAGAAGAAATTTTGCAGCAGGCTAAGTGTGTGCTACGACTATTGGGCTAGCCACCACTCCCACAGGTACCCAAGACAGGTAGGGTTCCTCTGGGTACCTCACAGAAGCAGTGCTATGTCTGCTGGTTTTGAGGAGAAGGACTGCAAGCGCCATGCTCTGTCAGGCTGTTGAGGTTAAGGACTGTCCCTGCACATATTCAAAGACAAAATCTGCTGGTGTCATAGAGCTGTCCCCTACACTAGTGTACATGTAAAATGAAGAGCTCCCCATGCTTTTTCACTCTTCTGTAAGAATAAATATTTTCAAGTACCCGTTTTACCAGCAAAGAAAATGGTTAAATCAGTATCTGGCTGTGTTCATGGACAGTCCTGTGCTTCACTAAGGCCTGTTGATTCTTTAATCTTTTTTTGGTAATTCAATTTCCTCTGTCTCTACTATACAAAGTACCTTCTTCTCCCACAGCCCCATTCCCTTCATTGTTATTACAGCTGATAAAGAGACATTCAGGTTAGTCAAGATGAACCAGGGTACCACATCTACTCCCTAGGTAACAGCACTCAAGTGGTTTCTAGTAGAAATACTGATATAAGCTTATTTTTCAGGTATAGCAAAAAGGAAAGGTTCAACAAGAAAAGACTCAAAGAACATGAGAAAATGAAAGATTAGAGAATATTTCCCAGAGATGAGGAGGTCTTTCCACTTTAGAAAAATATTTGGTAAATGAATCCTCTGCTAATAAAACAATATGGGCCATACTTCTGTTCCTTTCTACTACATAATTAACATTACATATGTTACTTTATGATTGCTATAAGACCTCAAAGATACTTAGCACTTGCCTTGTGCTCCTAACATTTTACATTTAACCAACCCCTCAGCTGATAAATGGACAGAGTATTTTCCCCATTTCTGTTCACTATAATGGGATACCAATAAGAATACACACAGCAATACCTAAGCACATCTAGGCTTTCACTATTGAAATAAATATCAGTAAAGGGACAAGCACAGCCTTTTTCTGAAAAGCTTGCATATATGAGCTTTGTGCATGAAATTCAGAAGAGAATTGAAAGGAAGTAAATTCTGTAGTTTATCATTCATCTTGGAGTGGAGTGATTGCTAAGCAGCTCTGCTGCCAGCTATAATGCCTTTCAGTTATTATTACTACATGGTTCTAGACACAGGAGTCCAGTTTTGCTGGTTACATCCCTGTCTTGCACCATTCCACTAAATTTCCCCTTTTCCAACCACGTGGAGAAAGGCACCAAGGATTACTGCACTTCAGCAGGTATGACTCGGTACCTTATCATGAACAAGCAAAGATTGGCTACAGAAGTAGTGTGCATGATAAGAACTCTATATAAGTTAATATTAGCTTAGCAACGCAAATTATACTGATAATATTGAAAAGGTTATTTCTCCACTTTTGAGGAGACAAGCTCTTCATATTTTTAAAACACAAAACATATTCATTACTAAAAAGCTTTGGTCTGCTCTTCATTACAGTATATAAATGGCTTATGGATTTCATCAAAGCTGATTAGTTCATTGTCTAGACCATAGATTATTTTTCATAAGATTTCTTGTCATATCTGTGAGCCATTCTTGTAATGATGGATGAGTCTGGTGCCTTAAAATCATAACTTTCTCTGTCAGGAGGGAAAAGCACTGAACCCTGTCAGATGGAATATCACCTCACCCCCTGTAGCCTCCCATGATGTAAGAGAATAATCCATTCTCAGAGAGGTGTACATGGCTGCAGGATGGAACCTACACATACCAAAAGGATTTTTACTCAGGAGAAGTGTATGAACTATGTATCTGTTACTGGAGTTTTAATTTTTTGCCTATATAAACTGAAATTGCAACGAAATTGTTCTACTGCAGACTTCAACGTTTAAATAAAGCTCAGAGACCTTGCTCCTTCAGAGGAATGTTATTCCTAGAAATGGTGTCTGTCATTGTTAGCATTTTTCTTCACAAAATGAGAACACTTATGATGTAAAGGTATGAATGTCAAGAAAAATCTATGCTTAGTTTGCAAAGAAGTGAAGCTGTATACCTTCTGTAATCCTAAACTAAGCATTAGAGCTTGGAATGCCATACAGTCATTTCTAGGCACACAAATAAATCACAGTAGATGCCTATGTGTGTTATCTTGAAACACGCTTTTCTGCAGTTACAGAGAGATGACAATTTCAATTACACGCAACATGGAAAAATCAACTATATTTAACTATATTTTAAACTATATTTAATCATTCTCTTCCATAGTAAAATTAAAGACACTTGTACTAGTAAATTAGAGGTAAGACTCTGTCAAGGGTATCAACAGTTTTTATTTTAACTATTTCCCATTCAGAAAAAACTGCTTGTGTATGTGCCTCTATATGATTTTTCTGGCTTCACACAGGACCTCCCAAAATCCAAATCCTACACCAAGGGGTGTTCTCCAAACATTTCTTGAACTCCAGCAGCTTAGGGCTGTGCCCACTGCCCTCTGGCGTAGACCACTTCCCTGACCCCCAGCTGCCCTTGCTCTGACACAGCTCCATGCTGTTCCCTGTCCCAGTCACAGAGAGCAGAGCTCACCACTGCAATTCTGCTCCCTGTGAGAGCTGCAACCACCATGAGGCCTTCCTTTAGCTCCTCTGCTCTGGGTTGGACAAACCCTGGGATCTCAGCTGCTCCTCGTATGTCTTACTGTGCAGACCCTTCTCGAATTTTATATCCTTCATTGGATGCTCCTTAATAATTTTACATCCTTTTTTCATTGTGCTGCCTAAAGCTTTCTAAAGGAAGGCAAGGTTAGATTTCCCTAGAAAGGGACTTAACAGTATTGCTTTGAAGGTAATGGTACTGACAGAATCACAGAATCATGGGATCACAGAGGTTGGAAGGGACCACTAGAGATCACCAAGTCCAACCCCTCTGCCAAAGCAGGTACCTTACAATAGTTTGCACAGGTAGGCATCCAGATGGGTCATGAATATCTCCAAAGAATGAGACTCCATATCCTTTCTGGGCAACCTCTTCCAGTGTTCTGTCACCCTCATTGTAAAGAAGTTCTTCTGCATGTTTGTATTGAACTTCCTATGTTCAAGTTTTAGGCCACAGCTCCTTGTCCTATTACTACACATCACCAAGAAGAGTCTGGCTTCATCCATTTGCCTCCCTCCCCACTTCAGATATCTAAAAACATTAATCAGATCCCCTCTCAGTCTTCTTTTCTCCGTGCTGAACAGACCCAGGTTACTCAGCCTTTCCTCACATAGGAGACGCTCCAGACCCTTCATCATCTTTGTCACCTTCTGCTGGACTCCTTCTATGAGATCCCTGTCTTTAATGAACTGAGAAACCCCGAACTGGACAGTGTATTCTAAATGTACCCTCATCAAGAAAGAGCAGAGAGGAAGGATCCCCTCCCTCCATCTGCTGGCCATGCTCTTTTTAATGCACCCATTTATTGATGTGCCAAGCTTAACTACAGCCCCACCTCTGGATAATTTATGACTGCGTGGCAGATACACAACCTTAAGAGCCTTCCAAGGAATCCCTCAAGCCTTCCAATACATATCACATTGTCTGTTTAGATGATAAACTCCTGAAAAGGCTTGCAGCAGTACATTTTCTGTATTTTGTACAGTTTTACTATTTACATAGTTTAAAATTATAATTATGATTAATCCAGAGATAAACTATCCTAACAAAGCCATTGTCACATGCTCTGCAAGAGTAGGGCCCAAAATGTGGCATAGATGCAATCTGCTCCCCACTTTTTGCAGTGACTGTTATGGCTCCCCAGGAAGCCATGCATCTAAGACTGAATTCATGGATTGCTTAGGGAAGCTGAACACTGATTTTACTGGACTAAGAGGTAGGCTGCTGACACATAACTCCCGGGCTTGCAGTTTCACATTACATACATCTCTGTGCTTCCCGTAACACCCATCTGGGCTATCTAGTCCCACCAAATCCTTGCAGCTCCCTGACCATAATGACCAGCAGACTCAGCCAGAATGCTGCACTGAGTGTCCATCAAAGTCTTGTTTCAATTCCAGTTATTGACCCACATTGTGAACTTGCAGAAAAACTAGCCCCTTCTATCACTTCTCACGAGATCCAGTTCTTGCAAAATTAAAAAAACCACGGGGAATAATACATCATGAATTATCAAATGACATCCCATTAATGCGATTTTCTCTGTCTACCACTTTCACAAGAATCAAAAAAAGAGTGACTTATTCAATGAAAAAAAGAAAAAGAACAGCAACAACAGAAAGAACTGCTATTGTTGACAGAAAGATTAAATTTATGTTCAGTCTGTCAATCTTGCTTTTCTACTTAATTTCATGGTAGGAATGGACATTTAATGACACAAGGGCATTGTGCACATCAAATCACATGCACACCAGTAAATGGTAAGCTCATTTTTCTAACACCTTTGACTCTTCTATGTAACTAAGCTACAAAACTTTAATATAAAATGGTGAGTGATTTTTGAAAGATGAATGGAATGGGAAAGTTTCGTCTTTTGCTAAAAGCGTATGGCTTCTGCTATTTGGTATGTATATTTACACAAAATGACTTTCAAATAACTAACTGAGAGGTAGCAAACTAGCTCCATCATTTAACTGTCTGAAGTAAACATTTCATCGGCAAAGCCTTCCCTAGGCAAGGGACTTCCTCTCATTTGTGGTTAGAATACCATGGAAGCACAAAGAAAAATAAATCTGAGGCAGGAAAAGAACAGTAAACAGACTTGACAAAGAAGATACACATATGTATTGTCTGGTCTTCTTGGACAATAAACTCCTGGCAGAGCCCATTCTGATACCTTCATTTTCTGTGCTGTATATTGTACTGAAATTCACATTGTTTAGAACTCAATTGTAATACAATTTTTAGGCAAAATCAACTAAGAAACTCAGCTCACCTTTCTCTGTTAGTGCAAAACATTACCCATCCACATTATTTCCAAATACAGTCTGAAATTTCATAAAAAGAAACACCAGGTGGTTGTGGTGGGTGACTGTCTTTTAAAAGTGACCAAGGCTCCCCTCTGCCAGCCTGACAGGGAGACTCAAGATGTCTGCTGCCTCTCAGAGACAAGATTCAAAGCACTGCTGAAAGAGTGCCACAGTTCAACAACAGCACAGACTACTATCTCCTGTTGCTGTTCCATGCAGTACAAACAGCAGAGAAGAAGGTTATCAGTAGTCAGTGAGATGGGTTGAGAGCTGGTTGACTGGCATAGCTCAGAGAGTTGTGATCAGTGTCATAGAGTCTAGTTGAAGGCCTGTATCTAGTGGTGGTCCCAAGAGGCTGATGCTGTGTCCAGTCTTGTTCAACTTCTTCAACAGTGACCTGGATGATGGGATGGAGTCCACCCTCTGCAATTTTGCTGATGTTACACAGCTGGGAGGAGGCTGTGCTGCTGTTCAGCAGAACCTAGGCAGTCTGGAGAGCTGAGCAGAGAGGAATCTTACGAGGTTTAACAACAGCAAATGTAGAGTCCTGCACCTAGAGACAATTAACCACATGCAACAGTACAGGTTTGATGGTTGGACTAGATGATCTTGTAAGTCCTTTCCAACCTTATGAACCTATGAACCTAGGTTAGAGGATGGAGAGGAGCTCTGCAGAGAAGGACCTTGGAATCCTGGTGTATAACAAGTTGGACATGAGCTAGCAGTGTCACCTCGTTGGGGTGCATTAAAAAAAGTGAGGCCATCAGGTGCAGGGAGGTGACTTTCCCCCCTCTACTCTGCTCTGGTAAAGCTACATCTGGAATACTGTGTCCAGTTCTGGGCTCCTCAGTTCAAAAAGGCCAGGTCTCCAAGAAAAAGTCCAGCAGATGGCAAAGAAACTGGTAAAGGGCCTTGAGCATCTTCTATGCAAGGAAAGGCTGAGATACCTGAGTCTGTTCAGCCTACAGAAAAAGAGACTGAGAGGGGATCTGATTAATGTTTATAAATATTCAAAGTGCAGGAGGCAATTGGATGCCTCTATTCAGTGGCATGTAGTGATAGGACAGGGAGCAATGACCAAAATTTTGATGTTCCACGAAAATATGTGGAAGAACTTCTTTATAGTGAGGGTGACAGAGCATTGGAATAAGTTGCCCAGAGAGGTTCTGGAGTGTTCTACTGTGGAGATATTAAAGACCCATCTGTATGCTTACCTGTGCAAACTTTTGTAAGGTAACTGCTTTGGACTCAATGATCTCTAGCGGTCCCTTCCAACCCCTGCAATCCTGTGATTCTGTGAATTCTGAATTAATTTCACATGTGAAAATAAAACTATTAAGAGTCTACTTCTCACTCCTAATATTCTACCATATAAAACGCTTTCATGCCTGGTAGTGTTTACACATGAGTTACAGTAGCAGTTAATACAATCCATGCTGAATACCTAACAAATATATTTGAGAAAATCTCCACAATACTTAAGAGGCTTAACATCTCTGTTTTAAGATATCAAAAAATGTTAATATCTGTTTTTTCTGAGTAGTAAATCCACTAATATTTTATATGAAAATACACAGGTGCAGAAATTAAGTTCTTAAGTGAAGGGAGAATCGCTCTTATACTGCACTGAACCATGAGTCAAGTTCATTTCCAACTGTCTACAGTAACTTGTTTTATATAATATTGGAGGTCCCTTTCAGCCTCTACAATTCTGTAATAGTATTCACAAGCCAACTTGTTTCAGCCCAAGACTTAAACATATGCTTTATACCATACTAGATTGTTCCAATACAGCCAGGAAAAAGAAAAAAAATAAATAAATCCAAGTTACTGTTTCATGTTTGAGTTCTATAATATTTGTTTTATAAAAAAACCCAATGAGTTAGTTATAAATATTTCCCAGTATATGTAATTATAATTTTAGGCAGGAATATTCTATAAACTTCAGATGTGTCAAGCTAAATTCAGTATTAATGATTTAAATCTATAAGACAAACATGGAGAACACAAGGTTCAGAATATGCCTTCTTTCACACTAAGCAAGAAGCAGTGAATGTGTAAGCTTCTAAGGATGAAGTGTAATTTTCTACAAACATCTCTAAATGTTTGACACTAAATTATTACAGCAGAATTGCTTTAAACAAGATGAGGATTCCCCAGCACGATCAAGGAATATCAGTTTGTTCCTGGGACAAAGGAATTGGGTGGAGTTAGCTTGACAGTGGCAAGGAATCAATCTAGGAGGTGGAAAAAGGACACAGGTGGAGGTGTGTAAGTGCTTCCTGATTTTGGTCAGTGGAACAGTCCCTGCAGGACCAGTTCAACTGATTTAAAAAATGGAACAACCACAACTCCCTGCCTTCTATAGCAGTCCAGTGCAGCACTTGACTGCTTCCCAGATCAAGTGAGGTATCTAGCCAATATATGGTTACATCTTCCTACTTACTGTATGAGCATGGAGAGGTCTAGACCAAACAGTTGCTTAAAAAATATCAGACCTTCCAACCGCGTTCCAAGTTATTTCACAGAGTGTGACAAAATCAAAAGAGATGAAGAGGAAACAGATGCATGACATAAGACTGCTAAGTCAGAGATAGAGCTGTCAGAATGCAAATGGACACATTAAAGCTTTATCTTGTTCTATTTCTCTAATGATTTCGGTTAATTCTTTTAACTAGCCTAATCTTTAATAAAGTTCAAATGGAAGTGCCACAACATGTTATTGATTCCATGCAAAGCACAGAGTTTTCTGCAGAGGCAACTCTATAAAAATACACAAAAAAGCAGTTAAACTACTACACACTCTTGAAGATATTCATTGAGAAAAATAAGTACCTGTTGTCTCCAGGGCCAAAATCCTTGGTTTTAGTATCACTATCATAAACAAAACGCTCTTGGGTTATTACTATGACACTGTCCGTAGTTTCATTTCCCAAGATGGTGATAACAGGATAACCCATCTGTAGTGTCCACTGATCCATTACTTCTTGGATATTTACAGATTTTCCAACCCTTTTTAAAGCCTTCAAGAAAAAAACAGAAGTTTTGGTATGTTGAAGCAGTACCACAATCGAACACGTAAAACTGTTTTGTCTCCGTTTTTTGATTTTTTTCTGTCCTAGAAGAGCATAAATAATTTTAGTGGTCTAAATAACTATCATGCATGCACACACATTCACAGTTATATTCAGTAAATACACACGAACTACAAAATTACACCAACACTGTGTATATTAAATATTGAGCAATTTTCCATAGATAAGAGTCACAAAGTCAACATTTTTACAAATCACTCAAGCACTGTTGCTGTAAAGGAAGAAACAATCTACTTTTCAGGGTCTTTACACAGGAATCAAAGAAGTACTGGGTGGCTATTTCCAAAAGCTATTCCTGACCAGACAACATTAAAAAAACCCATGTATTTTTAACAGTATTAGTTGATTGCAGGTATTTGCAGTAAGGCACATTTCAAAATGCTTGATGTCTGAAAATATAAAGCTTCTCTTTTCTGAAAATCAAATGTCTGTCCTTATTTGAAAACCCTGTCCCTCCTGTCCAAAGTGAGACCATGCATACAACCATATACCCCTAGCTCCTTCAAAAAACTGTATGTCATGATACTGTAGGATTAACATGTTCATATTTGATAAAGTATGTCAATAAAATGTTGATTTAGAGTTGGAATCACATTTGAAATAAAAAGAGATGCTACAGCTTCACGGGAGATGAGACCAGATATGAGAATGACAGGCACCAGTTGCTATTCAAGTGACAGAAATATGTGTAGCTGCTGAATAGCCCTTGATCACAGATGAATTAACCTCAGTAGAACCCAGCAAGAAGTCTTCAGAAATGAAGAAGCAATTGCAGTGTATTAGGAACAAAAAGGCTGGCAACAAACAGGGTTATAGGTGAAAGAAAAAAGTAATTATTAGACTTCACAATAGAATTAAACATGCAATGTAGCCCTAGTGTTTAGGGTCCAGAATGAAGTCTTGTTTTTGTTCTATTAGTTATGGGTTCTTCTGTTCTTTCAAGGGTATGACCATCCCATTTCCCTCCCATTGCCCAGCATTTCCCAAAAGGCTTTACCACAGGAAGATACCAGGGCTCATTTTAAAGCAGCTGGTGGTTCAGGTTCAACATCTAGTGGCTAGTCAACTGAATCCTTGTCTATACTTTTCTGATTATACTGACTAGGTTTTTGGGACTCCAGTCATTCCTATTTAGCAAATGTCAGTTGAGATATCCTATAATATTCAACTGAGTCTAGAAACTAAGCATTGGTAAAGCAATGAAAGGGAACTTGGACATAAAAACTAGAATTCTCTGCAGGACACCTAATGTTACAATAAACGGTTATCCGTTTAGAGTAAACTTTTAAGCTTTTATAATTTTTTCTTTCACACAAATCAAACTCCATACAAAAATCAAGAACACACCTGATGTAAACGCCAGAGCACAGTATTTCCACGCACTTTCCAGCTTTTGGGCCTCAACCTTCTGCCCCTAAAGGCAATGATAGTATGTTCCACAAACTAACTTCTACTGCACATCAGTGACACAATGCAAGCAAAGAAATATATTTCAACATAATAAAGATCTGAATACTGAAAAAAAGACATGTTTCAGTTTTGCCACTCTGTTAACACTAATGGAATCTCCTTGCATCAATTTTTAAATTTGCTCTGGGGTCTGAGGATCTCATTATGCTCTATTCAGACTTAAGCTCACCAAGAAAATATACCACAGTACATTCCTGCTTCTTGTTCAGTGCAATAGATTAATGCATTTTACCTTTGACAACGTGTTCCAGAGATCATTTCTGGCTGCATTGCCATACTTGTGAATGGTTAAATAGTCCTACAGAAACAAAATGAAAATACAAATCAGCATTACACAAGCCAAACAACTACAGTCGTGAATCATTGCTAGTATAAGTTAAATCACATTAATGATTTCATTTGTCAGAAATCCAGAAATATACAATATGTCTATCCTAAGGGAATAAATAAACAGTTTCTTAAGCTAGTTTACAATGCAAAAATTGTTGCTACGAATTTCATTTACAGCATTCAATGTTCTTCTTTTTCGTTGCAAGTCACTCTATAAACTAAAACTTTTGAATATATTTATTTTAATAATTGCCTGTTCTCAGAATGGATTCCTAGGCAATTGACACAATGGAAAGGAGAAGCTTCTGAAACTTAGTTAGAATAGTTATTTTAGATGGGGACATTCTGTGTCTAGTATTAACAATATGCTCACTTTGATGACAGATTTGTAACAAAAGACTTAACTGAGCAATAGGTTATTATCAGAACTACAAACTCTTATGTAGAGAGACTCTGGTGTTTCAACATCAAAATACCTAATATTGGTAACTCAGGGTATAACAGTTTATCACAAAGGTTCTTCACCTTCACAGTGAAAAGATGTGGTGGAAAAGGGCTGGCTGGAACAAAACATAGGGATACATTCAGTGTTTTCACTGAATATACAACTGAAGGTCTGAAAGGAATACAAATTGAATGCTTTCACTTATTCACAGTTCCAATGGCTGAGGGTCCATTCTTCTCACATAGCAGTTAGAAATACAATGCTTGATAAGCCATAATTATAACAAATTAACTTACAAAATTAATAGTTTAAGCATATCACCAAGTTGAGTCTGGCTTATTCAGGCACAAGATGCCTGTATTTTTTTTACAGTCATCTGGAGAAACAACACTGTTTCTTACCTTCTTTTGTAATTAGAAAACAGCTCATTCAATTACAGTAGTGAAATTCAGCAATGATAGCTTGAATAACATATTTCCAGCATTTTGATTGGAAGGATTAAATGTAAAAAAAACCCACTTATCAGAAGTGGTAAATCAATGTATTCCACTGCACTTGAATTTTCACAATCTTCACTTTCAACAATGGTAGGAGACAAACCCTAATTTACAACACAATGATAAAACTGAGACAAATTTGCTGACTCTGTTATCTGTGTTTTGTGTGAAGTAAAACACTTTGGGAATAATTAGTGTTTGGAAAGCAAATTTTCTGATATACAAATTGTAGCACCTGTGACAGATTTAGCTTTTGTCAGACGACTCATAGTACAACAGGCAGCAACTCCCATTTAATCACAGACTAGGAAGGCTAAATGAGAACACTGACTCTCTAAATGCAGTGCCTAGTCTTCACAATGTCATGAGAATAACTTAGAAGAAAGACAATACAATACAGGCTGCACCTACAGCACGCTGTGCTTCCATTTTGTCTAAAAATACAGTAATCTGAGACATAGTGAAATATTCAATAGCTTTCAAAGCTGAAAAAGTTGAATTTCAAATTAAAAAGCTAAAATAGGAATAAACAAAAGTAGGGCAAGGTAAATAAATAACAACAACTGCACACGTGCACTCTAAGTTGTGCTAGAAAATGCAGCATGGATTGGTTCTTCTGAGAGTTGCTTTCAGAATTGTTACAAAGCAAAATAAAATGAGTGGGACACTTGAGTGGATCACTTTATGTGATACAGGCATTCATCCTTTTTACCAGTCTACCATTTAGACACTAAATATGACTTTCGCTTTTTGTATCTAGAGAAACTGCAAATGGATGAAATGCTTCCTTCCTTTTATTTTGCTTTTTAGCTATCAATACACCAGCTGCTAAGTTTAGATATAGATCAACACTGACTTTTAAAAATTCATTATCCGCCAATCTAACAAGTTGATTTTATTATGGAAAACAAAAATAACATTTATCACAATCAAAAACACAACGTAAGAATACACAGTCTTGATAAAGGACAACTTCACTGTAGATTTTTTATTTCAGTAAAAATACACTTAGATCATATGCATAACAACAACCTAGGAGTGGTACCTAATACATACTATACAAACAGCAACGTTAATGCATAAATCTCAATCACAGTGTGCAGTTTTGGATGCCATAACATAAGGACATAAAACTATTAGAGAGAGCATCCAAAGAAGGGCTACAAAGAAGATGAAGGGTCTGGAGGGCAAGATGTATGAGAAGTGGTTGACGTACAAGAGAAGAGGAGGCTGAGGAGAGGCCTTATGGTGGCCTACAGCTCCTCAAGAGTGGACCAGAGGGGCAGCACTGATCTGCTCTCTGGTGACAGCAACAGGATCTGAGGGAACAGCACGAACTGCATCAGGGAAGGGTGAGACTGGGGATCAGGAGAAGTTTTCTCACCACAGGGAAAGCTGGGCACTGGAACAGGCTCCCCAGGGCAGTGGTCATGACCCCAATCTGCTGGAGTTTAAGTTGCATTTGAACTCTCAGACATAGGGTTTAGATTTTAGGGGATCCTGTGTGGAACTGGAAGTTGAACTCAATGATCCTTCTGAGTCCCTTCCAAATCAGGATATTCTAACTATGATTCTGTGATTTTGCAAAGATACTGAAACAAGTAAAATCAAAAGTCTTCAGCTATTAGTCTTCTGCTTTCAATAATAACCAGTAGCAGACAGCAAGAAAGGGTATAAAACTGGACAAGCATCCAGTGATAGTTCACCAATATGCTCTGCCAGCATCTAGCATGTCATGGCACAAACAATTCTGCGTAGATTAATCTTTGGTTTTAAAATCATCTTTCATGAATTTGGCTAGTCACTTTCTGAACCCATATAAATGTTCAGCATTTGCAATATATTATTAAAAAAAAAAATCACACTGTAGTGGACTACTGTGTGAAGGTAGCTTTGTTTCAACCATCTACCAGTCTGCTGATTTCATCTGCTGCTGTCTAGCTTTGACACCAGAAGAGACAATGAACTGCTGTTTCCTATTCATTTCTCTCTGTATCATACTTGCTTTTACAGATCTCTGCTATAAGTGTTCTCGTACCAGAGTTTGATTTTAAATTGTGGACTCCATCAGGACTCTCAGCTACTTTCCACTACGCTGCCAATTTACAAGTCAAGCTAATGGCTTCCAACCTAGCTAGGGTTACCATGACCAGTCTTAACTTTCATTAACAAACTGGTAGCCCCTTTTACAGTACCTATCATAGATACTCCCTTAACATAAAATAAGAAGCTTAAACACATCTGCATCAAATACATTCCACAAAGTATTAAAATTGGAGTCAAAGTGCATACCCTACTTTTCTGTTCTAAGGATGGAACAAGCAGGAACATAATCCATTTTTCCTGCTGAGGATCCATATCTAAGTCTTAAGTAGCTTGCAAAGGGGCAGAAGACATTCTCATCCACTGTAATTCTCAAGGGCAAGAATACTTCAACTCTACATTGAATAGAAAAGACCTAAAGAACATGAAAAATTTGGCCACAGCTGTTTAAATATAAGCTGTGCTCAGCACAGCTCCAAAGGTAGTAAAGTTACTTAAAGCAACTTTTTAATATCCGCATTTGCCCAGAACCATCTGGGTGCAAGGCTGCTTCTCATCACAAAATTCCATGTCTATCACCTACAAAAGCTGTTCTATCAACTGGAGTATGCTGGAGTACGGAGAGATCCTTCAGCCACTTTCCTAACTTTCAGCTATAACCCTAGGGTGTACGTCAGAAGAAAAGATGGCACAAAAACCTCTTTTAACAACTCAAGATTCAAGACAGCTCTTCAATACATCCACCTTTCTCACTCATTGTAAGGCCTCCTCTAAATGTTTTCTTAGTCATGTGGAAAGTAGAAAGCTCCTAGACCCTGACACAATGTCACTTAACATGAAAATTAATCACACACACCCCCCAAAAAATATAAATCATAGAACACAATGCCTTCACCTCTATCATTAAAATCATAATTGGACAATGTGGGTTTGTGACACTAGTTTTATGACTTTTAATATCAGATAGCAAAAAGAAATCCAAAATCCATTGTGCCATGAAAACAAATTCCAACTATTACATAAGTAGAATCAAAGATCTATCAAAAAAAAGTCCCAACAGATTTAGACTATTATGTAATGTTTTGTCAAAGACTAATCTTAATCTTTCCCCAAAAAATAATTCAAATCTATTTTATTACCAGAATTTATTTTATTACTTGAATATTGAAGCAGATGGCTTGAACAGCAGTAAAAATGAGAACATACTGAAAAGTGCTGAAGGATTTTGAAAGATGTTTTCAGTAATATTTTATTGATTAAACTTACAGGCCCTTCCTTGCATCAGACTTATTTTAAGAAAAGGAGATTATTTTAAAGGAGAAGTTTTATCCCTTTGCAATCTTACTTCCCTCAGTACTCCTAGCATTGAGCTTGGTTTCAAGGAAATGAACTACCCCACCATCCAAATATGATAACACTCACAACTAATAAAAGGTAGTTACTGATAAATGTGAAGAGGTTACAAAACTGTAAGGGGGAAAAAAGCCTCCAAACATATATCATACTTTCAGGAAGACTTCAGATCTATAACTGGGACCAAATTCCTTTCTCAGCTTATCTGTATAAGGCTTATTATTTGACTGAACTAATCAATAGATCCTGACTTACATGAGTGGTGTTGAGATCTAAATCAGATTCACACTGAATAACGTTTTTTCTCCAAAAGATAACCGTGAAATTCTGCTTTACAACATGAATGAGGAAAACCAGCAACATATTTCATAGAACCATCCTTCTGAATGCCCTTGTTTTTCAAGGCTCAGGAAACAGTAGTCTTTCATGCCTACTCCTGGATCTGTATTTTCTTTCCTTCATACTACCATGTGCTCTTGTTGAACATTTTTATATCTATCTGCTGTATCTGACCAGAGATTTAGAGTAAACAATAAAAATGTTTAGTTCAGGTGGAAATCAGCCTTTAACATTATGGCTATCAAATCCTGTGAATTAGTTTTCTAGGAATTTCTGTTCTTAGGCCACCAGATGTCATCTAATGGATGTTGACAATTAGATGCCACTTTTTTTTCCCTCTGACCTCACACCACTAATATTGAAATTGCTATCTTATATTACCTTGACATCAACTAACATTCAGATAAAAAGCTTCAGCAAGGGACAGAGTAGAAGATACCACATATGATTTGATAATAGGAGACAACCAAGAGGACTTAAAAAACTACAGTAAAGCATTGATCAGTAAGCTACAAAGAAGTAAAGATTCCTGCAAGAGAGAAAGACCACCAATAGAAAAGCTACATAAACTACTAGTCTTGTAGTATTTTTGAACTGTACAGCAGACTAACCCTTGAGAAAGAGCCTGGTCGAAGAGACACCATCACTCTCATAGCTAAGTAGTCAGATAGGGATTACAAAATAAGGGGCATGTATGTTCACCTTACTGCTCCTGGCAAACACTGTATCAGGCAAATTAGACAGACTTTGACACTATTAGTGTCAAAGCTACCTATAAACCAAAAGAACAGGTGTAAAAAAAAAAACATGTATCAAAACAGCACTGAAAAGTCAACAACAACAACAAAAAACACTCGGAAACACATTTTTTCCAGGTCACATAATCAGAGTAACTCCTTCATTTCTACATCACTTATCAATGCACGAAACTTATTCCAGGTAGTCTTGTCAGAAACTCCTCGCCTACAGAACATTCTGGAGTCATAGAATGTATTTTAGATTTCAAGGGTGAATTCCATTGAAGGATCAAAAATGTTGACATCCTTCCTCCACTTTAATCTACTATTACATTAAAATGTGTTCCTCCAACAAAAAAAAATGTAGCTACTCTTTGGGCAACGATCCAATAATTAAATTAAATACACAAACAAACATAAAATGCATTTTAATCTATAGTAATAAAGGCAAGCATCAAAATGATACTGAAGTGGCAAGCATATAAGACCATGACTGTTTACACCTAGTACTAAAATTCTCACATATGTTTTATAAACAGACACATAATGAATTTTTTTTTTGCATTTCCCTCAAGCGACAGTTTGAAGACACTTCAGTAGAGTAGTAAGATCAAGTGCCTTCCACAACAGACTGCTTCTCCTTGCCCAAATCTCTCTGGTTGCAAGGCAATTTTGTAAACAAGGCCTCTGAAATGACCTGAATAGGAGGTAGCACTATCATTCCATGACAAGGACACTTACTTCCTTGACTAAGTTTACCAGAATGAACTACAAAGTCTTCCACCAGTACAAATTTAAGTGGCAATGAGTGATTTTACCAGGACTTACCAGTAACACTGATAAAAACAAAGAGAGTTACTTCATGAAGCTACTGTCCTATGAAACTACACTCTGAGTGTAATGAAAAAGATCAGACAAAGGAAATATGGTGGTGATTTTAGAAGACAGTTAAGAGAAAGATGATCAATGAAATAAGAGGCTTGCATCAACAGAGCTCTAATATTTAAAGGAAAATTTTACCTTAAAATGCCTTTCTCTAAAGATGTTCAGACATGCTTTTAATACTAATGGTTGATGTTACCATTCCATATCAATACAGCAATTTATACAAGTAAAAATTTAATGCATGTTAAACCTTATTTATAGACACTCTAATTTAGAACTGAAAATATCAAAACTCAGTAACATTGAGTCACATTGTTTTGCCTTCTCTTTGGGACAGTATCTCAGGCAATACATAAAAACCTAGAAATGGAAATCAGAGGAATCTCATCAATGTATGCCAGCTGAAATCCAAGTCCTTTATTTTTTCCACACGTAACCATGATAGAATGCTCACAGTCATCAGCAACTGGAAAACATCCACTGTTAATGTCGTATATACAATTAAATCATTATAAATCATTATAATTGTCATTATAATCATTATTCTGGGGTGTATTAAAAAGAGTGTGGCCAGCAGGTCAAGAGATGTGATCCTTCCCCTCTACTCTGCCCTGGTGAGGCTTCACCTGGAATATTGTGTCCAGTTCTGGGCTCCCCAGTACAAAAAAGGCCAGGATCTCCTGGAAAGAGTCCAGATGAGGGCTACAAAGATGATAAAGGGTGTGGAACACCTCTCTTATGAGGAAAGGCTGAAAAACCTGCATCTGTTCAGCCTTGAAAAAAGAAGACTCAGAGGGGATCTGATCCATGTCTATAAATATCTAAGGAGAGATAGGAAAAGGGATGAGGCTAGACTCTTCTCAGCAGAATCCTGCAGAAATGTGCATGGGAACTTCTTCACAGTGCAGGTGACAGAGCACTGGCAAGGGCTGCTCAGAGAGGTTGTGAAGTCTCCTGTAGAGACTTTCAAAACCCACCTGGATGCCTGTGCAACCTGGGCTGGGGAGCTGCTTTGGCAGGGGGGTTGGATGAGATGATCTCTAGAGGTCCTTTCCAATCACTACAATTCTGCATTTCTGTGATATGTGAACAGTAAGCTGTAACTACTAATCAGGAAGAGTGATACTGGAACCACAGACAGAAATAAAACTTAATTTTCTCTAGAACCAATGATGCTGAATATACCAGCATAATTATAGTATTTTTTTCTTTTTCTTTGTAGTTCATTATTCCTATGTGTTATAATAATAATCAGATCAGCAGAACTGACATTTTTAGAGCTATATGGGTCAGTGGGACTAATAGCATTAATTTCAGTGGGAAAAGAATTAGGGCAGTGTTGAGAATATTTCAGCCATGGTGTTGCAAATGTGACATTCATTTAAAGGATTAAGCCCTGTCCTAAACAGCTCCCTATTCAGGCTGAGACCCAAGAGAAATTAGTAAAAGAAAAGAGAAGTAAAAAAGCCATCATTAAATGATCGGGACTATTTGCTTTGCTCTGCTTCTTGTTGATAAGAGGAGGCCGGAATTGTAAATCAGAAGTAACCCAACTGAAATCAACATAGACTTGTCATTTCCATTCCAACAAACAGAAGAATCAAATCTCCAAATACCTTAAGATACATGGTTTTATAATTAATAAATCCCCTGCTTTACAATTCAGTGAATTCAATGTGAACGAGGCACGAAAATAAAAGATTCAAAATTTGCACTCAGGCAATTTTTCAGAGACAAAATTTATCCTGCCTTGCTTGGAATCCTTGCTTGGAATATTAAAAGATCATCATTATTATATGGGGAGCTTCATTCACCTTACTGAATTCAGCTTCACCTATTAGCTATTAACACAAAGAAGGAAGTTACATTTTGAAATACAGCAACAGCAATCACAATGCAGTGGCAAAACAATTTGCATTAGAAGTCTAAAGGGAACTGTTGGAAGGATTGCAGTTACTGCCTAGCAGAGTCTGAAAGTGTCTGCTACACAGTGAGACACCTGCTAGTATATTAAGCTTGGCTTTAAGAAGAAATGCATTTGATGTATTATTTGGTAGTAGTACTAAACTACTGAACTAAGGAAAAACCTTACAGGAATAAAGTACTCTGTGAAACTGAACTGCTTATATTTGTCTGAATCTGTTCATTCATTTTAGTTCTGCCTTGTTTGGTTGCACAATGCATTCGAACCTAAAGCCAGATATTGCTCAATAAGTATATTTACAATGAAAACAAACAATGATGGAACTTGTTCCAGAGATATTTGGATGGTACCTGCTAATTGTGACAAGTTGGCTGCTCATTCCTCTGCATTAACCTGAGATACACCCAGGGATTGCTAGCAATGCAAAAAGTCTGTGTTTTTTATTCCACAATATTCTTTTCCACAGAAACCCTCAAATCAGAAAGAAATCAATACTACATACTCCAGAGGAGTCACCATAACTCACTTGAGAAAACTTATTATAAACATGATTTGCACGTCACTGTATCTAGATCATAAGAACCTGCAACATTTGTACATTAACAGTGAATAACAGATGGGAAAGCAGTAAAAGCAAAGCTTCAACTTTGCTATGTTTCATGTTGTTTACGTTGATCTAGCAAACTTGGGACAAATGACTATGGTACAGTACAGCGACTAAAGCTGCATTTAATTTTGCAAAATGTAGACCCCTTTAAAAATCATTATAATTTACATCTGTTTACATGCTACTATGTCTACCAATTCTACTAATTCTATTTGCTTCTTTAAAAATCCACTTGGTAATCTTCATTGTTTAAGTAGAGTGCACTATAACAAGTAGTAAAAACTGCTACACTTCATTGTCATATTTTTATGTCTGTGGCCTTGTTACTTCAATTTACCTCAACAAATTTGGTCCTCAAAATGTAGTCAAAGCACATCTATAAACAAAACTCTGTTCCAGGTCAAGTCTGTGGGGGTCCTCAGGTAGAGAGCCAGACAACACAAGTACACTTGATACTGAAACCTCCTTTTCAGGACGCTGCTGAGTACACTGCTTAAAGATGCTAAGCTGGGAAGGAAAACAGCAAGATCCTGTCAGGAACACGGTCCTTGCTTTTTCTCACAAGTGTTCAAATCAAAATTCAGCAGATGACAGTGAGAGTGGAACATGAGCCTGGAGCAGCACAGGAACACAAGTGAAGGCACAGAGAGTACTTTCTGGCATGGTTTGGAGCGCTGCCCTTCCTTTCACTGGTTGGAGTACAGAAATTCCATCTAAGACTCATCCCTAGATTTCTCTTGCTGTGGCATAGATATATGATGGGCTACTACAGTAACTTAAGTGAGGGTAGAAAAAAGAATTTCAGTGACAGTCTCTTTTACCCAGTAGAGATTCAGCTTTATTTTGAATGTCTTCCATCGGGTTAAATAGATTTCATTTCTTCTGTGTACTAAATATTAACTTGGAGTTCAGTCCTGCAATCTTTGTGCTGGAAATATTCCCACTGACTTCTAAACAGCTAATGGAAATTTTGATTGCATGAGGGTGGCAGAATCACAGTAAAACATGTACTTTCAGCACTGTGTAAACTCCATTGTGCTGCTTCATAGCAACAGAGGCGAGGTTGCTAGTAAGCTTGTACTGGGAAAACAGTATAATTTTATTCCAAAAGAAAGCATTTTCTTAAGTAGCCACTCAGCCTGCTGATGTTATCTGAGAATTCATACCTGTAATTCTTTCTCTTAATAATTCCTATAATAAAAATGGAGAAAATAGCCATAATTGAATTTTCCACACAACAGGAAATAAAGCTTACTGAAAGCATACCGAATGGATATGTATGCATGACATGTAACATGGTTGATTGTAAAGTTGTAAAGGCTGATCAAATTCTGAGGAAACATTTACTAACTTAAGCTGTGTTTATATTAATTGTTCTTGTTTTTGGAAGAAGTTCTAACAATGGAGAAATAAAGAAACATTTTATGCTAGCTGAACAAAAGCATGATGTGCCCCTAATGAACATGACACATTACTATAACTTTGCTCTGACACTCAACACTGGGAACATCACCTGTTTCTGAGGTTTAGCAGCACTTGACATTAAAACTCTTTACATGTAGCACTCCCTGTTGTGACTTCCAATTTGGCCAAAACATAATTGCTTGAGCTGAAATCCTGTCTTCAAAATGTTTGTCCCAGATTGAATTCTCCAAAATTTCAACAGGAAGAAAGTATTGGAAAATAATTAGTTTTACCTTTTCTTGACACTTCCTTTTTTTTTTTTTTTTTTTTTTTAAAAAAAAGGTCTACCATCCCCATGCACTGGAGCCAAGAAGGAAAGTGATTTTATTTCACAGATGTGATTTTTCTTAACATGATCAACTTTAGATGATCTTGCAGCAAGAGAGAGTTCATATTCTCTCTTCATCAACAGTTCACATTTGTTTTAGCTTAGGATGAGGTTAGACCCTTTAAACAGAAACTGAAGAGCCTATCTCCCCCATCTTTTAGCAATTCTGTGGACTGAAGGCACTCTGACAGCCTGGGAAGAAAAACATATGATTCAAATGCACAGGAAATAAAAGGGAGATCAGAAAGTGGGTAACTGAGTTAATTATCAAAAGGGAATATTTTTATGATGTAGCATTTTAGGGAGCATTTTTCTCTGCACTGCACTTATGGGATACCTCTAGAGGGTGAGCTGTAGCCATATTGAGTTCCAGCAGCTGAAGATGAAACCAGTGAAAGATGCACTTTTACATAAACTGTTCTGATCTGTAAGTGATGAGGGAAGTAAGTGAGAAAATGCTGTTTTGGGCACCTCTTATTGAATATTCCACAGTTATGTACCCTTAAAGTTACATTTCTGTGGGCCTAGATCTCCTTTATAAGTAGGCATCTAGCAACACCCCACTCTTCATGCAAGGCTGAAGTCTTCTGTCCACTAACTGTTAGTGGTACACTATGAAACCATGCTGGATGGTTTCATAGTGTACCACTAACAGTTGGCATTTAAGAGAATCATAGAATCACAGGGGTTGGAAGGGACCTCAAGAGATCATCGAGTCCAACCCCCCTGCCAAAGCAGGTTCCCTACACCAGGTCGCACAGGTAGGCATCCAGGTGGGTCTGGGATATCTCCAGAGAAGGAGACTCCACAACCCCCCTGTGCAGCTGTGCCAGTGCTCCGTCACCCTCACCATAAAGAAGTTCTTGTGCATATTCATGCAAAACCTCCTGTGCTGCAGTTTCTGTCCGTTCCCCCTTGTCCTGTCTCCACACACTGCTGAAAAGAGTCTGGCCTCGACACTTTGTCCCCCACACCTCAGATATTTATAAACCTGGATCAGGTCCCCTCTCAGTCTTCTTTTCTCAAGGCTAAACAGACCCACTTCACTTAGCCTTTCTTCATAGGATATGCAAAATTGTATGCAGTAGTTACAAACAGGGACAGAGAGTGAAAAAAGTTGGGGAAAAGTAAGCATAGGACAATTAAGTTAGCATGGTCCACTTATAAGTTGTATCAGACACTGTCATCTGAAGAAAATACTAGGCAATTGCATAAATAGAAGCCCTGGCTAAGATGTAGAAAAAAGAGGAAGCAATTAACTTTAAATTAACTTTAGCATTTTTCAATAATTCTAATGTTTAATTATGCATCCTCAACTATAGTATTTCCTTAAATGGAATTATTTTGCTATATATGTGGAATACTATGAATCCTCCTGGAACTAGAGGAAGGACTTCAGTTTTCTGTAGAAATATGGGTTGGGCCCTTATTACTATGGTGCACATCTTAACGCTTTCAATGAAAAAAAAAACAATAAACAAAAAACAGAAACAAAAACAAACAAACAAACAAACAAAAAAAACCATAGTGACCTGCAACATACAAAAGATTCATTAGGTAAACTTTCACTGAGCTATTTAATTCATGGTGCAAAACACTACAGAAAAACTTCAGAGCACTGAATTCATTTAAAAATGTAAACCTGAAATCCAGAATAATGTAAAATAGAAGAACAATAGATGCTGAGGGGCCAGAAAAGGCAAAAGGTGTTATCAATCTCATATGATACTGCAGTGTAGAAAACAGTGATGTCAGCTCCTACGAGATTTCCTATGACTTCCTATGTCCTGCTTTCAACAAACTCAAGCTGTCAGTAAAAGTGAAAGAGTTTAAAAAATAAAGGGATCAGTAGCAACTTAAGTACAGGTCATAGCCAGTATGACCCATGATGTTTGTCAAAGTGCTCTTCTAAACCCAAGCAAATGGATGCTGAATTAGCTGAAAAGTACTTCACTCAACATCTATTAAATGCACCAGACAGCAGAACTGCAACATCTGAGGACTGCCATCTGTGTAGGTGCCTGGTAGCAAAAGTTGCATCTCCTCACTGAGATGAGGAAGACCGCAGAGAATTCCATGTTCACTGTTGTTCTAGGGAGAGCATCACAGAAGTCTACTTCATTGAACCTGATCCTAAGGTGCCTGACTTTCTGCTTTTACAAAGAACTCAATAAGTCTTTAATTATGTCTAATTTTAAACAGTCTACAGCTGAATTGGGTATAAAAGTGTAATAAATAGGCAAAATAAAATGGGTACCTTTAAGCCTGCTTAATCTACCATATAAAAGTACTAGGATTTTGGATAGAAGCAGTGAACAATACAGAAAGTATCACATTAGAGCTCTATTTTAAATCTAGAAAGTTTTAGATAGGCTTCCACATTAAACGCTGCAACAATTCAAAGAGTACAGGCACTCATAGAGGTGTCTAAAATGTAGGAAATACTAAGCAGTGTAAATGAAAGAAGCTCAGCCTAACTAGCCAGTTTTACAACAGTAAAAAGTGTCTGAAATTTGAACCTTGCTATATTTAACAGCCTACATGCCAGATTTCCCCAGTCAGCTCTTTTGAAAGGTTGACCAATTTGTTTCAATATAGTGACCACTCAACAGCACCAAAAAAAGACAGTGTCTCCTCAAAGAACTGCATGGAAATTTTTCTTCACAATGTGAAGCCTGAAGTACAAAAGCAGTTAATTTATCACAGAAGCAAGGATTCCTTTGGTAACTAATTCAAACTGCTGATGATGCACTAAATCAGAGTGAGTGATGAACACATACATAACAGCAAGTGAAGTTCAAAAGGATACAGATCTGCGTGATCAATGAGCTGCCACGTGGCAAATGAAATGCAGTGTTGACAAATACAGAGTAATAGAGATGAATCTCCAAAATAATCAACCTAATATAAAAAAAATGTAAATTAACTCCCGCAGAATGGTCTCTTTACAGTGTCGAGGGTGCTTCTCTCCATATATCCAAGTACCAGACCTTCAAATCTTTTTCTCTATATTTGATAAGAGAAAAAAAAAAAAACACTGATAACTTTAAGAGGTGTCTTGTAGTAAAGCAATAAAACTTTCCTAGAAACGTAATATAGTGATGCAAGTTAAGTAAGCAGTAATTAATTTCAAGCATGTAGATTAAGAAAAATAGCCTACAGATGAAAATCCCATACAAATCTAAAATTATATTGCATATTACTGCCCTGAGTGATGACTGAATGAAAAGACCAGCTTTGGTGCCTTCTGCTGACCTAGCCTCTCCATCCTCCAACACATATTCTAACTCATTAAATGGCCTTTTGATTGAAAAGCAACACTTTGTAAGAAGAGTACTGGTATTTAGTGACATTCACCCTTTCAGTTTCCCTGGAGCATAGCAAACTTGGCACATCAAGAAAGCTGTCAGGACTTTCAACAAGAAATATAACTCCCAGTACGAGAAGGAAGAGGTCATTAGATTTTTTTCTACAGAAAGGATAGCTGTGACTTCTTTGTTATTCAGTCATTAAATATAAACAGATCTCTCTTGGTTTTGTCTGCGGCGCGCTACCTGAAAACAGCGAAAGGATCTGTCCTATTTACTAAATCATGTGTATGATAATGTTGCATGATTGAAGACATCCTATGTTTTTGAAGGGCTTCCAGAAAACCATATCTTCACTAACATGTTCTTTTTGCTGCACTTCTAGATCGGAAGCTCTAACACAACATATTTATTGTATATTTACAGTGATAGAAATGGGCCACTTATCACAAATAGATATGAATCTCTCCAAACCATATATTCTATAAAAATGTAATTGCTAATATTTTATGTCCTCAGAGTCATCAATAAGATGGTTTGCTGAATTCTGGGCATCATGGGCACCTTTGTACACATTCTTCAGTTCAAGCTAACTATCAAACAATATCCAGCAATGAGCCATGCTTCCCTTCACCAACTTTTTAGTTTCCTTTTTAGCATGATTGTTTTCTTTGACAGGGTATCTTGACTTCTTTGTAATACCCACTTTCCAGGTGATAGCATGTAATTAGATTCAGAAAAATTTAAGTGGCAAGGAACAGAGAAGGTAGATACCCCACTAGCTTCTTGCTGTAAACTTTACCCTTTTCTCTCCTTAACCCAAAGGCTTGTTAGCATTGTATAAAACTCTAATTTTGCAACTCTTAATTAGATGATGAGTCACACCTTGACTTTTATGAAATTACCAGCATTCCATGCAAATGCATATAAAAGGTTACTCATTTTGGTTTATGACGGTGTAATAAGATGACACAAATAACTCTTCTTTATCATCTGTGAAACACTAAAGACATTAACTAATACAGAAGAAAGAACAGAAATAATGATAATATTAACACTGATTTGTTTTACATACTGGAAACTAATACCAAATAAGGTCAATAAGATAAGGTGAAGGTCATTTAGAATTTAGTTTCTCCGAAAGCCAATTAGAATAAGCAGGAATTAATCAGCTGTACATCTTTGTATTTTTGTATTTCTTACTTGAAGAGATTTCTAAATAATACTAATGATGCTTTTCTTTACATACAGCAGTATGTGAAAAATGTCATTTTGTTGAACACTGGAATTCCATAATAAAACTGGATTCAAGGGAACTTAATGCTAAATCTCAAGTAATTAAACTGGGGCTAAAGCAGTAAAAAGCCTTAAAAATGATAGAAAGGGTAAATCAGTTATCCAGTTTCCCTTACAATTAGCAAAGCTAGCATCTCAACTCTACAGAACATAGTGAATGCTATTTGGTTATATTCATAAGGAATCAAAGGAATTAAATGAATGACAGCAGTTTCCAATTACATAACTTGTAGCTTATGAACAAGCTCATGAACATTGTGCTTCATTTTGTTCAACTTGGAGTCAGACAAACAGAAAATCTCCATCTGGATTTCAAATAGTTTTTATAAACAGAAGTAAAATATCATCATACTGAACTGATGCCAAAACTTGCACTAGTTAGATTTTCCCAGATTTTTCTTTGGTAAAGGAAGAGTTTCTATTAGAGTAGAAACAGTGAAAAGGAAAAATAATTATTTTGTTTGATCTAAAGTATTTTTCTTTAATTGATTCCAGGACAACTTTAACACTGTTAAAGGCAAACAGAAAAAGGAGTTTTGAGATATATGTATTAAAGCATTCCCTTTCTCCAAACCTGACTGAAACATCCTTTTAGTAAAAGTGAATTTCCTTATAAAATGTAGTTGAATATAGAGTTTGCTACACTAATGACAGAAGTCTTACTGGATCAAATGAGATGAGAATTTCAACCTCTACGTATACAAGATTTTATGAAGAAAAGATCTGGATGAAATTAACTAAGGCTATAGGTAAGGACATGAGCTAAGTGGGTCCCATACAGAAGTTATCCACAAAACATGAACGTCCTACAGACTCTTCAAAAAACTGTATTTTTCCCCTTTCCTTTAATTGCCTATGGCAATGAAACACCTCTCTGCAATATAACTAATGCATTTATGGAACTTTGTTTTGTATTTTTGTCTTTCAATTCATTCTGGTTAGATGTAGAATTATTGTGTTAAAAAATGACCTGATCCCAGACATAGTTTATTTAAATTTCAAAATGAAAAGCTTACTAAGAACAGATAAGATTGATTGCTCTTTCCATCTTAGCATAATTGTATTTCAGGTGAACATCAATTTACTTTAAAGGACACTTCTAAGTAGCAGGCTGCATCATACATAATTCATCAATCACAGCTGCCTGGAACATGATTTACTCAAGCAGAATTCCATGAAATAGAGGGAGTTGAATTGTTTTTTAGGCTTTGGCCTGTTTGTTTTTAAATAGTTTATGAAACACTCATTTGAACTGAATTATTGCTGAAAAGAATTCATCCTTGTAATCAGCACGTTGCGTTTCTTCATACAAAATTGTTACCTCTTCAGATTTCTTTAAAAAGGTAAAGTGAGTTTTCAAAACATTAAGTTAGAGAGCACTCCATGTTTATCAAAGGTGAAAATAAAGCTCAAGGATTTTTTATGTGTAGGGCAGGGAAAAGCAAAAGTATTTATCTGAATAATATAAAATTCCATAAATTGAAAACCTTCACTAGTTTCAAGGGCTATGTATTTTCTAGCCGCCTTGACTTTCGTATCAGCATGCAAATGTAATTGAACAGTAGTAGCTCCATCCTCAGCTAGCCCTCCACACAGTTGTCATATGGCTAAAATGGCCTCTACCTGGCAATATACACTAACAAGACACAAAATAGCGTGCCAGCTAAAGTGCAAAATCTACATACACCATGAAATAGAGGTGAAGCTTTCATTTACAGGGGCAACACCTTGTACTCTATACTGCCCAGCATTTTCTATCAAAGTCAGCTTCAGGGATACGTTGGTGCCTCAGACAGACCTGAATTGAAGAAACATTTCCACAAATAGATAAGAATATAGTTTAAAAAGAAGAAAAAAAAGAGCAAGTGAGAGCAGCTGCTAGAAATACACACTTGCACAAAGACACAAATATCTTACTTACTTGCAAGCCCGTTTGAAACACTGAGTGACCCATAAAATTAGCCAACATTCGAATTAAAGCTGCACCCTGTGGGAAATAATTCAGAAAAGTAAGTTGTTATTGTTGTATAATATTGATGTGCAAAACTATTAACAACAATTTGAAGAATGCAATTGTATCTAACAATATAACCTTAGAAACTTGTGACTATTATAATCTTTAATTGCATCAGAATGAAGAAAAAGGAGAGAAAAGATAACACAAGGATTTACAAGGAAAAATGAATACATTGTATGCGCTTAGCACTACTGAACAGCTTTCAGTGAGGGCAAAACATAATGTTCATGATAAAATATAGAATAATAATCATTTATAATATTCTTATTTTAATTTAATTATTGTAAATCAGAATTTACTGATAATATTATCCTTCCAAAAAGCCTTCAAGATGTGGTGATCTAGAAGTGAATTTTTTCATTTTTATTTTCAAGATGTAGATATCCATCCTTGACTTCATTAACATTCAGTTTCTCTTTCACACCGTCTTCCAAAGATGTAAGTATTTGTATAATATGCTTACTGTACTTACATCAGTTCTTATCCCTTGTCCCTCAGGCAAAGGACTGAGATCTAAAAAACTTTTGTTTTACAGGTGATTCTTATTGTCAGTATTTATATCCAGAATTAGACACACACTTGCCAGACTAGCTTTCTTTAAGGCATCCCATGTGCTTTCTTACTCCCTCTCAGTATGACCACAATTTCTGTATATTTTCCCCTTGCACAAGTGTTCTATTTCAAGCAAAAATACCTTTGTAGATCAGCTGATTTAGCTATAATATCCCACTTTGCCATCAAATCATGAAAATCAGCTTCCCAATCCCATTAATCAAATGTTATACATAGGAATGATCACTATATGAGAGGGAGGACACTTTTGATTTAAAAACAGTGAATCAAAGGCTATGAGAAAACACAATATTAGAATTCACCAACCTCTGCTACAGATACAGGTTCAGGAATTAAGCTAATGCTAATTAGAAAAAAAAGTTACATTTCACAGATTCAAAAATTATCAGGTACTAAAGCCAAAAGGACTGTTCTAATAATATAATCTGACTTCCTGCATTAATAGAGGTCAAACAGCAATCTACGTGAAAACGTTATTGCTTCTCTTCACATAACAGCATCAAAGATTCAAGAAAAGAAAAATGTATCACGGTACTACAAAGCATGTGAAAACTAATGCTTACTCCAATGGTTAAAATCTGATTTATTTTCAAATTTGAATTTCTCTAGCTTCAACCTTCAAAACCCTATTTAATGTCTTTTTCTGTTAAAGTTCAGATTAGTTTTGGAATTCAACAGTTGTCAAACCTTTAAACTGTTTAACACATATTTTACAATTTTCTGTGCAGCGCCTACATCTGAAGTAATGAAGCACCTGTAATTATCAACATTTTAAATAACAGTATAAATCAAAAAGATTAGCAAATTGTTAGTAATCATATGTTCTACACATACATAGCAACAAATAATATGTAGCTCATAAAGTAAATGAAGGGGGAAACAAGGAATGAATTCAGGAAATGTTGGTAATTGCTTATTAGAAGTGAACACTGGATAAAGTCAAAGAATAAAAAAATAAAAAGATGCATCATTAACACTGTGCTTTGCTTTTATGGTGGTACCTAATCTTACTGAGAGAGCAATCATATCAGGAACACACAGCAGTATGGAAAATTCTTCCCATCCACACAGATTATTACCTGAACAGTCAAGACTATAGGTCAGGAAGTGTTATTACCCTCATTTTACCAAAGGAACTGAGTGAGTAAAGTTCTCCGAGATGCTTAAACAGATAAATTGCAGATAAATCTATGTAAGCAGATAAACAGTAGACAGAAAAAAAATCTAATAAATAGATAAATCCAATTTATTTGGTAAGTAACTTAGGAGTGCAACCCAAAATAACTGAAGCAGAAACAAAAAAACACAATATATAAAATATATCAGTCCAAGTCATTAACAACAAACACATCCTTTTTCCCCACTCATTTTTCAGTATTCTGGGGCCCTTCTGTTCATTTATCAGAATCTAAATTTTACGTAGTAATGGTTGATGGATATTCATATAGGCATCTTAGCTCTACCAATTTCTGTGAGAAGTAAGCAAACAAATACCTGTGATCTTTCCCATAGAGTCTTTTCTATCCAGAGAGAAAGAACTGTCAGAAAGACATAAAATAAATATACAATTGCTCTCATAGCTCTCATTTAGTCACATCATAGATGAAACTGTGACTGGCCTTTACACAGCAAATAAAGTAAAAAAGCGAATAAAGATTGAATAGGAGTTCTAAGATACAAAGACAGGACTACTCTCTCCAGATCTATTCATTTTCACAGATACTTGAGAATTTCTTTCTAATTACCTTCAGGAAACCCAGAAGTCCATTTATAACATCCAGAACAACAATGTGCTTGTCCCAGTTCTGCTATCTTCCCCACACAGCTTGCCTATCTGGATGACTTATTTGCTGAAGAACAATGTAGTAAACGAGAGAGAAAGGATAGAAATTCTAAAGGAAAGAAGAAAAAGAGAAAACCAGAGAACCAGAAAAGGGGAAAGAAACAGAAGAGCAAACGCAGTCCTTGGTGTGGAGTGAAAAGAGATGGGGTGAAGGAATGGGAAAAAACATTTTTCACCTTTTTTTTTTTTTTAACTTCAAAAGGAGGCAGAAGAGAGAATAGGGATACATTCCAAAGAACAGAAGCAATTGATACATTCCCAGATCCAAGAAGGAAAAGACAAAAAACACAGATACTGACTGGATAACAAAGAGAAGAAACAGACTTGCAGAAAGGATTAAAAGGTCAGAGTAAGTAAAATAAAGGACTTCCTAAAAGATGGGCATGGAGGATGATCCTAATTAGAGGGTCCTGAGGAGGGAAAGTACAGTATCTTCAGCTACAGGAGCAATTGAACAGGGTAGCCTTTGTATTATCTGAATGGCCCAAATGCTGGCATTTTCACTGTATATTCACCTAGCGGGCAGTAATTTGCATTTGCTTTCCCTCAAGGCAGTAGATGACTCAGTGCTCTGTCAAGAGGTAACGTGCGTTGGTTTTATCAGGTCCACTGGAAAGTAATTATTTCCTATTCACAAAATTTATCTATGTTCCTGACAATACAAAAGCTTACTCATGCCAGGGAAAAGCTATGTACCATGCTTTAATAAAAGTTCACTCAGTCAATGAGTAATGGAACTACCTGGTTCTGGTGAATTAGAAGATTTCAAAGTGCTTTGTGACACTCTGATATCAATATCCTTCCCATTACATAAATGGAAACCGAGCAACATCACAGTAAAATCATATCAGAAGGATCACCTAGCACGTTCATCCTACAAGCTGTGACACAGCTGGAGTTTCCTCATCTTCAGCATTGAGACAGATGCTATAGGGAAGGAAGGTTGAAGATCAGCTGTCCCACAGAAATTAACTGCATGTGCACTCCTTTTCTGCAAAGCACTCCTGGGTAAGCAGGCTCATGGGCAATTAGCCAACACTGGCTAAATTGCTGTAAGTTTGTGCAGCAAATGTTAAATAAATTTCTTTCTGTGAAGAAACTTGCTTGCAAACTTACACTATAGTAAAGATCATCCATTATTAAAATGAGGATCAAAATTAATATGTGAGCTGAATTTGTCTTTGATATCCAGAAAATGCAGACTCATAGTTAAGGCATTCAGTCTAATTCCCCCACATAAACAATAATAATAATATTCATAATTTGATTGCAACTTTGATCTCAGATTAAATGAATTTAACTTTTAAAGATTCACTCCAACATTTTGTGATCCTGTAGCATCACTATAGATCATAAATATTGTAAATCAATTCAGTCCTCTAATTAGGTGATCTGATTTTACTGAATCGGAATTCTTTAACTAATTATTTCACTTGTAATTTGCATCCTGTAATCACTTCTTATACAAAAGAAAATGATAAATGGAATTTTCTTCAGTAAGGAAAACGAAAGCAAAAAACAAAAAAAAACAACCATGTTTTAAGTTTGAAACCACAAAAATATCACTTGCTTACTAAAAAGTAGTAAGCCAAAGAGCATGGAATAGATCTGAGCAAATGCACATATCTTTAGTATCTCTGTCTACAGTTAGTTTAGTTGTTCAGACTTCTAGATGCTGTCAATTGACAGAACCAGTCAATTCTGGGTGTACTTTATCTCAAAACAGATGAGTTGTACCCTAAAGGCACTATCTCTTCCATTTAACTCCAGAATGACCCTTTGGTGACTAGCTTGGATGTATCAAACAGTGCTGCAGACTTTTAAAGTCAGGTGAGATTAATTCAACTGCACTGTTCAAAAAGGTCATACGTAGATTGATTCCCCATTCTTTTACAAGGGTTCTATACTAGTAAGTTGTTCCCAAGAATTCCTGAAGAATTAAGATATAAAACTGGTGGGATACCATCCTCTCACAGAGAGGCAAATAACAAATCATTTCTCAGTTTATCATACTTTCTCATAAGCAACCCACAGCCAGATATTCAAGAGAGTGCCCTGAAGATAGGGCAGAGTGCTTTTTAGCTGGAGGTGGATGTTCTTTACCAAACAGGCAGTGAATAAAAGTAATAAAAATAATGAACTAATGAAGTCATTCTGGACAAGCAGATACTATGAAAAGTCAGAAAACCAGTACACAGAACTATGCAGAAGCTAGGAGTCAAAGACAAGGGGCCACAAGTGAAAAGGTACAGAAAATTGTAAACTCATTCAGCATTATTACTTTAAGGACCAAAAATTATGTCAGTATTCTACAAAGAGAATACATGAGAGAAAAATGTCACCAACACAGAAAAGGAACTGTGAACTACACTTGAATCTCAGAAGAGTAAAATAATCTATCACTTCGTACATGAGCTCGAGTAGGGAAAGAGAGAGAGCATAAAAGGCTAACCAGCATAGCTTTTCCATCCTCATTCCCTCCAAATCTCATCATTTTTTTCTCTAGAATATCTTCTTTGCTTTCCTTCTTTCTGCTTCTGCTTTTGTGAGTTTTTTTGTTTCTTTTAAGAGTAGGATGGAGATTCATGTGACTGAACGCAGATGCCTACACTGTAGCTACCTAATGCTTACTCGGTTTTACACAGCTGAGCCAGCTGCATAGACTCCCTTTAAAGGCAATGGAAAGAGAAGCAAGCATTTCAGATACTTTTGATTCATCTCAACTGAAGAAATAAATCTGAAATAGCACAGATAAAGTGTAAACAGTGTAAAAACACCTCCCTGAGTTTGTAAAGTCTGAGACAGTATCTTGCAGCCTCACCTATTGATTTATTTCAAGTAACATCAGATATCAGCAATAACAATCATGCAGAACTCAGTATAAGTCTTTCTCATCAAATGTCCACCTTACCGTGTTTGTTTAGGGATAAAAGCCAAGCACTTTGACATAAATACTAAAATCAGGAAGTATCTCGTTATGGAAACCACCACCATAGTACCCATGGTATAAAAGTGGAGTAAGACACTGAGGAGAGGAGCACTGGGCCCCCAGCAAAAATTACATAACTGAATTTCAAAGAAAAAAATCTAATACACCAATTTTCTACAAAACCTCCAATGACTTTTTGCTTTTGCTTCTCTCATTAAAAAATAAAAATAAAAAAGTCATATTATGGTTAGAGCTTTTACTATCAATAATAATCTCTTGTACTCACCTTGATCTTAAGTGATATTAACAAAGCTCAGATCACACACAGGCACTAACAAATGTCCCATTCTTTCCTTAAGCTACTGATTTAAGATTAGAATCCATACAGTTTGATCACTTCTAATCTATACCTAGTATATACCAGTATTCTTTTTGTTTTTCTTTACATGAATCAGTTACTTTAAACATACACAAACATTTCCTTCCTTAAACTATTTACTCTGTGTTATACTACAACTGAATATAACTGAAAAAGTTTTGAAAACAAAGATTTGAAGGAATAGCATGGAAAGACACACCACATTTTGGAGAAAATGTTCTGTGAATAAGTAGATAGGTAGGAGAGAAGGCCAAAATCTGTATTTGTTCTGAATCATTTGCTCATTTCATTTCCAGTCTGTAGAAGACCTTCCTCCAATCTGCAGCAACACTGACTGCATTGCAGCTTCATGTAGGACAGTCAAAAGGCAAGGTGACTGGTCAAAGAATTCCTGAAAACCCAGTGTCTCCTAATTTCCTATAAAAACCAGAGCTGGACAGGGAGACAATCTCCTTTTGCAGAAGTTAACATTCAAGCAACATAGTTATAGATGTACTGAGTTACTTATCCTTTACATACTCTATAGATTGCACCTTGCTGGAGTAGGAAGCTGAACTCATCATTCTATAGAGAATAGGCTCTAGGAGAAATTCTAGGAACTAAATTGTCCCCAGGAACTCTCTGACAGAATCTGTTTGCAAGGACAGCCTACTCCCCCTTTCCAGAAGTTTTGCACTCCACACTTGGATACTTTCAGAACACGCAGATTGATGCAACTCCAATCTTCAGACTTTCTAACAACTAACTTAATTATTTGGATTAGTATTTCCCATATATCTACATCAAACTGATAGTTCTTGCAACCTGTTAGAAAGAATAAACCCAGCACGGGAATGAAGCAAGTCCAATACAACTAATTCATCACTCTGCTGTACCCCTAAAAATCTGACTTCTCCTTTTACATCTTGGCCATCAAGTGATCCCTCACCCAGTAACCCCGAGGCACGCCTGCCATCTGCACTCAAGGCATGAACAACCTTAACAAAATCAGTGAAGATCACACACAAACTGAAGAGGACACTTTCAAATTCTGACTAGTATAGTTTGCATACTGACCAAAACGCACCTCTTCTTCATGAAACATGCTGAAGAAAGAGATTATTTTTAGAACTCCAATTCTAATAAAAGCAGCATTTTATTTTCTTAAGAATGTTGAATATATTTTTACAGTGCTCTATCAAATGAAAGCCTAAGGATACCCACAATCAAATAGCTTTTTGAGAAAATGAGTATAATTTCATTTCACCTTGAAGTTCCTGAATTCATACACTATTTCATATTTTTCAAAATACAGAATAGATAACTCCATGATTCAAGGTTCATTTAAGATACTGAAAGAGCGTGTTACAAAGCACTCATACAAAGAATGTACATTTGCACATTACTTTTATAATCTGAACACTAGCCAACATGTAGTATCCAAGCCACGTTTTTCAAAACAATCATTCTTTGTTGGTACTAAGCAACCACAGCTGGATGCTCTATGAAATTTAGCTTATTGGGAAAAACACAGCATGAATTAAACTGAAAGAACAATGCACATCAGAACATGTAACAAGAGTGTGACATTTAAAAAAGAACCCTTACAAAAAACCCTTACAAACCCTTAAAATTAGGAGCCAAAATGAAGTCTGTCAAATGTCGCAGAATATCTGACATAAAAAATATGTTTTGACTAAGTCACATCTGCAGAATTTGTTCCATTAGAGATACAGAACAGTCTGCATTTGTGTAAACAACTTTTTAAAAACCTTCCAGTGAGGAAAGGAGATCAGTATAAGCAGAATATAATACAAGTACAAGATATGACAATGTGCATCTAACACTAGTGTTCTTAGTCCAGGCCATGGACACAATGAATTATCTTAAAAAGATAAGGAATTTAACTTAAATTCCACAGCTTACACACAAAATTAAACAACTACACAACTGTCTCAGTTTGAGTCTGATTGATTTCTATGATCTCAGTAATAATTAAAAAGTGTCGATCTTCACTGAAAGCTAAAAAACTACCTAACTTTTATGACACAAACTAAAAAAAAAAAGTATTTTGCTACTGCATAAAATATCATTTCCAATTGCTATTTGCTTATCAAGCAGTGCATATCCACAATTTAACATGCTGCCGATTTTCATCAATAGAACCAGGACAAATTTTAATAAGCAAGTTAATCTTAATCTGTTTTAAAATTTTACTTGCAGTCTAGTTGAGTCAGTACTTTTAAAACAAGCAACTATACCTATAAACCTGTAATTTACTGTACTAAATCATCTAAGATGCATAACAGTATCTTATGTTCTTTTTATAGATTGTAAGGCTGTTTATCTGATGTCAAAAGCAACATTATATTCAAGGAGAGCTTTTCACTGGGAAATCATAATCATTTTCTGTTCTGACAAACACAGCTGTTCTAGGCCTGGATAATATCAAAATGGTCAGATGGCAAGATGAGCTTTGGTGAAATGTTTGTCTTAGACAAAAATTCTCTTGTAAATTTTAGGGACATGACACGGTGGACAAAATTCAGGAGTAAATGACCATAACTAATCACGTTCTTCAGGTGTTGTCATATCACTTTCTTTGAATAATAAAATATACCAGTTGCCTAGACTGGGGCTCCATTTACAACTGCAGCTTTATTTAGCCTGGCCACCAAAATCTGTTCTATGTGTTGACGCTACCACCAAGGAAAAATAACTTCATCCTTTTTCATTAAGAATGAGGAAACCTTCAAGAAATTATAAGCACAAAAGGATGAAGACATTATTTACATAGACAGGCCATCATCATAATACAAGTAGGCAGTGAATAAACCAGTGAGTTTTAAAATTCACTGTATTAAGAATCTCTCCTAATGATAAAAACTGGCTCCACAGTTCCATATAATCCATTAGAAGTAATTTATGAAGATTTTCCCTTTTATAATGGAACATTCACAGAAACGTTTCTATAATCACTGTTGCTTTACTTTAAAGAAGAAACATATCACCATTTTGCCAAACAACTCCATTGAGAATCTAAAAGCAAATTAAGTAAAATAAAACTAAAAATTTGTGACAATTCTCTATCGGTTACTAATGTGGAGATCAGCATTATCAGATAGCTATCTATTAATCCAGACAATGTGTTCTGCAGTGATACCACATAGTACTATTTTTCTAGTAGAATATTTTGCTATAATAGAACGGAATTTAAAAATCTACGTCTCTACAAAATTTATCTTTACCAGCTGTACAATTAATCTTATCAAAGATTGAAATCAGGTCTGTTTGACCACGTTTATTTTTATAAAGCATGAAGATTGACATTCCTTCATATTTTTAGTTAAATAAATATCACCTAAGCATCTCAAACATTTGTCTAAAATGGACTGATTTGCAACTAACTATAATAAGGCACGCCATTCTACTTCTCCTTTTTCAGTACATCCTTCAGGCTTTAGAAGTTCTATAATACAACATTCCTTTAAAATAACAAGAACAAAACAGCAAGGCTAAGATTGTTCCAGACAGCTCCCTCCTGAATAGGGGTCCTCCAGGCCAGCAAAATCTACAAGTAGTCTGTCATATGCAAGTTGTTCCAATGGTAATTTCTTCCCATGGAAACTACAAAGAGCACAATAACACTATTTCATAGAGCAAATTCTCAGCTACAAATCACTATTTCTCAACACAATCACCACCTTTAGCTATGCATTTTTGCCAGCAATGACAGAGCACCTACATGTCGCACACGTAGAAGTCTGCATGGTGTCCAAAGCTTGACTTGTCTTTCATATCGTCACTACTGCTGAAACACACCACCCACCAGTTTGCTGCACTCATGTCCTCTATTTGGTCTCCACAGACGTTCAGCAAGCATAAATGAATGCCACTGGATGCCATTTTTCTGCACGGAGGAATTCAGTGACACACAATTTCTTCAAACACACTCCCATAACAGACAACATTCCATCAGACTGCCCCTCTGCTGCCATCCATCACATGGCAGCAAAATCTAACAGAATATTGGCAGGAAGGTGCAACCTCTACTTTCATTACCACTAACATCTGCCTCTGACATTATAAGCCAATATAATAAAATAGGAGGCATTATTTTCCGACAGCCCTCATATTTTTTGTTAAGTTTTTCTTTCTGTTTCTCTATGTAAGTTACCTACAATTTCTTTCCTCTTTCCAGGACTTACAATTTGTACCAGATTACTTCAACATTTGTAATTCTTGCCCCTTTTTTCACTAATCTGATCTGGGATGAGTATCTGCAAAACTTATCCTTTATCTTCACTGTGGAAATGGGTTTTTTTCTTTCTCTTTTTTGTCATTATCAGGGAAAAATACAAAAACTATCTGTGAAGGCTTAAGAAAGTACTACACTAAGCTTTCTGTTTTGCCCTTTGCTGAAAATTACCATTAAAAAGCAAAGCTGGGGAGACAGAAAATCTAAGTACACTTCAGGAACTCCAGTGTATAGGTGGGTACTTGGTGCAAGCCCACCTTCATCAGCACTTATGCCATGAAAACATCCACAGCTACACAGTTCCCCTCCTTAACTAATTCGGGACAAATGCATAACAAAAGATGGCAGAGTATGTCTTGAGACACTGATACAATTTTTTGCTTTGATCAGCTGCTCCAGGCCCTGAGACCTGTCACTTGCCATTGCCTTTGAGGATGAGCAAGCAGGAGACAGTCATGTACTAAAACAGTTTGGCTATTCCTGATTGCTCTGCTTTGCATTGGCCTAACTGAGCATCCTAGTAAAATGTGCTTTTCTTTAAAATAGTGTTTTGATTAACATTAATTTTCCATTGTTATTATTTCTTCTAAGATCCATGCATAATTTCCTCCAGCATGGAGAAACTAGAACTCATGAATCACTCTAGGTGCACAGCTATCCATATATATCATACAGTGGTTTCTATGGTTCTTCTTCAGAAAACACTACACAAGCATATGTTTGGCAATACTGTAGCTTACTGACTGTTTTGAGTTAGGAAGGTGCTCAAATGTACCTGCTTGGCTTTACACACCAGCACCTCATTGAGCTGGAGTAGGATCTCCTGTATACTTGAAGTCAGGCACTCTTGGAACTACCCTGAACCTGAAGACTTCACCAACTTCATATTTCAATGGCTTTCATACTGGAAGCTGTGAAGATCTACAACATTTTTATCTAAACAGAAAAATTGTTTTCTTTAAAAGATACATCCTCTAATGTAATACATTACCCTCAAATGTCTCTTGGAAACACCTCCTGCAGTCTGGCCACTGACCTTCTGAGTTAGCAAGTCAAGGGACAGTCACTACCATCAAACGTGCACAAATAGCTTCACGACATTCACGGGTGACATCACAGCTAAATTAGTCAGGAAGAACAAACCTTTACACTGTAGTAAGGGGATGGGTTGCAAAGTGACCTGAAATTTATTGTAAGAATTTTAACTAGCTAGCTGGATGCCATAGCATGTTCCTGATTTAGTTATGTGAATAATTAAAAATGTAATCTGTTTTATCATTTTATTATTTATTTGTTAGCATCTCCCTAGTATTTCTTAAGTGTTCATGAGCTGTTCTTTCTTTCAAGTAGTCACTAAAGATATATCTCACATCTATTTTGTTAGGCAAAGACTCACAATCTCATTTAAGAACTAAACATATTTCATGCCAATACTAATATTAGTTTCACTGGTCAGAACAGATGTTTGGGGTTTTGTTAATTGATTTCAGAGCCAGGATCCTTCCAGTTTTCTGAGGAATAGAAGTGAAAAGAATGAAGATTTTAGATTTTAGAACTGACTGTTCTTGCAAAACATGTTACACTGAATTTTCAGAGAGAAATATAGAGTAAGCCAGTCACTACTTTCAGTTTCTTAAATCCTCTTTTGCCCGAACTGTTTCTTGCAACATATGGGAAAACTGATCATTTTTCTTTGTGTGGATCACTTGCATAGTTCTTCTAACATTGCCCTTGGGAAGGTTGCCTCTCTCTTCCTTTATAACTATTAGAAATTATATCCTCCATACATCAGACTTTTGCAGAAAGCAGGTAAAAGCTTTTTTAAAGAAGCAGCACAGAGTTCCAAAAAAAAAAAAAAAAAAAAAAAAAAAAAAAAGAAATTATACAGACAAATGTTCAGGAAATAATTAATTACTTGGGTTGCAAAGTCTGGACCAGTAACTGATATCACTACAGAGTCTCATTTTACTGACAGAGAGGGAAAAAAAAAATGAATATTCTTCTCTATTCCAGCCACACTCTTCCTTGCTTTGATTATTACTTGTCACTTGCCAAGACGCATCCTGCTGGGAGTACACTTTGATAGTTACACTCCAGAATACTGGTCTTGCCTGCTCTGATTGCTACCAGGATCTGCAACCAGCACACTTTAAAGCATTCAGAAGCACGATGGAAACAACTTCAGATATTATCTAACTCTCTATACTGTCCTTGGTGCCCTTTCATCCCTTCTCTTATCTGGCTGTGACTGCTCATGTAGAGTATGACTTCTTTACTTCTATCTGGGATCTCTCTCTAACACTGTTCTGGGTCTGGTTGCTCCCTCTGTGATGCAGCTGTCTTGTTTCTCTGTTTCATTACAGCTGGTTCTTCCTTGCTGATTGTTGTTCTTCGTGTTATCCTTGTTGCACTCTCTCCTCTGTTGATGTAGCTCTCCAGGGCTATGATTCCTGCTGTCAGTTATTTCTGGTGTGGAAAGGCTGTCACGCTTTTTGCTTTGATTTAATAATTCTCAGATCCACTCTTGTGTTCAACAGGCTATATTTCCCGCTGCACTTGGGATATAACCACTTTTCCTGTCATTGTGGGAGGACACCCTCTTACTTCCAGCTGCACTAGGAAAATATATCCACTCTGATGTGAGCTGAGAGCCTTGAATCATCTACCACTATTGTTTGCTTATTAATGTACTATCAAGACTTCTTGTTTATTTCTACATATTTGTGGCCTTAGGGGAAGATGACATGCTCTTATGTGAAGGACTGCTATGATAGCATTTGGCTTTTGAAACAGACAAGCACCACTGTCAACAGCATAAGTGGAAATACTGTGTGCTGCAGTGCCTGTTTCATTCTGCTAATGGGATTACCTGAATACCATTCTTTGGGGGTTTAGTCATGAACCTTTTAACACATGCAATCATTGAGGACAAGAAAGTGGAAATGAAAAATATATTCAGCTCCAAGGCATTAAATAGCACAGTCTCGGTGGTTATCTCTGAGTATAGAAAGAATAATGACAGCTGAGTGTCTGTCTCGCAGACACAGGCATTTTAATGGTTTCTAATTGATTTATGCCATATTGATGACAGTAAAGATAATGAAATGACAATGACAATCTATGACTGTCATTTCACTGCAGAAAAATGAGATGGGAGAAAGTTTCACCATTTCAATTTCAGATAGAAAATAATAGAGAGAAAAGAGATCACATGGACAACCTAAGGTCCCAGGGAATAAAAGGTGGATATTTTGAAAAAAAAAAAAGATAATGCAATAAATAAATAAATAAATAAAGCCAACATATAGGGGAAAGATACTACATACATTGCTAGACTGTTTAAAAATTAACTTTTTAATAAAGACAGTAGAAAATACCTCACTAATGATCCTGACAAAAACTTTACTAGGGTCAAAATCAACAATTCCCAAGAACTTGGTATTTTTTAGTAATGTAAAAAATAAGTCAGCAATCAACTAAAAAGCCCTGCATGAAATACCAGCAATAAAATCCCTTGGTCAGGGCTCACTGTGTAAGGAGGTCTTTGACTCACTGGAAAATATTTGAACAAACACCTGACCAGGTACATTTTGGATTTTATTGACATGCTATTCATCACAGTATTGATATTGGCAGAGATTAGAGAGCTAAAAGGATAGCAGAACTTCTAGCTATCTCATAAAACAGTTCATTTCATCAACAAGAGAATTGATTTCAAGTGCAAGCTGTGCATGCTTGCATACAAGATTACATAGGAATGAAACAAGAATGCAAGATCTACAAAACTTTAAGTTTGTTCTAATTTATTCTCAGAAGGAAACAGTGTCAGATGCTTAGAGGAAAGTACAGAAACAAGGAAAAAAAGCAGCTATGAAGCCAGCAGTAAAGTTTCTTCCTATGCGAGACTGCTTGTATTCAAAACAAAAGGATGAATGGTTTGACAGAAAAGAAAATGGAAAACTTATTAGACAGCAAAACAAAGAATTCATTGGTAAAAGTGTCTGTGTTTCTATCTCCTCGCCTAAGAAAGTGCAAAAGTAAATTCTTCCATTGCCGTTTCTCAGGTTCATTGGCTAGATCAGGTAAATGAGTTAAAATTTGCAGGATCAGGCCCTGATATGAATACACTCAACATCACCTAAGAGTTCTGAGAGAGCTGGCTATCTGAAAAGCTGACTGGAGATGCTGCCATACCCACTGAACCTGGCCACTGTTACAGTAAAAATGAACCTTTAAATAGATACAATATGCAGACTACTCTAATTCACAGAGAAAACAGTGTGATCCCATTGGCCGGTACAAAATAGCTAACACTATACAGATGTGTCTTAGAATCCCATTCATCATTTCAATGTAAACAAAAAATTCCTGGTGTTTGTAAAATGTTCATATAATGAAAAGATTAGTGCTAAGTATTACAGTGTATTGTGTGATATTACTATTATCATATTAATTAGAAAAAAATAATTAGCTGGAGATATTAAGATACGGATGTGAGATAAACCTTTGAATCAACTGAGGTTCAGCTATCACCAGCAAACATGATTAAAATATTTAAACAATGAGAACACTTCAATAATGAAAAACATGCTGGTTATTATCACTTAATTGACCGAGAGTAATATTTTCTAAGGCAGCTAAAGTATTTTTGAAAATGTTATTTGTGCTCTTGAGCTACTTCAGTATTTTAGAGTATTTTCCTATGTATTTTATGTTCAAATATTAAATTCTATATCCATTAAACATTTATACACAGACACTCTCATCTGTCCACCCCTAAAGGAATAAGAACATCTAACAGAAGATGAACATCTTGAATTTGTTGCTGATGGGAATAACTGGTGACTCCAAGAGAGAATACACTCTCTTTTAGCCCTAAATATCTGCTAGATAAACTGGAAGCTCAGCAGGCAAGTCAGTGTTATGCTGCAACTGTCTTGTTACAGTCTGATGCTAGGCAGCTAATGATGCAGAAGGAAAATATTATCCACTACAAGGGTAACAGTCAAAAGACTTACTGTCTGGAGCAGAGAGTTTCAGTACAACCTTCCTAGTGGAAAGCTGCAGGAAACAGCATCTGCATACCACATCAAGCACATTTAGTCATGAAATGAAAGCACAGTATCAGACACCAAACCACACAGCAGAGAATCATCATGTGGTATGATGGAAGTCTCCAGCTTTTGGATCACAGGCTAACAGCAAGTCCAAAGGGATGAGGCTGAGCTCTACTCAGAGATGAGAGGTGACTGGATGAGGGAAATGGCCCCAAACTGATGCAAAGGAAGTTTCACACAAACGTGCATGAGAACTTCCCAGTGCAGTGACGGAGCAGTGGCACAGAGAGGTGGTGGAGTCTCCTTCTCTGGAGACATTGCAGACCCGCCTGGACGCCTACCTGTGCAACCTGGGCTAGGGAGCTGCTTTGGCAGAGAGATTGGACTCAACGATCTCTTTAGGTCCTTTCCAACCCCTACAATTCTGTGATTATGTGATTCGGTGAATTGTGCATCTCTCCCTCTCCTTCATAGAAGTCCCAAAGTTAGTTGAATCATTCCTATCACTGAAATACAACTTGAAATTGCCTGAATTAATACATACTCCTTCCCCACACCAGAATTCCAATCCTCTGCTCTTGCTCTTCCATAATGACTTGTTTTCACTGTTGATAAGAAAAAAAAAAATCTCATATGTCAAAAAAAAAAGGAAAAATATTAAATTCAGTACTTGAGAAATTTTCTGAAGAGTTCCAATAGGGTGAAGACTCCATATATTTTTGCTTTTTAAAGCATTTAACACGTTTCAGACACTGCCACAAAAGGAATAGTAATTAAAAGAACATTTAGTAACACTGTTCTATTGAATGTCATTGGATAAAATAACTGTAGTGATATGCTGTAGTATATCCCAAACATATCCCACATAAATTAAAGTAGCAGTAACCATTATGAATGTATCCTTGAGCATCTGTTTTACAGCCAGAATATGATTTTCTAATAGCTACTGACAAATCTATATAGAAATAGATAGGTTTAATTAGACCCACCTTTTTATATGCGATCCAGTCAAATACCCTGTCAATGTCTGTGGCTTGCTGCACCTCCTGGGATACTGGATGCGAACTGGCCAAACCATCCAGCAACATCACTTCATGTAGAACATCTGTCAGAAATCTCTGCTTTTCCTGAAATGCAGCATAAGCAATAGTGTCACATACACATTTACAATAATATAGAAATGACAACGGTTACCAGAGGCAGCCTCTATGTGACAGTTAACTAAAACCTGACCTTCTGGTTTGAACATAAGCCACCATCACATCTTAAAATCTTGAACAGGTCTGCAGAACAGACAGGAACTAACTCTAGCATCAGAGATCCCTCTGACTTGAAATCATTTGCAGAAATAAGTTAGTTGAAATACTGAAGACTATTAAGTGAATTGAAATGTATTTATAGGTGCAAACTGCAATTCTGATTACCATAACTCTTCACTCCCAATTACCAAGGCCAGGGACAAAGGAGAAAGCAGCAGTCTTCAATCACAAAAACCTATGGGTGCTACAGGTCAGCACTCAGGAAGCTTATTGCATACACAGATACAAATGATTTTGACAAAGATGAGTAAATACAATCATTAAGGCTTTATTGTTATGTCAAAGGTATAGTAAGATTTAACTAACTTGACTCAGTATCAAATTCACAGAGCAGGTCAGCATAGGACAGACTGATGAACAGAGCCCAGAGTGTCACAGCAAATACCTGCATCTTCCATAATTCATATTAAGAAACAATTTCTCCACAAGAGCTCATTTGCTCTACAAACATTATCTCCTTTATTTCACAGTTTCCAATCTAGAAAAAAATCACTACTATGTCTCTTTACAAGTGAGACTACAGCTACATGTAGAAGTCAAATGACATAGTCAAAATCACTGCTTCATCAGAGGCAGGTGCAAACCCAAACAATATCTAACATACTACTGATTCATTCCTATATCCTCTATAAATATGTATTGCAGAGGTACGTCAGAACTGCTGCATATTTACTCTGGCAGCAACATTAATTAAATGTTCAGATATACTCTATGAACTGTGGTGCATTCACTTTTATAGTACAAGTAGATGTGACTTTTTCAGTTGAGAAATGACATGCTGTAAAAAGTCCTCATACTGCATTCATATAGATGTCTCTACTCCAACATGCTGTGTCAGGAAATAAGAGCTTCATTTCCTTGGTCTTTAAAGGCACAAATAAATGCAAAGTGTGAATTAAAAAATTATGGAAGAATTTTTCACTCCCTGGAAATGATATATTTCTCAAACTTTATGTAAGTATAACATTTCCTGAATTAATGCTACCTTAGTGCCATACTGTACTCTACAAAATGGTGCTTTTTTTTCTGTTTTGCTTTTTTTCTGCTTTTTTTTTTTTCCTCAAAAGCTATTTGGATGTCCACAGATAGAATAGTCACACAATTACATAATAAACTATGTTTAATTTCTTGGGTACTAAGGTATCAATGTGTTAATTTAAATCATATTTATAAGAAGCTGAAGAGCTGTTTCAATGTTGATCCATCTGGAAATAAACCTCTACATTAAAATTCATTAGAGCACAAGAAATGTACCTTGAGTTGATTGTATATTTAGGCAATTAAAAACATAGGATGCAGGAAAACCAATTACCCAACACACATTTAGTGTTCTCAGCTGGCTGCATGAGGTAAGGTTTGTGAAGGGAAAAGTAATGTCTTGTTCATATTATTGTTCGTTACCAAATTTTCTCAGGCATGCACAGTTAGTAACTCCTTTTTTATGGGAAAACAAAAAGCATAGGGAAATAAGTATTATGACAGTCTCACTCAGGGGAAAACCACTGAGGTAGAAAGGATTGCAGATCCTTTGGTTACACCTCAGTCACGTTCTCTATTACTAGCAGAACACCTATTTCATCAGAAGGATAATATGTAACAGGTACGAAAACACACAGGTACAGATCCATCTCCAAAATTCATGTCTGAATATCATGGTTAATGAACAAGTGTACAAGTGTTGCTCTTCAGAATTTACTCAAAAGGATATTTGTTAATTACACAGGAATACTTTGAGTATAAAATGTGGAATCAAAAAAACGAGCATAATGTGAAGCTATAAAGAATATGTAAGATATTAAAAAACCAAAGGATATACTTTTGTTTTCTGTGGTGCCATCTTTTTTTCTTATGTTAGCCTTTGACGAGCAGGAAGGGAGCATTTTAGATTCATCACAGTTAATTCAAATTACCATAACTAGAAAGTTTTCCTTAAAATTTATGGCAGACCATATCACTGGCATACAACAGAGATATCAACTGTGTCTTCAAACATGTTTGCATGCATTTTAGCATGAATTAGGAAGATTTTTTGAGCTATAAAGCTAATTTCTTTGAAATAAAAATTTCTAAAGTATTCCCACCTTTTCCCTTCAATACACAGTCTCTGAGAGTAGGTTTCAAAAGAAGACTAACTGCAGAACTCCAGGGAGATACTGAGAGAAGAGTTTCCCAGTTGAGAGCAGGCATTCAGCTTGAAGAGACAACAGAAAACTGAACTGCAGAAACAAACTAAAACCACCTTAATCATTTTGTTGAAGAAACACCACTTCAGCTATTAGAGTCATATCAGAACATTAAGGGGAAAAGGGCAACACACATGACCAAATTGCTTATAATGATAGAAATGGGGCCTTTTATCCCCTAGTTATTTTACCTGATGCAGTACAGTGGAATTGATCTGATTTAGCATGATATCTACCAGACTAAAGAAACACATAGCACAGAAAAGAAAATCAATTTTGGAATGCATTTAATGAGGCCAGTGAGCTGTCAACCTGGTAGGTGACATGTTTGCAGCTAAACATGAAACAATTACAAAATGTTGTTCAAGATTGCTCTCCTCCAAGGGAGTTCAGCTGCAAGAGAAAAGCCAAAGACTGTGATTTGCCTGTAACAGAAAGAGGGCTTCAGATGAGTCTCTGGGGTTTTACCAGTAAACTGTCAGTAGCTGTAGATAAGCACAAGGCAGTGCACTGAGCAAGAGCTGGTAGGATAACAGCAGAATCCTAGTCTGAAATAAGACTGAAATAAGGACAGAAACACTTGCACTCAAGCCTGTGTCTTTCTTTAAAGGCAAGCAAAAAGCTACTCCACTTTTCCTGCCCACCTGGCATCCAGCCTCTTCATTTCCTGTTTTCAGCACCTTCCTGGAGCTGAGAGTAGCCAAAGTCTGGAAGGCCACATTCTCTTGCATTGAGAAAGAAAAGATATGCTCATTACTTCCTGTTCATTTCTTCCTTGAACTTCCGGATGCACAGACTGAAATGTTTCTCTGGGGAATGAAGTTCTTCTTCTCTTCTGAGACAGGTATACCTGGAACTATCGATGATCCACAGAGCTGGAGCATTAACTCTTTAACTCTAAATGCACTACATGATGTTATGATGTGGAATACCAGTACCAAAAATCATAAAACCATGACATTCCACCCCTTATTCCACATCACTACATCATGTTTGATATATACGTATAGAAGAACAATGATTAACATGCATTAAATACACACAACATATATATGTATATACATGGAATTAACGACCGCACTCCCCCAACATCAAATTCCCTTGTGGTACACATTGAACATCCCCATTCTTCTGCATCACCCACCAAGTGGACCCAGGTCCTTGAGCAAAAACAGTTCCACGGAGAGGTTTACCCTTTCCAGAAGCTGGAAGGACCCAAACTGTTTTTCCCAACATGTTCTTTACATGTACTACAGGGACCTTATCTCCCTCTACAGTAGGTAGAGATCTGGATTGGGCAGGACCATCGCGATTGATGGATCCTCGAGTGTTGACCAACCAGGTGGCTTCTGCCAAATGCTTCTCCCAGTGCTTAAATGTTCCGCCACCCATTGCTTTCAATATGGTTTTTAACAATCCATTGTACCTTTCAATTTTACCAGAAGCTGGTGCGTGATAGGGGATATGATAAATCCACTCAATGCCATGATCTTTGGCCCAAGTATTTACAAGAGAATTTTTGAAATGAGTTCCATTATCGGACTCAATTCTTTCTGGAGTGCCATGTCGCCATAGGACTTGTTTCTCAAGCCCTAAGATGGTGTTTCGGGCAGTAGCATGGGGTACTGCATATGTTTCAAGCCACCCAGTGGTTGCTTCCACCATGGTGAGCACATAACGCTTACCACTGCGAGATCGTGGCAAGGTGATATAATCAACCTGCCACGCCTCCCCATATTTATACTTTTGCCATCGCCCTTCTCCCCAAAGAGGTTTCATTCTCTTGGCTTGTTTAATTGTGGCGCATGTATCACAGTCATGGATAACCTGTGCAATAGCATCCATAGTTAAGTCCACCCCTCGGTCTCTAGCCCATTTATATGTTGCATCTCTTCCTTGATGGCCAGAGGTCTCATGGGCCCATCGAGCTAAAAATAATTCACTCTTGTGTTGCCAGTCCAAGTCTGCTTGAGCCACCTTAACTTCGGCAGCTCGATCTACCTGATGGTTATTTTGTTGTTCCTCAGTTGCCCGGCTCTTAGGAACATGAGCATCTACATGGCGCACCTTTACAACCATATTCTTTATTCGGGCAGCAATGTCTCTCCACAGTTCAGCAGCCCAAATAGGTTTACCCCTCCGTTGCCAACCATTTTGTTCCCATTGCTGTAACCACCCCCATAAAGCATTTGCCACCATCCATGAGTCAGTGTAAAGATAAAGCACTGGCCACCTCTCTCGTTCAGCAATATCTAAGGCCAGCTGGACAGCTTTTACCTCTGCAAATTGACTTGATTCTCTTTTTCCTTCAGTGGCCTCTGCAACTCGTCGTGTGGGGCTCCACACAGCAGATTTCCATCTGCGGTGCTTACCCACAATGCGACAGGATCCATCTGTGAACAGGGCATATCTCTTTTCATTGTCTGGTAGTTCATTATATGGTGGGGCCTCTTTAGCACGTGATACCTCCTCTGCTGGTATTGTTCCAAACTTTTTACCTTCAGGCCAGTCCATGATCACTTCTAGGATTCCTGGATGACTGAGGTTCCCCATCCGAGCTCGCTGTGTAATCAGCGCAACCCACTTACTCCAAGTGGCATCAGTAGCATGATGGGTAGAGGGAACCTTTCCCTTGAACATCCAGTTCAGCACTGGCAATCGAGGTGCCAGAAGGAGCTGCGCTTCAGTACCGATTACTTCGGAAGCAGCTCGAACCCCCTCGTACGCGGCTAAGATCTCCTTCTCAGTTGGAGTGTAGCGCTCCTCAGACCCCCTGTACGCCCGACTCCAGAATCCAAGGGGTCGGCCTCGGGTCTCTCCAGGAGCTCTTTGCCACAAACTCCAAGTGGGACCTTCCTTTCCAGCAGCAGTGTAGAGGATGTTCTTTACATCCTGTCCCGTCCGCACTGGCCCCAGGGCCACGGCACGGGCTATCTCCTGCTTAATTTGCTCAAAAGCCTGCTGCTGCTCAGGGCCCCACACAAAATCATTCTTCTTCCGCGTCACCCGATAGAGAGGGCTCACAATGAGACTAGTTTGGAACATGCATTCTCCAAAAGTCCACTACACCCAAAAAAGCTTGGGTCTCCGTCTTACTAGTGGGTGGAGACATGGCAGTGATTTTGTTAATCACATCTGTAGGGATGTGACGACATCCATCTTGCCACTTTATACCTAGGAACTGAATTTCCTGTGGAGGCCCTTTCACTTTGCTTCGCTTGATAGCAAAGCCAGCTTGCAGAAGGATCTGGATTATTCTCTCTCCTTTCTCAAAAACTTCTCCTGCTGTATTGCCCCACACAATGATATCATCAATGTATTGTAAGTGCTCAGGAGCACCACCCTGTTCCAATGCAGTTTGGACCAATCCATGACAAATGGTTGGGCTGTGCTTCCACCCCTGGGGCAAACGGTTCCAGGTGTATTGAACGCCCCTCCAGGTGAAAGCAAACTGTGGCCTGCATTCTGTGGCCAATGGAATTGAGAAGAAGGCATTAGCAATGTCAATGGTGGCATACCACTTGGCTGCTTTTGACTCCAGTTTGTACTGGAGTTGTAGCATGTCCGGCACAGCAGCACTCAGTGGGGGTGTGACTTCATTCAGGCCACGGTAATCTACCGTCAGCCTCCATTCTCCACTGGTTTTACGCACCGGCCATATGGGGCTGTTAAAAGGTGAGTGAGTTTTGCTGATCACTCCCTGGCTCTCTAGCTGACGAATCAGGTTATGAATGGGGAGCAAGGAATCCCTGTTGGTTCGGTACTGCCGTCTGTGCACCGTTTTTGTAGCAATCGGTACCTGTTGCTCCTCCACGTGGAGCAACCCCACAACAGACGGATCTTCTGATAGGCCAGGCAAAGCAGACAGCTGCTTAATGTTGTCTGCATCCACAGCAGCTATTCCAAAGGCCCATCGATACCCTTTGGGATCCTTAAAATATCCCCTTTTGAGGTAATCAATACCAAGTATACATGGAGCCCCTGGGCCAGTCACAATAGGATGTTTTTGCCAGTCTTTACCAGTGAGGCTTATTTCAGCCTCCAACATGGTTAACTCTTGGGAACCCCCAGTCACCCCAGAAATATAGATTAAGTCTGTCCCTTGGTGACTCGAGGGCATTAGAGTGCACTGTGCACCAGTGTCCACCACTGCCTTATATTTCTGTGGTTCTGATGTGCCAGGCCATCGAATCCACACAGTCCAATACACTCTATTATTCCTTTCCCCCACCTGGCTGGGGGGCAGGGGCTATTGTGGCTGGTAGGTACCTCGCTCAGTTCTGAAGGAGTACCGTTCAGACAGGAGGGTGTCTCGCTCAAACTGGAGGGTGTCTCTTTCAGGTTGAAGGGCGCCTCTCTCGGTCTGGAGGGCTTCTTGTTGAGACTGGAGGGTGTCTTTCTCAGTCTGGAGGGCATCTCTCTCAGTCTGGAGGGCATCCACACTGGATTGGAGAGCTTCTTGTTGAGACTGGAGGGTGTCTCTCTCAGTCTGGAGGGCGTCTCTCTCAGATTGGAGGGTGTCTCTCTCAGTCTGGAGGGTGTTTTTCTCGGTCTGGAGGGTGTCTCGATTGGACTGGAGAGTCTGATTGTCAGTTAAACGACTCTCTTTCTGGATCAGGAAACTGTCCCTTTCGGCTCGGAGACTCTCTCGCTCTATTTCAGAAACTCTATGCCTCTCTGGGATAGTATTGAATAAGGCCCGGTAAGCATAAGCCAGACCCCAAATAATTTGGGCCTCCTCAGATCTGTTTGAGCCGCAACATCCCTGTCTCAAATATCTGCTTAAGTTCTCAGGATCTTGCAGGTGTTCAGGAGAAAAGTTCCATGACACCGATGATGCCCATTTCTCTAAAGTCTCTCCTAAGTCCCTCCAAACTCCCTGCCAGTCAGTATTCTCTGGCTCTGGAGAAGGTTTTCTCAAAATATTATAAATACAAATACTGAGTAAAAGTACATTCAGGGAGACTGATACCACAATCATAACAAGCATTGGATGGGCATCCAGAAAACGCATAATGAATTCAAAGGAGTGGCCAGGAGTCTGTTTAAAAATCACAAGTTCCATAGAGTTAGCAACTTCATCTGGAGTTACTCCCTCTGGAACTGAATGCAACATTGAATACAAAAGCCAGGTAGGTATTTCCATCAGTGTTTTTAGTTTATCATACAGAGACCAAGCTCCATGGATCAGACTGGCAAACTTAATTAAGTCCCAGTACGTTCTGAGCATTACAAGGGAAAAACCAATGAAATGCAGTCCCTTTAAGACCAGTTTAAAAAGAGAAAGCATTTTTTTTTCTTTTCTAAAACTAGCTGGCAGTACCCAAAAAGTTTACAAATATCCCAGGACAACTGGCAGTACGCCCAGACTTCAAGGTCGTGTTTTGCCGTACAGCACCTGCAGTACAGATAAGCCTGCTAACGAGAGACAGATTCACTCTAAAAGTATGTCTCTGCTCGGCTAAGGCAGCTGGTCGTGCCCCACGTTGGGCGCCAAAAATGTCAACAGTTTACGGGCAGGTTTGGCCCGGTTCCGTGACAATTGGTGCGGGGGACCCACGGACCCACGCCCCAGGAAAGGGGAAGGGGGAAAGGGAGAAGGGAAAAAGGGAGATGAGCCTAGGAACAAAACAGCGGCAACGATCTGAGGAGGAAAGCTAATTTACTAAATAAGATATCAGAAAGCAAAATAACACAATATAATACAATATAATTGGAATTAAAGCTAATAAATCAAATAAAATGAGCAAGAGAGAGTGTCCGATAAACCGAAGGCCTTACGCTAACGCTGAAGGCGGACGGCAGCGAGCACCCACTGCTGAGTCGATCCCAAAGGAAAAGAGAATGTCCCGTGACTGCAGACAGTTTTTATCTTTCCCTCTGAGCGTAAACACGTAAGAACGCAAAGCATCGCAAAGTCCTCTGGGGAATGAAGTTCTTCTTCTCTTCTGAGACAGGTATACCTGGAACTATCGATGATCCACAGAGCTGGAGCATTAACTCTTTAACTCTAAATGCACTACATGATGTTATGATGTGGAATACCAGTACCAAAAATCATAAAACCATGACAGCAGATCAATGCACCTTTTGAAGAGTTACTCGTTCAGATTATTGCCCACACACCAGTGGTCACTAGATTCAAGTATCTGACTCTTCACAGGAATGACTTGTAATCTTGGCTGTACATGGTTGTGTTGAAACATCAAGTCCTTCCCTGCATTTTCCCTTCCTTAGCCAACTTTTAAACAATATGAATATTCAAATTGTACTACTGTGGGGGAAAATGAGATGGATAACATGGTCAGAAATTGTACCTACAGCAAGTATAGCAATAAGAAGAAGAAATAAGAGACTATTTAACCATTGTTTTGTTTTCATCTTGTTCCAAGGAGGAAGTTTTATGGAAAGGATTTGGTCACTCTTTGTGTACTACCCTCCCCAACAGGCTGACCACCATTCAAATAGTCCATCTCTAAATGGAAAGAAAGAAACTGTGAAATAACCTTTTTTTTTTTTTTTTTGACAGAAAAGACTATCTTCAAGAGCCAATACAAATGGATTGTGTGTAACAGGATAACAATGATGGAATGGAAAGAGATCGCTGTGAGTGATTTAACATTACTATATTGAGACATAATGTACAAGTTAGTTAGCAGGACAATAATGTAATACTTATTAGTCACAAAAGTAATTTCTAAAAATTAGTATGAAATAAAAGGGAAAATAATTAAAATGAAAAAAAAAAAAAAAGAAAAATAAGAAAACATCCAAGAGCGAAACAAAAGGAATAACACAATAAAAGCAAAAATTGATAACTACTATGCAGAAGAGATCAAAGGCCTCAATATTAAAGGCACTGCCTTTGTTCTGAGGCTGCCACTCAAATCATGTATGGACTGAGAAATCTACATGAATAAAGCTTAATAATGGTGTGCAAGCGTGCAAACAATTTCCCTGTCAAACTTGCTCAAAATATCTTACCCAAACTTTACTAGCCACCAGCGATACAAAGGAGATGAGTGATCTCTCATGCCTGACAAAAATCAGCATTTGCAAGATGTGGTACTTTGGTTTATAGGGAAAGTACACCCTTGGGAAAAAGAAATAGGGGCAAATATCGAAAGCAATCAAAGAATTCTAGCATACACAATACCAGGAAGTTGCAATTCTAATACAGTACATTTTAGGGCGAAGCTTAACAAGCTGCAAGGGAATATAATATGCAAGGAAGCCACAGGTTCAAAAAAATATCTTAAGGCCAGAAAAGATCCAGTGGGGGCCAAAATGAAGCTCTCCCTTGTCTATATATTTACAAATACTACATTGTCATAGTGGAGGATGTCTCCTGAGTACTTGCAAGTCTCTCTCTCTCTCTCCCCTCAACTGTATTTTGAGATTACAGACAACTTTTTTAATTTATATCTCTGCACGTGTGCCTCAATTATGTGCATAGTTTGTTGGAGGAGGCCTGCAGCACATTCTACCTTTATCAGCTATGAATATGTCACAGTTCTATGTCTATCTCTATAACTCTCTTACATTTCAAATTTTCTTTCCTGATATATTTTCTTTTTAATGAAATGCCAAACTAGATAATCATGACCCCAGGTGATATATTTATAGTATACTATTTATAGCATAAATAGTACAGATACATAACCTAGGAGTTTTTGTGCAATTTCACCAGCTACTTCAACTGCAATTCCTGTCACCACTCTGTTTTTCAGATATAACTTTAATTCAGTTGTATACCAGACTCATTTTGTCAAATATGGACCTACAGAAATGAAGGACACAGCTCAAAACAGTAAACACTATGAAAGGAAATATCCCCTTCTGACCCAAAATGCTTTAAGGAAAACTGCATTTACTCTTTCATTCAAAGAACCTGCTTTGCTATCTTGTATGTAGTTGCCTTTAAAGTAGTAAGAGTTGATCAAAAATAAGATATTAACACAGATTTACTTTATCTTCGTGTATTTGTCCCCATAGCATTTTAAAATGTTAGGCAACAAGGTACAGTTTGTCTTTCAGTGCAACATTGGGAGAATCTGTAAGAAAAAATCCTCTCACTCTTAAGCAGTGAATATTACCAAAATAAAACATCATTTTGAGATATGTTTGGTACGTTGAGGCAACTTCCAGCTACACCTGACAAAGGTAATAATTAATGAGAATATTTTTCAGGTGCTCTAAAATTTGCATGGCATGCCTAGATTTTACCATCCTGAAAGTGAGCTGAGCTTTGAAGGCACAAACCATCTTTTGGAGACACTCCAAAAAATATATATATTCATTTGTATTTCAAGTAACTGCATACTGCACACAATTTTAAAACAAAACGGGTAGCACGTTTACAACACATGAGAATTCAAAAAGCTGTCTTTCAACAAGGATGCCTCTTGCTATACATCTAATTGCTTAGCTACTGAACTTCCCACACCAACTATATTTCCTATTTTCCCTAAAGTGAGTCCTTGCCTTGATCTTCCTCCTATATGGAAGGTAAAAGTTATCAAAAACATTATTTCTCAAATTACTGATGACAAATTGGTTAAAAATTCAAAATTATGTGAAATACAGCAAGTTCACCGAAGTTTATTTCTGAAATCTGAATCTAAACCCTGAACTCAAGAGAATGAAAATCACATGACTTAAAAGATTTCATAATTATGTAGTTTCAACTGCTTTCTCAAGATGAGCCAATAACAACATGAAGAAGGGGCACTGACATTCTCCAAACCTGTACTCAACCTCTTGAATTAATGTTTCATCTAAATGTTGATATTCATTTATGTCTGATCTCTAAACGTTAAGAGTTTAACTATCTAAAGCTAAGAATTCCAAATACTAATGCACCTTGCCAGAGCATACAAAGAAAATTTAAGAAAGATCACTTGAAGATTAAAACTTATTTTCATTGTTATAAGCTAAATTTAGCATAAAGATTTCTGATCTCTTATACTTAAAAAGAACAGGTAATAAGTAGCCAGAACATCTTACAGTTTACCTTGACATACCTCTTTTTTTCCTTACAAAGTCAATTCTACTTGAGATACTACTTAATTTTACACTGAAACCTTCCCCTGTTCTGAGTTACAACAGAAGACTATACAACAATTGACTTCAATAAGTAGTTATTGGGGCCAAAACACTCCTCGTAATAATAAAATCTTACTTCTTACAGGCATTGGGAGCCTTTAACCAAAAAAAAAAAAAAAAAAGGAATGATAAAAGCAGTTTTAAAAACAACAGATTGAATCTCTCAATGCTGAGTCAGAATGATAGTTGAGTTAGAAGGGTCAAGCAGGCTCCAGCTCAGATCTGAATTGCCAAAATAATAATGAAATAAATCAAAAAGGTACGTCTTGAGTCTACTTCAAAACTGATAATGATTTTTTTGATTTTCTCCAATGTCTAAAAATTGTCAGGGAAAACAAATACTTTAGGAAGCAACATAGCACATTAAAGATAAGCACGTGTTTAATGACAATATATGCTTTCATTACTTCAATGCCAATAAGAAGGATAGGCAATTATGATCATTTATCGAGGATTTGGGCAGAGTGTTGCATGATATTCAAAGTACTTAATGAAATGAAGTTTAGTTAAATAGCTTTCTATTAACTTTCCAGGTACAGGAAATTTCTTGCATTTTAAAAGCAGAAATGTTGATATGCAACATTATTATTTTCAGCTGCCTGTAGAAATAGCAGGCAGCTAGAGTGTGGAACCTTTCAGTGTGAATGAAGTACAATTCATTATAAGAAAAGTGAAAGATGCCCCTCCAGACAGACAAAATTTTACTGTATTTTTAATCACAGTTGTTTAAGAAAATCTTTGGCAAACATGACCATCCTTGTCTGTAAAAGTAGTAAGCACACAAGAAAGTGGACAATCTTACCCCAGAATTTCAACTGACAGAGAAGGCAAGGGATTCAAAACAATCACAAATGTACTACATCATCACCCATCCAAGTAAAGTTTTCACCAAAGCCAACCTTCATTTAATAAAAATAAAAAATAAAAAAAATAGAAGGCAGTGAGGTTCTGTGAAGTGCTTTCTCAGCATCAAGCAGGGTACTGACTGCTAAGGTATTTGACACTCATTTGATGGATGAAAAGGAAAATTACATGTCAGTAATTCCTGCTGTCATAGTCCTCAATACCTAACCCTGTGCCAGAGTATTTCAAGGACAAACATGATGGTTCCTTCTACTAGTAAATAAGGAGGCAAAAGATCAGTCAATAAATTCATGGATCTGAAAGTCTCTGGTGAATTCCTTCCTTTACACAACCATATACAAAGGAGTTTAATATAACACCAGAAACAAGAGAGGAAGAAGGAATATATAGTTACAGTATGGCCTCTGAAAGGAGTAAGATGTATGATAAATGGCAGGTCTAAAAAGAGCAAATTGGCAGTGCATAATTTTTCATTTTAATTTCTCCTTTCTCTGATCCTAAAAAAGCAGAAGCACCTTTCACAAAGGTGGGGTTTTCTTTTTTGGACAAGTCAGAGGATCTCACACCTCAAGAACTTTATAGTCAGCTGCTACTCCTTTTTATGGCATGAAGAGATAACCAAAAAGTTATACAATATGCCTCCAACACAGAAACCTCATCTCTGAATTTTAAAGCCACGAAACAGCAACAGTCAAGACACTCTTAAAGACATGGTTAATTGATTAAGCAATATTCTCTAATCATTGGGGAAAACATCTTGCAGTGCAAACTTTCTTTATAAAACAGTCTTGACAACACAAAAACAATGTTTTAAAATTCAAAGACCTTGAAGAATGAGACTTTAGAATAAGATTTTGAAACAGTTGAGAAAAAAATTTCAAAAACCACTTCATTTAGGGGTACAGACAAGGTAAAAGGCTGAAATGGGAAGACTATTGCAAATGACTAATGACTAGGCAGTAGCAATACATCTCTTAGAAAATTGAAGGTACCTTCACCTTCAAGAAGTAAAAAGAAACATGCTGGGATTTTTTAGCTGAGGGAAGGAAGACTTTCTAGTTTTGACTTGAATTAACGTAAATTTTAAGAAGGACATTAAGACCCATGGTGAAATCATGAAATATCTCAGTACAGAAAGCTCACCTTTCTGTTTTGAAACTAGCAAAATTTTGTCCACTTCTTCAGGATAGTTCCGATGTACCTTACATTAACTGCACCAGATAACAGAAGCCTGTGTCAGAATGACCCTTCTCATTCTGTTCTTGAAACTGTTTACCCAAAATTTTAACACAATGTAAGAATGAAAAGAGTTTATTAGAAATTAGACTTCCCTTCTCATTATGATTACATATCCCAGTGAAGTATGTAAATGCTTGAGGACATTTCCGGAAGGCTCAATAAGGTGTAATAACTCATTCCATACCAACTCATTGGTAATTCTGCTATCTAATTATCTATCCTCTGATAAAAGAAGAGTTAATAAAACAATTGAGGGAAAAACAATAAAACTAAAAACCTTACAGAAAGAATCATTTAAGCAAGATAAAGAATGTAGAGAAGAAGAAAACGACACCAAAACCACAAATTTCACATAAGAAGCATGCTACAAAAATTACTTAGCTTCACTAAAGAGTTGCATCTTTAGACAAGTAGCAGCAAAATATTAGGAGCTATTAGTATTAGGACATTTCAACAGTAAAAACTTACGTGTCTTTGGCCTATAAGCCTCCTACAATTTAGTTAGAAAGCTGTTGATATTTACTTCAGATGTATCTATACTGTCCAGGTTGCATTCCTAAACAAAAGCCCTTTTTGGGGCTTGTAGGCTTCAGTGAAAATATGACAAATAATCTCTAATAAACAGAAATGAAATTGAATTTGACATTTCAGTTTATGGGCTTCTTTAAGAAAGTTCCAAGAGTAAAATTTCCAAACTGCAAGTCAAAAAAAATGAACTAGCTTTTCCCGCTGATTTGAAAGGAAAAGCATTTTGGCATAGCACTCTCCATTTTCTGTAAGCAAAGAGCTCTATTATCATACACCACAGCATCTTTTATTTTTATTTCACAAGTATGAATAACTGCTGACAAAACATGAACTAGAATGTTGGAATACTGTTCTGTTTAGTCAATATTATAGAAAACAAGCTTCGTAGTTCTTTTTGCAACTGAACTATGAAGCTTGTATCCTTCATTTTTGGAAAAAAAAGAAAAAAAAATAAGTTGCTTGGAACAGCTTTTCATTTTATAAACTCTCATTTTTTGTTTGTTCAACTTAATAAAAGTTTGTATGACCTAAACAGCAAATTCACTTTTATATCAGCTACAAAAACATCCAGCGAGCCAAATTCCAGTTACAGTAGATTTTGCTTCCTCTTCTTACAATCTGTTTAAGGCTGAAAGGCCAGAATATTGATTTCTGCAAAAGAATGCAGCATATTTAAATGTTTAACTCAACAAGTATTTCATCTTAGAACCATTTTTCTAATTACTTATTATGTCAGTATGGGTTTTTTGTTTGATTGTTTTGTTGTTTTTTTTACATCAAAGGTCAAGATAACCAAACTTATGAAAAGTTTATTTCTACCTTCTTTTTAATATGGGGGAAAAAAAAACAGTATTTTTTCAGGTACAGAATATTACTTGAGCTAATTCTAATTTATGCAGCATGTGTCTGATTTCCAAGTCTAACAGTCATACCTTGTTCAACCTATTCGTTTTGCCTGTATCCTGATAATATACAAGGACTTCAAATGATGGGCATGTCATTTACATAACAGTGAATATTACATTCATTCAACAGAAATCTCAAGAAAATATTCTACATTCCATATGACTTCTAAAACAGTTATTCTGCATTTGTTCAAGTGATTATGTGAAGAACAAATGATGGATGATTTGAAGATAAAATTTAGTGTATAAACATTGTCATCTGCGACATTTCACTATGCTAATAGCATAAAGGACTGCCAGATTCCATTGCATTCATAATTAGAATGATTACATTGTAATTCGGGATGTGTTTTTCATAAAGATTAAGAGAATGAGTTTTAATACAGCCAAAGAAAGTCAGGTCAACTAAGTTTACCTATACAAGACAGATGTCAGTTCAGATGAAGATTTATTTTCCTGTTTCCTACTTACACCTACAAGAAAATATTAAAATACTGCAAAGTATTTGAACTGCACAAAAAGCATATATAAACAAGATCACCCATCTACAACAAGGGTAAACTTAAAGAGAGAAGAACAGAATATTCTAAGAAAATATATTTCCAATTTCACAGTATGTTTTAGCCAAACATATATTATACATTTTTGTTCTGGTTTAAACTCAACATTCTGTCTATTCTCAAAAACCATCCACATTAAATCATAACTGCTTTAATCCAAAATGTTTCTCGGCAAAGAGACGAGAGTTATTTTAACACTGGGTTATGGGAGACATGACCTTACTTCTTTTGTAATAAATTGCAGATTACACTTTTGGAATGCTTTCAAATTATTTCACACCTTGTGATTTTGCTTTATTGGACATCTGATACTTTCATGCATCATTTCTTATTTTTCAGCAGTCCCTGTCTATAACAGGAGCAGGAGTATACCAGGAGAGAAACCGTGCAGTGGAGTTTCAGTATTAACAAAATAAAACAAACATACCATGTTCCATCCTGGGTAGAGGTAGTCTGTCCCGATAAATTCAAAATAGTGAGCAAAACCCTCTTTCAACCACACATCCTCCCACCAAACTGGAGTCACAAGGTCACCAAACCACTGCAAAGAAAGTTTAGATAAAAAAACTTTCAGAAAATCGTGTTTGCATATAACTCACTTCTACAGAGAAGGTTCTTCATAGGTTTCAATAAAAGCAGTAGTTTATATTTGCCATTCAGAGGACAAGCAGATTTTTTTTAATATACTGTTGTTATTACTACTATGAATTAAACCTTTTTACAGAATGTACATAATTTACTTCAATATAATATTTGAAAAGAACTAGTAAGGGAAAAGAAGCACTGAGGATAGTGTGCATGCTGTTACTTTACTTATCTAAAGTAGATGCTCACCTCAGTTTAAGGAACTAACCCACACAAAGAGAGAATAATGTTCCTAGATCAAGTAAGCTGATTCAACACCCGGAAATTTCATTATGTATTGGATAAATATATAAAAACTGGAACCATAACCTCCCTATTTGAGGTTCTAAATTTTAGCACTGCTTTCTCTGTAAGGTCTGCCCGTTAACGTTTACAACACTATTGATATTCATTGGCCAGTTTCCTAAGGAAAGCCATTTTATGCAACCCTCTCTGTGGGTAAGCCTCAGCCGTCTCAAAACAAAGAGTTCAGCTGAGGTGTAGCCACAAACCCAGCATGGCAGAGGACACAGATGTCATAAGGATTTTAGTCAGAGATAGGGTGATCACTGGGAATAGGGATGGGAACAAAAAAAAAAAGCAGGAAATCAGGCTTCATCAATTCTACTGCTCACAAATCACTCTGTATAAATGATTGTAATGACTCTGGGCAAACTGGAATATCTTAACACAAGTGACAAGAGCAGAAACACACACACTTATAATGGAAAGCTATTTCACAGACTCTCTAAAATCTTTCACCAAAAAGTAAACTTCTGTTCCTGGAAACAAACTTATTTTTAAATGTTATAAGAAGGGAGTAATTAATAATCAACAGAGATAATTTTGAGCTTATTTGTAGCTTTAAGTTGATAATAAACAGAAAGAGAGCAGAAAAGTATTCCAGAGGGAGGCAACATGTCTGAGGGCAGGCACTGCTGCTGACACTTGTGACAGAAGAAAAAGAAGGAACATGGGGTTGGCCAAATAAGCAGTTTCTTTTCATGATGATTGGCACATCTGAAGGTTTTGTCCCACATCTCAACGAAAGATCTTGCTTCTGTACACATCTTTGTTGAGGGAGAATAGTGCCCAGGGAGGATCAGTGTCATGACTACAATCCTTCATGAAATGAACACACACAGGAGCTCCAAAGAACAGACCACAGAAACAGAGATTATCAGACTGCCACACGACGTTCAGTAAATAGGATTTGAAGGAAAAATAAAGCGAAATGTGAAAATGAATGTCACTGGCAAGGAACTGAAGAATTTCAGGATAAAAGATAGGGTTGACAAAAGTCATATTCACATGGTAAGTGAAACAAACTTAATGGACAGTTGAACGTAACACAGTTAAAGGTTATTAAATTATTTCTCTACAGGACCAAACGAGATAGAAATTCAACTTAAGAATTTTATCTGTAAAGGACTACTGAAAATGTGTTTATGTATACAATGCACAATTTCAAAAGTTAAAGTAACGTTACCAGAGTAGTATGAAAATTATTCTAGAATACATCATCTAAATGATTTCTAATGCTAGAATGGTTAAACAGAACATCACAGTGTTTATGTCTTGAATTACCAGAAAACTGCTGAAGAGATTAGAAACCAGTAACAGTCAGGGTATACTATGACTATTAAGAGAGATTTAAACAAGAGAAGTTATTAAGTCCATAATACAATTCTTGCAAGTAAAAACAAATTATAAAATTATTTGTTCAACAGTGAAGTATTTTAAAGTTAGATATAAATAAACTTAGGAAGAAACCCAACTTTGGCATCTTAGCTGAAAAGTAGAAAATAAGAATTCTGCTGCATTCCCAATGCTTGATGTCACAATCAAGCATTTCCTTTATTCTTCTGGGAAGTTACCACGCTTAGTAATGATACAATTGAAAGTTTTCATTTAATCATCCATCTAAAGAAAAATCATTTAACAGGTATTAAAATAGTATACGATACCAGAATGAAAACATAACAAATTTGCCTAACTAGTCTTGAAAATCATTGAGAATATTACTTAGAGAATAGACTCAGAGATCACAATTAATGAAGACCAATATTCAAGCAGAATTGTACAATTATCTTCCTAGGTGTTACACATCTGAAAGGGAAATGTTAAGTGAAGTGTTTCATTTAAGTAATTGCTCATTTATTTATTTATTTGAATGTTTGAAGAGGGACACTATTTGACCTGAGTGATGATGACTATTTCTTTTCATTTTTGAAAAGAAAAATGAAGTGTATTGATTACATAAATTGCTCATTTCCCTCAGCTACTGTGTTCATCCTGACATAAAAGACACTAATCTTCATTATAGAAAAGGTACTCCTTCCCATGCATTTTACTAAAACAAAAAAAAAAAAAAAGAAAAAAAAAAAGGTGGCTTCAGGTTTTTTAATTTTCCTTCTGCAACGCAAGTTTTGTGCTTGGGAAAGGGAGGATGGGGTGTGGAGAACTAACAAAAAATTATGGTGATTGAATTCAAACAACTTTTTCTTCAAAGGCTGTAGGTGGGGTTGATCTATGATATGCAAATAAAATGCATTGCTACTTTAACAGAATTATTTTAATAAATTATGGTAATTATTTAGAGCTATTAAGATGCTATAAATATACGTGTATTGAGTAATACATCATTTGTGTTCTGGGGCTCAGAGGGAAGACTTTAATGCTGAAATATTCCACCTTCTGCCAATTATTAATTTTTTAATTAAATACTTGAAGTGTTCTAAAACATTCAAGCTGTAATATCAAGCACTACTAGCCTAAAAATAATCAAACTAAAGCTAGCTGCATTAAATATGTCCTTCCTAAAACTTGTAACTAAAATAACAATCTAGTCAAGCATTGCAAAGTCACCTGTAAAGAAATCTGGCATAAAATTCTTTCTTTCATGCTTTGCACGCATACTTTGACAACCACAGAATTTCTTAATCATTCTGCAATGATGCCTCTCTGTACTTCACTTCACAACCAAATGCACATAAAACGCTCAATAGGTTTGGGAATTCCAATTTTAAACAGTCACATTAACAATCCCAATTCTTAATATTTATCCAGTTCTTTGAATCTCGGGTATACCATTAGTAAAACAATTGCTTTGTTACTCTAAAGGACAAAGGTCTCATATGGGACAGTTTTATACTGTACTAAGATATTTAAACTCAACTTGGAGACATACAGAGTATATCAAGGGACAACAATACTTATTATACTTATTTCTAGAAATAAATAAGTAAATTATTTCCTCTTACTTGAAATCTTCAAAAAATATATTAAATCTAGAGATGTGGAATGCCAGTAGAGATTTTCATTAGTCTCTGTTTTTCAACATGTAAAAAGGAGTGAAGCAATATTCCTGTACCACAAAAGTTTAGAAACTTGGCTATGCACTAGAGAACAAAAAATAAATTGAATAATTAACAATTAAATAGCAGAGCCAAGAGATCTTGGATCCAATCTGGCCTAAGTTCAATATACTTTCAGCTAAGGTAATATCACTTATACTCCTGTTCTATGCGAGCCAGAGTTATAGTTTGCTTCAAGAAACTGCAGTAGAAAAAATATATATACTGTCTTGGCAACATCAGTGTTCTGTGGCATGTATTTTTGGAAGGTTTCTTCCTTTAAAGTTTATTTGCAAATGAATGATCCATATTCTCTGTAACTCAATCGTTCATCTAAAAGTGTAGAAATAGTACTTATACCCTTTGAGTATTAACTATTGTGTCAATTTATCCAGTAAAGTAGCTGAGCAAGGCCTTGATATGCACGGTACGAAAACAGAAACTGCAGCAACAAAAACAGAGGAAGATACTTCTAATTAAGTGAACATTACAGGAAGTAATACGAGAACAGACGACAAGTAAGCTTCTCATTTGCACTTTTAAGGTCACTTAAGAGCACATAGCTACCATAAAATGAACTCAAATAAAGCTTTCACCAACTTTAATATCTCCTGATATTCCCAAAGCAATGTAAGAGAGGCTCAACAAGAATCAGTTTCAATGAAAATCAAACAAATAAGCTTGGCAAGGTATTGACATTATAATTGCCCACATACGATGCATAAATTGCTCTGGAAGGAGAGGAAATTATTTCAGCAGTGCAAAGCATAACTGGAAAAAGGAAGACTTATGCAGAATGCAAGGAAAAGGTTATAAATTGTTGGATTTAATCAGTTAAAGAAAAGGTTGAGGGAATCAGCAGAAACCCTGCAATCAGGAACACTGAACCCAGCACTAGAAAAAAAACACTATATGGAAGAATGTAATGCTAACTAGAGTTGGGATTTGATGACCTAATATGTATTTTCCACACCTGATTCCTAAGGCACTGTGATTTTTCTAGCTGAACAGTGTGCTACCCTATTTTACTGCACAATAAAGAGCATATAACAAAATAAGATGATCACACTGAGAACAAACCAGCAATAACTTTCAATTAAAATGTCATGTTTTAGTTGAGGATTTAATATTCATCTGCAGATTTAATGTGAAACATGAATATGAACCAAGCATTATTATTTCCAGGTTCATCTACCGTAACTCCATTATGAAGGCTCCCTTTTATATGGTTCTTTTTATTTGCAGAAAGTGTTAAGAATATGCACTGCATTTTAAAGAACACTGTGTAAAGTCACAGATGTAAGCCATGCTGATTACACAGTTGGATTTTAACCTGAAGGCTATGATTATGCCTGCTATGAGTTTAAGAAAGGGTTTACTGGCCCTCTAGCACATTCCTTCAATAACATTTGCATTCAACCCAGTATTACTAAACATTTGTAATGTGTTTAGTTGGAGATAAGATGGAAGAAATGTGATACAAATTGTAATATAGATTTATTACGAAGGGTTTTTTATTTTTTATAAAAAGGTTTCTAATCCATATAAAGACTCAATTGTCCATCATGAGTGAGTGAACAAAGGGTTAATAACAAATTTAAAAAAAAAGGAAAAGGGAAGTGTGTGTGTATGTGAGAGGAGTAAGACTATCAAATTGATTTTAGTCAAAGCATTTTTTGACATGAACATGCAATTTAGTGCAACTCTGCTATAGCTCTGTAATAAATTCTTTTCTATAGTTATTTATGTTTAAAATCTATCAAACACCACAAAAATACATAGGTCAAGATCATACAGAAGATAAAATTAGTAACAAAGAACTTGCTTATTTTTTATCCTTATTCTGACTTCCTTGTTTTTGCATTCTAGCTACGTATCTCACAGATCCTTGTATTATTTGGACTACACTCATAATAAAAGTTACAACTGTTAGTGCAAATTCATTTCAGTTTTGAAAAGGAATTCATGGTTTCTGATATATAGTATTTATATCTGAACACTTCTAATACCTGATGACACAGCTCATGTACAATGACCATGGTGACATCCAGCAGGTATGATATAGAAGAAATGCTTGGATCCAGTAGTATCCTTTGTTCCACAAAAACACTCAGTCCCCAGTTCTCCATAGCAGCATAGGGATGTTTAGGCACAGCTAACAGATCTGAAAATAAAGAAAAAATACATTAACGTCCTGTGAAAGTTATTTTGCTGAAGAGCTTTTATAGACAAAGCCTTAAGCTATTATTAAAAACATTTTAAATAACAAATGTAAAAATAGGACTGTTCATTTCAGCTTTCTAGCATTTCTACTTAGGAAATGTTAATAAAATAATAATGTAAGAACAAAAATTGCTATCTGTTAATTATTGTTATTTCTGCAACAGTATTTGGTATTTTTAATTGAAGTCATCTATACAGAATATAGATTTTAAAATACCTTGATGCTGATTTACTGCTGAGCTTGATGCTACTTTTCATGTTTACTACACCATGATCAAAGCAGTAACACAGATTTTAACAAAAATATTGTTTACCTTTTCATTACAGAGACTCTTGTATGAACATCTTACAAGTCAAACTATACAAAAGGATTTACATAAGGGGTGAGAACTGAAGAAATCCTGTTTCATAACAACCAGAAAGTTCACAGATGGTTCAGAATCCCCTTGCAAAAACAAGGCATCTTTTAGTACACAGTATTGCTAGCAGCCCTTCTGAGGTTGGAGCTGCTGACAGCCCTGTTTCAGCTCCACAGGCTGGAATAATGGTTCTGCATGCAATCAAAGATGAAATACTTTGGCTTAATATCCAGTAAGAGATAAAGAGGACCTTCCCATCATCTTCATACTGTCTATCTTATTAAAAAAAAAAAAAAAAATAGAACGACAGGAAGTTACTCTCAGTGCCAAGAGGTTCAAGAAGACAATATTACCCATGGCTATCCAGGTGCTAGTAAAATCTTACAGAAGGTGGCTGAGAAGAAACTCAAACTGACCAGTCTGGAAATAAAACAGTAAATTTACATAAGGAATAAACAAATACACAGTACTGCTCCATTGCAAAAATATCTGAAAGAGCCTAGGAGCAGCTTGTAAGTCTACAAGAAGCTCAGTGCAACCTGTGTACAAACCAGCTAGAAATTTGGAAGCTATACTGTCACATCAGCATGGTGCTCTCTTCCAGTTGAATTAATTAGCCTGGCTTCTTAATTAATTAGCCTGGCTGTTGTACTCCTCTCATTTGGCTATGTTACTTCTGGTTGTAAAGTATGTTCATTCATAATCAGCGTAAGCAGATTTAGGTGGTACTACACTGGGTGGGATGAATGGTGTCTGGATTGACTTCTCCCAAAGAAGAAAAATTCAGACTTGCTTATAGACAGCAATTCTATTACAGCACACACATCTCCTACATCTTCCTGATCACTGATACACGAGGTAGGGTTAGCTTGGAGAACAACCTGACAGCAGTAACTCTACTTCAGGATTCACAGAAAGCAGCCACAGAACTATAAGGAGCAAATAAAGAACTCATACATATTTCAGTACCTGTCAAAAGGGGAATAGAAAAAAAAATTTTGCAATTAGTAAAAAAAAAAAAACCAAAACCAAACAAACAAAAACAAGCAAAAAAAAAAAAAATCAAGCAAAAATCCAAAGCATGGTGATCAAGAGAAGACTGCCAGTTAATTCAAAATTACATGCTTTAATTTTCTTCTTCAGTTGAAGCTTGCATCATACTACTCTTATAGAATAACTGCAATTTATTATTACTAACATGAAAAATTCCTGTCTGCCATACAAAAGAAGGATGAGCATTATAAGAAGACACAAAGGCTACAAGGTGAAACCACTGAACTTAATGGGAAATATTCATTAAATTTAAACAGTGATCTTTCCTATTCTTAGCTCCGTAAAGAAAGCCATGACTTTTCCTGCAGTGACTAAACTTTCATTTAAAGAAGTATCTTCAGAAGAAAACAGCAAGACTGATTCTAATTTACACCAAGTTTTCAACAACTCCTTTCAAATCAGCAAAGCGACACCAAAATAAAGCTACCACAAAAGAAAAACGATTTCATACTTGTACTGATTGTTTTGTTTCTTTTCTCTCTTTTGCATTCATTTGAAGTTCCTGGTCTTCCCTCTCAGCCATAACAGACACATTTTGTTAGTGTCTGTCAATAATAAAATGAAATAACTCTGTGGCACTGGGAAACTGAGGTATCGCGCTGTTCAGAAAAGGAGTTCATCCCCACCTAAATACCAAGGCATTTATTTATCTTGTTAGAGACTATTTCAGTATTTGTTTCATTGGTATTGGTCTGCTGGCTTAGATGGATGCTTGCTAGCATTGACATACCAGTAAAACCCTCCAGTCTGACGGATGGCTAGCTGCCCTCCAGGCAGACAACAGAAGAGAAATATTCTATATCTCCTTCCTCCTGCACAGTGCTATTGCTCTGCAAGCCTTGACATTCCTTTCACACATCAGCTAATGCACTGTAATGCCAAGAAGACAACTTTCTTAATCTCCAACAACTGACAAAATGGACTCAAATATACTTGTTACTACAGCATGATAATTCCTTTTCTTCTCATTGTCCACGTCTAAAATGAGAATCTCCATTCTACGTGTTAAGTTAGAAACAAAATTTTTCAGAAGTCAATCTTGACTGCTGCTCAGATTTCTATCACCTTTAAGCAAAAACAATAATTTTGATCCAAGACATAATTAGTAATTACTAAAAAAAAGTAGTAAAAAATATTTGATTTCAGAGGAACAATGTTTGATGTTCCAAGTCTTGTCAAAGGAATTTGTATTTCTCTCTGCCTACCACACTACTGAAGAACTGAGGAAGGATTCTAATGATCCTTGAGGTGACACCCACTGTGGTTTTAAGGTAATTTTTGAGGAGCAAGATACAAAAGGAGGGGTGATGATGAACATTTTGATATAAATATTATTCACACATTGTATTGCTCAAAAGCATTCTATACCAACTGCAAAAATGTGAACTACTGAATGTACAACAGCTTGTGCACATGCTGCATCCAGTTATTCTGCACACTATTTAATTAAATTCTTTGTAAAGCACTTGTGAATGTTTGATTATGTAGATATTGCAGAGGAAATAGAAGTGCTTGTTATTGCTTTCAGAGAATAATATCCTCATACATCATAAAAGCGTTACTTGAGATTTCCTGATACAGCAGTGCAGAGTCCTGTGTACCACTGGAGTAATAGAAGGCTTCCACCTCTTGGCTTTCATGGAGTTTAAATTCATGACTCTGAAGTAAAATCTTAACAGCTAAAATAAAATAACCACAAAAGCCATCCAGAGACATCGGAACGTCACATTAATGTATGTAAGTGGTACAATTACTCACATTCAAATTATTGAAATACATACGGATTTTCTGAAATATGCTCCTGTACGAAACTCATTTTTCAGCATTTCAGGTTACAAGAACTGTAAACAGCTCAGCAGCTCCTTTTACATCCAAACATTCAATTAAGGCATCATAACTATGTGAGTTTAAATCAAAATATAATTGTCTAACATTATTAGCAAGTATCATCATAGTGCAAAATAGAAATTACCAATTCATCACCTAACTTGGTTACAAAGAAAATCCACTTTCAACATGACTACCTATTAATTTAGTATTAGTGTAATTTGAAGAAATGATGCTGTTTTTTCCCTTTTTCTACTCTTTTACAGTATTAAATTACTTAGCTTTAACATTAAATTAGAACTGAATATGCAAATCAAGATCTCAGAGTACCCTGAACTTCTGACACATTTACATAATAAAATTAGGAAGCATACAGAGATTAACTGTTCATTTAGTGAACTCCATAATTTTCCTTTCTAATTCTCATACTTATTTAAAAAATTATACTAAAACACATCTGAATTTACATACTTGCCTCTCAGAACATTGTTTTCACACCTTTCCTCAAGATATCAGACAGAATTCTTGACACTAGGCATTACATTTTTCTGATAGTGACTTAAGGGAATGTTTGTCTAATATCAGGCAATTTTAACCTTGACAGATGAAAATCTCAAGTATGTTTTTGCCCTTTCATAATTCTGCATAATGCAATCAACAGATTTATTAAATCTCCCTAAAGGTCTTCTGCAAATGAATGCTGTTGAACAAAAATACGAACTATTTAGTAAAAGTTTATATTTATGCCACTCAGATTCCTTAGTCAAAGGCATTTCTTTTATTAATAGTAAGTAGAATGTGCTTTTCTGAAACAGAATACTATTCAATGATCTAAGGAAATTCAGTGCTTTTAAGGAAAAAGCCAACTACCAGAAGTAACAGTATGGGTTAAAAATCATTACACCAAACAGTAGATAGCGTAAAGAAATACACAAATCGGTGACTCAGAAAGAACTACTGATAATAGCTCTCATAAGAAATGAGAAAATTCACTACTCAAAAGCTTTCTTTTCTGTATTGTTTTCTTGGTATACGACAGAAATTTGTACCAGAGAAAGAAGGTTTTCCTTATATACGTTCTCTAAAGACCTTTTAAAGGAGTGAAAGTAAAAAAAAAAAAAGAGCCATTCCAGGCCTAGACAAAATCTCTCCGAAGGCAGTAGGAGGGTCTCCGTCTGACTTCAACTGCAGAACAAAGCACAACTAATGGATTCCAATGTGTACTTCAAGACACTTTAAGGAGACTGATTTGAGGATATGCTAAGTATATGTTTCCTGAAAACTAGACCACTTTCATTATGCACTTTGAGCACTTAGGAGCTGGATACCTTAAACAAGCTGTCTTTTTATTTTTGTTTAAATTACTACTTAATAGTATTCCAATACTTTCTCTCTGTAGGTGAATTATTCAAATACACAGAAGTTGCAGACCACCTGGATGACAGGTGACATGGGAACTTTTTAAGCAACACTTTGGTATGCCCAAATGTTTTTCCTGGCACTGATTTTATCTACAGGGCTGCAGCACTGATGCCCTTCTGCAAGCATGACACTTACCAGGTGGATGTGAGCCCGCAGAGTTAATGCAAAGGTCTAAATATGTTTGCCATTATTTCAGTCAAATCAAATGGCTTGTTGTAGACCCTGAGGAGAAATCACTGACACACAGCAGTTTATTGCTGGTATTTTTATTGCTTCATACTGTTGTACAAAGTATTACTTAATGTTAAGTGACATAAACAAAGGATGGATTTCCAGAGTGGTTGATGTGAATAGCGGATGGTTAATAAAAAGTGAATACCAAAGGTTCCAAGAGGGAAAAATTAAGTGGGAGAGAAGGGAAGAATAAGCAGAAATATAAAAAGAAAACTGCTATTTCTCAAGCAATGGAGCCTTGACTCTGTTTGATGGCTGGTATACGGTTCAAGAAAATAAAATAGAAACTCGTTGATTTTATTTGACATGCATATTATTAAATTGCTTTCAATTTTCATAATCTCAATCTATAGATCATTGCTTTGTTATTTCAAAGTGTATCAAATGGTTCAATGTTGAAATGAAATATGAATGCAATAGCCCATTGAGGCTGAATTATGTATCATCTTGGTTGTATCGATCTCTACATGAACGGTGCCTTTCGTCTAAATAATACCTAGACAGATCATTATGAATTGCTGCACAATAACAAACAAGAACAAAATATATATATATATTTAACGAAGTTTCTAGTAAGGAACAAAACAACATCTTATATAAACCTTTATTTTTTTTTCTCCTCTTCTCAGCCCTCAGCCAGATGTGGACATACTAAACTCCCCTCATACATACACTGGAAAAAAAGGGTTAAAGAGAACTAAGAGACAGAAACAAACTCAGTAACTCAGTGTTCTGTTTCTCTAAGTCACTGTTCTAGGTACATAACATATACTACATATGAAAAAACACATTCCTATTCTCAACACCAGAATATTTGGAAAGAGAGAGGAAAAAAAAAAGACAGACTTCTGTTGCCTTCATAAATACTATTTCTAACGTAAATACTAAAAGCATTGACATGATGGAAAATTGCCAACAGCCATTTTCCTAACACCACAGTTAATAGAGCATGAGAACTCTATAGCTGAAAACAACACACTGCTGATTACTGAACACTTACAGTATGAATACTGCTGCAAAGAAAATGATCAAATGCTGCTGCTTTATTCTTGTCATCGCAAAACCAAGGTGCAAATACACAGAAAACTCCAGAAATTCTTATTACTTGAGAATTATAACAGTGATGCAAAAAAAATTTTCATCTGCCATAAATGACATAAAACTGATTTGCATCACAATGATAAGGACACCAGTATTTTCATTAGTAACATACTTTCTATACATAGGTTTACTTCTCCTGTTTGCTTCCAAGTGAGATCATATTCACAGACAATGGGCACATTTTAACAAAAAAAAAATGTGTATTTATATGTATATGAATAGGGATTTGGTGAAGATAAGCAGGTGTGTTGCATTACCATTGTCTCAAAATATGTATCACAACATACCACTTAGAGAGCAAATTACAGTGTATCTGATCATATGCACTACATCTGAAGGCAACGTTTTTGTGGATAATGTGTATCATTTCTCTTCTCCCCTACTCTGGAAGAAGACGAAGAAATAAGAATGGATGACCTGGGACAAAAACCTCAAGGATAGCTACTCAGATACTGATTTTGATCTTGGTGTTTCTCATCAACTCTAAAGTAAATTTTATCTTATATTCCTACACAAATTCTTTAGACAATATATCATCACAATAAATTTCCACAATAAAAATATTTGCTTTACTCTTGCTGAATAGTTAAAGCATTGAATGTATTATTAGAAAACTTTTATTTTTAAAGCAAGCATGTGTCTACCTACTCACCAGTTTAATACAAGAATCAATACCTTTCTGCAAATTATCACACAAAAACATTATCCTGAAGTCTAAAGAAATACCAGTAACAGAGGACCAAATCATTCTGTTCTCATGCAAACCCACACCATCTCCTCCTTTCTTCTGCCTTAGGATGTAACCACTTACATTAAGAATTGGGGTAGAGTTGATATTCACCCTTACAAGAGGTTCACAGGAACACCCCAGTGAGCTAGTAGGACCAAAAAATAAAAGTCAAAGCTGAATTTCTTGGTGAATTTAGATTTCCTGAATGCGTTTATTCATCCATTCTCTTCCAGATCAGCATGAACACAGGCTACTAGCAACATGCTGTGTGCACTGATACACATCACACACACAAAATCATGGTGAAAAGCAGCAGTAAAAGAGTCTAACAGAAAAAAAACAAGAACAACATTCTCCACACAGTTGTTTGAGATTTCTCACAGCTCTTGAAGGGTTAGAACCTGAACTTTCAAAAAATGTAGCTTCACTGATGCAGCAAATGCAAAGAAATAAGCAGAATGGGGAAGGAGGAGGGGAACAACAACAAAAAAAAAAAAAAAACAAAAAAAACCACAAAGTACCTGAACTATCATTTGGGTCTGAAAATCTAACAATGGAAAACAATGGTAAGAGATTTAAATGGTACCTCATTCCATGCTTGGAATCAATAGGTAAAGAGAAAGAAGAGAAAGACAGTTGTGGTTTCAGATATACACAATGCATTTAATAGTTTCAATTAACTCAGTGTAGAATTGAAATATGAAAAGTGAAAACTCATTACAAAAATGAAAGGATACTGCAATCCATATGAAAACTAAGATCTAGAAGGAACACATTTCAATCCAGAGTTCTAAGTGAAAATATGCTATAGAGAAGCTGGTGACTAATACAATCTTAAGTGTGCTAATGAAGCGTAGCAAGGAGCTAATAACACCTGAGAACAGAAGAGGCTGTATTAGAACTTGAAATGAGGACACAGAAATAAGGAAATGTTGAGCCTGCCATCAACAGGAGTCATATGAATAAAGTATATAGAGATGAGAGACTTCTGACACAGTGAATAAGACTGATAACCCAGTAACCCACCAGAAAAGAAATCCAAGACAGAAAATCATGCAGAGCACAGAGAACACAGGATCTGTGCACAGTGACATACACAGCAACAGTCTGGATTGTAAGCCAGAATTGCAATCAGTTTGAGTGAAGAAATATCTGAAAGATTATAGGTTAAGTCATTTCATGGATGAAACGAATATGTACTGTTGACAAATGGTGATGATGACAGCAACACCAACTAGCCTTTCCTGGGTACTTCCTTGATACCTAAATGCCCTAGGGTATGAAACTGTTACACTTCATCATAAGATAATGCCCTGCTAGTTCCATTAAATCATATTTAAGCCAAATTAAGGTCAAAAGCAAGTAAAATTTTTCAATAACATTCAAAACAGACAACACTGTAACAAATACTTATGATAGGCTCAAGCCTGTTCTCTTTAATATCTTTATTGATAACCTGGACAAGGACATTGAGTGCACCCTCAGTAAGCTTGCAGATGACACTAAGTTGTCCAGAAGCATCAATCTGCCTGGGAGTAGCAAGGCGATTCAGAGGATTCTGGACAGGCTGGATCACCAGGCTGAGGCCATTGGGATGAAGTTCAACAAGACTAAGTGTCAGGTCCTGCATTTTGGCCATAGCAACCCCAGGCAACACTTCCAGCCACTATACCTCAAGCCTGTAGACTATGAAGAGGAAATGGATCTGGAAGTATCAGCGAATGTTTGAGTGAACATGAGCCAGCAGTGTGCCCAGGTGGCCAATGGCATTCTGGCTTGTATCAGAAATAACACTGCCAGTAGAAGCAGGGAAATGCTCATCTTTCTGTACTCAATCTTAGTGAGAGCACACCTTGAGTACTGTGTTCAGTTTTGGGCCTCTCACTGCAGGAAAGACATTGAGGCTTCAGAGCACATCCAGAGAAGGCAACAAAGCTGGTGAGAGGTCTGGAGCACAGACCTTATGAGGAGAGGTTGAGGAAGCTGAGATCACTCAGTCTGGAGAAGAGAAGGCTCAGGCGTGTCTTCACATTCCTCTATGTTTTTTGGTTAAACCACAACAGGCTTTTAGCTAATTTTATATTAGAAATGTTTCCAGGATACAAATAGAAGGACTTGAGATGAAAGATTGCCCATTTCTCAAACTTCCAAGACACAGTATGTCCATTCTTCTTAAACATACTTATTTACTTCCAGAGATATGTGAATACCTGCTTGTTAGACTAAAAATTATCTTCTATAAACTGATTATTAAGTAGCTTTTAAATTCAGCAACTTCCATGAAGGCATAAAAACACTGCATCCTTCCTTCCCTAATTCATTTGCATTTTTCAGGATATAACATGATTTTCACTGGAGCTAACATTCCACATCAATCTCTATATTATGCAAAGATCTAAAAAAAAAAAAAAAAAGTATGCAGCTCATTACTGGCTGTTAACTGAGACCATAAGCAACAGTAACGAAGAACTCTGGGACAGCAGCAGGCTTGCAGCAACTATCCCCAAGCAAGCCCATTGCTCTCAGTATTGGAGAGTTCAGTGAGAAAACTGCAGGATCTAATAAGTAAGACAACAAAAAATAATGTTTCTTTGCTTCACGTCTAGTCCACAAAAAAGATACTGTTATTCCTTGGAAGGATGTTACAGCTGACCAGATATGTGCAAAATATTTTAAAAAACCACAACTATTAGTACCAGTAAATCTCACGTATGGAATTGAGAATCACAGAACTGTCAGGGTTGGAAAGGACCTAAAGAGATCACGGAGTCCAACCCCCCGCCAAAGCAGCTCCCTAGCCCAGGTTGCACAGATAGGTGTCCAGGCAGGTCTTGAACATCTCCAGAGAAGGAGACTCCACCACCTCTCTGTGCAGCTGTGCCACTGCTCCATCACTGCACTGGGAAGGAGTTCCCACACACATTTGTGCAGAACTTCCTATCCCTCAGTTAGTAGCTATTTCCCCTCATCCTATTGCCACACACTGGAGAGTTCAGCATTGTCCCTTTGCCTCCCACTCCTTAGATATTTATAGACACAGGTCAGATCCCCTCTGATTCTTCTCTTTCAGGCTGAACAGACCCAGATCTCTGCCTCTCCTCATAAGAGAAGTGTTCCACATCCTTGATCATCATTGTAGCCCTCTGCTTAACTCTTTCAAGGAGATCCCGGTCTTTTTTGTACTAGGGAGCTCAGAACTGGACACAACAGAAAAGCCCAAGATAAGGCAACAAGAATTGAAAGTGCTAAATAGAGGTCTCCATGAATTCCAGCAGCCAGATCAGAAACTGTATGACAGGAAACAAAACTAAATTGGTCAAGTACACTTAATGGAATATCAATAAAATGGTCTAATAAAATACCTGAGGTTGGAAGGGATCTCTGGACCATATGGTGACCTCTTGTCATGGCACTGGGCTCCAATGAAAAATAAAGTCATCTCTTAGCCATTCCTTATATGAGAGATGCTCTAACCTCTTAATTTCAGTGGCCCCTTAATGAACATTCTCCAGTATCTATCATGAACAGGAAAGCCCAAAACTGAACACAGCCTTCAGGTACAGTCAATCTGATAGCACTACTCTTTCCATGCTTAAGATACAACTAACTTTCTTTGGTACAAGGAGACAGTGTTTGTTCATTCAGCTTAGTGTTCACTCTGCATATCACTTCTGCAAAGCTTCCTTCCAGCTGGGCAATCCACCACAACATGTGTACACCATGGTTTTGCTTATCTACAGGTGAAGGGCTTTGCACTTCTCCCTTGCCAAACTTCACGAGGTTCCTGTCAGCCCAATTCCCATATCTAGATTTTTTTCCCCAGAACTTTATCTGTACATGGACCTGCTTCCCAGAGAAAATTATCACATGGCAGCATTCACTCAATGTCCATTTTCTAGTGAGAACAGCAAGTTTTAGACACATATGAAATTAAGGCATCCTAGATTTAAAAAGATACACACAACAGATGCTTTCAAATTTCAACTTATTGGCCAAAGTTCTTCCTCTAAGACATCTTTTGGTTAATAAATACTGGAGGCTATATGCCTCCTAGCTGGAGTCCAAGTAGTTGAAAAAGCAAATACTAGCTCACCAGAAAACTATCGGTTTTTAATCAGCAGCTATTTCTCTGTTATTCTTCCAAGCCAAGGTGCATATTCTGAATTTTTATACCTTTAACCTTTGGAAGGGGAGACAGCAGGCAAGGGAGTGGCAGAGATGAGATTTATCTGAAGCGTGAAAGAGGAAATGAAGGCAGATGACATGAGAGTGCCAGAAGTATTTTCCTGCAAGTTGCTTGCAAGCCTGGGTTTCTCTAGACAATTGCCTCCCCATAGAGGTATTTCTTCCAGCTATCTAAGAGAATGCATTCTGAGTATGTATAAGATACAGACGCACAGTGAAGAGATTACAGGACTGACCTCTGTCCTACCATTGCAATTCCCAAAATCATTACAAGTTCGAGAGGTTGTACTTTCACATTTTTAAGGAGAAAGTACTCAAACTTCCACAAAGAGGAAGTCGTATGGTTTCTCTGATCAAATCAATCCTATTTGTATCCTTCTTCCAACTAAAATTTTTGCAGCTTGAGAAATTTCTATCCAGAGTAATATTTTCTTTAAAAGCAATTATGTAAGAAATGCTGAATAACATATTATTTACCAGATGATACACAGTTATTTTAGTTTTGTTTCAGTTTTTTCTTTTATTTTTATGTTTTCTATTTAATTGGCTTTGAATAGATCGGGAAAAAAACCTTAAAATGCAGGGAAATAACACAGCATGAGTTTAATAAAACAACTTTAAGTATGATATAGACAAGGAGAAAAAATAATACTGTACTCATTTAATAAGCACTCTATTATCTAAAGTACTACTTATTACAGATGTGTAACGACATCTCAAAATTTTCCTATATTGAGAATTTTAGAAGGATCACAGAGCTATTAAAAATTTGAGGAAGTAAGAAGTATGTTTGAACAAGGCTACAAATAGAGCCAGGGTCTCTCGTCACTGTTAAGGCTCTTTCTCCTCCACAATCTCATTTTCCCACAGCTGAGACATGGCCCGCAGGAAATCCACCCTATGCTAGAGACTTCAGCACAAGTTCACTTTGCAATCTGTGGCTATGGCCCTCTTCTCCTGACCTCTTTCTTCCAGCACAGTTTCCAAACCCAACATTTACTTCTGGGGAACTGATTCCAAATATGCAGGAAGGGAACAGACTTGGAGGAAGGTCAAGTAAGGTACAATTATAAAGACACAGAGATAAGATCATTGTAACTAAAGTAGCTTCAGCAACTATGAATAATAATTTGGAATATGGAATTACCTACATCTGGAGATGCAATACAGTCACACTATTGATGAAGCACCCATCACTGCTATCTACAGGATATAGATTAAACAGGTTTCTTCAGTCAGCATGTTCTTCTTGATTTCTGAACTAATAAATCTCACCCCCTCATAATTTTTTTCTTCAACAAAAATTGAAAAAGGAGAGTCAGCTTTCCTGTTTTTTTTTCAGCTCCAAGTTGAACAGAGTATGTCAACACAAATAAAACTTCTTTCTTCCAATAGTACAAGAAGCTCTGACTACCCGAAACTGATATAGCACTTCAACAATCTCTATTTTATGGGGTTTCTCTAACTATCTTCCCATATTTAGTACTCCAATATTCTTTAAAACGTCAAAGGCAATACTAAGCTGTTATTATTTTGTAATAATTAATATACTTCTAATTTAAAACAGCAAGAAAGGAAAGAACATAAGTCAGTCAGGCACTGACTAACTTATGATCAGTTAAAATGTCATGACAATATTTTGTTTGAAATTCAGAATTTGAAAATTAAATGTAATGCTTTAGATTATAGCACTTTATTCACTTGTACTGCATCTTTGTTGTAAAAGAATTTTGTTGCTGAGCATGTTTTATTCAGAACATTATTTTGGACAGTATACAAACTTCTGTAAGGTTCATATTAAATTACCTTTTTCTGTATGCAACATCCATAACAATTGCAAAGAGGCTATTCTTGCATCTTCTCCAATTAATCTGTGTTTCAAACATTTTTAAGCCACAACCATAGAGATGAGAAGGTAGCTTGGAACACCAGAGAACACCAGTTTGAGCCACTAATCATTTAGTTGATAACAAGTTCTGACTGCGTGAAGATTTTAAAAGAGGCAAAATTCAAGAGTACCTGAATTGCCACAGAGAAGTTCTCAGGAACTCTGGGAATCAGTATAACCTTGGAAGGATGGTAGCCTGAGGATTACTGAAGGAACAGCTTTACACAGTGAAGTTATATTTGAGGGAAAATTTGTATATACAAAAGGCAGTGACAGAGAATGCAATGATCACGTGAGCAAAGATGTCAAACGAAATATTGACAGTTAAATTAGCATGACTAGCAAAAGAAGCCAAAAAATAATAAAAAATAAAAGCAACTAAAGTAAAGCAGACAAATTCGATACTACCAACTGCATCTACCAGATAACAGAAGCTGAAAAGCCTTCTGATCAGTTCTTTTAGTTACAAGAAAGACACTAACACGTATGTTATTCCCCTGAAAGAGCATTCCAAGTTCAATCTTGTCCATGTTCAATGTTATACTACTGAGTTACAAAGACCAGGAGATAAATACCTTCTCTCAGTACCAGTAGCTCACTGAGTGCATAAACTTTTCCAATCATACAGAAATCACAGTGGTTTCTCTGAGTAGAATTTCATTCCATGCAACATAGACTTAAACATTAAAGTTATATTAAAATTATATTAAAGAACTATGACAAAATTAGGTTCACAAACCTCATCTAGATTTGATAACCTATGAATAATTTACATGAAAATAATAGTTTTCATTTTAAAGTGTTTCCTTTATGAAGATGTTTTTCTTTCAGAATCTGTTTTTTCATACCACCTTGCATCATTATTATTTACAGAAGAGACAGTTTCTCAACATTCCACTTAGAATAAAAATTATCCAATTAAAGATTTCCCTGCATCACCAGTATTTGAATGAAAACTATTGAAGAGCAGAGCTGTCTTTATTTCCAGACAATATAAGAATAACTTGCATGATGAAATTATTGTAAAATCTATTAGGAGATACAAGAACAACTTGCTAGATCTTCAATAAAATGACACTAGGCAGCTCACTGTCCATTTAAAGTGTGACTTCAAGTCTTTACATAACAAGTCTTTACACAAGAGTCACACATGCAAGAGTTCAAACAGGGTACCTAAAGGAGTAGCCTCTTGAAGGCCACTTGCATTTCCAGGCAGCCATTATATTAACACATTTTGTTAACACAAAAAAATATATATATTATGATCACAGTATCACCATTATTAAGACTCTTCTGAAACTACAAATTCCATCTGTCAGCACAGCTGCAGGCCCTTCTGACATATGAAAGGCAGCTAAAGAATTAGAGCAACAAAACATAACAGAAGACACCAGAGTCATTTATGACTTTTAAGTGAAGATTAAGAACTTGCAGCAAGTTTTATCCACACAATTAATTAAGAGAAGTCTGTTAATATAATGTTTTTGGATTTCAGCAAAGTCTTCAGTACTATTTCTGACAGTATTCTCCTGGACAAAATGTCCAGCATACAGCTAGGCAAAAAGATAACACAATGAATGAACAATTGGATAGCAGCTCAGATGCAAAGAGTTACAGTACATGGGGCTACATCAGGCTGGCAGTGGGGTTCCATAGGGCTACATTACAGGGCCAGTTCTCTTCAATGCTTTCGTCAATAACTTGGTTACAGGACCTGAATGTATACTAAGGAAGTTTTTGGACAATGCTAAACTGTGAGGAGCTGATGATGCCTTCAAGGGTAGACAGAAGTTGAAAAGACTTCTTCAAAGATTAGTTCTGGGCAATTACCAGACACACAAATTTTAACAAGAGCAATATCAGATTCTGCACCTTGGACAAAGCAATCTTGGCTCTATCCACAAATTGAGAACAAGAGGCTGGAGAGTATCCCCACAGAAAGGCATCTAGGGGTTCAAGTCAAAAGCAAGTTAAAATATGAGTCCATAGTTAGCCCTGGCAGTTGAAAGGGCCAACCATACATTGGGGTGAACCAGGCCCAGCACTGCCAGGCAGGTAAGAGAAGGGGTTGTACTGCTCAGCACTGTGCAGCCTCACCTCGAACACATAGGTTCATAAGGTTGGAAAGGACCTACAAGATCATCTAGTCCAACCATCCTCCTATCACTATCCCTACCCAACTACTAAATCAAATCCCTTAGCACCTCATCTAAACGCTTCTTGAACAGCGCTAGGGATGGTGCCTCAACCGCCTCCCTAGGCAGGCCATTCCAGTGCCTGACCACTCTTTCAGAAAAAAAATGTCTCCTCAGGTCTAATCTAAATCTTCCCCGGCGCAACTTGTGGCCATTCCCTCTCGTCCTGTCATTATTTATCAGGGAGAAGAGGCCCACCCCCTCCTCACCACAACCCCCCTTCAGGAAGTGGTAGAGTGCAATAAGGTCTCCTCTGAGCCTCCTCTTCTCCAGACTAAACAATCCCAGCTCCCTCAGCCGCTCCTCATAAGACTTGTGCTCCAGACCCCTCACCAGTTTTGTTGCCCTTCTCTGAACACGCTCCAGGGCCTCAATGTCCTTCTTGTAGTGAGGGGCCCAAAACTGAACACAGTACTCGAGGTGCGGCCGTACCAGAGCTGAGTACAGGGGGATGATCATATTAAGCATATGGAAGATCAAAGCCTAGTACTTTAGTGGGAGCACAAATAAGACAAACAAAGATGTATGAAGACAAACCAGGATACTTTCTTATGATTTAAAAATCTACAGGTTTAAGTGATACAATTATATCAGTTGAAAAGACATATCACCTCACAGTTTTATTTGATGGAAGTAATATTACAGTATTTCCATAGAAGAGTTTGTTTTGGTTTCATTTTTTCCCTGCTATTATTTAGGCACTCCCCAAGAAGATATTTTACTCTTAAAGTCAATTTTGCTCTCTCTCATTTAGAGAACATTGATTTTTTTTCCTGTTCACATTTCAGATAGGCCTAAAACAAGATGGGCTGGTTTTGTTTAATACTTTCAAAGACTCTGAAACTCCTCTGGCTATATGACATATAAATTCACAGCTGTGATTTGTTCTTTTTGAGGATTCCAACTTCATTCCACCACCCTCTCCACATCTCCAAATGCGTCAACAGCTATTTAAAATAAGTACAATGCATTCTTCTTCTAAGACAATAGATACATACTGCATTTTGCATTACCATACATGACCCCAGTGCTTTCCCTGCTGCCTGCTCTGCCTTAGAGTTCAGCTTGACATCATCCCACAGGTATTGCAAGGATGAGCAAAGACAGTCACCCACAAAGATAAACTACTAAAGACTTCAAGAAAACCAGCTACTCTGACAGAAAAAAATAAAAATAAAAATAAATAAATACAAATACTCACTTAATAACACAAGTTTCAATGGATTTAGTTATATACTTGACAGTGTTGAAGAAAAGATTTAATTTGTTCTTTCAAACTTCGCCACTTGAAGTTACAAGTGAAAAATTTCAGAAGCTTCAGGCAAAAGATGAACAGTCCCTACCATCACTTCCCAAAGATCACATTCATTCATTTAGTGTTCAGTAATGAACAGAAACACACACTGTATTGCAATGGAAAGCGTACCAATGACACCAGAGCAACAGGGTCCTAGGATACAACAAGTGAGAATTTACTCAAACACAACAGCCAATAAGCACAGAAACAAAGGAAAGAAGCCACTTACCTTTAGAAGACCTCAGGCATACAGTGATCTTATTGGAGAACTCTGCCAACCTTTAAATGAGGTCTGGGATGGGATGGATCCTGGCTCCACCCCTTACAGTCACTCATGTGCATTGCATGCACCTGAGCTCCGCTGGGTTGGCCCTGCATTCTCACCAGGTGCTCAGTCACTGATTCAGGCCCTGACATAGCATTTCCACTATACACGGATTAAAGAAATACATTCTAGCAATTAATGAAGACAAGGAACCCTCATGTAAACAAAAGTTATCACAATAACTTGCTACTTAGGCCATACAATAGTATTCCCTCAGTGGCGATAATAGCTGTTGTTCCTACAGATACCAGCTATTCAAATATTTTTTTTTCAGAGTCAAAGAAATGTCTTTATTTGTCTATAGGCATATCCATTTTTCTACTACACCTGCAGAAACTACAAGCTTTTCTGGATATTCTGGCCTCCTCATGACTCTCATTGTCAATTCCAGCATCTCTCTTCCAGTTCATTTTCTTTTTTAATTCCTCTCATTTTCTAGTACTTCGATTATGCTTCCCTATTGATCGAAATTCTGTATTACCTTTTTGTTTGCTACCTTTCACATCCTTAGGTGTTTTTTCACTATTTCAATTTACTATGTCTGGATGCTAGCAGAGAATGAAGAGAAAACTGAAAGAAGAACTGAACCTTGTGAAAAGCAGTTGCATCACCAGCAGGCTTTCTTCCATCAAGATGGGCTTTCCTGCACTGCCATAAATTGTCACCACCTATTTAATGACAGCTCCTCTTATTGAGGGAGAGATCTGCATATGAAGCCTTAGCAAATGTTAGGGATTGTTTTGTAATAAAATAGCATGGCATTGTCTCTGTGAATTTACCATCAGCTAAGATATAAGACGTATGCACACAGGACTGATGAATCAACTTACCTTCTTAAATAGTTTCTTGGAGCGAGTTTCAACTGAGATAAGGAAGAAAGAGCAGGAGGGTCATTTGTCCTTAATTTCAGCCACATTTATGCAATCATACACATGAAATATGTGTACGAAAAAGAAATGAAGTATACTGCAAGCAGCTGGGAGGTATTTAGTGGTTTCTTATGGATTAAAAAGCTATTAAGTAGTTACCCATAATTACAGGTGACTAAATTCATTTGTTTGATTGGTTTCTTTAGGATCTGATAATTTTCTAACTCTTGCTCTATTTCCAGTCAGGATATGAAAAAACCATAGATATGTATATGATGAGATTTGAGGTTGAAGGTTACACACTGGCATCAATGTAAGACTGCCACTTTCTTGGCTTTATACACTGTTAAGGTCTACTTTTTTCAGTGGGCTACTAGATTTGCAGGAGTCTGTGTGTTCCTTCAGTTGAAGCAGAACCACTGATCTTTATTCCTCCATGGCAAGTCTAAAAGAGCCATCCAGTTGCAATTTGCTTTTTCCTTACTCTTTATGTCAAGGCTCTGTACAGGTACACGAACAAAGACACTGTTGGTGAAGTAGAAGAGATTAACCTAAGGTATTCAGGAAATGCACCAATTAAGCACATACTTGAAGCAGCATCTGCCTGCACGGTTCCAGGCTGTATCAATCCTTCCTTGCCAGTGAAGCCACTTGATGTAGAGCTATGCCTGCCAGCCCACATATAAAATGTGTTGGAGGTGATTGAATGGCTCACCCAAATATGCTGAACTGGCAGGCATCGCCATCTCATTGTAATTTTGCATGAATAAATCAACAGTTAAAAGGCATATAATACGAGGTGACTTGAAGTGGTGGTCATTAATTATGTTCTACCTTTTGCTTAGTAACCACCACAACACAGTCTTCAATAAAACTAATCCTAATTATGGTTTGACAAGTTTCCCAAATTATGCTTATGATTTACTTTACCATGACAATTTTGGAAACTACAAGAGCTGCTCATTTCTTGTTTATTTCATAAGTATATCGAGTAGAGTTACAGTCAGAGATAAACAAAAACATAAAATGTGCTGTTTGAACCAACCAGAAAACCAGCAAAATCACTGTTAGAAGACACTAGTATACCATGAAAATGTTAAAAATTGTATAACTACAATCTCCATTTCAGAAACTAATAAAATAGTGGAACTCCTGATTTCATATTGGAGTAAATTAAACAAATTCTCTTATAATTCACTAGCAATTTTGTAAAAAAAAGTATTTTATCTGTTTTAAATCAATCTCCTATCACTTTCAAAGACCATCGCAAGTAGTAATTCCCCATGTAGGACCTGAAGGCTGCATGACTTAATTTACAGCCTTATTCTTCCCTTTAATATACTCAGTGAAGGGCCCCCTTTAATAATACAGTTAATACTCTCAAAGTCAAAACAGTTTTGGATAAAATTAGTGAAGACTGGAAAGAATGGAGAAAGAGAATTTAAGCATCTTTTTTTTTCATTTTTAATTCCTTCTCTTAGAACAATTCTTATTTTGCAACACTTTCCCCCTCAAAAAAATAAAATAAAATAAAATAAAATAATAATAATAATAATAATAATAATAATAATAATAATAATAATAAAGAGGTTCTGGAGTCAGTGCTGAAAGGTGCAGCCAAACTTGGAATGCTGTGTTTATGTAACACAGTTCTACAAACCCTGAAAAGACAGCATATCAATTAGCTTTCTAAACTCATGTCGATAGGAAATAAACCTTCACTCTCTAAAGCGGTTTTCCTGAATAGAAGTCATTGGAATAAAAACATTAGATTCCTATGCTACAAGAAGAATTTCATAATCACATTTGAAATTCCTGAGTATGTAGCTAATGAAGGAAGTGGAACATCTCTCATATTCTCTGGTCATCCATACCTGGCTCTGCTCTGTGCCTTGAATTTACACACACTTGATTGCCCTTCTGCTCTCAACTCCAGTAGAAAATGGCATAATTTAAAAAAAAACAAAAGATTCTATTTCTGAATTTTGAAGTATACACATTCTAACCTCTTCTATACATTTTTGCCTTTATCTTGTCATTTGTCTTAGTGTGGAATATACTGGGGAAAAAAATATACAGGACTTTAATTCATAACTTCAACTCTAAGATTGATTCCTAAGTGGTATCAGCCTCAGAAAACACTGATATTCTTAATGGCTTACTGGGAGGTTGCAAGAAAGTTGTGTGATTGGGCTTTTTTTCTCAGCAGCCTGCTCACACCAGTGCAGTGGTTCTGAGTGTTTGCTCTGCTTGTATTGATCGTCTGCTGCTACCTAATTTGGGATATCACAGATAATGCCAATTACACAGGCCTCAGACTCCTGCAACATTTGTTGAAAAGCCTTTGCTTGATCTGATCCCCAGCACAAGAAGGCTGGCACAACTTGTGATCCACAGTGAAGCAACAGATGGAAAGGAGGAGAGAAGAAACAGAGTCAAAGCTGCTCCATGTTGTTTAATCAGAGGTTGCCAAAATAGGCACTGACAATAAGTAGCCATAGGGAACTGAGGGTAGCTTAAGTTCTACGTTCTCAACAGGTACAAAGCACAGAGATAGCATTTGAAAACACCCCTCTAGGAAATCCTCCATTTTTCCCCTTTCTGTTCCTTTTTTTCCCTTTCTTCTTACACAATTTCATTCCCGGACAAAATTGCCAGAGGCTTTCAATTTACAGTAACAACCTGGAGGCAACAAATGAGTACTCTGTCAACAAAGCTAATCCTTAAGCCAAAGAGAAAATACGTCAATTTACAGCTGTGATTGTTATTCATTGGTATTGGGGTTTTAGTATCGTTTTTGTTGCCGTTTTTTTTTTGTTTGTTTGTTTCTAAGTAGCTGATTTCCCGCAAAGTAGGCCGAGGAAATGTAAACAGATGCAATCAGACTTCTGAGGTCTACAAGAACCTAGAGTTCTACATTTGCTCCAGCAATGCAGATATCTTTGTCTCACTCTGCCCGCCATGTGTACACATTATGCTTGGGATGCATCTCACAAAAATCAGAGAATCACTCTTTGTGCTTCAGTATGCAGACATCTTCCCTCATTATCACTCATCAGTAGTAGATATTACTCCCAAATCAATTATTCAAAATTATCCAATGCATTGAAGAGAAGAAACAGCTTATTCAATGCCCTTGAATACAGAAGGTAGATATTTTATTGATAGGGTACTCCAGTATCCAATTTTTAAGAAAAGTTACATGCAGTAGGGAGTTCTATATTGATGTTACCCAGCTATCTTTAAATCAGCTTTATAAGAAGTTAAAAGAAAATAAAAATACTTATTTTCTAGATTCAAGCACCAGTTCACAGTTTGTATATATATATATATACTCACACATACATATATAAAAAATGATAACTTAGAAGAAACAGACTCACCTCTGCTTTGCGTTTTAATCATCTTGAGAATTTCTCCCACATTATGATTCAGTTAGTAAGTGACTGTATTTTCTGGCTGAATAGTGTGGTTTTCATGTCTCCCATTTTCTAGAGTAGTTTTCATTCCTCTCCAGAAAAGAGCCTAAATAACAAGATCCATTCATACCTCTATAACAAAAATTTAACTTTGGAATCATTACCATTCCAGATCCTGCTCTCAACTCCTTATTTTGCCAGGAAATGTAATACTTGTTCACTTAAAGCCAGGCAGGAAAAAACAGTATCTCCTCTTCTCGTTGTGCTATGTCCTACATTGGAAGTTCGACAAGTGTTAGCTGCCTGGACTGACAGTGAGTGAACCCTGAACAAATAATTTGCTTTGAGGACTAAGACTACTTCCACTTGAGCAGGAACCACTCCATACTCATACCCTGACACTAATGGAAACATGTTGATCTCTCTTATTTTAAGGAAATAGACGCCAAGGAGACATCTACTGTCTACACAAAAGTGTGTCTTCTTACTGAAAAGCTCTTATTGAGCTGTGGCAGTAACAAGTCCCTTTCAGATGACAATGAGCTTAGGATGTATTGATTCTAATTCAGCCAGGAAGGGCACAGTAATACCCTAAAATATATCTTACACCAATTTTGCACCCAAACTGAAATCAGTCATCATTGGAAGTGACTACTTAACTCTCACATCTTGCTTTAGCCAAATGTCTCAATGAATAACACCACTGGGAATAAATCACTGTAAAAAATACAGCAAAAGCTTTTCCCTTTTCACAACTGCCATCCTCTCTCTCCTTTCCACCCTTCCTTCCCTGTCAATCAGCAGTTGTGTTATGTGCTGAAGCAGGAAGGTTTACATCTTACAAAGTCTCAGACAATCTACGGTAAATTAATGCTCATATGACTATTCCTTTTCAAAGTGCCTGTAAGGTTCTGGCCTTGATGAGAACTGGAAGCACCAGGTTTTATAAATGATTCTGCCTCTCCAGCTAGAGCATAATTTTTCTCAGACCCAGCCTGTAGTAGTGCTGGCCATGGCCTCAACCAATATATAACGAAGAAAGAACTGAATGGATTTGGAAAAGATACAGAGCTTCCTAGTTTGAAAAGGAGAAAGAACATAGTACCTAGAGAATATACACTTAAATCAACATTCTAGTATTCCACAAAACAGAAAAACATCACTGATACAGTTACTATTACTTCCAGACATGAGTTGCAATATCTAATTTAAGTGCCAAAAGTAGGACATCTGGATTTTGTCTTTCAAGTTTTTTAAGCATCTTGTAGTCCTGGGAAGAAATAGGTTACAATATCATACCTATATTCTTGGACTTCCCCTTTTTCACTGACTTGTTTCTCATTTTAGCTCCAGTGAGTCAAAAGGACTCACTTCAAATCAGTGAATTACTACATCAGGGCTAGGTTCAGTCTTTCCTAGTCCTTACAGACTAGTGATGGCTATTGATTCAAAATACTAAACAATTTACTTGCACAGTTCTGCCATTCCATTCAGAATACATTTTCTGTGATAGGAAAATATTATCTTCTCAAATACATACTCACTGGTTCAAAATAATTGTTTAATTTTTCTTCCAAGATGATCTATAAAATTAAACATTTAAGACCATAATGAATTTTGGAGAAACCAGACAAAGAATCCTATTGGCCACTGCAATAGTGTCTACATAAAACTAGAATTTAGACTCCACAGTATTCAATTCTGTCAAGCAATTGTAAATCCACATTATACCTCCAGTGAGATATCAGAAGCAAAAAACTCATAGAAGTCATACATAAAGTGGAGTTTGAAGAGTTGCTGAAATGTATTTTGCAGTTAGACACAAAAAAAGGACAGACCTCAATGACCCAAGGGGTCCCTTCACATACTCTACCCTTATTATGCAGTTTATCAGTCTGGTCTTCACAGTCCTTGCATGTTCTCTGCAATCTGAGGTGGTCTCACAGCAAGCCCATTTCTACTGCTTTGAAAATAAGCCTACCTAATTGTAACTGGTGTACAAGCGATCTCTCTAGGGCTATTGCCCAAAAGAATTTTAGAAGTATTAATATTGAAGAGGAGAGGAGAGAAAAATAAATAAAAAAGGAAAAAAATACAACCACAGTGGTATTCAGAGATAAAAAGCTATTTCTGTTTGTTTATGCAGTCTTCCCAGTCATTTACCTGATGGATGCCAGTAGTACGTATATGCCAAGAAGAGTCAACTGAAGTAATCTGTAGCCTGTTGGGAAATCTGATACCAAAAGGTCTGTTTTACATTTTTTGTTTAACACACAGAGCAAAAAATAACAGCATTGATCCTCAATATCCTGACCCATAAATTTAACCACTGATAAAAGCCACTTTTCTACATGGAAAGCAGGCAAACATTATTAACACTTGTTTCCACCACTTGACATTTCCCACAATTTGCAACTGTCCCCCATCCTTGACAGCTGTAGTCTGGATGCTTACATAAACACTGCAAAAATGATATATTAACAGGTGATGTGAACTCTACTTTTATCTTTTTCAGTTCTTTTAATGCCTTTTGAAAAGATACTGCACTAGAGAACATGAACATACTACTTGATGTTCAGAAGGAAGTGACAGATAGGAGGAAGCACTCACTCAGCATTTCCCCAGATAAAATAACCTTTGACCAAAGAATCTACTAGAAATACCAATTCACAGAGCAGCATGACAATCTAGCAGCAGCAGCAATGTATGTATGGCACTGGCTTTGCATCATAGCTCAAGAAGGCTCTTGTCAGTTTGGCTCACAATAGCTTGACAGCAGCACCCGAACAGTAAATAATCTGTCCTGCAAAGAGACTTTTAAGCATATACTCTCCGTTCTGTAGCCCATGCAGAAATCCCTAAGCTACTTCCCCAGTTCAGAAAGGAATTCATATTCACCGATAGCAACTACAAAATTAAAGCTGGAGCCAAATTTGCAGTAAACTAGGATTCAGCAAAGTCTGATGAGGCTTCATGATTTATGCCATGTGGTCTCTCCGTGTTCTATAAACTGCCTCTATCAATATTTGGAAGTACAATATTAGTGTATCCCAGGGCAGCCCATCAGGCACTTCATTTTCACAATGCCCATCTAGAACACAAAAGTTCAGTAGAGTTATTGCACATGAGCAACACAAGCAGCTGAGGCGGCCTACCTACCAGGAGCCCAGCACGGGGACCTGCTCACACACTGTCACACTGTGGTCTTAAGAATCCTTTTCCCTGGTCTAACACAAAAAGATAAAAAAATCAATAATTACATAAAAATAGTCTCTTTCTAGGGACTTTTGTAATGTTCCCCTGCAGTAGTGTTTTTAACCATAGAAAAAGTAACAAAAGCAAAGCAACATTCTTTGGTCCAGATCCAGATTTCTTCTTGTGAAGAAATTCTGAATTTGAAACATTACTTAATGGAAGAAGAGTGTGGGTTTTTTCACAACAGAACTGTTGCAAGAAATTGGCTTGTTTCTTCTGCCAGCCTTAAGCTTTGAAATGATGATGTCTGTGGATTCCATTTCAGGTTTTTCCCGCTGACTCCACTGGGCATGCAATCACACGTCAAACAGCCTGTATAGCTAAAGCTCTAATTATCTGGCTGTACCTGAAGATTATCCCTTGGGCTTTTCTCTGCAATTGTTTCCTCCAGATGCTTTTATTCTACTCTAGAAATCATTTAACAAAATAACACAAATTCTCCACAACACTACAGAAGAGACAATTTGCTTTCTCAGACAGTAAAAAGTCAATGGCAAATCATTCTCTCTCTTTTCACATAGATTACTTGGCATGCAGTAACTTTTGATGTACAGGAGAATATAGCAATTCTCCAGGGGACTACAGCCATATCCTTCTCAACAACCTTTCTCACTGTTATCTTGTCAACACCGACTTGAAGAAAGATCTTGCAAACAGAGAGAAAAAAATCACAGAGAAGGAACATTTCTCAGCTGATAACAACTTTGTACCAACAACAACTTATCCCGTTCCTACCCCAGCTACTTTAACATCACCTCAGACGCACCAGAAAGAAGTGACTCACTTCAGGCTAATTTTCAAAAGGAAACAGAATTTTCAACTCTTTTTTTTTTTTTTCTTTTGCAAAGAAATAACAAGTTACATAGGACAAAAACAAAAAGCCAATATAATACCTTTTTTTTTTCTTGGCAGAAAGCAAAACAAAATTCACAGGAAAAAGCTGACTTGTGGAAAAAGGGCTGTCAAAGAACCACAACATATTTATATAAGTAGTTTAGATAAAAGCTGACTTCTGTCCCTTTTTTTCCATTCTGAAATAACAGACTGCAGACACTCCTTCATGAAATATTGTCCCATGTTAAGGTGCAAATTATTGGGGGAGGTTAATTATTTCCTCTAAGGTAATTTTTTCTTCATGTATCTTCAAAAAGTGAAGGTGTAAGTGTATCCTTTAAAAAATGCAAATGTCAAAGGGAATATTTCCAGACAGCTTCTTTTAACCTGTGTCGTTTCAACATGCTGATTTACAGCAATATCCAATTAACGGTGTTAATGGCCCACGTGGGGGAAAAGCAGCAAACAGTAATGGACCGAACAGCTTTGTAAGCCAGTACACTGAAGCCAATACATGATAGAAATACAGTCTGAAATAAACTGAGAGGACACAACAGGGAAAGTTTCCTGGACCATAGATTCAACAACTCAACTAAAAGTCCTTTAGTCTGGAAATTAAACTGATTTTTAATTAATTATCATCTGTATTTGAGAAACATAAGATTTGGTCCTCAAGCCAGTAATTTCAAGGAAATCCATGTGGCACTGAAAAGGCCTGCTGGTCTGTTACTCATGCAGCTAATATATGTATTTCTAGGGAGGGAAAATCCTAACAGCCAGACTACAGTAAGAGCCATGAAACGTAGGATAAGCTTCAGTGTAGTCAGAGCCAAGGAAGGTAAACACATCCATTTCTTCAAAAATGAAATCTCTTGCAAGTAAACAAATGTTCTGTTTCAAGTTCCTCTTCATTTGTATTTTGTTTTTTGAATTTTAAACATTTCTTCTTAACATCTTTTAGCTACCAAACTTCTGTAAATTTAATACCACTAGTGGTAGAAGTCAACTGTTGGATTCTACCAGCTACGCATTTAAAAGCTTAGGGGCGGTTACATTTTCAAACATGTTAGTAAAAATAATCATGTACTTATTATAGTCAGTCAAATACATGGCTTGTTGAAATAGCTCCCAAATTGAAACTTCCATTGCCAAATCATTCAGCACAACACAACTTCTTTTCTTCTATAACAGGCAAAAGTAGCTATTTCATATGTCCATTGAGGGTATGCCTGTTAACTGGTCCAAAGAAAACACTAGATACATTTTAAAACTGCCTTTCTTCCAAAAAAAAGAAACAAAACAACCTGACATTTGAAAAACTAAAATTAAGTATTATTTTCAATTATAAAATAGAACATTTATTCAATCATTATTCAATAGGGATGTTTTAAATATATTTAGATATCAATCTTCACTTCGTTATCCATTCCAGAAAATCACTCAAATCACTTCTTATAAATCAAATTTGCGATAAAAGCTATAAAAGTTACAAAACCTACAACCTCAGAGTCATCACACTTCTTTGTGATCGGGAATATCTGACATTATGAAGTTCTTCCAGAATTACCCATAACTGTATGAAAATATATATGGGGTATAATTTTTTTCCTGTCAATTTTAGTATGACATAAGACTTTCATTTTGTAAATATATACTTCATATATACTCAGTAGATAATATACAGGAAAAAAAATCTGTGAACCCAATTATGCAATTTAATTGAAGAAAAAATGAGCACAAATTAAATTGTATAAAATTTAGTTTAGGTAATAGTGAGTGATGACAGATTTTATGACAATTCAATGCTAACTTAATCGTTTCACTTACTATTTTGAAGCCAGTTTGGATTAGAGTGGTTTTAGAAGTTGAAGATTTATATATAATACAAACACAACTTACAGTATGCTGGAATTTGACCATTTCAATTCCTCCCAAAGTGTACAATTATTTTAAAGCATGATGTGTTGAAGGATTTATTTCACTTGCATTTCATCCAATGGCAACAGAATAATTGAGCTGATCAGAAGCAGAACATCACCTACTGAAATAAAAAGACTATCTTGCCAATAGGACAGCCTCCATGCAAATTTTGATCTTCCTAGTCCTATTTGATTTATAATAGCTGATGGGATTACAGCCTAGCTGAGGAAACCCACTATACATAAATGTGCTGCTAGTAGCTATGGTACATTAATCAATGGTGATGACTGTAAAAGTTTAAAATACTCTGATGTTATGCTTTTGCTCAGTTTCAGTACACAATAATGGGCAATTTAAGCACAAACCCATGTGCACCAATTATGTATCTTACCTGTACTGCAATACAGTACTTCACAAAGCTCTATATCTACATACAATGCAGGAAATGAATGCTCTCCAGTCTCAACTCCAAAAACTGTATAGCATTTTTGCTTTGGATTGTTAATAAAAGCATAAGAAATTAACTTTTATTAGTAATATCAAGATTTAAAAGAAATATAAAGGAAATGAATGAAGTCTCACTAAATTGAATAGACATCTTTAAATGAAAAATTCCAAATATGTACGATAACCCCAAAGCCTAAATGAGACATCATCCTTTAAAGATCAAGCAGAAAAAACATTATCTTCATGTCAGAAGTCATTTAAGTTTTTGTACAATCCCTTTTAAAAACATCAACCCGGTATGTATACTGAGGACCAAGAACAACCAGCTGGCAGATCACAAGCAAAGTCAGGTGTTTCATATTGATTTTCAAACCTGCAAGCTGCTGGCAGCTCTCCAGCCATGTGCTGAATTTCTAGTCTAACCTCATCTGGGACTTCCAATCTCACTACTGATCACCATGCATAAAAACACAAAGCAAAGATGTCAAGTAAAAATTGCTGTCATGGAAAAGAGCTGCACATTCAAGTTTAAAGACAGATGAGTTCAACATTAAACCAGCTCCAGTGACACAAAGATAACATTGAGAGCAGAATAGGTAAACAAAAGGTTATTTATATGCTGTTTAGTTTTTCAGCTATGCTGCCATCACGATCATGTTGGCAGGGATGCAGAACTTTACACAGTAACACAGAAGCTAGTATTATCCACCAACCATTCAGTCTACCTGCAACAAACTAAACATTCAAGGTAAGATTCAACTAAGTTCATAAGCCTATGTGTCAAAAGCTAAGACTTCAGGTGAAATAAATAAAGGAAGATTAAAAAAAAAAGAAAAACCCACAAGCTATTTAAACTCTATTTTAATTACTAATGAAAAAATCTTTCTAAGGAATAAAAATTATCTTCTGAAATCAATCAAAATGTTTTTATGTTTTGTGTGTATACAAATTTCAAATCTCAAGTAAATCTCAGATGGTAGCCTCCAACAACTGGGAAAAGGATTTAGATTCAGCTTCCTATCGGCAGAGTTTAAAAACCACAGTACACCACAGGAAAGCATCACATACAAATGACAAAAAAAAATCAGCTCAGAGCTGGTTACCATCCTGAAATGTCACTCACATAAAGACCAGAGAAAGTCTATAATAAAGACCAGCAACCAGTCTCTACAGTCAATCCTTCTCAGGAAAGCAGAGGGAAAAGTACTGCATTTTGAGTAAAACTCAGCAATCGGCATAAAGACAAATGTAAGCTGGGTGTCTAATATTCATTATAAAACCCAATTTATGCAACTGTCATTTAATTTTCACTACCTCTGCTAAGGAAAGAATCTTCACTGGTACAACTTTGAAATGTAAATGATAGAAAAAATGCAATCAATTCGAACTGAATTCTTCATGAATGAAGTCTTCATTTGAGAATGTATTCCTTGTAACTGATATGTGAGAATGAAGAGGATACGTTCCCCTTTTTTTGTGCACTCTATTTACACATCTGGGAAATGTCAATCAGAAGACAAGAAGAAAATGCATCTGAAGGGAATACACAATGCATCATCTCCAAAAAACAGCAAGAGATAGAAGCTACTGATCTAACTGTGAGAAACTTCAAGAAATACCACCAGCAAATTAAATTCATTACCTTTCCATGGCACAGCATGCTTAATTTAAGGAGGAACACACAGCTAGAGTACTAGGACAGAGAAAAGACATTCCTACATTTGCAATATGCAGTAGCTATTTATGTAAATCCTATTTTATAAGGGTCTATATGAGAGATGAGTTTTTAGTAACCTGAAGACAAGAAAAGCACCATTCCATATAAGTGATAATAGATCTAAGACATCCAAAAAGCCTTTACATAAACCTACATGCAGTTTTGTATTTTAATCGCATGAACTAATTCAGATATTACAGATATTTCCATCTTCACACAAAGAAGGAGTAATACTGCACTGCCTGGACTTGTTTATAATCCTCAGGTCAAAATGCCTTGATCCTGGATGTGCAGCAAAGGCAAATTCCTAGCTAGGAGTGTTAAAATGAGTTTCAGCAAAGCTCACCAGTCTTAGAGATCAAAGAATATGCTGTCACAAAACTGGTTCTACATGGAATTACCTTCCAAAATATAAAATAGCTTGGTTGTCAAGTCAGAAGTTTTGATATGGAGAGAGACATTTATATTATCTTCAGTCCTATTATCTCCCTGTGGGAGCCCTCTTTGTAAACATGATCATTGAAGTGAAACAAGTTTACAGCTTCTGCATCTGTCGACTTTTACTTACAGGCTACCCAAATATAGGAAGCAAACTGGTGGCACAGTATGAGACGGTTCTTCACATCAGTTGATTCGGACATCTTTACTTTGTTATCAGGTAGCAACCAGGGAATATGGTGATGAGGTCCCCTGATTTTTCTAACACGCACATCACACACATATTATTTACAAATGAATTTTGGAATTAAACTTATTCATCTGTGACTATAATTTTCCTGAAGTTTTTGTGAACGTTCACAGCAAAGCTGTTTTAAGAATTTCCAGATTACACCCTCAGCCCAGTCACTATCTTTGCACTGTAGTTCACTTCTGCTCAGCAGTGCAGTTTAAACTGAAGGACCAGCCTGAAAAATAGATCTCCGGAAAGAGTTACATATAATCTTGTAAAAATACAAGGAAAGAAGATAAGTTTATACCACTGAAGTAGCAGCTCTATGAAACTCCCCATGTAAAACAGAGACTTAGACAGACTGCTTGCCTCATATTTCTTGGATCTGATGTGACAGTAATCCAAGGACAGGCTATATGTGGAAGGGGCAGCTAGGAAAAGGTAACAGGCAAAAGGAAAGACTACAGCCACAGCTGTAAACAGGATCCATCTTCCTCATGTGACTTCCAGATAAGGGCCTGCAAGAGGTCACACTCACTATTGACTCAGTTCTTAATTATCCACGGCTCCAAACTCATCTCATGATTAGAAATGAGATTCTCTGTTCCCAGACCCTACTACGCAACCACATCTGGCTGTGGAATTAGAATCCCCCCAACACGTTCGATTTTGATCACGTGGCAGCAGGAAGATAGGAACTGTGACCCAGGAGAGCCTCCAGAAATGTGTGGTTACCTGCTGGTTGGAATATCATCAACAAAACAGTATTTATATAATCTTAATTAACAGGACTAATCATATTATATACAAACAGAGCCGAGATAATGAGTATTTCTTTGCATCTATCTATATATACATATAAGCATGGTTGGAAAGATAGATTAATGTTGAAATAGCACTCAGACAAATGTATATATAGAGTTCTTGAGAGACAAGAACTACTTGTAGGGATATTTTTATTGTTTAAAGCTGCATAATATTCGTATGTACTGTTTTACTTCTTCACTTTACAATTGTAACATTAATTTTCCCTTTGGCTTTTACCATTTTATATTTTTTATATTATTTTTATACTTTTTATATATTATTATATTATTTTTATATTTTACCATTTTATATTCCATATTCACAAATAATAAGAGTTGCCACACAACAATGGCATTTTGACTACAAAGAAAAAGATCTTTAGTTTTACATTATTTTACTTAAGAAATGGACTGGTGAAAATAAAATACAGTGAGTTTTGGGATTAGACCTTTATCCAGCTGTCTCCTAATGCAATACAGGCATTAGAGGAAGCTGTCTGATCACTGTTCCTCTGAATGACTTGCAGAAATTCCTGATATACTTTGGCGTCATCCGACAATATTCTTACCTGTGGAAGGTTTAATTAAGAGCTCCAATATAACATTCTGCTATCAATCATAGTGTGTACAATTCAAATCCTCTTAATCACTTTTAAACTGACAGAATTTCTACAGAAATACCCAGAGAGATGTCATGCACCATAAGACTGCATTCCTGGTGTATACGGTTATTATTCAGTAACAGCTATGCTTCTTCACAAAACTGTTACCTGTAATTACCTTAAGACAGAACTGAAACTTGAACCATTTCAAGAATATGGATAAGAAATGCCTAGGAAATAATTTATCAATTAACAGTTAAAAGACACATAATTTGCTATTGGTATTTTGCTATGTATGTCAGTTGCAGTTCTGACAGTCTTATGAAATTTTATGTATTTCCACACCTGACAGTTAGCACCCTATGAAGAAAAACTCTCAGACTAGTTTTAAGGTAGGAAATACTGGAGCCACATTTATGTCCCTCTCATGAAACTAAATAATCAATAATTAAAAGAATTGAAAGAATGTTAAATTCCAACTACCTTCTGATTCTTTTCTCTTGCAATATACACTCAAATCTTGTCTGACAAGTTAACCATATGATGGTCTGATCAACAAAAAACATATGACAGCCTTCAACTCTCAGCACTATGGCTTTCCAGTGCGTCTCTCAATAGTACAACTGATCCAAAAAGTGACAAAGCCATAGACTCAGGAACTATTCTGACATGGTTTCTAAAAGTTTACCTGCCATCAAAGAGATAGCAGTAGCTGCAGACATTTGTGACAGCAGAGGTCTTCAGAATACATTTTTAGGTTCTTGTCTTTCATGTGTCCTTGTGTAACTTTCCCCTTTCCTTCTCCTTCCACTTTCTCTGGGATACAACCATCCCACAGTGTAAAATAGGGCAATTGTGTATAGCCATGCCAAAGTGGAGCACGCCATGAGAAAAAAGTGACTCAATATCTCCAGTCTAAAATATTTTCTAAGTTTAATTTCCGTGAGGAGTAGCATATGACAAGGAACATATTTTTGAGCTGAACAGTGGGAGTTGCTTTAGCTTAACACACTTTCTGAAGTGTGTTATCACTATGACAAATATATATCTTCATGAGGACAGCTTCACTAGAAAGTATTACTGATAAGAATCACAGAGAGAGGGAAGGAAAATGCAGCCTTCGCAGACCTGATCCTGAAATCCTGAATCTGGAAATGTTATGTTTTAAATACGCGAGCAGATGGAATTTGAATATATTAGATGCAAAGAAAGGGGGAAAATTATATATACAGGCAGGGAAAACAGGAGAGGTAAGCTTAGCAATATCTGCCAGGGACCTCCACAGCTTTTTTTTTTTTTTTTTTACTCAAGTGATTCTTCTAATGTCCATATACCATTTTAAGAAGCTTTCTGCATGCATTAAAAAAAAAAGTATCTGCAGCGACAGTTCACTTGTTTTAATGAAAGTTGTTCAGCCAGCTTAATATTTTCATCTTTATGCTGAAAATCATTGGTTTCTTTAATGCGAAAATGAAGTTGCTTCAGGCAAGGTGCTGCAAACGTAGCATACTTGATTGCATTAGGATATCTTTTCAGTTACAATATCCTTAGCGAAAGCAATAAAAGGTGAGCACATACATCCCTTTGAATTTCTGTAGCGTACAGAAACTACCTAGTACAGGTGGAAGGTTCATAACTAAGCCAACAGAATCTAGGCAGCAGCGATAGGTTTATTCAGCTCAGTAGTTACACAATTCTTCACATCTTTTGTACAGACAGAAATCTGTGGCCTATTTAAGTCCCATTTTAATGTGCTATAATCTTTTCCATGACACTGTCATAATCTCTTGAAAGAAACCCCTTATGCCCTTTGATGATATATGAAAATATCTGCTTTACGTCTGAATCTATGCTTTTTTACAGCACAGAAGAAAGATGTGAAAGCTCATTTTATACATCTGCATACAGACTTTTAACTATTTCTAACATTCAGGATATCAGTTACTTTCTTGTGACTCTCGCTGCACTAATACTGCATAACTCTTAAAAAAATAAAAATAAAAATAGTAATTGTATAGAATTTTTTGTGTGCTCCCCTCACTTATTTTCTTTGCGGCACATAATATTCTCAGTGAAGAAGAATGATTGCTCTTGGTAGGACAATTAAGGACCTTGGTGTTGCAGTAAGCGTGAATAATGTCAAAATTTTAAAATATATATGCAAATCTAAAGCTAGGCATAAAAAAATGAACAAATGAAAATGCAAGTCAGATTAAGTGAGTCAATGGACAAAGTGCTTTCTCATCCATTTTGCCTAGTGAAACTTCTGTTTCTCAAAGTGTTAAGTCTAATGCCTTCAAATCAGCATCTAATGGAAAGCAAACTTTGTCACAATACCATATGGAGAGCGTAACAAATCCCAAAGATCAATCCTTCTAACACTGAAAACATAGAGAGCTACCAGGAATGCTTCTCTGGTGCTGCAGGAAAAAATAATAATAATAATAATAAAAGTAACTTGTTTTTTATTTTTATTTATAAATGAGATTGATTATAAAAATAATTAAAATCACACATTCTTACAAATCCTAATCAGCATGACAATGATGGTAGTGTTTTCAAAATTGCTGTGAAATAAAAAAATAAAAGGATACAGTGCAAGTATTGCTGTAATCTCTTTTTGCTCTTATCTTTTAGTCTTTCTGCATGGAAGTTGTCATTCCAGCCACTAAGGGCCTCTGAATAAGTAGAAGTTACAGAGCATCTTTTAAAATACAGCAGAGCTCTAAAACACACAGCTAATGACTCTTCAAATGTTAGATCTACCCTAGGAGAAGGAAGATGGAGCCAGGAAACTATTAACAGCTGTGAGTACTGGGAGTGAGGGGAAAAGGCAAACAGAAAACTCCTCAAAGCCTCTCTAGCCTGAGTGAACTAAGAAAGTAGTCTATACTTGTGTTCCTCTGTGAGTTTTAATCTAAATAAATTGTGCATCTTAAATAAGATTCTGAACAGGCTTTGGCATGGCATTAACACTTTCAGGTTTGGACAGCCAGTGCAGTAACCTACAGCATTCAGCAAGCACTGACACCAGACAGAGCTGAAACAAGTATGGAACAAACCTGTTTAAATGAGACTGAATTTCAGAAAGACTTCATTGCAAAAATTTATAACTCCTGATAGACGCATTTGAACTTTTTTCCATTTCTGGCCTGAAACTTGGTCTTCTTCACTTTCCAAATGAAATGCAGGAGGCCTGATAACCATTACCACAATGCTGAAAGAAAAGACAATACCACTGAAACAGACTGCTGCAACCAGACTGCTGCAACTACCCATTCCAATCAATTCACAACAAAAAGCTCAAGAAAGAAAAAAAGGAAAATCTGCATTAAAACTGAAGATATTTAAAATGTCTGACTGAGATGTTTTGGTGTTGGATGTGGACCAGTATGAAACAGCAACATAATCTGACGTAGCTTTTCTTATTTATTTTACTTCGTCGAAATACTTTGATATCACTGATCTTCATTTCTGATGCAGGAAAGACTCTATATATAGTGCAGAAAAACCCCAACTTGTCTAACTCAGCCTAATAGTCTTGGTTTATCCCCACATTTGTGATTGCTGGTTTATATGTAAACTGGAACTCTCCAGACATTAAGCTTTTTTTATTTAAAATTTATCATATGATTTTTCCAAGTTACAGCAAGGGAAGTAATTCCTCAGAAAACTTTTGTGTTTACTCAAACAGCGCCACTGCAAACATGCTTCTGTTAGTCTGTTAGCTGTGTTATACAGTTATTCTGTTGTGGATACACAGCCATCTTGCTTTTTAAACGCTATTCACTGCAAAAGACTGCAAAAGTGAACCATTTGTTTCATTAGGTCAACAACAGTCTTTTCCCTTTTCCACCGGCAGACAATACACTCAAACACATTGTATAACACTTCTGCAACATATTCCACATGTAGACTGTCATGCATCTAACCCTCACATCAGACTAATTCCGAGAAAATAGACCACTATGTTCTTTTACATTCTCCTCACTGCTCTAATTAACTGATCTAGACCAACTGTGTTATCTACTTCTATTCAAACTATTATAGCTATGATTTTTAAAAAGAAAGTCCTAGTTTAGCACTTCCTACTGCAAATTCAGTCTTCCTGCATACTAACCAGGAATCCATATGCAAACCTTCATGAATGTCTTCTGATTCAATCACATCCCCGTTATATCATTTTCTCTTTCTTCCAAACACTCCTATACTTGTTTTTTCCTCCACACATCTCTGATCTCTACATCCTATTTTTCGAAGCACCATGCTATGCCCATAAAGTAGCTCTCCTGGTCCTAGGAATACACAGTCCCTATTCCATTATAAAAACTGCAGCTCCCAGTGCCTATACAAACTTAAACCCATTGTGAGGCCACAGCCTAAGCTTCTTTTCTGAAAGTTTCTTTAAAATATAGCAAAGTTACTGGTAAAAAAAAAGGTTGTAGTTGCTGGTGAATGCCTGATGAACTCTCAACTCTCAGATTTAGCGTTATTAACAATCTTCAGTGGGCCCTTATTAAAAAATAAAAAAATAAAAAAACTTTGTGTTGGACACGGTCAAGAGGGTTCCTGTTCCAACAATGCTATCTTACAGCAGAAAACACAATTACCCTTGAAAATCTGATATTCATAAGTGAACATCTCTGGTGAAGAACAGTATGATTAAGCTAACAATCATTTGCAGCCCTGGAGAAGACAATCACAGATGACAGCTCTGCTGTAGCAGAGTGAAAAGAGCAATAATGAAAACTACTTCAGCCACGGCTATCTGAAAAGTATTTTAGATTCCTGAGTTTTTAGACAGTTAACTCTCTCTTACCAAGCTGAAGTTCACACCATTTCCTGTGAGTTGACACAATTTCTGTAGAGTTTCTGCATCTATCAAACACCTTTTCACGTTTTATAACTTCTGTGAAAGGATTCATCCCATCTTTCAGCCATCTAAAAATCAGACATCAGATTTAAACTAGCCAGATTTCCTCACTCTGCAGCTAGCGGAGATACCTCCACTGGTACCTCTGCACAGATGATTCATTTCTGCTAATTTGGGAGGAAAAATAGCATCTTTTTTCTGAAGGCGTCTATATTTCCCACAAGGTACAGTACTTAGAGTAGACACTGCCTTCAGATGGCTAAAGTTCAGTCCACTTGTACATAGTTGCCAACTGCTCGAACGCTTTAATTATAAGAAACACAGGAAAAAGTCTCTTTAAATGTACATGAAGTATTGAGCATGATGCATTCTCATAACTCAAATAGCTCTGCCATTTCCATAAAGTCTCCAACAACGCCACATTCTGTAGCAATCTCATAACAGCACCACCTTCTCCTATTTTTTTAATTAAGCATTTGAAAGTCAACTGATTTCATAAGATGATTTAGCTTAGTAGCCAATGGGGATGCTACCAGACTTGGTCACCCTTTTTTTTAAAACTGAACAGCATTACTGGCTATAATGATACTACTGAGCATTTTCCTTTTTGAGAGGTTTGGATTCTATTTATGTCCTAATCAAGAGGGGAGGGCAATATCTACATAATGAAAAGAAATCAATTCCCTAGAAGAGGATTATTTCCACCAATGCCTATTCATCTTATTCTATATAAAGCTGCTTTATTTCTCTACACCATTTTTCTTGTCTCCCGCAAACTGTATCAGATTCAGGCTTGCATCATGTCAAGTCATGGAAGAGAGATCAGCTCCCTCTTAATAAACTTCTAAAACCATTTTCAATGCCCATTATGATCTGAACTGTACTAATTACTGGAAGGCATTGGCTTACCATTTATCATAGTTTATAGCAATACAGTACGACGAAGTTCTATTATTTTTTCCCTTTTTCTCTTAACATCATACTGTGGTGATGTTTGTTTGTTTCAGTTTAGTAACTCGCAGGTCCTTTTCATACTTCAAAGCACTGTTCAGAGAAAAACACGTTATTTTGCTAAGGCTGGAACAGGAATTTTTCCCTCTGGAGAGCTGACCAGTTGCTGCTTTGAAGCACTCAGAGTTTAGCAATGTTAAAAAAGAAAACCAGTTTCAAAACAGAAGCTGCAAAGGTCAAGGTAAAAGTGACATAGTTTGTTCTGTGTACGAAACCTCTATATCAACCAAAATGTGAGCAGAGCCACCAGACATGTTTCAAATAGCCAGTCAAAGAAGGTTCTGACTCTACTGCTTAAATGTGGATGACAACCCCATTAGAGATGCTTAAAGGTATTAAAAATATCCATGTGGAGCTGTCAGGCATGAAACTGCCATGGACCAACAGCATCTCATTTGGAGTCCATTAGGAGCAGGAACTAGAGGTATTCAGGATATTTCAAGGCATTTTAAGCATTGCCAGATAACTATGTTTAGGTACGTGAATCAAGTACTTAGTGCCTGCCCTCCCACCTTTCTCATTCCAGAAATCAAATGTCCCACTTACAGGGCATCGCTCTTTCACTTCTTCCTCCAGGATTCAGAACACTCATTCAGACTTTATTAAGTTTACTGTTCCTTTCTCTTTCTCCTGCAGGGTTGTGATGGATTGTCTCTCAGTGAAAGACTGGAAATATTTCAAAAAGATTATGTGCAGCTCAGATAGAAACTGTAACCCTGATCTCATAAGAATGCCATGAAACTCCAGAAGCCCTTGGCTGGAGGTTAGATCAGATCAGCATTTCGTAAGTTTTCAGGTTGGCAACCTCTCAATCAAAAGGGAACCAAACAAATAACTGACGATCATTTTCAACTACCGCTAAAACAAGACCAGAGAAGTATTGCTTACTGTTTTCATTTTATAGATAGAAAAAGAAAAATTAGCTATCTTACTTGGTGTAATACAGCAATTCCACATCAGAGCTGGACAGGTGGTAGGAAGAGGCTCTCTTGTTAGGGACAAAGACAAGGGCAGGAATTGTGCAGCTCAGTAGAACTAACACAAAGAATGAAGGCAAGAACATGGAGGTAGGTTCACCCAAAAAGAAGCAAGAGACAGGAGGAAGGATAAATAAAGGAACGTCAGAGAGCAGTAACAGCAGAAAAGAGAGAAGATGAAGGGGACAGTAGGGCAGAAAGCAATATTCCAATGAACAGGTTGGGAAAACATCAGTCAAGGTAATAGTAAAGCAATCAAATAAAAATAATCACTTGGCCACTCTACAGCAGCATCCCAACATTTTATTCTGGATCTCCAATGCATCACACTGCAAGAGGCAACATCACTTTCTTTCACCAATATATTCACTGTCAGCAATCAGAGAACGAGGAGATATACATGAATTTCAAAACGGTTCCCCTTTAAAACTCTTCCTTACATGGCTGACCAATTTCTTACATCACAGGAAACAGTATAAATTCTTCCATAATACACTTCAGAATCTGAACTGTGTTCTTCAAAAATATTCAAAGACTAAACATTAATGGCCCAATCTTATCTTCCTCTGTGCATCATATTCACTGAACTTCTTGGAAAAGCATTTCCTGAGATTGCATTCAAAAGTTTAAAGTGTTTCGTGCTGTATAACGAAAACAAGACTGTATCATCTTTACACAAATAAGGTAATTAGTGCCTTGAACATACCTATTAAAAAAAAATTAAATTACCCTAAATAACCTCAAAGCTGTCATGAAGCAATTCTGAAGAGAGATTTCCTCAACTTCTGAAAATATATCATTGTTTTAAGACATATTTTAACTCACACACCATATTATACCATCGATAGATTAAATACTGATTTATCTCGACAACCCTCAAGTCAAAACAGCAAAATTATTCACCTTCTTCTAGACTTTTTTTGTATCTGAAACTTGATTCATCGTTTATCCTTCCACTTGTCAAGACTCATACAAAGGCTGCTCCGAAAGTAATGCCTCCTGTGTTTTTATATTAGCCTAAGATGTCAGAGGTGGATGCTGTAGGTATGTCAGCTGAAGTTGAACCTTCACACCAATATTCTGTTACATTTTGTTGCTGCTTGACAGATGGTAGCAGAGGGGCAGTCTGGCAGAATGGCATCTGACATGGAAGTGTATAGAAAGCAAAGGTGTGCCACTGAATTCCTCAAAGTGAAAAAGTGGCACCCACTGACATTCATTGCATACTTGCTGAATATCTGTGGAAACCAAGGAGTGGATGTGAGCATAGTGAGGCAGTGGGTGGTCTGTTACAGCTGTAGCAACAGCAACATGAAAGAGGAGCAATGCAGATAGATGGCCATGCAGATTTTTACCAGTGCAGCATGTAGGCTTTTATTCACTGCTGGCAAAAAATACATAGCTAATGGTGGTGGCTATGCTGAAAAAATAGTGTTTTGTAGCTGAGAATTTGCTCTATCAAATAGAATTATCACTTTGAATCTAATGCAGTTTTCACTTAAATAAATAGGAGGCATTACTTTCAGAGCAACCTATGTACTTGTTCATGTTTTCCTTTGGACCTGTGGATTACATCTACAATATATTTTGATAAGTTTTAGAAATCTACCACATGCCTCAGTAACTGCAATCTTTTTGTGTTCTCTGTACCTGCCTCCTGCCAACCCCTCTGCATGGCCCTTTATTCTTCCCTGGAAGAGACAGTCGGCCACTTCACCCCATATCATTCACAGCTTAAAGAGTCACAACTGTCCAAGCGTGAAAAGCTTCTGCTTACCTAATCATTCCCCAAAGGAAAACTATCCCAGTCTCAAAGATCCCTGCAAGAAAAAGCTGTGCACATATGAAGAAAATGTTTTGTGTATGGCAAACTGGATTAAAACTAAATATGTGACACAAATACAGAAATGTATTTTATATTCAATATCCATAGAAACACAATTAAAAACCCAACAGCATATCTTTTCAGAATTAAGTAAAATCCAATCCCTTATCCACCCCTCATTTTAACTACTGTTTATAATTATATTATATTGGAAATATCTGTTGGGGTTTTAAAGACTTGAATTATTTTTCAGAAATGAAATTAATACAAGAACTATTAGTTTAAAACCCTACATGATCTTTTTCAAGTTCAGAGTATGAAGAAAAGCGCATATCTACAAGCTAAGTAGAACTCTAAATGTGAAAACCGGTTATCCAAATGAGAAAGAAAAAAAAAACAAAAACATTTCACATTCACTACCAGAATTTACATCAGTTGGCAAACAAATCTACTGTCCCAGCATATTCAAAAGTCAGCAGAGTTCAGAGAAGTCACAGTCAGAGTAAGTCCTAGATATGTCTGTCAATGGGTGACAAAATATTTTGCCTAGATTCTCCAGTTTTAATAATCATAAACGCTGCCAAGAACTCAGAGAAGCCCACAGCAGACAACAGCAACCACAAATATCTGACAGCAAATAAGTTCAGCAAAAAAAGCCTGGTCAAAGGACAGGCAAGTAGTCAGAATTGGCAGGACAAAATGGTTCCTCTGTACAGAATCCTAGCTAGTTTACTACAATCAGAGATGATGGGCAATAGCTTTATATGCCAAGTGACTGTGGGAAAGGACCTCAACGACATAAATTTACAAATGAACACAGGTGCCTCTGATAAAGCAACATTTTCAAAGCCCAAAGGGCCTCAGATATGCCCTGTAGACAGAAAACTTGAAGGACACAATACTTTGACAGAAGTATACCAGGTGACAGTCCTGAAGTTCTTTGCTGCAGAAAGTACAGGCATGTTTTCTGTATCAAAGCGTTCTCCCAATGAGCAATCCCTCAACAGCTGTAGACAATGTTTTTTTTTGCCTTGTTTGACCCCTCAAATGAACTTCTAAAAATTACCTAATACTACTGTAAAATCTCTATTGTGGAAATACTGCAGTATTTTCATCTTCTATTCATCTGCCATACTATTGCCTCCACACCTCCATTTTCCAGTAGAAATAAGTAATTAAATATCAGCACTCAATTGTGTTACAGACAGTAGTATATTCTTAAATTTAGTGATCTTACCATTCTCCTGAACTGGGAACAAAGTACTCTATATTCAATTCAAATTTTCAAAAATATTTACATCAGTGAGAGTGTGTTAAAATTTTTCGTATTTTACATCACATTCCTTTTCATTAAGTAAATTTCACTCTACTGTAGCATAATAAATTTTGCCAACTATTTTGTAGTGATACTATATGATAGCTCAAATTTTCAAGCAGTACTTTGTATTAACACAATTTTACTATGAACACGAGAGAAAAGAATATTTTCACTTGTGATTGCTATTCTCCTGTGCCATTACAAAAAGATCCAAACTTGAACATACTCATTTCCAATGAGATAGTTTTAAAGAAATGCAACAGCATAAAGATAACCTATAAAGCACGCTGAGTAGAAAGGACATATGCTGTTATTGTGAAAGACGTTCTCAAACAGATACAGACACTACTGCCTGCTGTTACCTGGAGTCCACAGTAAACTATCTGAAGTAATGATCGGAGTCCCACTGCTCTTCATTTATATTCAGAGAAAAGTTTCTGTTTATACCTTTCCTTTCAAATTTTTGGTACCAGTAAGTCCATAACTTACAGTATGAAGTTACCATTACATACCTGAAACTGTGTATGAAGGGATACACAGGAAATCTAATGCACTTGCCATGTTTAAATCTGTTTGCATATACCACCAGGAAACCACTGCCTGTAACCCATCATTTAAAGAGAACAAGAAACAAATGCCAAAGCATCCCTATAAAAAATTCATGCAACGCCCTCATCTAGCAACATCAATTACTTTATCTATCTCCTGCATTGTTAGTTGTAAGTCTAATAACACTACTCAGCAGGCAAAGGATTTAATGAAATAGACCCTGAGCTCCTGGGAGGATCACCTGTGGTTCCAACTCTAACACTTCTGATCAAATACAGGTTTCCTTCCTGCTGTTGAGCAATAGGCTTTCCTGGATCTTGATCAAACATGCCCCTAAGTAGAGCAGGTGTAATAGTACAGCATAAAATATTCAAGTGTATCAAGGAATACATGACTGTGGTGAAAGGGAGGAAGAGAGGAAACTATTTAAAAAATAAGATAAATTGACAGCTTCTACTTTCGGTAACTTGAGCTACAAAACCAGCTTACACCAATTATTTCAGCAAGCTACAACACAATTAAACATATGTTAACCATAAAAAACAAATTACGTGAACAAGCATAGCAAATACTTTTTTACACACTTAGAGGTTCCCAATTTCCACAAATACTCTCAATTCTGTTCCCTATCTAAAACAAAGACATCAAGATATAAATATTACAGAATAAACGACTCTCAATGGCTTCCTAATGAAAGTAAGGCTCAAAATAAACAACATTCAGGGGAAAAAAAAGAAAGAAAAAGAAAAAACTCATCAGTGAAAGTCGGCAAGTACTCTTCCCAGTGCTTCACTGCATAACAAGTACAAGTCACTGCATAACAAGTACAAGTGATGTCTGCTTCCTGCTCCTTTCAGTGCAAGACCACAGAGGGGACAATTTGACCTCTTTTCCACTCCAGGAAAGAGAGAAAAATTCCTTACTTACTGTTCTTTCTGTATTAGCCCAAATATTCCTTACTTTGAAATCTAGTGCATTCCAGTCATTAATTTCCTTTAAATAAGCAGACATCTTCCTGGGCTCTAAGTGAACTTCACATTCTAGGGAAAATCTTACCTAATTTCGGCAGGGAATAGGGTACTTTAAAATAATCTTCATAAAATTCAATGAGTCGTCTTGTAATATTTAGGGCATAGTCTCCTGATCCTCTTCGGATTGCATCAGGCCTTGCATACAGTCGTACCTGTTAAGGAGCAAAGTGAAAGACTGATCATCTCAATGCCTACAGAGGAAAGTTAAGCTACCTGCAGAGGTGAACAATTCTAAGGTTGTTGTGAGGTGGCAGGTTTATTTACCTATCTCCAAATGTTACTGTCATACATTTGTCAAAACATTCTGCAGCTGAAAATCATAATGTATACAACTAAGGTTAAAAAGTTTAGAAGTCAAAATCTCCTGCTTGTTTATGTTGCCAAATAAAAGAATTAGCACTTCTTGCATCAAAATACTCAAAGAAAACACTTACATGTGTTTGCTAGAGATATGATGGTAGAGTGGATTAGTATAATGGTTCTCTGCCTACACTGAATGTAGGCAAGATGCAGTGGCTCAGTAGGAGAGAAGTTCATGGTTTGTTAAAGACACATTATATCAAACTCTGAAAGTATTAGCAGACTGTGAATGAAAAAAAAAATCATTCTCCTTTCTCTTCTCTGGCAGTGACACAGCTAACCTCGATGAGCTACATAAGATTGCAAAAACAACTATTTATAAGCTCATTCAGGTACACAAATAATTAAAATTCCCCAATCTTACATGACTGCTTCAGGTCTCTGCCTTTCAGAGAGCAGTAAGTTAAAGCTGCTTATACAAGCCACATCCAGCTGTGTTCAGTACAGAATTGCTCACACAATGGTGCACCAAATGTGCTGATCAGCTCATGTTCAATGAACAAGGTAACACAAAGCATCACAAGGCTATCCATTATTCCCAGTCTTTCTGTTGTTTAATGCTTCCTTATGGCAAAGACAACATATAGCTTATGACAAGTGTTAACCAAAAAGGCTCAGAAAGGAGGGCCGCTTTTGATACTCCTCCCTCACACACAGCCCAACCATCTCAGCAATGATGGGGGGAAGAGCACTTTGTCTGTGCTGGCTGGGGCAGAAGGCCTCTCCCTGCAGTTCATAATGACCAGACAAAAATGAGCCTCTACAAAATGACAGTTCTAATAAAAATACGAGTCTCTATTACTTCCCTTGGCAGGATTAAATCCCACCCAGGGTTCCAAGGAAAGCAGCAGGGCAGATATGAGAAAATACCAGTGCAAACATGAAGTGGAAATATCAGTTTTGAAATATTTCTAAATGCTCTATTCTAGACCAAGAAAAACCTATGGGATTTTCAGCTTCAGTGAAAAGCATTACTAAACAATTCTTTACTGCTCATTTTCTGAACCAATTCAGTTAGCCAAGTAGGAATCAGATGTCAAACCTCAATGCACTGTACCTGTCAATTCTGCTTTAATCCATGCTCTCTTTTTGGGGGTATTCAGACACATCACTCTTTGCTGCTAACTATCTCCATCATTATATTTCTACCTTTGTTCATATTACAGAGCTAGTGCACAATCAGCCATACATAGTTATGATTTGTAAGGTAAAATGGATAACACTATGTAACTTAATGAGACATGTAATAACACAGACTTCTCATAATCACCACCTGAAAGCACATAAAACATTACCAGAACTCCTCCAAGTCACTACTTCCATTTATTGCTTCCTTACAAAGTTTGCAGTGGCTTTATTTTAGACATTCTCTGTCTGCTAAAGCATATTTTCTGAAAAGAGGGATTAACCACGGTTACAAATTAAACCTTGAAGCCTTTAGATTACGAAAAGATGGTAAGAACTGCAATTAGACTTGTGATGAACACTGTCTTGTATCATTAAACCTTTATACACATTTTTGCATAATTGCTTTACTGGCACAGTTGACTATCAGTGTATTAGAAAAAGAAGATTCAGTCAACCAAGTATGCAAAAAATCATTCAATTTGACAGTGGCCAAATGTGTCCATTATGAAAAATAGGACAACAGAAGGGAATCAAAAAAATAAGGACACACAAGAAAAAACAAAATTCACCGTACTGCATTACAATGTGTGGCAAATGCAGAAAAGGCATTTAAAGATGTTTAAGATACAGCCAAATACCAAAACTCAACACAATGTTGCAAATTTTCATTTTCTATCTACTTAATGTTGAGCATAGTTTTATTTTTCCTGTAAAGTTTCCTCGTGCCTCTTTGCCTGCCTAACACAGCTCCAGACTGACAATGCTGCACTGTTGAACACAGAGATCACACCTAAGCTTGAACACAGTTCAGAAATTATCTGTATCTTTGCCCAGGTCTCTCAGGGGCATTCCCAAGGCATGCCAGCTATCTTCTAATGCCAGGAGAGCTCCACACACAAAATGCAGTTAATGCTGATACTTTCCCGTACAACACATCTTCTTTGGCTCCTTCACAGGACAGTTATTAGTTTGCTTGCCTAGAACCAGAAGAGGCCTGATTTTAACTTCTCTCACTTTCTTAAAAAATTCAAAATTGCATATCCCAAGACAATACCCTAAGCACCTCTGTACAGGCTTTTCTGAACAACGGGGATACATGATGGTCTAGTCTTCATTTAACACATCTGATGGGTGGCATTACCAAGAAAATAATTCAAAATTCTGCCTGAACAAGTGTGAAAGGAAATGAAGGAGTGAAAGGCAACCAGGCAGTGAGGATACTCATGCCAGAAGGGCCCTCACTCTACCAGGAGCTGGTTACTCTTCTTCCTTCCACCCTATTGCCTCTGAACACAACATGTATGAAGGAACCCTAGACTCACCATGGTCGCAGAAAATTACCTGTGTTAGCAGAGTGAATAGAGACATTCTAGAGAATTAAGCAGTAGACTGTAGTGTGTTCAGATACTGCTCTAACAAGAAGTTTCAGCAGATAAAACAGAACAAAGATTAAGACACTCGATTTGTGTTTAGCATACTTTTTTTTGTTTGTTTGTTTACTGCCTTCATTTCAGAAGGCAGATAAGCTGCACTACTTTTTAAGTCCGTTGGACTGAACAACAATGCATAATTATTACATATTTTCCCACAGGCTGTTTGATCATTATGCTAAGAATTTGATTTTACATTAATTTAAATAATAAACAAGAAATTTTTCTGCAGGGTCAAACCTAAACATGAATAAACGTAGCATGTTTCCTGCTAGGAAAGATAAAGAGGATTCTGGCCTAGCTGCATAATTCATCAAATATTGCAATGGCACAAGTAAGAGTATAAGGACCATTTAAAAAGAAAGGGTTCACAGCACTGATATGTCCCTAGAAATGTTATTTTCTGATTTCTTCAGCTTTCTTCTGTATTTTGGTTCCCTTAACCAGACCTCACACACATTCTTACACATGTAAATCTGAACATCATTTAAGACTTGATACAAAGAAGTCTAGTCCATTTGTCAATCCAAGCTGGTGCTCTGGATGCATGCTCTATTTTTCCTTCCAAAGAGTACATGTGCACTCTGTGAGTAAAGAGTGAAAGATTCCCTAGAAGACTCGCAAAGACTCTTTCACAGTAAGGGTGGTCATCCAAACTAAACTAGCAAAGTCTCTTCTTGAGTGCTTCAAAGGCATCTTTTTATCTTCCTAACCTGTAGTAGAAACTCAGTCACTCAATTTAAAAGACCATTTTAGTAGAGACCTAAGACAAAGGTACAAATTAGCTGTCTATGTTAAATATACTCACTTTCTGTTAGTGACCTTCTCTTCTACCAAAATTAGTAGAATTAACTCACTTAAATCTGACTACAGATCATAATGAAAGTCTACACAGTGCTACAAACTTTTCAGTGCTCCCAGCTTTCTGGAGCTTGGAAATGTATGGGCAATGTTATGAATAATTTTTCATGCCATTAATAACTACAAAACACAACTGTAGAAAGCTACAGCTGTGAAGTTAAAGACTTTAAAAAGTTTATAAAGGTTCATTGTAAGACAATCCACACAACTAATTTTCTCTTGCATACCTGTGCAGTCCTTGGTTACATCATCACAGTATCTTTTACTACATGACATTTGGCTCTTTCAAGAATAGTTATTTGATTTCCTTTATTACCCTTTTTATGTGGTAACCTTTGAGTGTGCTACAACCTTGCAAATATTACTGAAGCTCTTTTCCACAAGCTCTGCAAGATTAAGTGATATTATTACTTTCATGTAAGAAAGCGAAGAACAAAGGAAGACAGAGTTATACTGGGTACCCATCTTGACACCTCTCAATGTCAAGTATACTTAACATTTTTATTGCACACACTTAAAGCACTGTTCTCATTGCATCTTACTGCAGTAGTGAACACTACACAGCTCTGAGTCTGGTCACGGGTGTCTTCATTCAGGTATTCAGAGAATTAATAACACATGATTTGTGACTAAATGAGACTGTGTCAGTTTATGTAATTCACTCAGAAGCAGAGAGAGCAAGGAAATTCAAAGACAGTACTCAGCATACCGACCAACTGACAGTCTGCACCAAGCTCCTTCCAAGCGTGGTGATGACTAAGTTGAGGACGACTGATGCAACATGCATAGTCACTACTCAGTGCTGCATTGCTCCTCCTGTGTGTAAATGAGGTAAATGTAAGAAAGATTTTATAGGGGACCATTTTAGTAATGGTACCATCGTGATATTGTGATTATGTGGACAAACCAAAGTTTACATGGTCAATTTTTTCTTATCTCTTCTCCATCTATATTTGCCACCACTAGCAATTTTTTAACTGAACTTTTGACTATTATGAAAAAATTCCAACCCCCTTATAAATATCTTGAATGGAACCACAGTTTCCCCCCTTCCCAACGCCAGTTTGATTAACTAGGTTTGCATCTTCAGCTCTACAGTCTTTCTAGCATTTATAATATGCTGTTGTTTTTAAGCAGCACAGCCCTGAATGAAAGATGTGACACATTTTCATTTCTGTGAATAGCAGAGCAAGAAGTTAAGAGTTCATAAATAAAATTGCTGCACTGCATATCCTCCCATTCTTTTCTAGATTGAGCAAAACAGCATTGCTTCCTCTAGTTTCCTTTCAGGAAACTCCAGGCTAAACTCATTAGAACTTCAAATAATGACAGTGAAACAGCCACAATCAGATACCACCATGGAAAAATCATCCTTGAAGATTAAATTTAAAATATCAGTTACCTAACTAAGGTTTTTTGAATGACTTCGGTAGTATTATCAGTCAAAATATAAAATTTTCCTGAAACTTAGATGGCAAATTTCATACAACTGTTGTCAGCACTCAATAGTCTCCACCTCTGTTCTTATTCAAAAGTGTTTGTTGTATAAAAACTTCACTTTCAGAAATAATTTCTATATATTATGACACATTACACAGTGTCTTTTAATATTTCAACATTTGATACTTCAAATATATCAAAGCAGTTTAAAAATATCTGTAATGCAGGGTCATCAAATTAGATAAATTTGGTTGTAAAATGAGAGTTGTTTCCCAGAGTGATGAGCAGTTGTGATATATGCTAAGAAACATGTAACAGATTTAGAACAAACCACATCTAACCAAAGTTAGGCTATTAACTACTCTACTGTGTATGAGAAAAATCTTCCTGTCTGCTGCAGAATTATTCATCAAAAAGAAAGTCGCCACTTAAAAAAGACTTGTTCTTGTCTTATCATTTCATAGAATTTCAAAGAAGACGTGAATTACTAACTACGTACACGGTACAATGGACAAATTCTTACAAGTACAAATTGTAAATAGCAATGAATATTTTTCTGGTGAATAGTGTGTTCACTAAAAAATGTTTCCAATGTACCAAAGACTAGTGATAAATTCAGTACATAATAAACAGAGGAAGGTATTCAGATGAAGTGGAACTGTTCTGTTTTGACATTTAAAAAATGCAACTCTGCTCTTTTTCTTTTTTTTTTCATTACAATTGAAGTATGTTAAGAAATAAAAGGATGAAAGGGATGAAGAATGGTAAGGAAAAAAAAATTCCCAACTCTGTAGAATATTTTAGGTCAAACTGAAGGCTTTGTTCAACATGGAATACATTCATCATTTTAGCCACACAAACAGAGAATCAAAATATATTATTTACAGATATCTAATTGAAAAGGGACTGTTGTTCAACCTCCTGCCTTTATAAGAATCACCAAAGATGAAGGATGATCAGAAAGAATCTAATTATGTTTCTCCTCTGGCTCTAGTGGAAGACACAACCAACCGTCGCTAGAGGTGCCAAAAGACTGAATCTGTTCCCCCAGGGAATTAAGGAAGCTCTCAGCTTGACAGAAATCAGGATGCTACAGGAAGATGTATGCAGGCCTGAAGTGTGCCACCAGAGCCCAATGCTTACTTTAGAATCAAATATCCACTTTTACATTTAAAGCCTGCTCTTAAATATGTCATTTTTTCATTCTGTGTGCATTTCTTTTGAAAAAATTTCACTCTCGCAGTGGTATTACCTCCCAACTGGAGTTGCACCTTTCTTGATTTCAAGATAGACTGGTTGTTCTGTTGGGTTTTTTATTATTATTATTTAATTTATTGTAACAGTATGGAAATTGTGCAATGAGGAAAACAGCTCTCTGCTGCTTGTAAGTATCCTGACATAGAAGTGACATAGTGATAAGCATCGCTACATCTTTGTCACAGCAGTGTACAAGCTTACAAATCACAATAATACCACATATTAGTTGCTCCAAAAGCTTCTAGATTCAGTTTTCAAGATCTACAAACCCTGAAATAATTCTGAAATTCATCTTCTCTTTAAAATTTTATCCATCTTTTCTGTGATTTAAAACTACTCCAGTTGCCATCACTGTCTTCTCTGATGCCCCGGGGGAGAGTTACAGCTCACTCAATGAGAAATAATGCTCCAAGGGAACAAGATGCACCTCTGTTTTAACAAGGGAAGGCTTGTGAGAGCAGATGGCTCATTGGGCTCTAATGACCTAACACAACACCTGTGGAACTCAATGGAACTACTTCCATTAACTACAGAGGTTCTAAATCAGGAGGAGACAAGGCATGACCAACTCAATCTCTGAGGTATGGATGCTTTCTCCAAGACAATCTTCACCAACAGCAGATGCCCTGTTTGCAGTTCATGTTTCCAGATCATGGGAGAGAAAGAGAAAAAAAGAAAAAAAAAAAAGAAAAAACACAGCCCATCTTTGAAATGCCAGAGATTGCTTAGGCAAACTTGACACCCAGAAGGCCATAGACCCTGATGGGATGTACCCAGGAGTACTGCAGGAGCTGGTGGATGTTACTGCTAGGCCACTCTGCACTAGCTCTGAGAAGTAATGGAAAAGAGAAGAGATATCCAAAGACTGGAAGGAAGCCAATGTCACTCCAGTCTTCCAAGAGAGCATGGAGGAGAAAACTGAAGGCCAGCCAGCCTTACCTCCATCCCAGGAAATGTGACAGTACAGCTCACTTTGGATGTCATCCCTAAGCATGTGGTGCAAAATAAGGTGATCAGGAGTAAATGAGATAGATTTACCAAGGGGAAGTCATGCTTAATCAACTTGATAGCCCTCTATGATGGAAAGACTGACTGAACAGATGAAAAAAAGTAGAAATTGCCTGTACTGACTTCAGTGAGGCTTTTGACACTGTCTTCCCTAACATCCACATAGATAAGCTCAGGAAACATGGGTTCAATGAGAGCATCCTGTGTGACGTGCTCTAGGTGACTCTGCTTAGGCAAGGTGGTTGGATCTCATAGCCTCCAGAGGTCCCCGCCAACCTCAACAATCCTGTGTGTCTGAGTGCTAGTTCTCTGGTCATGAACACTGATCATTCAGATCATGGGAAACACGATCACTGGTAGATATTATGTTTATATCGCACATTACATGAGGAAAATAGCTCTCTGCTGCTTGTAAGCATCCTGACACAGAACTTACAAACAGCCATTGATTTGTCTCTGCTACGGTATCAGGTACAACAAGACTAGCTTTGATGCCAGCAAGGGGAATAAAGATATCTAAAATCCCATCACACCATCTGATTCCCTAGACATTGCCACACAAGGAACTACACAAAAACACTTCCTATAATACTCTCACACACAGCTTTTGCCTACATCACATCGCATAAGGCTATGGGTCCACATGTTATCTGAATTTCCATCTTTCTCCTTTAACCTGGCAACATTACAGTGCCTTTCCTAGTGAACATGGCTGATTTTCCAAGGATGGAAACCATTTTGCTGTCTTGTATAATTCTCCCATTTTTTTTACCTTTGCTCTGAATGGACTGAGAACAAATGGAAGTAAGAAAGTTGAGCGGAGGTCAGATATCAGCCTTAAATCTTGTTTTCTCAGACAAACATAGATTAGGCAACTTAGTATCAATGTGAAAATCCACAGTTAAGGATAGTTTCCCCTCCCACCAACTTCAGGCAGAATTAAAAGTAACTTTGTCAGGTGTTTTAAGCAGTTCATAGTGCTTTCACATTACAAAACAGATGTTTCTGCACATCAGCTGGTATCAGCAGTACCATCCTGGGAATAATGTTAGTTCTTTAATCTCTTCCTCAAAGCTAGCAGACTACACATAAAGCACAGCTTCTTGGAAGGCCTCTCCAAACTCACTCTCATCATCTGTGTGGCTATACCCACAGGCTTAGACCAGCACTTGTACATCTGGGGTGTAACTCACAATGATTTAAAAAATCTCAGTTCAGGAAAGTACTTACGCATATGTTAAACTTTAAATGGGTCTTTAACCTTAAGCATACACTTAAGTAACTCAGCACGTTCTAACATTTCAATAGAGCAGCAGCTTACAAATTTTATAAAGGGGGAGGAAATAGTCTTATACTCTTTACCTGAAGATCTGCAGTACCACTGTAGCAAGGGAAAGCTGCAAACATGCAATTCCTCTGTACTTAAAAGCCTTTATCAATTCCTAATTTGAGATCCCTTATTTTGCTCACTGGTAAAGGTATTGTTTATATAAATGTTACAGAGAAAAATGTTTACATTTATACATTTAACATAACAAATCTCACAGAACCACAGAATCTTAGAGGGGTTGGAAATGACCTCTAGAGATCATTGAGTCCAGCCCCCCTGCCAAAGCAGCTCCCTAGCCCAGGTTGCACAGGTAGGTGTCCAGGAGGGTCTTGAACATCTCCAGTGAAGGAGACACCACCACCTCTCTGTGCAGCTGTGCCACTGCTCCGTCACCTGCACCATGAAGTTCCCACACACATTTGTGTGGAACTTCCTATTTCCCTGTTTTCCTTTCTACCTTCTTCACTGGGTCACTTCTGCAAACTTAGCACTGCATTCAAGTGAGTTCTAAAATCTGATAAATTCAATAGAATTAACACATTGATATCATCTTCTCTACATAAGCAAACAAGCTACAAGCCAAGTTCCACCAAGAAAGTATGAGTTATTTCACTTTCATAACTCCATGAATTTTGTGTGTTCAAATGCAATAAATTTTACAATGGAGCACGGATAAACTGATGAGTGAAGGAGAAAATGAGAGAGGTAGCTGTAGTGAACATATTTAAACTTGATAATGGGGAAAAAAAATGACAGGAAAAAAAAATGCCTTGTTTCAATCTCTCATTCATTATTCATCATGGACAATACCCAAAAGAGACTGTATAGTAATGAAATGTGTTCTCTGAATACCAAAGGGACAGATCATCTTTATATGATCTTCCTCCAAACTCAGAGTAGACACACTCATAACTACTCTGAGCCTTCTCAGATAAAATATTTGTAGTTATAAGTATACTACCTCTATGGGGTTTTTTTTATTTTATTTTTTAAATCTAGGTGGAAACCATGACCTGTTGCTTTCTAAGGAAACACCATTTTGCTGGAGTCTGGATGCAACTGTTTTGAAGTAGACAAACATCATCTCTACATCATCATTCAAGGCAGCTTTAAATGGCGTAATAAGCCAACAGAATTGATCTCTAAAAACAATGTTTGTATGAGAGATACAATCATAGCTGGAGTTATAGTAGTAAAGAGGTTTTTCTGGAAACTAAATGCAATCACAGAGATGCCTGAACATTGCTGCAGGACAAAAGAACGGAGGCACTGAGCAAATGTGACCCTGAAAGAGAAAGAAGCAAAAGAAATTCCTGAAACAGCTCAGCTGCTGCTGAGAAAATTAGAACAATTAAGCAAAGAAATTGCCATGCATTTTCATAGTAAAAAAGACTTTTGTGCATCTCCTTTTCAAATAAACACAAGTGTATGGGAGAAGCATCTAGCTGCCTCATCAATTTCTCATCTGAAGACAACAAACCCAAGTGTTTGTTGACTCTTAGCACCAAAGGTGCAACAATATATTCCCCTAGAAGGCAAAACTGTCATGCAGACATGCTACAATTTCTAACTTGAGAAGAGATCATAAAATACTTTCAGAAGTTAATGAGCTGCACTCGTATATAAATCCAACCAATGCTCAACTGGCATAAAATAAAATACTGACTATGTCACTGACCACAGTGTCATTAGATTAATTTAGAGCACTCAGGGTCTGTATCGTACTGTTGAAATGGCTCAGGGACAGAAAGAGAACATGTTAACAACTAACGTGTAGCAAATGTAATTACAGGTGCCATTTCAGAGAAATTTAAGTCAACCAAGACTGCCACTATCCCACCTCTTCCCGTAGTCATTCAGCCTTGTCTCTTCCTACACATATATATCAGCACTCATTTCATCACAGAGTAAGCTTTCAGCCAGATGATGATTTTTCATTGGTTATTTTATACTCAAAGAACTGACATCATACATCATTCATAAGTAATATCTCATCTGCCTTGTGAAAAAAAAAAAAAGCAGAGTTAGAAAAGCACACAAGTTTAGCAGAAGTACTAAAAAGTGACCTACAACACCGAACAAGCTATAAAGTATAACCAATCACACCTTTTTAGATATTGCAATTCCATTTGAAATTATAATCTGCAACTATTATAACTACTGATTTACATTTTGGTATTGTCTGAAGGCCATCAACATGACAGCAAGCCTCCACTGTGCTAATCTAGTTACATAAATAAGAGCAAGCATTGACTGCTATTCTCTGTCTAAAGAGAGGTTCCCTGATTGGTATAAAATCCATGACAAAAGCAAAACCAGTTGACATCAATAAGAGCAGCAACCATATTAAAGCAAGAGGTTCTTCAAGCTAAAAAACTTGTCAGAGCAGAGACACAAAATTTGCCAGTAAAAGCAAAATCTATAGATCATGAAATAGGGAATTTTTTTTTCATATGACTATCCACTAAAATTTACTTTTAAACAACTTTTGAAACACTCTCCTTCTCCATGGAAAAATATAATTTAAAAAAAAGGAGAAATAAAAAAAGAATATGAAAATCTGGCTGTGTTAGTAGCATCCAAATATTTTTACACAGCTAGCCTCTGACAAAGCCACAGGCAGAACAAGCACTTCAGCCACAGAAGATAAATTGGTAGAGGTGGTTATCTATTAATAATGTCTCAAGTCACAGTTAGAAGGATTCCAGCCATATTCTGGGCACACCAATCTCAGGGTAAAACACAGGAATTAGGGAAGGAAAAAAAAATAAAGGAAAAAAAAAAAGAAGCAAATTATACTTGTAAATAGAGAAAGCAGAATAGATGGCCTGAATGAATTAGAATACTATTACTATTTGAGGACTCCCATTTGAGAAAGATCAAGGCCACAACCAGGGATCAAAGTGATTAACCACCTAGCCAGCAGAGACACAGATGAGAAGCGGCAGATCATACACAAAGAATGTGAATTGGGAAATAGATTATTTTCTCTGCTTAAGAGTGAAGCTGCAAAATCCAAGTACTCTGACATATGCAAACTTGGACAAAGATGATAAAGATGGCTAAGATCTACAGAATACATAACAACATAGTGTTTATATTAACATGAAAACAACATAAAATATTTAACTGCGGAGTTAATCAAATCCCTTCCAGTATATGAAAAGGTCAGATATTTATGACTATGAAATATCACTTTTGCACATTTTGTCATTCAAGTTATATTCTCCATCTCAAAACGTCCATTACTTGAGTGGTATATTTCCTATTAGAAAGACGGTAATTAATCATTGTTATCACATTCATATCAGTTGATTACTGATTTCCTAATAATTTCTGATTAGATATAGCACAAGTGCCACTCCTGGCTTACACCTGGACAACTACCAGTCAGCTCACCAGCTGACATCTTTATTCATAGTGAACTGTTAGTTAACACTAGATGAATAAAGTTACAAATAAACAGGATAATGTCTAAGGAAAAAAATAAAAAATATATTTAAAAAGAAAAAGAAAAAACAGTATTAGAACCACTTTTTGTGATCCCTGAGTTATTCCTTCTTGAGAAAGCTAAATTGCACAAAATGGGGTCCAACAGATCATAGTAAGATGGAATGAAGAAAAATGCTTCCCAAACTAGTGTTTCCAAACTTGCTGCAAGCAAGGCAGACACTGTACTGGTCAAACCTGTAAACCGATCAAAGTGTTAAAGAGTTAATCAGGCAAACAGGAAGCCAGAATTGTGTGGAATTTTTTGCTACAGTCATTCCTTTACTTCCAGTACAACAAAACAGACTGCACAGATACTTTCCTTTGCTGGCACTGGAGCAGATTGCTCTTGTTTAGAAGTCCTTCCTTCCCTTTTCTCAGCTGCATCAGAAAGCTATTCCCCTGCTTAGCTTCCAGCTGACACTCACATCAATGTAACAGCTTCATTAGTCTTTCTTTTTAACACTTGCTTTGAGCCTAAGGTAACATTGCCTCTCAGGAGACATACCCTAACCACACAGTACAAAGCAAACCTTTAAAATGGCAGGCTTTGTTTGCTCTCATATCTGCACCCACAGATTAAACAGTGTTTACAGCCAGAGGATTTGCACCTCCAGGTATCCATATTAAAAAAAACTTTAAAGCGAGTTATTACAGGCAATACCAAGAGTGTATGAGCAGAAAGCAAAAGCATTTCCACACTTGACCAACTACTGACATGGACAAATGCAAAATAATTTGGAAGCTTTCATGGAATATAAGCACTGTAAAGGATAAAGTGGGGACTTCATAAGAAGGCTTTCGCCAGGTTTAGGGTGCATTTCAGAGTAAAACTCCAGTAGATTTTTTCTAAGTTTCTTGTGCTCAGCTGCCGACGGCAGGACAGCTGGTGAGAAGGGCAAGTGGTCTGACCTATACCTCACACTCTATACTCTATAACTATTTGCTTCAAAGTATCAGTGAGGAGCAGGAGCTTGCTCTTGAAAATTTGATTTCTCTAAGACTCAAACTGCAACTAATGCACTGGGATGGGGGAAGGTTATTAAAAAGAGAACAGGGACTGAAGGAGTTCGGCAGAGAAAGTATAAACTAACATGCAATTGAGAGGCTTCAGATCAGCCACTGAAGTGAAGGAAACTGCTACCAGAAGCTTCTAAGGAAAACATCTGCATAAATACCACTGACTAATATTCAGCTGCCAGTTTTGCCTAAAGCTCTCAAGCATTTTAGAGGCAGTAACAAGAAGCTATCTACTGTGCTTTTCCCAGGAGGGTCTTTGAAGCCACAGTCTCCTATTAGACAGAGCAAAGAAAGAAAAAAAAAAAATGATGAGGGAGCAAAAAAGAAATCCCATGGAAAAGCATTGCTGCTGATTTCAGTGCTCATAGTGCTGAGTGATTCCTTCTTAAATGAAAGGGCAAAGTGGAAAGCTCTCCCTGGTTCAAAAACCAGACAACCTCACTGTGAGTGCCCCAAAGGATGAAGATGAAGCCTATGAGCTTGATGCTGCAGTTGGCATCCAGCTGTGGTACTTCAGGGACTCCCAGCCAGCTGCTGCTCCCAAGTGTCTCCATGCATTACCCTTTCAAATCCAAGCAGGCCTCCAGACTTTTACTGCATTTGATCTTTGCCCAGCTTACTCATGAAAAAAAATCAGCAGGTTAGTAGGTCAGAGATAATGTTAAACGACTGCCTGGATACTTTACCTCTGATTTTCTTCCCAGCAAAATGAAAAGGCCTCAGTAATGGCAAAAAAAAAAAAAAAAAACCATGAATCATTCTGGATCTGTAGATGGTGAGCTTGGTCTCAGAAACCAATAAGCTTTCGGAACAGAGGGCACTTGGACACATGAGCAACTGCTGCACAGCAAGGTGCAGAGGAGTAGGCAGGCAGGCTGCCACTGCTGCATCACACAGCACTGCACTGCACAGACATGCAAGTGCAAGGGTAGATCTGCGTCAGAGCTAATGAGCCTCGACACACAGCATAGCAAATGGCCTAGGATGTGTCGCTCTGCTGACATTGCTATCCCACTCTGTTTCAGAGGCAGCTAAATCAGTGCCAATTAAGGGATCACTGTGCTGTACTTGAGCTGTATTCTGATGAGGATTACTTATCATCCCCTACAAGAACAGATGTGCTTTATTCATTTTACACCAACACAAGAATGGGGTCAAATATGAGCTATACAACAGCTGCAAGTCAGCTCAACAGACATAATTCTCCACATTCTTTTCCATCACTTTAGCATCACTGTAGCATCTCTATATGATATCACAAACTCTGAAGCATCAGAAAACACCGCTCCATTGGTCCTCCCCAAAGCAAGTTTCACTGATGCATTTACACACTTTACCAAGCACACTCACATCAGACCCCGAGAAGCAGCTCTGAATTATGATTTTCACTTGGTTGTTACTGTTGAGATTGCTAAGACTTTTTCAGATTCTCAAGAAATAGGCATTCTGAAATCTCTAGGATGGTATCAAATATCAGTTTAATAGCTGGCCTTTGAGCTCATAAAAAATGAAGTATCTTCATACATTAGAAAATGTGGGTATTTTGGAACGAACTTCTAGGTCACAAATTACAGAAATAAGTCACTAGGTCACCCACATAAATGAGCCAGTAGTAAGCATATCAATGAAAATGTTTTATATCCTTCAATCCCTTTTAGTCCTAAAGCTTAGAAAGATGAGCCAGAAAAGCAAGTATAACGTGAAGGAATTGTCTGCACTGGACACCGCAATGTTTAAAACTTGATCTGTAATGTGTTTACTCCTTTACTTTATGCAGAATGATCATAATTGTACAGACTCTACAATTACATGAGTGGTGTTTCTGCACCTCACCTTAGTGGGTACATTACCTACCCCTGCTGGTTTTATATACCAATAACTCTTCTAGCTGTGCTTTGCACTGCATTCATACAGCTGTATTCAAAGATTTAAGATCTAGAACAATCATTATCAACTCAAGTATTTAAGAAGAACAGGAATGGATAGAAGAATGTGACAATTCTGTCTGAACTGTAACTCCCATGGTAGAGTTAGTGGTGTTACTATTATTAGTGGTTATTTCATTCTATGGTCATGGAATGAATGCCTCTGACAGGTTTGTACATTTCAGTCTAATCAGTTAAAAAGAAGGGAACAACAACTCTGGTTCCGAAGTTTCTTGTACACTTGTCAATTTGGAGACTTGTTTACTAAAATGAAAAAGCCAAAAGGAGCAACTCAGCAAACAAGTGTATTTCCAGTTGTATATGGGGTTTGGAGGCCATTCACAGTTTTATGTGAGCCATGATAAACAATATAGTACATTATACTACTATGAAATGCTATCCAGAACGCTGAATTTTAACTGGGAAGGGACTTCATTATTGCTATTATTATGATTATTGTATTACTATATTGCAAATAGGTACTGTGGAGACACAGCATCAGTGATTATAGAGTCTGATTCCACAGTCAGCTACTCAAACAGAAAATCCCAGCTTGCAAACAGTTTGCAGATGTTCAAGACTGAATTCATTAAAAATACACAGTCAGATTCAATCAGGAACAAAATGCAAGTTTGCAAAACTCTTTCAAAGTTGTTGAGGATTCCTTTTTGTGCTTTGACTCCAGTATAACCACATTCTTGAATGAATTACGTTTCCATTGTGTATTTCCTACAAACAGTGTAGCAATTTGAACTATGAAAATTATTTGCAAATAACACAGAGAATGTATTATTAAGTATTTTGATAAAATCAAATTGATAATAAATCCGTTCAAATAATTTTACACTAGAAATACAATACAAATGTAGCTTGGCCATGTGAATACTACCACTATAACCCTCACTAGTAACTACTTTCACCATCCAGGTATTAAGCTGCCTGCAAGCCAAGGTCCAGCTCTGATACCGCCTACCTTGTGTTACTAATGAAGAAGAGCTACAAGAAAGTCTGTAGGCCGATAAAAACTGAAACTTACGGACAGAGGTAAGATTATCCAGACATACTGTTAGTAGATGAGGGACTCATGAAGAAAACACCAACACATGATGGCATAAAACGGTAAGAGTTAAAATAAGAAGAGAAGATATCTGGCCCTATTGGGAATCAACATCTCAAGCTTTCAGTGCCATCAGAGCTGGTAGAAGATGGCAGTTCAGCAACACTTACAGTCTGCTGAAAGGAGCAATGCAGGACAGCCCTTCCCTTGCTGCTGCCTGCCTGCCCTGCAAAGACTCATTAGGTACCTGTCAGCAACGGTGAGCTTTTCTAATAACTCATTAGCTCCTAAGTATCTCCTTGTGCTTTCTCAAATTAATAATTCTTCTACATTTTTAAGATATCTCCTATTTGCAGAATACCCAGTTAACCATGCCCAAACAAACCAAAGAGGGGCTATAACAGGCCTTGTATTTACAACAAGAAATTCTATTATTCACAAAGCTGAAAACTGAACAGACACTAAACACTGTCACACAATTTTCTCACTACTTTACAGAATCAGGACCTCTATTTTCACTGCTATCAACTAATAAAAAAGTCGTTTATCTTTGTATGAATATGAGAATAAAATATGAAATACATATATTTCACTTAAAACCTTGTCTGGGGTTAGCCATACTGGGCAACTGCACATTGCCAAGCACTGATTTGATTTTCATTATGCTGCACTGACAGGAAAGTCATTTATCTTTTTTCAGCTCCCAGTCTGCTTTTATCTCTCTTTCTTATGTTTCTGTATTTTTCCTCTATCCTGCAGGGTTGCTGAATACTGATGAGCAAAAAATGGTACAAAACCACAGACAGACTCTTTCAGATGAGAAGTTCAGGTATGGAAGGTCCAACTTTTTTCCATTTTGGAGTTCTCACAGAAGCTGCATATTTTGCATTGTCCATATACATAGGGATTGGTTAAATACTTCACTAGCTCTCCTACTCCAGACTAGAAAGACTTTCAGACAAAGATAAGACATTTCTTTCATAGTTTCATAGTTCTAACATGCTCTCTGTTAAGAAAAATCTTCCTCACTGTGTAGCTGATGTTGTAACAAAAAAAAAGGAGGGAGGGATCAATACAAAAATTTTATACACTTCAAAAACATACTTTTTTTTCTTTTTTTGCCCTCTACTTGATATATTTGTAAATCACTAGTGTTTTCTAAAATCATGAAAATAAAAAAAAATATAAGAACAGGAATCCTCCTAGTGTGATAGCATCTCACTAGGGATGTGCAGACAACTAACTTTTCAGTTCACCAACCACATGTGCCATTCTTAATTTGTCATGACTGAATTCAATTTAGTAGTGCTGCTTCCCACCAAAACAAAGGAAAAGCATGTCATGTCAGGCATCCCTTCTTGAAATAAATGAGATTATTTCATTTCTTAGGATTGGTTCAAAAAACAAATGTGACAATTATAGTCACGACATTACAACTTATGGTTAAAGTGAAGTTTCACAAAGTGAAACCCTCAGATGTCTTTCAGGTCCTAAAGGACTCTGTGATGTCTGCATACAAGATGATGTTGTACCACAATACATCAACACAGAGAGAAAATTTGATTCAGAATATTCCAAAGCACCTGCATCTGGGCAGTTGAATCTGACTAAAAAACGCTCAACAAAGTACTACAGATTTCAGTTACAGCAATTGTCTTGCAACTGCTAATGTTACTACACTTGGTACAAGGCAGTGATGTGAAACAATAACTTCCAGTAGCAAACTTTTCAAGGCCATGTAGTATTACGCTGTCAAAATCTTTCTCAGCAAGACTTCAGTAAGGTTGTCTGAAAGCTTCTTGCCACAAAACAGAATTCACAACTGGCATTTTCTTGCTAGTCACAAACTCTTCTGCCACACCATCAGAGATAAGCAATAAGGAATGCATCCAGAATTGGCTCAGACGTATAATCAGAAAAGTGTGCAGCCAATACAGAGTGACTTAGAATAGTCATAGGTACAAAATAGTACAGGTGGACCTCATGATACTGAGTGACTGGCTGATAAAATGGCATATGAAATTCAACATTGGTAAGTGCAGAGAAATGCAAATGGGGGAAAAATAGCCATAACTTTACATACACAATAATGGAGACTAGATTAGCTATAATTCAGGGAATAATTATTTGAGTAACTCCCTGAAAATGTCAACTCAGTGTTCAGAAGATATTCAGTAGGCAAACAGACTGTTACAAATGATTAAGAAAAGAATAAAAAAAGAAACATCATTATGCCACAGTACAAACTTAAATCTATAAACCTTGAGCACTGCAAGCAGTTGTGGCACCACCCCACTCTCTTGTTCAGCATATCAAAACAGACACTGTAGAACTTAAAAGGCAAAGAGAAGGATGATAAGAATAAGAAGAGATGGGAAATGAATCCCATACAAAGCCAGATGAAATATTTTTGAGATCTGAAAAATGACAGCTAAACCATTTATAAAATCAGGACTGGTACACAAGAAGCAAATGAAGAATGACCAAACACAGATCTTCATAATGAAAGAAGAGGGTAGCCAAGGAGTAAGTGGAATAAATGCGCTTAAGTAAATGAGACGTGTATGTAAATTACACACCTTGTCGCCACCATCTGTCACAGAATGTAAAGTGCAATAGCTTCCAAAACATGTAACATACATGCATAGAAAGCAGGTCCTTTGGCAGCCCATGTATAACAACACCAGGTCAAGGCCATTGGTAGCCGGGATCTACTCAACTGGTTGTCATCTCCAAACTGGCCTCCACTCAGGGTGTGACAAAATACAATCCTGTGTGGCTGTTTTTAAAATAAGAATGTTTTTGAAAAGACTGAAAACAATCTCTCCGTGTGATCTAACAAATGACTTGAAGGCCAGCTCTATCTGTGGATCCTTGCACAATACCTCCTTGTAGTGAAGAATAAGGGTTTTTTCCCCAACTAACAAGACCAAGGCAACTAGATTCCAGGAAATAACTCTAGTGGGCTCTTCATAAACAAGAATGTGAGGTACAAGCAAAGAAAGTTGAAGAAACACTTCACTCCTCTGGAGGGTCTCAGTTGTATTCAACACACACCAAGCATCTGGCATTAACTTCTTGAATAGAGTAATAACAGGAGCAGCCTGCACGTGAAAGGATGACACCTCGAGTCAGATTCCCCAGATAACTTCATAAGCAGTTTTATGTTGCAATTACTCTCCAGTTATGATAGCACATCACTAAAAAAGACATTCACACATTTCCACCTCTTCACAAGTTGGGTCCGTGGGCTACCTACACACTCAATAAGAGGGTTAAGTCAAAAGGTTATTAAACTATGGCTAGTTCCTAAAATTCAGAAGAGAAACTTCTGGCTGCTCAGGGAACTGCTGGATGGGATCTCCTGGGAAACTGTCCTTAAGGGCGTAGGAATAGAACAGAGCTGGCAGCTATATAAGGACAACCAGTGCAAGAGGTCTCTATACCCCAGCAAAAGAAACTGAGCAGAGGAGGCAGTCAAGTGGCATAGCTGAGCAAGGACCCGCACTCCCCGTGTCTTTCAGGACCATAATCTCTAGGTGTGGGTGAGAGAAGTGGATTCCAACCCACTGTAACAGTGGAACAAGTCTGAGACCTCCTCATGAAACTGAATGTATGCAAGTCCATGGGGCCAGATGATTTGCATCCCAGGGTTCTGAGAGAGATGGCTAAGGTGGTTGCTGAGCCACCCTCATATTTGAAAAATCATGGCTGTTGGACGAAATCCCCTGAGACTGGAAAAAGAGAAACACTACTCCCATTTTTACGAAAGGATGACCTGGAGAACTATAGGCTGGTGAGCCTCACCTCTGTGCTTGGGAAGATCATGGAGCAGATCCTTCAGGGTACCATGTTAAGGCACATATGAAACAAAGAGGTGACCCAAGACAGCCAGCACAGCTTCACCAAAGGCAGACCTTGCTGACCAATCTGGTGGCCTGCTATGATGGAGTGATGGCACCAGTGGACAGGGGCAGGGCAATGGATGTCATCTACCTGGACTTCTTCAAAGCCTTTGACATGGTCCCTCATCATATCTTTCTCTCTAAATTGGAGAGGTTTGAAGAATAGACTGTTCAATGGATTTGGAACTGGTTGGCTGGTCACAGCCAAAGGGTTGTGATCAATGGTTCTGTGTCTGGGTGGAGGTGGGTCACGAGTGGTATGCCCCAAGGGTCAGTCTTGTGACCAGTGCTCTTCAACATCTTTGTCAATTATATAGACAATGGAATCAAGTGCACCCTCAGCAAGTTTGCAGAAGACAACAAGCTGAGTGGTGCAGTCAATACATTGGAAGGAAGTAAAGCCATCCAGAGGGACCTGGACAAGCTGGAGAAGTGGGCCTGTATGATCCTAATGAGGTTCAACAACGCCAAGTGCAAGGTGGTGCACTTTGGCTGGTGCAATCCCAGGTATTTATACAGACTGGAGGAAGAACTCCTGGAGAGCAGCCCTGTGGAGAAAGACTTGGGGGTCCTTGTGGACAAGAAGTTAAACATGAGTCACCACTGTATGCTTGAAGCCTGGAGAGCCAACTATATCCTGGGTTGCATTAAAGAAGGGGTGACCAGTATGAGGAGGAAGGTGATCATCCCCCTCTGCTTAGCTCCTCAGCTCTTGTGAAGCCCCATCTGGAGCACTGCATCCAGGCCTGGGGCACCCAACACAAGGAAGGTACAGAGCACTTGGAATGGGTCCAGAGGAAGGCCACCAAAATGATCAGTGGGCTGGAGCACTTCTCCAATGAGGAAAGGTTGAGGGAACTGGGCTTGTGTAGCTTGGAGAAGAGAAAGTTCCAGGGAGACCTCATTGAGGTCTTCCAATACTTGAAGGGAGTGTATAAACAGGAGGGGGAATGACTTTTACACAGGTTGATAGTGATAGGACAAGGGGGAATGGTTTTAAACTAAGACAGGGGAGATTCAGGTTGGATGATAGGAAGTTTTTTACTCAGAGGGTGGTGATACATTAGAACAGACTGCCCATAGAGATTGTGGATGCCCCATCCCTGGAGACATTCAAGGCAAGGCTGGATGTGGCTCCGAGCAGCCTGGTCTAGTGGTTGGTGACCCTGCCAATGGCAGGGGGGTCAAAACTAGATGAACATTGAGGTTCTTTTCACCCCACACAATTCTATTACTCCCTTTGGATTAGTGAACTGAAAAAGCTTGCTATTCAGCCACTGATCATTAGATTACAAACTATACAATAAAAGCGTGCAGGGTAAGGTAAGGACAGAAACTCCTCATTGTGTTACAGCATGAAGCTACAACCTAAGGTTCAACAATACTACTTTAACTTGTTCTGCTTTACAGAAAACACAGGAGTACTTGGACTTGAAGGACAGAGAAGCTGAAGTGACTAGATACTACAAGGCAGCCATAGAAGAAGACAGACAAGCAAGTGAAAATCTGTGGTTAAGGGTTAGGTGGTAGAGAAGAGTTTGTCCAAGTTTAGCTGAAAAAGCTCAACAATCACAGGAAAGCACTTAAACTTGTAAATGCATACTGAAACTGTTATAGCAATTCAGCTTTATGAAAACACTGCGGCATTGATAAATATCCTCTGAATTTTAGAGGAAGCATTTTTCAGAACAGACAGATTTTCTACAGAAATTAATTTTGTTCCTTTCTAGACTTCCTCACAGAGGTATTTCAAGGTACTGTTGACTTCAATTACAGAGTAGACTGAATAATTAAACGTGTTTAAATACGTCAAATGCTACTGAAGCACACGTGAATGTACAAAACAGTACTCAAGATATTTCTTCTCACCCATCAAACCCTGAATAACAGAACTATGAAACTATGCAACTCTACCAGCTGCACTATGATTCACTGATCCTTTTTATCCTCACAGTACTTCATGGTAGTATAATCATTTCCAGTCATGTGTGACTCATCGAAGTATTTTGTAGTAAAGACAAGTGTTAATAATATGCCCTATTGTAACCACACAAATTACAAATCCTCATTTCCATACCTAAATTATGCTTTCCCTGAATTTTTTCTGCTGTTCAAGCAGCAATTAGGTACAAGCTAGTTAGGTGTTTTAAAATTCTTTCATAGCAAGGAGAAGCTGAGAAAGGTTGGGACTTTCTCAGAATAGGCTCTCTTTATCCTTTCTCACTTTTTCAAGTCTTGTCATGCTATCCACATGAAAGTTCTGAAAAGGTTCATACTAGGTTTTTAACTCCAAGCTACCACCTTATCTCCTCTGCATGCCTTACAGATTTCTTGTGCCAGAAATCAATGCAACTTCATTTGGCAGACAACTTATACAATACATCCCATATCAACCCAAAATAACTCTCTGTAGATCATCACAAGCCATATAACAGACAGAAATAAGGAAAAGAATAGATGTTAAATGTTGGTGGGTTTGTTTTACTATTATATTTCTGTTTATTTTATTTCTTTTTATGTGTTTTTATTCTGTTTGTTTGGTATTTTTAAATCAAGCATAAAAAGCAAATAGCATTCCACATTTTGTGATAGGTGAAACAGCCAACCACAATAATGCTTACTACTACTGACCACAACCCCGTGGGGAGCATTAACTACAGAGAATTTGAGAGAAGTCTTTGACAGTAGATAAGAAATGTATGCACAAACACAATTTTCACACAACCTGAGCATGGGATCTTAGCAAGACTTTGAAATATAGGCAGACTGCTACTATTAACTTTGCTGTTGCCTATTTCAAAAAGGTATCTAGTAAAACTCTGTGGTCTGAACCATATCTGATATTACCTGCAATTCCTCTGTTATCTTGCTCTAGAAACTGCATTCTTAACACATTTTAAACACATGGAAATGACAAGGAATAAAAAGATTAATGAAGAAAGGAAAACCAAGGCTGGGCATCACTCACTTTCCATCACCAGAATTCAGTTAGTAGACCTGCATTAAGATGAGGAAAATCCTTAGGTCTGGGGAAAAAAAGTCTGACAGCAGCAGCCACCAAAAACATAAGTACTTGTTTTATGAATGCATATACACTCACACATATGACTTTTCATGAAGCAGTACACGTTATCACTCATTGACATCCCAACACACAGACTTAGGCTTCTATCTGAATTATTCAGGTAAGACCAAAAAAGTAAAGTTTTCTCTCTGCGTATAGATCAGCCTCCTTTTTCTTCCCATGGTATTTAAAAGGAAACAATGAATTTACTGCAAAACAACATTATAAAATATTTAGCATATAGGAACAATCTTCAGTAAAAAAGTCGGCATGATCTACTGCTGTTCAACCATGAACTGTGATCTAATTAGCTAGGGGAATGGATTGCTACAAGAAACACATATGAAGCACACAAATGATTCAGTAAGTATACTTCTTTTTTTATATACCATTCCATAAGAATCCACTTTCTTTCTTCTTCTTCCACCTTTTATTTCCTTCTTTTATCTTTACTAACCAAGGTATTGGTTGCTGTCCTAGGGAGATGAACTGTAATTGAGGTTCCAAGCTGCTGTGACTTGTGACTACCAAACTACTCACTGCTCTTGGGGAAGTAGGATGGGAGGGGAGAAAGTGCAGGTACTCCCAGAGGTGCCCAATGAATGCTAATAACTACCTTTTGCTTCTTAGGCCCTCCCTAACTGAAGTCATTTCAAATAATACATTAGCCTTCACACCCTGTCCTAAACTGCCACACAGCTCTGCTGCATGCTGTTAAACAAAACGTGCCGCTAAATATTTTTCAGGATAATCCACTGAGGGATAACTTTTTTAATACACATTAGGTCATTTACCCTTCAAAGAGAAACATAATCTGCTTTCAAATTATGCTGCTCCAAGTAAGAAGATAACGGGCTCGGTTCTCAACTCTCACTGCTCTTGCTATGTCTCAACAGCACAGAGCAGCCAGAAAGCTGCCAGAAAGGAGCAATCGAGGATTTCCTAAGGGCATCGTTCGGTGGAACCAAGCCAACGCAGCTGGTTCTCTGCCACCTGTCCTCATCCCACTGCTCAGGAACGGTGCCAGGGGAAGGGGCTGCATGCAGTACTCTGGCAATTCAGCAGTCACCACAAGATGTAATAGACTCAATAATAAAAACAACTATCTACAAGGTAAGCAGGAGTCACCACAGCTATTCCCACAGTGGTAGAGCTTAGCCCATGTAAATGACTCCCTTAGAGAATAGCAGGTGGAAAAACGGGAACAGCTGCAGCCAGTCTACTCCAATTCTGCTCTATGAAGTCTTGCCATTATGGCATCTGATAAAAATCTTCCAAATGGGTACCTGAAGTGTTAAAGCACCCAACTGGAAGAAGCAGAGTACTGTTAATGCTATGGACACCTTTATGTAAAGTCAAATGTACTGACTGGATCCTCTATCAGCACAAAATCACAAACTAGAGAGATATTCCCATACTCCAGGCAGAAAAAAAAAAAAAAACAAAAAAAAAGCAAAGATGACCTTTGTGGAAATTTTCTAACACAAAAACAAACAACAAAAAAAAAAGTCAGGTAAAGGCAAACCTAGAAAGTAAATGTTACAGATACTTGACTGTCAGAAAATTAGGGGTTAGACTGGCGAGAGTTATGAATCTCTGAAATGAGTGGTTATTTTCCCACCACTGGCTATAAAAACTGGAAATAAACAGGCTAAATTTCTGGTTTCTGTAGGAAAAAAAATACATTTAAAACTTAGCTAAACCCTGGAGGAGAGTCTGGTCTATAAATAAATAAAAGTGCACATCACTCTCCTCCTTCACAAATGCTGTATCTGTCACTCAACTAGACGTCAACTAAGACACCTGCCTCAGTAATCCTTTTTCACTCCACAGAGCAGTTACTATGGTGGGTATATAGGATAACACTGGTTTGACTGACAGATGCTCAGGCTGGTGCTGGAATGTATGCACCTTTACGCTGTCCTGCAGTGAGATCCTACAGATTATCTGGCACTTCGTTTTTGCTCTTCTGAAAAGGGTAGGACTCTTAGAGTAACATGCTAATAGAGTCTTACTACTTTGATGAATGTCAGAAAGAAGAACTGATGTTGATGACAAGGACAGAGATCTTAACGAATAAGTTAATGAAGTCAAATATGACAGCAGAACATAAGAGTCATAAGGAAACATGAAAGAACATCATACAGAGCAGAGCACAGCTAGAGTGCTAAGGCTTCACACAATACATGCTACTACACATATGCTCATTAGGACATGGAAAGAAAATAGTCTTTCCTTCTCCACCTCCTTGCTTCCCCTGCTTACAATACGGGAAATGTAAGGAATTGCAGAGACTCTGAACTATTCCTATAAGGACATAGCAAAGGAGTGGAAAGTACCAAGAGTCCTGGATGTTTCTTTACATTAGCCAGAACAGACCCTAGACAAAGCAATGTTCTTGAATTGCAATCAAGCTCCCAGGCTGATGCTCGCCACAAGAGCAATCACATGAGCTACCTCTCTCTCCTCTCCTTGTTATTGCTAGACTAAGAATTAGTCATGAATTAAGAAACTAATTTGTGCTTTTCAATTAAGCCCTCTTGCTGTACATATGAAGTACATCACTATCACAAGATACTTGATCTTGTTAGCAAAAAAAAAAAAAAAAAACAAGACATTCCCAAACTCAAGCTTTGCAACTCAATAATATTATCTACAGAGTATAGCTGAGTTTGTTAATGAAATAAATATCACATTTAAATATTGCATGTACTACAAGTGCTGACCAAGAGTATTTTTTTAAAGCAGTAAGCACAATACATATACAGTATTTTCCTAGGGCATTCGACTTGCAAATTCAACCAGAAATCAATAACAATGGACTGCAAGTTTGCAATTTATGTTTTTAACAGATTGCCTGGCATATTCAGTTTAGCACGGATGCTGATCGCACAGGTTTTTGTTTGTAGTATATTTTGTAGCTACAGTATTTAAAAATTAATAAAGAAAAAGTCATTTTCAATATACAAGAAACAGAATAGGCAAACAAATATTGATGTGGTGAACCTGGAAAGGCTACAGTTTCTGTGGATTAGTAATGTACGAGAGCTTCCCACTTAACTAAAACAATTCACAATAATAAGCACCGAATTGAGCAGAAAAGCACATGTAGAACTAACCTTTACTGATGTTACTACAGAGAAAATTTCACACAAGCAGAAGAAAGCACAATTAATCTGTTCATATTTGTATATTTTTCTAGCTCAATACTCCTATCTCCAATAATATTCTTTGTGACATACTTTTCTTTTTTTATAATTGTTGATGAAAGCTGCTTGGGGTATGCAAGGGTAAGATATTTGTAGTGACAAAAAGAAAAATTAATGAGTATCATCATATCACTATCACAGCAGCATTTCAGGACATTAAATGATACAATTTGGCATCAGGGTTTAGAAATATGTCCGGTGATTCCTGCATTGGCTGCTTATCAGATACATGTGTGGCCTCCCAGTGGTGAGTGGTGGGCTAACAAAAGTTAATTTTTACATATAGGTAAGTTTAGAAAGTAAGGCTCAACCCTGAAGCCAGGCAAAACTCAGGCTGCAGAGGAAGAAAATTTTAATTGAGGAGTAATTCTACTTTTGATAGTTAAATCGGTCTGCTGTAACCAATTTGCTCATTCACAAAGAACTATCTGGTGTATAATTGCTTCAATACTGATTAATAAATAATAACTGACGGAGAGACTATTTGCTAACAGTTAATAACCAGCAGCAGAAGAGAGGACCTAAGGCACAGCCTCAGGCCTTTAACCCAGGCAATCATTAACTGACAGAAAATGCCTGGTCTTGAGGTCATTACTGCTATTACATACAAATATTAATACATTTTTCAAATGCGGAATAATATTCTAAAATCTACAGGCTAGGATGTACAATAAGTATGAATTTATTTTAGAGAGAACTGATGGGTTTTTTTTAGCATCTTATAAGTTCATAAGTTCATAAGTTCATAAGGTTGGAAAGGACCTATAAGATCATCTAGTCCAACCATCCTCCTATCACTATCTCTACCCAACTACTAAATTAAGTCCTTAAGCACCTCATCTAAACGCTTCTTGAACAGCGCTAGGGATGGTGCCTCAACCACCTCCCTAGGCAGGCCATTCCAGTGCCTGACCACTCTTTCAGAAAAGAAATGCTTCCTGAGGTCTAATCTAAATCTTCCCTGGCGCAACTTGTGGCCATTCCCTCTCGTCCTGAACAAATCTAACAAATGACAGAATGAACAAATCTAACAAATGACAGAATCCACTGGGGAGAAAGTTATTCTGAATAGCTGTTCAACCTGATTTTTTTTTCCTTTTCAAACTATTAATGAAAGTCAGCTCTTCAGTCTCGTCAGACTGATCGCACAAACTGCAAGGAAAACTGCACTGCAGATAAGGAACTGCCCAGCATCACATGGCTGGTCAGAAGCGTGATTCTGTTTCCAGTCTTTCTGACCATGCTCACATGGTGCTGAACCTAAACTATCAATTCTTGTGTGATGCTGGCTGATTGTGATCTATATCTACTGATGCAACTCCATTCACTAGCCCCTCCTAGGTAAAAAGGATTTTTTACATTTGCAGAACCAAGTGTCTATCAGTGCACTGATCCCGTTTTAAGATCTCCCTCTGTATTTGTCTGATGCCAAGCCAAACTGATGGGGGCTCCCAAACACAAGCCTAACAGAATTCAATGCAAGGACATTGATTCAGGCTCCCTAGTTAGCACTACAGAAGCAGTAATTATCTTATTTTCCTTTAGCCAGATTTTTGCATCACCTTCTCACTGGCCAGGATAAGACTAAGCTATGCAAAAGTACTGAATTAAGATCTTTAGTAACTGGGAGCTTGTGATCCCTGATTATGTCTTAGAAAAAGTAATAACAAAATAACAGCAGTGCAATAAAGGTTGCTCTTATTCTGCTATAACTCTTCTCATAAGATCTTTCTCAGCCTGAAGCTAAGAAAGGTCTTTCTCTGTATCATGACAAATTACTCAGCCCTGATGACTGCTAAGTAATGTTTAATAAAACTAAAACCAAGATCCACCCAGCACTAGAGCTCTCCTTAAGATGTAATGTGCATGGATTCCAATACTCAGTGGAGGTCTTGCCCCACACAGTTGACCAAGCTCTAGGTTGCCCCACATGCTGCCATGTTCTTCAGTTCATGCCACCTCCATTTTGGAACAGGAGCAGGAGTAGCCAAATTGAAACCACACAAAATTCTTACAGCACCATCCTCTGTCAGCATCCTTCTACCCATTCATCACCATGTATTCAGCTAGCTGCTTTCTACTACTATTCCTCATTCTCACGAGCTCCAGCACTGCCTGCAACATTCTTCTAACCTGTTCACCCAGAACTTTTCCTGAAACCACACCTTTACACACCCTTTTCCTTTCTAGCAGGTATTTGCCCTGACAAGAGTCATATACTTTAACGTTGCAAGTTGTTTCTTCATTTCTGTAGTTATATCCACATCCCATCCCCGCCGAGAAAAAGATAGAAGATGAATCTCCCTGAAACATCTCTTCCTGGCAATACATTCATCTCCACTGATAGACTCTGTCCCCGAGCATTCACTCCTTTTACTAACTGAAAGAATAAGCTGGGATAAAAGCAAGGAAGAAAAATAACCTGAGACAGAGGTGAAGGAGATAGTAAGTTTCCATGTCCACCTGACAAAGGAACAACAAGAAACAGAGGGTTTGAAGAATAGAAGCACTGCTAAACATGAAGTAGAGTAAACACCAATCCAGATAGGGGAAAAATGAGTAAAAGGCCTGATGAATGGGAAAGACAAATAGAGACAACAAAGAAGGAAAGAGACACAGAGGTGGTGTGACAGATATTACAATACAGACAGCTATATTTTGCTTTTAAAAATTACTGACAAAAACATACATATGAGGTATGATTAGCAAACACAATATGTGAGTAAAAGCCAGTAAGCATGTGAAAGTGGATTTGCTGTGATCATTTTACTGTGCAAAAAATGACAATACACAGATTCTATGAGTTCCACTGACTAAAGCTTGCACTGCTGCAGTGCAGTATAGAGCCATACAGAGATCAGCTAAACCTGCCTGTGAGGGTGTCCCTGCTCCTTCAATATAACATTACCTCAGGGAACACCCTGGTAGAACTGTACTGCTCCCCAGTCCACAGTGGTAGAAGTATCTGCACCATAGTCTCTTCTTCAGGAATCAAGCTGCACTCACACACAATGGCAGTACTAACGATTTGAATCATTCCCTGTAATCCCAATGAATCTGAGCAACAAATTATACTCTTGTAATGCACCTAAGAAGGCAATTCTGCTTTTAAATTACCTGCTCTGGAAGGGATTCTGATCAGACCCATACAGACTAAAGAGTTATGCAAATGATTCACAGCCACTGAACTGTGCTCCTACAAAAGCACTTCTTAATTCCTCTTTCAAATTGATTGTAATGTATGAAATATACATCTCCATGTCTGCAAGAATAACACAGGATATATCAATATTATTATTTGATTGGCTACCTCAGTTCTCCAAGTCAGTTTCTATTTTTAACTTGGTATGTATTTGAATCTCATGCATGGATTAAAATTAATTTTGAGGTCAACGCCATTCTTTGACAAAAACTGAACAGCTAAAAGGTAACCATTTTTTAAGAACAAACCTGCTTTTAAACTGTTTTGTCTACTCCACAGAAGGTTTATCTACCCTTGACCACAACAGTTCACTAAGAGTGGTCACCCAGGAGAGAGATGAGATCTGAAAATCTGAAAGGGTATCTTTAAACATTTTGTGAACCAAAATCAAGTTTGTGAAAGTACAAAAGCAAAAGTACATGCAAGCTGAAGTCTTTCAGGGGTCTATTACATCCCATTAATTGAAGGAAGGCCCTTTAATCATAGAATGGCTTAGATTGAAGGGTACCTCTTCATCTAGTTTTAATCCCCTTGCCACAGGCAGGACTGCCAACTGCTAGATCAGGTTGCCCAGGATCCCATCCAACTTGGCCTTGAACACCTCCAGGGATGGGAGCATCCACAACATCTCTGGGCAACCTGTTCTAGCACCTCAGTACCTTCTGAGTAAAAAATTTTTCCCTAACATCTAAACTAAATCTCCTCTCTTCTAGCCTAAATTCATTCCCCCTTGTCCTATCACTATCAGACCATGTACAAAGTTGGTCCCTCTCCTGCTTTTAAGCTCCCTGCAGATACTGGAAAGCTGCAATGAGACCACTCCAGAGCCTTCTCTTCTCCAAGCTAAACAAGCCCAACTCCCTCAGCCTCTGTTCATAGGAGAGGTACTCTAGTCACTTGATTATCTTCGTGGTCCTCCTCTGGACCTCTTCCAACAGCTCCACATCCTTACTGTGCTGGGGGCCCCAGATCTGCATGTAGTATTCCAGATAGGACTTCACAAAGGCTAAGTAGAGGTGGGCAATTGCTTCCCTCTTCCTGCTGGCCACACCTCTTTTTGATGCAGCCCGGGATACCACTGACCCCCAAGGCTGCAAGAGCACAGTGCTGGCTCACATCCAGCTTTCCATCTATCAAGACCCACAAGTCCTTCTCTGCAGGGATGCTCTCAATGTGTTCTTCTCTCAGCCTGTACTCATATCTGGAATTGCCTTGACTCAAGAGCAACACCTTGCCCTCGGTCTTGTTAAATTTTATTAGATCTTCATGAGCCCACTTTTTGAGCCTGTCCAGGCCCCTCTGGATGGCATCGTTTCTTTATATTGCATCGGCTCACCCCTCAGCTTGGTGTCAACAGCAAACTTGCTGAGGATGCATTTGATTCCACTGTCTACGTTGTTGATAAAGGTCTTAAAGAGCACGGGTCCCATGACACGTCTGAGGGACACCAGTCATGACCAACCTCCACCTGGACATAGAGACATTGACCACAACCCTCTAGCTAAAACTATTCAATCAATACCCAACACAGTGTTTCATCACAGAGGTTAGGTTAATTTTCTTCAACATTCATTTATTTCTAGAAGTTAACTTCATTTTATGTCGACCAGCTTACAACTCTTGAGGGTGTTTTTTGATGAATAGAGGACCTGTCAGAGTGAGATAATTTAGCAGTAATACACATGATGAACTTGCAAATATTACATCGTATTAGAGCGGAAAGAACATGAGACTCAGTTACTACAGTATATAGCAAAAACTTCCACCTTATAAGAGCTACAGGAGAAATACAAGTAACTGCTGCTTTCTGAAGCAGGAAAATATGAGATCATTCTAAGCTTAAGACCAAATCCTTCACTAGGAAGGACTACAACGAAGAAACATTACAATGAAGATCATCAACTCCAACATGGATAGAAGTCTGTTTCAGTACTGATTGATAAGAAGAAAGAAATGGCCTGAAATCTCAGCCTGTTCTACTTAGGTCAGTCTTGCAACTATTACAACAGCCTGAGGCAGCCAATTACTCATCCCAAGAGCAATGCTTCTTGTACAGACAATCAATCTAAAGGTAGCAGCACTAAGAACTAGGCATCAGATCCACCATTCTCCCCTTCTTACTTTTTTTCACGGGCACTTATGCAGTCCTTTTCCAAATTAACTCAACTCAACTCACTTAAATGACAGGAAAATATCTTTGCTAAAAATGAAGAAAAGTAAAAAGGAGAGAGTAAGATTTCATTTTTCAAGCTAGTGAGTGAAATAACTAATAGCTCAGCTAGCCCCATAGCACAGAGCTGTTGCACATGGAGAAATATCTGGTCAGAGCCAGAAAAAGCAGGGCTTCCTCTTTCATTAACATTGAGCTTCACAAGCAGCACAGACACCATAGGTAACCAGTGAGACTACAAGCACAGCCTCAGCATTTCCAACATTATTACACTCCTTAGGGGAAATTATCTCAGAGAGCCAATGTCCTTCCCTTCAGTTAAGCCAAATGACAGTGTCTTACATATGTTGGCCATTAAATGACAGGGCTGAAGAGGAATGAAAGCCTCTCCAGCGTCCTCCCCAACAGTCCCAGTGCAAAAAAAAATAAAAATAAAAATAAAAATAAAAATAAAAATAAAAATAAAAATAAAAATAAAAATAAAAATAAAAATAAAAATAAAAATAAAAATAAAAATAAAAATAAAAATAAAAATAAAAATAAAAATAAAAATAAAAATAAAAAAGTAGACTAATTTCCTCATGAATTCAGTATGGCAGAGCGGTTGGACTAGATGATCTCTAGAGGTCACTTCCAACCCCTACAATTCTGTGATTCTGTGACCCAGGTGAAGGCCACCAACAAAGAGGGCTGGGTCTACATTCCTTCATCTTCAGGACAGCCTTGAATCCTTACTATGTCTCAGGCAGTCACACAAAAGGATGGATCAAAGAACCAATTTGACTGAAAACACATTCACACATTTTTATTTATCTTTTCAGGTCAGTTCTCAGAGAATTGCATAGGGTTGTGCAGAGGTGAACGCTGGCACAAGAAACCAAAGAAAACTTCTGGCTCAGAGAAGGTGGGATCAGCTGTTTCTGCAGCAGCTCAATGCTCAGACTAGCTAAAAGTGATTACCGAGACATTCCATGTCTTGATCAACAGCAGAAAAGAGGCAGGTGGTTCTTCCTCACGTTGCCAGACTACAGCATAAGTAATTGAGCATTTGCAGAAGCATAAAGGTAAAAATGCACTTTGCTCAGGCACACAGTTAGAACTCCAGCCTAGCCCTCAGCTTCCAAAAGTAGATCAATTTTGTTATTCACAGAAACTAAAAAGAAAGTGTTTCTCTGAACATACACCTGAAAAATCAAGATGACAGCACTGTGAAATACTCTATTAAGCTGACAGCATTTCTTGTGTATGTTTTGGCTTGTTACACAGTTCTGTGTTTGATATTTGTAAACAAAAACAGAACTGACATAAATAAAGGACTTCCTTTTCTTTTTTTTTTTCTTCTCCTCCCTCCACAGCATAACTGCTGGAATCACTGAATTTGGAAACAAGTGCTCCAGGAAGTCAGTGCTTTCACCAACAAGAAACTCCACAGGAACCTGATAGAGTGTAAAGTCCTGCTTCTAAACAAGTTCTAAGATGAAATACTTAACCAGCCCCTCAAGCTAGCACACAGCACACCAAGGGGTATGTCAGTACTAAAAGGAGACTAGAAACCCTTCCAGTATTACTGTACCACAAACACTGGTACTGAATAGGCTGTAGGATGTTTTCTCTTCCTTGTCCTATGAAAACAAAAGTGAATTGAAAAAGATACCCAAAAGTTTAACCTTTCATCACGCAGTACAACCTACTAAGCTTAACAATTAAAAAAGTATTGGGAGAAGAAGAAAAAAATAAGGTAAATCTTTAGAAAATGCTCCAAACAATGCACACCACTGTTAAATAAGCCGGCAAATTTTAGAAATGCTAAGCAAGAAAATTCTTAAAGTACTTGACATTACAATCCTCTGCAATATAAATAAATAAATAAATATTCTTTAAAAAAAAAAAGATTTTCAAAGTAGCAAAATGTGTCTGGTAATCAGAAATACTTACAACTACTCCACTCTTGGTGACAGTTTCCCGATAGGTAAAATTGCACACTGCCCAAGCAAGGTAATATGTGGACATGAGAGGGGTTTGTGAAAAGTGATCTGTAACCCATCCATCTTCTTCAAAAACAGAAGTTTCAACTGGCATGTTGGACAAAGATATATAAGTTGCTTGATGCTTGATGCTGATTTTGAAAGTGGCCTTGTAGATGGGCTCATCAAAGCAAGGAAAGGCTTTTCTGGCATGAGTAGGAGAAAACTGCGTAACACCAAGAAACCTGGAAAAGAAGCAAACAAAAACCAACACAGCAGTTACTGACTGTGACCAGCACTCTATTCATGGGCATAGTAAATAAGACATTGCTTGACTATTGTGGTTTAACAACAACAACAAATGTAACAGTACAAGTATATGGCATTTGAACACTGCTTTATCACTGTGGCCTTTCCTTCTTGACGTGAATTCTTACTACCTGCACTGTAACACACTCAACATAAAATAATGGCCTATAAATTTTGTACAAATTTGCTGGCATCACACTGATGTTAAATAACCCCTTGTCTTCTATCAGACTTCAGGATCTCGCGGAAGTTTAGTTCTATATATGAAAAAAAAAGTTGGCCAATATTGGTCATAAGCAAGCACTGCCTCAGTTAAAGCCAGGATTTAGTAGCCTTCAGGGAGCTTGCTCTGCCCTGAGACATTGACAGCACGCTTTGCCTTTCTTTGGACATTAGAACTTACACCCACACACTGTACTCAAGGGGGTCATTGCTTTCTGCTGCTGATTACTTCTCTGAAAGTGGCATGCAGGTCTGAGACACGCTGTGCTACAATACAGCAATATTCCTACTGTGTAAGACCAAAAAATAAAAATAAAAAATTCAGGGACCTTTGCAAAATCACAAATATAACCTAACAATTACACAAGCACAGAGTTGTTTACACTTTTTCTACACATGCTTTTCTTATGTGGTGTATTTTATAGAGAGCAAATATATATCAGTTCATATGTCAAAATATTTGAAGATCACTGAAGAAGACATTTATTAAGGCATTGTGTAAAATGGGAAAGCTTTAGTTCAATTCAATCACAATAAAAAATATTGATAATAATAATAACAACTGTGGTCCTTTTCTTTATAACTAAGCAAATTTTAATGCAGATACAGAAGAGGAACCTTCGCAGGTACAGGCTTTCTCCCAATTTACACCATTTGGAGAAAACCCCACATATGATGATCGCTTTGCAGGAAGAAGGAGCTGTACTTAAAAGGCTGAACTGTAGAGTTCAATAGAATATTTTCTGAGGCACACAGAAAATGACTACAACTTAACTACATAACCAAGTGTGGAGGCTTTTAGAGAAGTATTGAATCATGTCTCAATTTTCAAGATTCCATCAGTGGAACTCACCATGCAATTTTAGATAGCTGGTAAACATTTATCACAATTTTAGAGGTCGAATAATCATCTGCTACTCCTCTGGGGGAAGAGGGCAGGTGGAAACATTTGATAAAATGAAAATGGTGGCACTTATTATTCATCAGTCCACAAGCACTATTCTACAATACAATCATATCATATTCTGCGATATCTGATGCTCTCAAACACTGAGCAAGGAAACAAAAAAAAAATAGGAAACCTTTAAAGATAATTATTTTTTTTAAAAACTGATTGGGTTTTTAGAAATATTTAGCATTATTTTATAAAATTCATAAAGAAAAAATCGTTGAAATGTTGCATCTATCTCCACAGAACCAGATATAAATTTTTAGGTGAAACAATCAACTCTTTATGAAAGAGTTTTTCATAAAGATTTTTCATAAAGATTTTTTTCCACCACTGAAGATTTTAAAATTTGTTTTTTTGTCTACAACAAAAAGCTTTATTAAGCAAATCATTACCGAAGTATTTCATCACATTGCATTTGTCTTGCTTCATTATAAAACATGGATTAGTTACATTGTAACTCTGAGTAAGGTTGTTCAATGCAACGTAAAAAGCTGGTGCCAGGTATTCCAGTGTTAATCCAGGAAAATTCCATTATTATCAGTGGATTTGCACTAGTGCAACAAAGCCAAATCAGCCAATTAAATGAAGCAAAGCAACTTAATTTATATGCAAAGTACTTCAAGTGGTCCTGATTCTGCATTCTAGGCACATGTTGGAGAGCTATAGACACCAACAGTAGCTTCAAGTGGGCATGGAAACCTGCATCAGCCTGTTATTAATAAAGCCAGAATGATGAACTTTCATCTGCAACTAACAATCTTGATGAGCTCAGATATACATGTAAATGCATAATTAGGGAATTCTGCATATATACTGTCACTTTCTAAAAGGAAGCACTTTTCCACTTTTTGGGTATTCTACCCATAGTCTTGTTAGGTGCTAGGCCATTGAAACAACCTCTTCACCAGTGACAAAACCCAGTGAAGTCTGCATCCTCTGTATTCACACAAAGGAATAGATACGTCCACATAGACATAACTTGGCAAACACTGGATGGTCAATATTCCATACTAAAAATACATCAGCTACCAATAACAGTGGCATTTATAACACACGCATTACTATCAAATATCGATTTGCTTACTGTGCCATGAAGTAAAACAAACATAGTTAAAAACTTCTTCCCAAAGACTAAACTGTTTAAAATAAAATAGTCTACGATCTTCTATTCCCCTAAGGAAAAGAACAATCAGTGAATCTTCCACCTCATACCAAAAATAAAGAGCAGGTTGAGTAATTCAGCCTTCTCTTTAGATACTTCTCTGGGCACTGACATTTTTACTGCCAATTCCCAAGTATATCACCACAAAAAGTTGTACTTCTGGGAATGACAGCCTTGCAGCCTGTCTGCTTAGCATACCCACAGCAGTAATTTGCAGGTATTTTAATTCCACCTCATCTGTTAAAGGAAGACATGTGTTTCCTCAACAAGCTATCTATTTTGACATTTTAGTAGCAATGAGATGGAAGAATGTGTCTGTTTGTTTTGTCTGAATAATGTAAGATTTTCTTCTCTTTTTCATTTATGCCCAAGGTGGATGTTCATTTAAATTATGTGTGCATATTACCATGGTACTCTACGGGAGCTCTGTATTAAATGTTTGTTGATTCAGTAATCAGCAAATTCTAGCACATAATGAAGAATAAGTTTGTAGCTTATCACTTGAATTTCAGTTTTCAATTAAAGTCGTGCAGATTGCAGTAAGAAAATGAATACTTCATGCTACTGTGAACACTTTAGGCTAATTTATGACTTTCACCTATGAAGGCCACTGTAAACAAACTAACTTTACAAAGAATTATGAAGTGATGGCACAGTTAACTTGTTACTCACTCCTCACATACAATGAAAGTGAAAAATGATCTTCTAGACCCTTTTACAGCAACTACTTCTCCAGCAAAGTCACAGTATTTTAATCCAATATAAAGATGTCAGAAAGCTGAAATTCTGCTGGAACATCAAGGTCCCTAAGAGCAGGAGAAAAACCTTGCTGTCTGTCATAGCAGAAATCATCCACATTTCAGGACTGAAAATGATCATTTGAATTACACTAAAATTGGGACATTAATCAAAATGCAAATTGCTACATTGCAAGTGGATGCTTTTAATGAAAAAGTTTCGTGGTTTAGAATGTGTATTACTTGTTTTATATCACAGTGAGTCATTAAGTTTCTGACAGTTCAAGAGGAAAAAAGAGTGCTTCTATTAAACACCTGAAACTGCAACCCTGAAGCGATTTCAGTTTTAAGAACAGCATTTTACCGAAGGAAACATGTGAGCTGGTGTAAAGAAAAACAACAACAATGCTACAATAAAGAAGGTAAAGGTCTTGCTGAACATAACTTATATAAGAGTGCACTAAATACAAAATATATCCCAAAAGTGACACACACAGTTGTGGAAATCACATTTTACCACCGCCCTCCACTCCTGTGCCTTAAACTCTCCTAATGACTCTGAAAGCAAACAGATTTTCCTCTCATTTTTTTCCAAATCACAACTGGAGCTTTGGCATAGAAACACAGGACAGTAACTTTGAAGAACTGTCACAGCAGAAGCGGCTACTTGGCAGCTCAACTATTTCCATGGGATGTTTAAACAGGCAGCAACAGTAACTGCTTAAATAACTTCTTGCTGCTTTTGCAAAGCGAATTATCCCCCCTGCTGTCAGCAGCCTTGTCGCGATCTATACACAGGTCTGTAGAAACTCTGCATCCTTTCCTACAGCCGTGCATTGTCCAAACTTTCCCTTTATTTCACTGCAATGACACATGGCTCAGCCAATTTCAATCCCACTCTCAGCTCCAGCATATGACGGGTGAATACCGCCAATAATCGCAAGCAGCAAGAGCACGCTCTAACTAACGCAGGGACTGTCGATGGGAAGTGGCGAGTGCTCTTTTTCCGCCTGACTTACTTTTTCGGCCAATTCGCAGCCTTCCTCTCGGCTGCGCTGACCGATAAATGCTTACTTCGGGAATGAAAGAACCCCCACTGCCCCCACCACCACCACCGCACACCCACAACCCGACCGCCGGCCGCCGTCGGCCCCATCCAACTCCGTCAGCTCCGCCCCCCAGCGCCAGCTCTCAGCGCGACTCCTGCCGGGTCCTAGCGCCGCCCCGCGCCGCCCGAAGTTGTGCACGGGCCGCCGCCGAGGGGCGCGGATTGAGGCGTGCCGCCCTCCGGGCTCCTCCCGCCGTACCTGCGCTCGCCGTGCAGGACGTAGGAGCTGCGGAAGAAGCCGAGCAGCTCGTTCTCGATGAGCGCGTTGTAGATGATCTTGAGGTTGTAACTCCGTTGCACCTCCAGGCTGCGGTTGAGGACGACGACCAGGACCTGGGTCTGGGGGTAGAGGAAGGACCGTGCCACCCGCACGGCGCCCGCCAGCTTGTCCTCGGCCACGCGCACCGCCTCGATGTGCATGCGGTGGGCGTGCAGCACGATGTAGCGGCTGGCGTTGCGCACCTCCAGCTGCACGTTCACCTCCCCGCAGAAGGTGAAGTTCTCCATGAAGGCGCTCAGCATCAGGTTGTAGTGCAGCGGCCGCAGGTGCCGCGGCAGCCGCGGCCGAGCCCAGGGCGGCAGTTGCCGCCGCCGCTGCCACTCCTCCTCCTCATCCTCCTCCTCCTCCTCCTCCTGCTGCCGCTCGGCCGCCTCCTCCCCGCCCCGCGCCTCCTCCCGCGGCTCTGCCCGGCCGCGGGGCTGCCCGGCCGCGGGTCCCGGCAGGCTCCCGTTGTTGGCGGCCCGCGGGGGTCCGTCGGCGGCGGCGCCGCACTCCTCGAAGCGGACGCTGAGCAGCACGGCCACCATGGTCACGGCCAGCAACGCCAGGATGGAGACGGCGAAGCCCAGCACCAGGCGCTTGTGCACGGCGATGTGCCGCTCCGTCGTGCGGGGTCGCGGCCCCGCCGCCTCAGCCCAGGGGCCCGGCGGCAGCCCCCGGCTGCCGTTGCGCAGGGCTGCCTCCTCCTCGATCATCATGGGGGTGACGGGCGGCCGCTTCTCCCGCTTCTCCTCCAGGGCCATCACGGCAGCGCCGCCCCCGTCTCCCGCGGGGCCGCCGCCCCCCGAGGGGGCCCCGAAGGCATGGGAGGCAGAGAGCCGGGGGGGCCCGGGCGACGCCGCTCACATCGCCCGCAGCCCCGACCACAGGGACGGGACGGGTTCGGGGGGTGGGGGCGACTGCGGGCTCTCCGCGCCGTCCGGCCGCTCCGGCAACTTGTGCGGCTGCTTCGGGGCACTTCAGCACATGTCGGGCAGTTATCCCCCCTAGCGCCGCCTCCGTCCGCCCGGAGCTCTCCTCCCCGCGCAGCCCGAGCCGCCGGGGCCGGGGTCAGGCTCCGTGCCCGGCCCCGGCAGCGCCTGAGCCATGCGCGCCCCGCGCCGCCGCGCAGGGAGGGGGGATGGAAGGAGGGGTGGAAGGGAGATCGGGGAGGGCCGCCCCCGCGGGGCTCGGTCGGCACCGGACAGCGGCGCCGGGCCCGTCCTCCGCCTGCTCTTCCTCCCTCTGGCCCTGGAGAGTCGCTTCCTCGCCGCTCCGCTCTTATTTTGCCTTTTCTGTCTCCTGCAGGTACAGAGCGCTCTCCCGGCTGGCTCGGGCAGAGGCAGCTATATATAGGCACCGGGGAGAGGCGAGGGAAGGGAAGGGATGGGAAAGGGGGAGGCGGGCAAGCCCCGCCGCCCCTCGGCTCAGCGGCTGCTCCGGCTGCCGGCGGTGACAGCAGCGCCCCGGGGGAGCGGGCGGGGGCGGGAGGAGGGGACAGGGGAGGTGTCCCGCCGGGTGACACGGCGGCTCCGGGGGGGCTGCGGGCGGGGAGAGCCCCGGCCGAGGCGGATATGGGACGAGGCACGGGGCGGACGCAGCCATCCCCCACCCCTTCCACCTCCCCTTCCCCGAGCCGTGGGGTTCCCCCGGGATCGTGCGCCTGGGAGCTCGCTCGCCCCGTAAATCTTGAACGCGGCTCTGGGTCGTATTTATGTAGACTTAATAAAGAGAACCGCCGACTGCACGTTTGGACAATAGTGCTGTCATCCGAACGCGGGGATGGAGCTGAGAGAAAGGATAAATACTCCTACTTAAATCGATGGGATTAATATGCCGAGAAGAATCAGCCTTTAAGTGCTGACTGCCGCTTTCCCGAGAGCCCCCGGACGGCGCCCCCTCCCTCCCCATCCCCCTCCCGGCCCTGCCCACCCCCGGCCCGCGCCGCTTCTCCGTTCACAGCCGCGGCACACGGGGGTGTGTGTGAGTGCTGCCCGGGATGAGCACCGCCACGCGGCTTAACCCCGGCAGGGAGCAAGGATGCCTGAGTCTGAGCCCACTTCTCCCGCCTTCTCCCCCAACCCCAAACTTTTGCGTATAGGGACTGTGAAAACGCAGAATTAATCTGCGAAGCGGAGATCCAGATCAGTGTTTGAAAGCATCCTTCCTCTTCTCCTTACTTTGCTCACGTACTTCAAAAACTACCTCCATGCCGGGTTTCTTTTTTGTTTGTTTTTGGTTTTTTGGAGCTCTTTATCCCCGATCTCATGAGCAGTTAAATCTAGCTGTTTATCCACAGCATTCGGTGCTATGAAATATGTGATGTACTTCAGTACATTACAGTTTGCAGAATAAAGGCCTTACTTTCCATGGGGAAAATACAATAACAAAGTCCTACACTTCTTTCATAAGCGTAGCAAATCTGCACGGTTCAATGAGATGGGATGTATTAGCCGTTTTCCCTTCTGAAGGGATGCCTTCAGAAGCATTAATGGTAATTAATGCTCTGAGTGTTTGTGTGTCCTAAGAGTGTCAAGACAGCCCTGTAACTCGCACTCATCGTAGTTACGGGGGTGTTATTTGTCTGCTCACCTGTTACGACAGGCCGAAAAACGGAAAGATTTCACTGTCTGCAAATACCCTTCATGATTTGTTGACTGAAGTTTGAGGCAGAAAGGTAGGAAACCATTGTTACGTGATATGAAGAAGAAAAAAGAAAAAAAGAAGCAAACTGACATTGCAAAGTAACATCCAAAGCTGCGGTTTTTTTTCTGTATGTTTCATTAAACCCTTTAAAAGTGGGCACAAAAGAAGCGCCTGAGATTTTGTATGCAGCTGTCAGCATCAGGCAAGAGCAGAGAAAGCAGTGTTTCCCTCTATCGCTTTCTGCAATGGGTTATAAGTTGTGTTTGTTCCCATCAGGGAGACAGTCAGGCAAATATGTGCTTCAAGAATAGGAGCAGGGTAGAATGAAATGGAACAGCGTGTCACTTATAAATATTTTTAATCATATTTTTTAATTGAATACAAGTGAAGAGTTGCAAATCTCACAGAGGAAGGGTTTTGTGAAGCTGTCTCAGAGAAGTGCTGAGCTCTGTGCCTGGCAATGGGGCTATGCTTGTTCGCCAGCTCTGCCAGTGTCAGGAGGGATACATGATGCCTGTGGCAGCATGGGAGTGTTGATCTGTTCTTCTTGCTGTACAGATAACAAATACAGAACTCTCTGGGATCTTCCAGCACCAGCTGAGGAATTCAGTCACACAGCTCTGCTTTGACAAGAGCTGTCTATAAATTGAAGGGCCGATGTCAGAGAGGTTATATAGAAGATTTAAGGTGCGTGCTAGTAAGAAGCCATGAGACTAATTTATTTTAAGCCACATTAAAATAGCACAGGCAAAATACTGGAGTAAGGCATGGGTAAGCAAAGTTAAGGCTGCTTATATTCACGTCCAACTTTGGTCCCATTACTCAAAGAGAGCAGCGAGAGGTTTGCAGCCCCATGGGATCCTTGTCAGTCCAGAGACTTACGCTGAGAAGGTGCCACACGGTGCTGTGCTAAATAGCTCCAGTGCTTCGACTCATCTATCACTCTAAAACTGCACATTACCAGATTAACCTCTTCTTCGTATTAGTAATGACGGGTTTCTAAAATTCAGCTTGATGAGATACAGGTCAAGGGAGGTATTAACTTATTAATTTGTTCTCAAATGCTGCTCTCTGCAAGCAGTTCCATGTACACGTTGTTATATATAGCTATTCTGATGAGACATTACAGAAGATCACAAACGCATTGAGCCCTCACAAAACAGTTTGTGCATGTTTGGGAAGGATTCTTGTTTTTTCATTTCTTCACAGTTCTAAGTGCTCATATGGACTTCCTGGCTAGTGCTCTGAAGCTCGCAGTTCCTTTGGTCTTTCTGAGAAGGGTGTTGGAAAACACAGCAGATCATGGATCATTTTTGCAGCAAAATCGTGGTAATGGCTCCCAGTTGTTCAGAACTTCCCCTAGGCCATCAACATCTTGTATGCAATCACATTTTATGAGCTTATAGGAGAGGGTGTTTCAGGTACTCATACAAAATAAAATAGCATGTCTTACTTTAACCAAATTGCTGTGGTGATGGCCCTCCCTGAGTAAGAGTCAGGAGAAACATGGATAAACTTCACACAATGCAGTTTCCAATTCTGTACTGGCTTATACCATGGCCAGCAAAGAGCTGATGAGGGACCCCAATAAAGCTGTGCTTTATGTTAGGTTAAGATCGCACACAAACACCACTCGGTATTCACAATGGTACTTTACGGTCTTGGCAGAAAAGCTCTATAAACGAGCAACCGAATTGTATATCATGCAGCTGGGTACAGTTCCTCCAAAGAGAGAATCTGCTTTCAGAGGCTGTGTAACTTTTTCTGCTTTTTGACTTGGTTGATCCATCCTTCATTCATCCAGGCATATCAGAGCTTTACTGACAGATCTATATCTTACCGATCCCCCTAAAAAAAGAAAAAAAAGAAAAGAGTCTCAGAAAATGTCATTCTGTGCAAAGTCCAAAAATGACTGCCCCCTGTAATGTATAGAGGGAAGAATTACAGGGTAAAAAGACCAAGTGAGCCCACATCAGTCAGTGCTCCACTGACCCTTCCAGCCTCAATCAGGCATTTCTGTGGTCATAGCTGGACTCTCTGTGTGTACTTCAAAGTTGAGGCTACTCATAGCATTTCATCCCTTCTGTCTAAGTGCCAAAGCAGACTGCTAGCATGTTGGTCAAAACACATAAATAAGGTGACTTCCTGAAATATTGTGGACTACTTACACACTTCCCACGGACCCAGATTCCAGGTGGCAGTGATTTCTTACTGTATTTGGGACTGAGTGGTACTTAGGAGATGGCTTTTTCCAAGCACAACAGGCTGTCTACAATCTGCTGGCTTTACAAGTTACTCAAACTTCCCAAACGAAGCACCAGTGCCAAATGGATGGACCAAAAGGAGCAAACTGGGACAGAGGTCCTTCATGGCTCCTTTATGTTTTCCCAGAAGACATTTTCAGCAGGTTGGCTTGTTTAACTTACTGTATTGCTCTGGTGAATATATCTTCTGTTTGTTTAAAAATTGTCACTAAGAAAAATGCTAAGAGAAAGACTTTCTAATTAGAAGTCTAAACAGCTAAAACACTGGATTGTAAAACAAGCTGACACATGGTGATTTGTTCTGGCTTAAATGCACAAAGAAATGAAGTTTTTCTTCCATTTTTTCCTCTGCTCCTTCAGAGCTGTACCCTAACCCTCCCCACACCACCTGTATAAATAACCATGCTTACTTGAATCCAATGGTGTTAAGCATAATTTATCTTTAGTTTATAATTAGAGATGGCCAGATGACTAGATACAACTTCAGCTTGGGCACATTTTATTTTCCCCTTTCTAAAGGAATAGACAGAAGAAGAAAAAGCATGGAGCTGTGTTATGCTGTGGCTAAAACCCTGTATCGTGAGAAGCTGGGATTTTGCCACAAGGCAAACAAGGCATCCCTGGATCCCTCTCCTCCACTCTCCTTTTCCTATCATCATCTCTTGCTCTTCAGTTGCCCCCTGGGATAGAAGGAACAGCTGAGGAGGCACTGATGAAGCATTGCCCACATACCATGCACCGTGAACTAGCAGCCCCAGTGACCCCCTGCTGCTCCCTTTTCTCTCTGTTCTTTGACATACTACCATCACCATCCTCTTCTGTGCCTTTTTTTTCTTTCAATCATTTTAATCCTATTCATTACTATCCTACCAAGTTCTGGAGTATATTTTACTTAAAAGCCAGTGTTTATAATCTTAAGTTTTATGATAAAAATATCTACTTCTGTATGAGAATCAAATGTTACTTTACATTTTCAAATCATATGGCTGAGATGTATTATTTTATCCAGATGTTCAGTTTTCATATTTACCCATATCTATTCACCATCTGATTCTTCTTTTTCTTCCATTCATTTCCTTTTCCTTATCTAAGCAGCAATTTAAGACGGGAAGTTAACTTGCAAGTTTTAGTTCAATATATTTCAATCCCTTTACAGGGTTGCTTTGTTTTGTTTTCTCAGTGTTTTAAACGCAGCTTATTGAAGAGTTGTTTTTTTCTTTCCAACTATGACCCATTTCAGTTTCACCCATTCAATAAAGATATGTTGCTAGTAGTAGGGTACAGAGCGTAGAAATAAGAGTTTATTTCTGTCACTTACAGCTGGCTAATTGGAATTAACAAACAGTAAGAATAATAGAGTCCTAGAATGGCCTGGGTTGAAAAGAACCTCAAGGATCATCTAGTTTCAACCCCCCTGCCATGGGCAGGGTCACCAACCACTAGAGCAGGCTGCCCAGAGCCACACCCAGCCTTGCCTTGAGTGCTTCCAGGGATATGGCATCCACAGCCTCTCTGGGCAACCTGTTCCAGTGTGTCATCACCCTCTGAGTGAAAAACTTCCTCCTGTCATCCAACCCGAATCTCCCCTGTCTTAGTTTAAAACAATCCCCCTTAGTCTCAAGGAGAACTTAGGAACCAACATTCCCCCACCTAGGTCATGTCTTACCTGCTAGTTCAGCATCTTTCACTGAAAAATACAAAGAATGTGGTAGATGGCAAGCCAAGGGTTTATTTCAATTAAAACATATTTTAGAACAATTATAGATTAGATAGAGATAGATAGATAGATAGATAGATAGATAGATAGATAGATAGATAGATAGATAGAGAAAGTGTTCTTTGTCCATCTACTCTGTAATACATGTTCAGGTTTCTGGTATCAGGTGTCAATGCAGAAAGAGTCTGGTGTGTTTTGTAAATCACTGTCAACATGCTGAAGTCTTTTCTTACTCTCAGTATCCCATTTTACAAGGAAATAATACAGAGGCCAAGTTAAGTGTTCTCCTGACACAGCCAAGCTGAGAAGTCTCTCATCATGCAAGAACCCGTGTTTTACTTCATGCCCTGACTCAGGTCTCCTTTTCTGTCCAGCTGTCACAATGTGGATACATCAGTGTATTCATTCAGCCCCACCATCACCAGCCACAGCCCATTACAGGCTCCCGGGGTTACTGTAAGGATGCACACACTGACCCCTTGCTTTCCCAGTCAGGATGCCATGGGGGTCTGTGGCTTGCTAAATGCCCTGGATAAGTACAAAACAGACAATTTTGGAAGAAATGAATAAATTTAATGACTGAGGGGAATACACATTGCAACTGTCCTTCAAGAGGAATGGGCTGTTAAACAAATAACAGATTTCTGCAGGATCACTGGGAGTTTCCTCAGCCAAATTTCTGATTGATCCCAAATGCTCGCTGGACAAGGGCTGCACAGAGCAGGTCAGCACATGCTTACAGCTGCCACGCTTTTATCACTGATTCCAACAAAGCACTTTGGTGCATGCTGAGATGTGGCACCCCTCTGGCCAGCCTTAAAAACGGAGCACGTGCTGAAGAGGTGTCCTAGAAGGGGGGTACTACAGCAGGGAGGGGTTGGCTGGGTGGGCAGAAGGCTTTCCTCTGCTGCTCTTGGTCAGAGTTTGCTTTTACTGGGATTCTGAGGAATAGATGGTTGTATTTTCTCATCCAGTGAATAATGTGAACCAATCGAACAAGGTCTTTGAATGTAGAGCACCAGCTATTGATTGTTTTTAAAAAATCTTATCTGTTTCCAGTGAGAGGTCTATTCTTAATGCAGCAGCAGCATGTAAACTTTAACCAATGTTTAAAATCCCTCGTAATCCTAGATTCCATTCTTTCAAGCTACACATGGGTCGCTTTGATTCCCAAAGGCTCTTAAATCTCATGAAGCAACAAAATACATTGACAACACATCAGATCATTTGGTGGCTCCCAGAGCACAGTATTCAATAATGCTGCTCACCTCACAGAAAAACAGCTTTAAAAACATTTAAAGGATTTTTTTCTTAATACACTACTACCATTTTAAGTATGTATCTGCAAGTAAACTCCTGACCCCTATCGCCCTTGTGAGCACTGATCCCATTGGCATGCATCTCAGAAGGAATACAAATAGCTGGACTGATTGGGAAAGGTTCAGAAATGGCATCACTTATTTAATTATGCCACAAGCTTCAGATCAGCTATCTGCAGAACTGTCCATGCTGGGGATGGCTGTTGCTTTCTTGTCAGATAAGTTCCAATCTGAGTGTTCATTTAAACTCTGAGCTTAACAGAATTTTCATGATTAAGATGTTTTTAGTGCAAATCCTTACTTGCTATCAAACCAGCGAGATTTAACTCCTATTGGTAGAAAATTCACCATCACAGAGCCATGTTATTTCAGATACTTGGTTTATAAAATAAGCCCAGAGCATTCAAGGACAGAGTCATAAAAATTAAACAGTCAAAACGTTCCCATAGAAAACGCATTCCTACAGCAGACGACAAATAACTGCTGGTGCCGTATCTCTAACCAACATGACTAATGACTGAAAAGAAGATTTCAGCTTTTAGTTCATTTGAATTCCTTTCTTCCTTAGAGAAGAAAATTAATTAACTACATTTTGATCACAATTATCCTCCTCCAGATTCCGGAGCTGTGATAAGGCGATGGCCTGGGTCTCAGCCATTCTCTTTAAAACTTAACTTTTGATGTAGGATGGGGGCAATGAACCATTTTTGTCGCCTTATGGCTTTAAGGCTTTTTCACGAAATAAAATTCAACTGACAATAAAGGAAGCGTGCTCCTAATTAAAATAATATTGATTCAGCATATGGTATTTTGCCGTTGGTTTTCATTTTTTATTAGGCAAGTTGTCACTTTTCTCTTTAGTGCCACCTTGTGGGTCAGCCGGCCATAAAGCACAGCGATGGGTCCCGGAGCCGCGATGTGGCATTCCGAGCACCGCGGGGAAGGGGGAGGCGGTGGGGCCGGGGGCTTCTTAAAGAGAAAGAACAACGGAGAAAACGTTTTCGATACATTTATAACAGGTATGCGAGGAGACAGAACAATCTCTCTGGGATTGAAAGTAATGGGATCTGCAGAAAAAAAATCAATGCTAATTTACAGGATAATCATCAAACTTATCTTGGAAAATGTAAGCGGCGAGCTCTGGCTTGTGTGATTTTTGCCGCAAGAAAAATGCTCCTGTATCTCACTGCCATTAGTTTTGCAACAGCTTTCCTTGAGAAGCAAAGCTAGATAATTGTAAACTCCCACTAATCCCACTTTCAGAAGAGATGGATGATCAGATTCGATACCACAGGACACTTGCCTGTGAAATTCAGGCTGGATTTCCACACAGAAGCTTTAGATTCAGCTGATGATAAAGCATAGGCTCTCAAAAACATATAAATGCTGAAGCATCAGGGAATGTACGTAGTGTGCAGGGCAGGGCGTCCAGCCCGAGCCTCGTTGGGCTGTGCTCAACAAGGGCTGCTCAGTGACCCTGTGCTGATAGCAGCTGCTCCAGCCCTACAGCACTGAGCCAGCCCGTCCCCATCCCAGGAGGAGCTGTGCAGTGATGTTTGGTTTGACTTCTTGGAAGCGGCACAGAGAATGTTTTTGACGTTTCTAATTCTTGAATAGACTTTTTCTTTTATTAACCTATTTTGTTGCTTTTCTCAACTTAGGAAGCTGCAATATAGCAGGTCTTTTTCATTATTATCCCCAAACAAAGCATTCTATGTTTTCTTCTACATATGCATTAAAAGCAGCAAAACACTGTAAGGGTATAGATCCTATACTTTAGCTGGCCAGCTCCTCTATCTTCTGTCTTCCTAAATACAGACTTATAAAGGAAATAAGTCATCCCTGAAAATCTCTGGAACTAAATCAACTTGTCTTATATCAGTTCTCTTGCTGGTAAGGATGGGGTCATTTTAAATGGTAGCTCTTCAGTTTTACTGAAATTAGATTTCATCCCTAAGACATACGATCAGGATGAGTGAAGGAATATAAGACAGCAGAAATGCAGTTTCCCATGATCAGGTGTAGCCATTATTTAGATGGAAAGGAAGCAGGCAGCTGCACAGGCACTCATGCCACAACTGAAGCTGCTCGGTGAGATTCAGGGAAGTTCCCCAAAGATGATCAGCCCTGTGTTCTCTTGAGCTGCTCTTATCACACCTTCCCCACCCAAACCCTCTAATACCCTGGACTAGCATCAGTAATCAGGTAAGTCTACATATTTGCTGGCACCAGAAGGCAAGGAGAGGCTATCTGCCTCTCTGAAAGTCAAAATGAGGAATGGCCACATGCCTAAAATTTGACTTTCAGGCTTTGTGCTTTTGCCGGGTTTTTCACATTTTTGAAGTCCTGAAATGCTGCAAAGTCATCAGATGAAGTTTAAGTGGGGGGAGGGAGGGGAGTGGCATAATAAAAACATTCCAAAGTAAAAATCATGGGATGCTCAGGACTGTGACCATCATTCACACAGAAGGTTCTCATGCTGGCTTTGGTGAAATACTTAACAGAACAGCATCTGCTTCCCATGAGGGCGTTTTAGGTTCTGCTGCATTAGAAACAGCATCTGTGCACCTAACCTACACTCTGACTAGCCCACAGGTCAGCTGGTGGCAGAGCCCTCAGCCACCGCTCTGCAGGGTCTTTCCACATTTCTGCCCCACTGCTCAGACAGACTCCCACTCAAGTACTCCCCTGCTGAGGAAACTGCACAATTTAATTTTCTGAAAAATTATACATGTGAATAATTTTACCTGTCCAGAGTTTTGTTCCTCTTCAAAACACAAGTTCTCCAAAGCACAGAAAAATTCAGTTTTACCAGTATGTGTTTATGCAGGTGGCTAACTTAAGTTTGCAGGGTAGAAAAGACTTGCAGAGTCCCCTGCTTCAGTAAACACCTGAGCCTTTCTTTTGTAGTGTTTTCGCTACTCTGATTAGTAAATACCTGCATATCTATATGGTATAGAATCATCTGGAAGAGCTGTGATCCAGGTGGGCAGAGGGGGCTTAGCTGCTTTAAATACTCTGATTTTTCATGCTGCTCCAACACGTTTTTCAGCAAGACCATTTGTGACACAGAACTGCCACATAGTGCTGCTTTTAGAGGCAGCCCCAGGGGCTCTATACATCCCTGAGCTGAATTCAAAGGCAGGAGAAGCATGTTGCACACACTTGCAATGAAGTCAAGCATCTCATACTGTTCCCTCCAACCACATGCCTTCAGAGAATTAATCCCCACATACAAAGGAGAGCTCAAAGTCACACGCTGTGGATACGAAGGTTTGAACCTCTCCACGAGCCCCTGCCCCAACCTCAGGCACCCTCGTCCAGCCCATTTGGTTGGGCCAGAGATGATCTTTCCTGCCAGCTGCAAAACAAGCAACTGCAGAGCATCCCACCCTGTCATCTCTTTCTTTGTAGCTTCCTAGCTCCTTGCTTGACAGTTTTCCTGTCCACGTTGCTTTTTCCACCACTCCTGTCAGCCTGTGTCTCTGAAGGCTCTGCAGGACAGCCTGCAGCCTCACCACCTGCTGCCCCACGATGCCATCTCTACAGCAGCTGGTGCAGAGCTGCTGCATGATCTCAGCTTGGGGAGTTAATTAAGGCTCTCTCTAACCTTCCCAGGGCTGTGGGCAGGCACAACGCATTCACCCCATCCCAGAAACTACAGGATGCAGTAAGTTATATCCCTGCATATAGACTTGCTATAAAGCTCAAGTGCTTTGCAGACACATCTTTATCAGGAGCAGAAGGAGGGTTAAATCCAGTGAGGTTTTGGAAGGAATGTGCTTTCTTTATGAATATCCTTTTGTCCTCCACTCTCCCCAGAGCTGACACTTTTTGCTCCAACCACTTCATCCTGCTTAAACTCCCCTGTCAGTTCCCAGACATCTCACCTCGGTTGTAGTCTCCATCCCTCAGGCTTCTCAGTGCAGCATCAATCTCCCGGAACACTTCGCTGCTGAAAATCATGACATGACATTTACAAATAAGATTTTTATATGAGATTTCCAATAAGTTCTCAGATCTCACCATGAGAGCCTAAGTCTTTGCTCAGCTGAAATGTACCAGAGCAAATTTTGCTTCTGTAGTTTTGATTCTGAAATGCATCACAGCAAAGGACAGTTTAAATATAGGCAGAAAACATTACTCCGTTGTAAAGCCTCTCAGAATTAACTTTCTCAAAAAATGTTTTTAAGGCTGACAAATCATGTGCAAGGTCTTTTCCCAAAGGAGAATTTTTCTTGGATTCATTTAGTAGTTGAAGGTTGTGTCATATGTCACTGGAAAGGTAATTTTTCCTACTTTATGAAAAATGCCTCGAATTTGACTTTGCTGTCACAAGGGAATAAGGATATCTGTACAGGTAATAAACTGGCACACAGAGATTGTTGTTCACAGCTTTGCAGGATGTTTACAATTTCATAGAGGATGATAGGAAGTAACAGGGCAAATTAATATCAAATATGCAATTTATTTATACAGTGTCTACCTGACTCAGGTTTCCAGCATTTTTAATACTCTTTTAAAAATTAATATTTAAAGCAGAGCAAACACAAGATCATTTTAGAAGAGCTAATGTAGGGCTCTGTAAACTCAGTAAGCAATGGTTATTATTGTTCCCTTTTATCTTCCAGACAGAAAATCAAAGCTATTTAAATTAAAGAATGCATATGAAATCAATGTATGTTGATAAGGTATGCACATTAACATTAGTGTTTGCAAACATTCCATGTAACTCGTGTATATAATCTTCTCTTCCCAGATAGTAGGGTACATTAGCTGAGAACATGTGAAGAGCTCCTTAAATTATTTTTTTTTTGCCTTTGTTTTATTTATTAGTTTCTAAGCCCATAGAGCAGAAGCTTTGGGCAGGCTCTAGCAGCGTGGTACTGCAGCAGCGTGGCTGTGTGTGCATTCAGGGCAATGGGCTGCATTCATGCAGTGCACCCTGTGCAGGCTGAGGCCAGCAGCTGAGGAACCTCCTGGTTCGTGGTGTTGTGCCAAAATTCAGGGGCTGTTGTATCCAGCACACACTCTTCAAGGCATAAGCACCAGAGAGCCATGTTCCGGAGCTGTCCATGGTAAAGGGGAACCAAGTGTATGGTGGTGTAGGGTGAAAGACAAGTGAGAGCACAAACATAGACTGTGACTCCTATCAAGCATGCAGTGTAGGCTCAGCTTAGCTTAGGAAGTGATTATCAAAATCCTATGTGATTCACTGAAGGCACAAATCTGACTCATGACAGCTGCATTAGAGATTTAACAATCTGGAAAGAAAGAATAAACTTGTGATTTAATTTATTTTTAGCGTTGATCCATTCATCACATCCACACTTGTACCCACCTTGTCTTCTTAAACCAGGTGAAGGATTAGCCATGTAACCACTGCTCATTTTAGGAGCAGTTGCCTAGCCAAACCTTGTGACTGTCTCTCCAAGCTCAGCCCCAGTATTTACCATATTTTGCTGTGCTCTGTCCAGGTGGCAAATTCCCTACACTCAGCTTGCAACCAGACTTCATTCAGAAGAGTCCAAAGACTTGATTCTGATGCAGAGCATTTGTCCCTAGCCCCCTTCCTACCAAAAATATCCAGGAAGGGAGGAGGAGAGAAGTGAGATGGTCCTGCCAGCTGGTAAGCCACTGAGTCAGAGGGAAGCTTAAACACTTTGAGAAACCACTGCTAGAGAATCTGAACAGAGGCTGGCAAGTTTTGGTCCCCCAAGAAAAACATATTCCAAAGAAAAAATATCAGAATGTCCTGAACAGCCACTTTCCTATGAACAATTCCAACTTAAGAAAACCACTGAAGTTCTATTTATCAGTGATAACGAGTAGTCAACTGTTAGTGAAAATATCTGATATACCATATTTATTTCTCAGTGAGATGTACAGGTAGCAAGAACAGTTTTAATGTGCTTAAATGTCATCACAAGCTTAACAAATTTATTTCTGGGGTAATGAGGAATGCTCCACCTTCTCCCAAACTTTAGCTCTGTTACAGCAGCAAAATACCAGATCTCACTTTAGAAAGTGCCAATTTAAAAGATGCAGTCTGACAGGAGAGTTGAATCAGCCTTCCTGTCCTTGGCAAGGAGCCTAATGAGGTACAGAGAAAAGGGATACACCTGTTTAGAGGCCAGCTGAGCCAAAAGGCTTTTTGCAGAAATAGAAGGGGATGCTCAGTAAGAACGAGAACCTAGATCAGTATTGTCAGGAACTTGACTGGGTGCCAGGAACAGGGGCACAATGGGAAAGTCACAGCAACATCTAATGTGCACCATGGACAGTGGTTTGTTTTATTGTTATCTTCTTGTACTGCCTCCCAAAACTGGAGATAAACATAATAACCATCACCTAAAAGAGTATTTTATCCAGTGCCAAGTATTGAAAATAATTTCTTGTAAATGGCTTCTTGCTCAATAAAACTTAATTAAGGAAATGATGTAAAAACCATCATCTCAGGCAGAATATGATCAATGTAATGAAAACCAAGAGAGATTCTGTTGAGGATAATCCTGAACTCCCCTTCTTGCAACTGATGTAAGAGGTGTCACTTACACAGTAGTGACAATATTACCTTACTGAAGTCTCTTGCAGCCCATGGGCACCACATGGAGCAGTGGTGAATTTAGTTTGCTTTTAGTTCTCACTGCGTCATTATATTAGTCTCCCTTATACTGACTCTGTTTTGCCTGTGACAGTAATTAGTGAGTGATCTCCCTGTCCTCATCTGAACCCTCAAGTCCTTTTTCACTGTATTTTCATTATTTTTTTATCCGCTTTTTCACCCCACACCACAATGTGTTAGTACATACTATGGCAGAGTCCAATTTCAAAATCAATTTGAGCTTCACCAGTAGCTTCAATTTGAACAGCCATGCACAAAACTTAATATATTGACATTTAAAGTATGCAAGGATGCACCCATCTTACATACACTTTAAATCCTTTATTTAAAAGGAATTAAGTGTAAGTATGAACTATCTCACTTGTTTTTTTCCAAGACTGTTTCAGAATATAGAGAATAACTTACAGTGAAAACAAAATGATTGTATGTCCTTCTTTGCAAAACAGGAAACAATTCACAGTACGTGATACTATGAACCTCTCTCTGAGAGAATTTGTTGTAATTGCTGTAATGATATCTGTATCTAGCATTCAGTTATAATTTATGTGCTTCTTACTCTAAGAAAATACAAATGGATGTTTTCATGGAGGAGGGGGAAAGAAGAGAGCCAGAGTTTGTCAGAGTTAGTATATAAAAAGGATGTGTTATAAAATAGCTGCAGACTTGATTAGGGCTTCTTGGAACTACAGCATGCATGTATATAAGTTAATAATACTAAGGAAAAAGAAATCAAACCGGTAGTAAAATTCACTTTTATCTTCATGAATTGAAGTATTTCCTCTCCTGTGCTTTTGTATTTGGTCCTTCATACATTTTTTTTCCTGAATATCTGAGTGGATTACCCATTTCCATTAATTTTCTAATTTTATCTGTCACATATACTCTCCAATTTCCTTAACTTTTTAATAAGACTACGCATGAAAATACATCTCACTGGAAATTGCTTCTGCGGGATGCTATAATAGATGCTTGTCAGGTATATTGTTCGAAAAAGGTTTTATTTCTCAGTGTAAACTGACACAATTAGGATCTACAAATTAGAATGTAATTCATGTATTATTCAAAGGTCCTCTGAAGGAGGAGAACTCTGTGCAACTTCTTACGATACAACACAGTATCTGACTTTTTTTTTCTCTGAAGCAAGCTCTTATACGTTGACTACTGAAAAATATTTTATATAACAAGTATTTTCCACTCGACAGGGTTAAACTATATTAGCCTTTGGTAATGGTCTTTTCTGAAGGATAATTAATGTGTGATCAGCAACTGCTCCAAGGAAACTGGACATCATTTTTAATGTCTAACTGAATTACATAAATTAGCCTTTATCTTTGTGAGCAGGCTTCTCATCAACACGCGTTTCATTAGCCGTCTGCATCCCTTACTTGTCAGCTGCCCATTGATCACCCTCTGGAAAGGACCATTGGAATCATTTAAGATGGGCTACTTCTCAAGTGAGATGGTTCTGAAATTGGAAATAGCGAATACGTAATTCTCCAGACTTCAGAAGTTACAAAGTGCCAGGAACCAGACTGAACTACCCTTGAGCAGTAGAAGGAACAAGTGATGCTAACTGAGAAAACTTTCTTCATAGATACCTGGTCCAAAACCTTGTGGGCTGGAGGAGAATTATTGTGAACTGATCATTGCACTGTTTCCTTGAGAAATAGCTTTGCATGTTTGGTCTGAGTGTAAGAGGGTAAGCAGGATCCCTGTAGCTAAACCCACTGGGATGCATAAGAAGTTCATCTGGCTCACTGTTGAATCTGGTCAATGAGGAGTGAGGAGCAAAATGATCCTCAGCATGACTGAGTAACAGGCCAGAAGTTCTGAAGAGAAACAACGTTCAATACCTATGAATGCATTAGAAAAGCATAAAAGCTTATTCTTTGCTTTGTTTTCATGACTCCAATTCACTGAACTAGCAAAAAAAAAAAAAGTGGTAGATTTCTTTTATTCGCTCAGAATTTTCAGAAGAAAAGTCCATGTAAATACATTGGCATCCTTTAAAAATACTACTTCAGAGTTATAAACCACTTTAGAAATCTGAGGATCTGAGCCAATTCCCATATTGGACTTTTACAACACCCACACACACCTACCTTTTCCGCTATTTGATACAGTGGCTCCAAGGCAGTGTAGGAAGATAGAAACAATTGCTATTTACTTGGTTTACTTTTAATTGTTTGGGTTTTTTTCCCCCCTTTCTCTTTCAAATGAGCCTTTTACGATTCTGGGATATGATAAGCCACTTTTACAACTTTAAACTATCTCAGTTCATTCCTTTTTTCTCCTAGTGGTAAAACACATTATACAAGTAATATGCATCACAGAATATTAGGCAGCTCTTTATTTCTTTGTTGGGTTCAAGAATGATATACTTTTTCAATTTCTTTTGAATGAATGTTAGAAAATGACAGCTATATTTGTTTTTCACTATGTAAAGTGAGTGATAACAGTTCACAAGCTGATTTATTTCTTTCTGTTCTTTCCATACTAGGCTATTTCAGTTGCGAAATATTGGCCTGTTTTAGCTTGGGCAAAGTAGACTTGACTATAACAAGTCTTCTGCCTTTGACATTTTAAAATAAATAAGTAGACATAATGTTTCAGAAAAAGAAACTTTTACAAAAGGTTTAAATCTCTACAGTGTTATCCAAACTATCCCTTACAGGTGTCTAGGAGTAAGGCTGCAAAGAATGAGATGCTCTACAGGGCTGCCAGGATTGCAGAGATGTTAGTCTCTCTCCAGAGAATTAAGCATTGTTAAAAGTAGAAAAATGTGTCTTTTTTTTTTTTTTTTTAAGAAAAGTTTCAGAATTGTTCTCTACTAGTGCATCAGTTTCAACCAGAATGATACCAGAGGCTTAAGTCATGAGATGTTTGAAATATATAAACTACTCCAATAATACATGAGGTGTGAGAAGAGGATGTGATGAGAATGAGGAGGGGCATTACAATTACTTGTCAGAAGCTCTTCCTGCACAAACAGTTATGTTTGTTTCTCATATGATGAGACCAAAAGCTACTCCTCCACAGCAGCTTTTTCAGAAGACTTGCAGATATCAAAGGAGTTAAGGTAACTAAACCAAAGTTAAAAATCATACTGACTTTGAATGTTGAAATATAATTTGGCTGGTGTGAAGTGAACAGGTGCTATGTAATCATAGGCTCAGGAAGTCTCTAACATAAACAACAGCCTAATAAAATCTCACCAAACCATTTCCCTTAAAACAGGAAGAAAGATAAAAAAAATAAAAATAAAAATCTACATGAAGCTTTTCCCTGAAGTGCGTGGTAGGACATAACGCTTCCACGTGAACATTAAAGACCAGTAGATCTGACCATATGTATTTTTTCCAATCACATTGTACTATCAACTTCACAACTTCTGTGTCCATGAAATTCTGACCTAGATACCCATTCTGCTCACAAAAAAGCAAAATAGCTTCTGATAGGTTCTTAGCAATACAAGGCAAAATAGTCACAAGTAGGCCAATAGTCATATACAGAAAGGAGTGCTGAACTCACCCAACCAGCAAAGGGACTCTCTGGCTGCATAACACTCCTCTACAAAAAGTAACTAAGGCCCCAGAGATGCACTCTTTTTAGTGGCTGGCCCTTATAGGAGCCCAGTATGGCTCCACCCTGGGTCCACCCCTTCTGGTCTCATGGGGAACATAGGAGCAAAAAATCTGCCTGTGCTCGCAGGACCAGCAACATTCCTTCACCAGGTGCTCAATCAACAGTTTAAGCCGTGACCTAACCATACCTCTGAAGTACCCAAAAGATAATTTGGGTGCAATCTGCATGCTTAAATTTAAAGCTGTGATGTTAAAGTCTCACTGTCACAGGTGGCGTATGGAAATGTGGTTCTAAATTCATTGGGAGGAAAGGAGGCCCTGCCTTGTGTTTTCAACTTCCCAGCTATGGCCCTACCCACTGGGCTGCAAAATGCAGAGCAGTCATTCTGATCTGAAGAAGAAGAAGAATGGGAAGAGTGTTGTGATGTAAAACACATGCTGTTTGAACTCCCACCCTCTACATTTTCCTTAACAGTTAACTTTACTTTCAACTAGTTTATCAGGTCTGCTGCAGATTTTGAGAATTTACCCTTTTTTACAGTAGAGTAGTCCAAGCATCTATTCAGAGCATTTGTATAGACAGTCATTAGCAAAGAGTGAGGTATTCACTATCATGGCAATTTCTGGTCATACCTTAATATTTTTTTCTTATCTATTTGTTGCTTTTCACCAAGTGACTTCATCTAAATTTATGTCAATTCCTCAGCACTTCCATTAAACCTAGTGAGCAGTGCTGATCCCTGCTTGCCAGCCAAGTTTTCATTAGTCTTCCCCTCAGCCAGCTGGCAATGGTTCAGCATAAGAATGTGAAAAGGGGCTCAGAACCAAATGTAAAGAATAGTCTGAACAACAAATGCTTGGTGCTTGGGCTTCTCAAATATTTATTTTCAGGCTTAAATGGAAATCTAAGCTAAATACTCACAATTGTTTCCAAATGTGTAAACAAAGCACGGGGATTACTCTGTAAGGAGGAGGTCATGTCAACATACTCTGAGTGATGGTGTAAACATCATTTGTGTGATATGATAACATGCAAAAAGTATATTAGTAGGATCCAACAAACATGCCTGTCACTGAAGCAGCATGTGTCACTGATTAAATTGAAATTTCTAGCCTAAAAAACTAACTTTTTAGAACTTCCATTATAAAGGCTCTATATTTATATCCCATGTGTTGACAACTGTCAGATCAGATCTGCTTAAGCCCCAAAGAAAATTTATCTCCTGCTAATGGGCAACCCTGCAAAGTCAATCTGGGAGCAGAAAACCAGCTTCCCTTGTCCACCTTCACGCATCACCAGTGATAGGAGCACTGCAGCCACTCCGCTGATGAAGCACAAACTGGGGATCATTACCCTCACACTTCCTTGGTAATGGTGGCTCTCCAGAGCTAGCAGAAAAAGTAGCAAGTGTATTTTAGTCAGGAGTTATCATTTACGACTGAATTCACAGAAGGGGGAGTTCAGCTCCTCCTGTTGCACACTTCGTTTCCAGTGACCTTTGACAGCTGAGCATTTAAAGACTGACTGGAGCCTTCACATACCCCTGAGCCTGCTTATTGAGGGAAGAGCCCTTCATAGAAACACAGAGCTACAACACAGAAGGCTGAATTGCCAAGAGCATGGCCTGAGGAATGGGATGGGCTGCATGATAGTGGCTGGAGACATGGCTGGATGCAACCAGGCCCTCTCCCCAGAACTGTCTGACAGGGGCTTCCCTTGCTCCTGGATGTCCTCTCCTGGGGCTCAGCATGTCGCTGAGGATGGTGAGGCTTTGGATCCAGCCCTGCCACATAATCTGGGATACGATGGGCCCAGCAGGGCTGAATGGCACGGCTGTTGCCCAGAAAGACATGCACTAGCAGTTGCAGAAAATTGTTTAGGATGCCACAGTTTCTTTTGTTGTGGTGTGAAAATCAAGACCTGCTTGTGGGAGGAGAGCAAACTCCACAGGTTTCAGCTTCTTCAGCCAAAGAATGGATTTAAACCAAGTATGGATCAGAGCTAAACAAGAGCCACAACAGCCTAATTCTCATAAATATTTAAGAATACTTTGTTCCACTCTGTCAGCATAAAAAGGCCTTGTAGACTTAGTTGACTATTTTTGCATTTACTGTAAATGCTTCTGGTATTACTTACACAGAGTAAAAAAGCATTCATATTAATAAGAGTCAAGACCTAAAACACAGTCTCTAGAAGTCTCTACGGAGCAAAAATAAGTTTTAACAATGATTCCATCCTACAGGATAGTCTCACATCTTTGCAATTACCTTACTGCCTACTGTAAAAAAATGTACCTCTATTGTAGCAATAATTAATACATCAAAGAATACAGAATATTGAAGTGAAGAGTCATTGGTATGTGTCTGTGGTGCAAAGACTGGCTTGAGTTTGACTTCATCTTTAGTCAATTTAAAGTTATGGGATATTTCCCCACATTATTTTTTTAAGAAACAGTAAACAATAGTGAAAGCTGTAAAGCTAACTGATCTTGTTGACTACAGGTACTTCAAACACTGGGAGATGTACATCTATCTCTATTTTTAGCTGTGTTTTGTTTTTCCAACTTTGGAGGACGTGTCCTCTGCACTAGGGACACAGAAATTTTTTTTTGCTGGACAGCAGCAGGAAAAAATTCAATCAGCTGTTATCAACAGTAAGTCAAAAGTGCGTTTTGACTGGTGGGATTCTCACAAAAATATTGAATGTCACTCAAGAAATATATGCCAGAAACCATTCTAGAAAAAAAAACCCTTTTTCACCACTGCAGGATTGGTTCATATTTCTTCAGGAACAGGTACAAAATAAAAGCTGCAATGCAAAAGTAGGAAAAGGAGAACAAGGAGGGTGCAAGGGTTGTAAGAAAAGAGAGAATATTTGGTATATACCCTTTACACTCCTCCTTTACGTCTCCCCAAAACTGAAGAGGAAACACTTCAGCTGCCAATGCTGTTCTCTCTCATTGGACTCAGCAGACCTTGCAGAGAGGAGGGTAGCCCCTCTGCTCCCCAAAGACTGGTGCAGTTTCTGGCCTGCCCTCTGGAGCAGAGTCTCAAACCTTGAGTAAGAGCTGGGGTGATCACCTTCGGCAGGCTGACGTTGACTTCCACCATTTGCCTGGTACATGAATGAATGTCAAACCAGAGAATCAGACTGGAGATCTGGTTTCCAGTCATGCTCCCAGCCCAAATTAAGCATGGCAGCCTCTCTGCTGTTGTAGTAATTGAAGGATAGGCTGCAAAAACATAAAGGTGTGTAATTTTTATATATGTCATTTTAAAATCCAGTGATAGTCACACACTGAGGAAAATGCTGCATTTTATGAGTCATCAGCCCTTTTTATGAGACACATTTTGGAATGTGTATCACTGTATTGCAAGGGGAAGTATTTCAATAAGATTAATTAGTGGGTGTTTGCAAAATGTTTTGAATCTGGGAAGCACCATATAAATGTGAGCTATTATTATTGTTATTTATTGTAAGGGAGATGCAAATCCTTTCTAAATGTTGACTAAAGCCTTGCAATTTTTATGGTCACAACTTTGTCAAAAAGATTTTTATCTTCCTAGCAGCAATGTGCTACCAAAGATGTTGAGCCTTAAATCAACAGCTGTTACACCTCAAGCAAGTTATGAATTTTCCTTGATTTACAGCAGTTGGGTTTTTTTTTATTTTTCTTCTTAGGGGCTAGGGGGGAGAAGTGTATGTTCTTGCAAGCACGTAACATAAGGCCAAGAATTCCTCAGAGAAAAACCACACTGGCCCCCTATGAGGCTGCAAAGTCCACATTAGGCACTCAGCAAATGACCTGTTTTTCATCACACAGAGAAGCAGTTCCCCCTGAATATGCTCTGTGAGCTCACATCCTCACAACATCTCTTACTTGCTCATCTCATTCTGGCTGGAAGATCCTCCCTTCAGGTACCTGCTAGCTTGTTTTTGTTTGGTTTTGTCTGTCTTAAGCTACCTGCTTGTTTGCTTTAAATCCCAGTTCATCACCCAGTGAGAGCAGTGTGAATACTAAGGGAGCTTGAGTTATTCAATCAAGTCCCTGTGGAGGAAAGGAAGCTGCCTCCTGTTTTCCCCAGAGCCCTGCCAATTACCCTCATCATAAACAGAATCCCTAAGGGTAGCTTCTAGCAGCAGTTCTATACCCTCTTAACCCAGTGCAAACAGTGACATGTATGAAAGCTGAGGATAGATAGCTAGCCTTGGACTTGAGTATAAACAGGATTAGGATCCCATTTCTTTCAAACTCTACTGAGTTCCAGCATTAATAAAATGGTGACTGGAAACTGAGGCTGCTCAGCAATACTGAAAAATAACCTGAAAGAAGCAAAGGATGAAATATGTGATATTCATCCGTTAAGATCACTTGGAGAGGAGCTCTGGAAAGTCCTGACTCTAGTTAAAGAGAATGTTTCACATATTCCATATGTGTGCATGCAGCCTATCCATTCAGTTCTGCATTTTAATAGGTAATGTTTAAAAACAGTGGCTTCTCATGCACCTGCAGTGTGGCATTGTTTGCAAGGAAAGAAACTGTGTATCACACCTGTTCTCTATCCAGGATGTTGTTCTGTAGAACATTTCCAGCCAGCAGTTCACTTTATAGGTCATCAGCAGAGAACTCATCAAGATTATTGTTGTAAAAGCTTTACTCACCGAGAGGGCCACATCTGTTCCTAAAGGCAGTAAATCCCATCATCTTAACAGTGAAGCATCTATTTTCTTCCCTTTGGACATGAGTGTCGAGAGCATGTTCACAGCCCTGCTTGCCTTCTTGTGATCATATGGGTCCTTTGGGACCTACGAGAGAGTTTTGTCCAGCTAAAGGAATCCTCTGCAAACTCATTCTCACTTTGATCCTGACACAAAGATCCATGAACCCTCACAGGGCTCCTGCCAACAGCTGAGTGCAAGTTACTGTAACCTACCCACATACTGGCATTTTAGGGTAAAGATTGTCTGGGGACATACCCTGCCAATTTTTTCATACAGTTGGCTCCAACTCAGCAGACACTGAAGTGCACTTCCAGGGTAGGGCAGAAGATATTTGAAAAGCTGCCAGTTTGTGAATAAGACAGTACAACTATATGGAACAACTAGCCATCCCCTGGGGAGGAAAGGAAGGTGACAGTAAGGGATACAGGGATCTCATGAGGATCCTGCTTGCTTCTCCTACTCCGCTGCGTCAACTCCTCGCCCACAGAGACTGCCAACTACAGGTTCTTGAATTTGGCCCATAAGTAGGACTTCAAAGCATTCATGAAACAAATGTGCACTTCACTGCATTCTCTTATTTCTTTTTTGCCTGCATACTGTAGCACAGATATTTCAAGACAGACACATTATTTTTGCCTAAAATAGGCAACTTTTAATTAAATCCTGCAGTAAATAATGTTATTTGTGCTTCAGGATTGCCAAATATTTCATTTTTAAAAATCAACCTAAAATAAATACTTACATTAAAAATGTTGTATTTCTTTCTTCACTCCAGTTTGAATCTACAGCCATACAGAAATACATGAATATTTCTCTCTGACACACATTTGGCTAGGAGGGTAATATTTTGCTCTAAGTGTTTCTCACTAAACACTGTGACAAAGTTATGTTGATGTTGCTCAGCAATTTGATATTTAAACTGAAATTTTAAAGCTGCTTGTACATGCATATCTTCACAATTCACTGGATTGTGCCACAAAAGCCTCTGTATCTCAGTATTCTGTGGAATCCACAGCCGCATGAATTTGTAGACATTACTTTCCTTGTGTGAGAATCACCCATTAAATTGGAGTGACTGAACACCTTTATGCTGTGAGTGTGGTTCAGGAACACAGCCACTGTGGCACAACGTAAGGGACAAGGTCTGTGGCTCCAGACTTGAAAACTTGGCTGTACAGTGCAATGGAAGAGGCAGCTGAGAAGTGAGCTAATTCTTCAATTCTTCTCTACTCCCTTTCCACCATTCCAGTTTAGGGTTGTTTAAAGAATGGAAATCAGTCTGGCAGAATCAAAACCTCGCCTCTGAAGCTAAACTCTCATCTTACACCATTGGATGTATCTAACAGCACAGCCAAGCAGTGGCTGGAAGAAAGGCTTGTTGCACTGAATGGGCATGCATGACTAGTTGATCTGCGCAGACAACCTGCCTCACAAGAATCCAGCCTTGTCAAGGGTGCAGCAAATGAGTTCTTCCACCATTGCTGCACATCTCTTCTATTCATACATGCTTTATGCATCTCAATATGGCCTCGCAGGTGGAGACGTACAAACTAGGGCTACAATAAAATCTTCTAAAACCTTTGTTACATTATTCTTAAAATATCTATAGTGAATATAAGCAGCACCTGCACAAGATGTATCACTTGATTGAAGCTTGATCTGCTGCTGCTGCAGGAGACATTTCACAAGGGAGGCACCAGCTCTATTCTCAAATCAGTTTTCAGGCCCAAAGCAGAATGATCTTTATATATAATTTCCCTAACTGGTTACTTCCCATTAAACTTGGGCTTTCAGGTTAGTTTTATGGCATTCACAGATACGGGCCCCAGCAGGATGGTTACATTCATACCCACCTGAGTAGTCTCACTCTGTTCCATTACTCCTGACCTCCAGAATCAGCACCAAAACCTGATCTGAGCACCAGAAACTGAAGAGGGAAGAAAGAGCTCGGAAGAGTCCTTGTGCCTCACCTTGCTCTCTCTAGACCTCAGCAGGGGTCAGGAGGACATGGTGTAGAAAGTGAGGCTGTCGGCCAAATTTATGCAATCTCAAGAAGAGATTGCTAAGGATGGGTCTTCTTGCTGTCTTCAACGACCTAATAGAATTGTGTAGAGAAGGCAGAAACAGACTATTCTTAAAAATAGGATGAGAAGCAAGACGCACAAGCTGCAAAATAAGAAATTCCAATTAGAAATCAGGAGAAAAAATATTCTCCAGGAGGATAGTCAAACATTGGACTAGGTTGACCAGATGGGATATAGGATCTTCATCAACTGAGAAACTAACAATTTGACTGGATAGGACACTGAGCAATCTGATTCTAGTGATCCTGATTCAAGCCAAGTCTTGGACCTGATGACCTCCAGAAGTCCTTTCCTCACTTGGCTGTTCTGCAATTCTAGAATTAGAGGCAGCCTACCTGCCACAACCAGCAATTTCCTGATGGTTTTCTCTTATTTCAGATCAGAAGTGAACCTAGCCTTCCTGTTGCGCTCTCATCCTCAGGCGAACTGAACTAAATGTTGATATTGCACACAAGGGGGAGCTTTGAAGATCTATCTAGATTTCAAGCCTCAGAGCTGAGTTCTCACCTGGGTTTAATAACTGGTGAAGATGCACCTCACCAAGCACCCAAAACATATGCTGATAAAGGTTTGCATGCATTTGTTCTGTAGGTGCCTACTGAAAGACTTATGTGTTAATTTGATGCTTTATGGCAAGTGCTTGATTATAAATGAAGCAATCAAAACCAGAGGAATATTCAGCTAGGCAGTAGCAGGGAAGAATTACCAGGGTCATATGTGTCATTATCCCCTTCTCTGATTCTTTGGGAGTTATTTTGAACATTTCAGCCTCCATAGCACAGACATTGTCCTCTTCCTACTCTTCACTCTTCCAGATTCCATTGCGCTGTCACAGCTCTTGACTGTAACAAAATTAGAAAAGCAGCCTTGTTCCCATGAATGACGCAGTGATAGTGCAGCCTCCTTCTGCAGAGAAAACTAATCTTACTTCCTATTCTTGTGATCTTAAAGTCAGCAATGCATGCAGAGAAAAGTCATCGTTTCCTTTCAGTGGTGTACCATGGGAACAAGAGACCAATAATTTGTTATTCATTGTGAGAAATGCACCTATCCATGATGAAATAAATAGTAATTTACACAATAGATTATGTGGATTAATGGAAAACCTCAAAACAAATGCAACTGGTCCTGACTTGGCAACAAAAATCTGGAAGTCGCATTACCTTTGACATTGTAAATCAATGAGCATCAATTGAAAAACATATGCAAATATCACTAGAGTAAATTCCTCCTTCTCCACTAAAATCTGTCAATCACAACAACATTGAATATCACTGGACAACTAAATTTGGAATGCTCAGTACATTTTGTACTAATTATAGTTTTTTATTATGTCATCAAGTAAAGGAAAACTGTCAGTGTTCTCAATATCTGTGTACACAATGAACGCTTGAGAGATTGTTGCCATGAGCATTATCTGTCAAAAAAATATCAGTGCCTCAATTATTGTTTTCTTTCAGGAAATACAGAATCAACCCACAAAGAATGACAGTGGAACAGCATTGGCACCCTTATGCTCTGGAACTCTGCCAGGGAGCAATTTAGCCAAACACCCAGATGGTGAGAATCCACACAGCTCCATTGACTTCTGTAGAATTAACCCCCATTAGACCATCTGAAGACTGAGCCTGTGGAAATGACCAGTAAGTCATTACCTGTGCACAGCTGTGTGCACTGTAGTTCTGGTATTTCCCATGCAGTGCCACCATAGATAGGGAATCTCACCTGGAGCAAAGAATACTTAGCTTCTAGTGTAAGTGCTTGAAGAGAAAATCCTAGCACCATACATCTAATAAAATAATTAATTAATTAAGAAGAAGGAGGAGGAGGAGGAAGAAATCTGAAGGTGAATATTTGTTTCCTTTTTGATCTCCTGTTTCCAAACCAAATCTCCTGATATTCTGGCACAGCGCTGTCCTGCTATGCTCTTTTGACTACTTAGGAATTAAAGTAAAAAAATGAGTACATCTTATTTAATTTCATCCTATTTTCTGCAAGAAGCCAACATGTACTTTAAGCCATTTCAATCTTTGGGATGTTTTTCATGACACTTTGTCCCACATTTCTTCTTAAAGGACATAGACTACTGTAGTATAAACCAGGGTGACTCCGACTGAACAGTGTTAAAGGAAAGTGCAGGCCTAAGCACTAAAAGGACTTTGTGAACTTCTGTTGAGTGTTGCCCACAGAAGTTTGGACAAATTTGTCAAATGGCTTTGAAATGGTCTCCCTGAGTAATGAGGTGTCTGTCACAGAACCACTGTTGTCTGTTCCTGTGGCTTTCTGCCATTTTATAATTAAAGAATTTTTGAGCTGATTAATTTTTTCTGTATTCATTAAAATGATACAATCAAGTCATTTGGGCCAAATGCTTAATAAGGGTTTTTAATAGGGAATATAGTCTTTAATTTTCTTGCTGCTGAATAATTATAGAGAAAAATCAAATGAGATCTTGTTTACATAGAAAAAATAGAACAGCTATTTTACTTTCATTCACCTCCTTCCTTAATCCTAAATAACACTCAAAAAGACCCGGTATAGTGAGTAGGTAGAACAATGGCATTTTGCCTAGATAAATTTTATTTTCAGGACCTAAAGCAAGTGACTCCATTTGTTTTGCTTCATTTTAACGCCTTAATAATGAAGAAGGGGCATATGTTCCCACCCACATGTAGGCCTGTTCCATTGGCATATTCCAGCACCATTACAGACATTGTCAGTCAAGTATTCATGCGCTGTGTGCATGTTTGTTTAGATGCGGGGGCATATACAATACTTTTGGATCAGATACATAATGTTCACTTAATGTAGCTGACTGCTGTCAGATACAGGTCTCCGTGCTACGACAACTAATGAAGATTTTTTTTCTGGGCCAGGTGGTTTTGGATTGTATTTCTACAGTGTAAGGCTTTTCATTGTATTCAACACCGTACGTATCCTAATGAAAGATTCTGTTATAACATTTCAAGGTTTTTCAAGGATTCATTGGAATACCTTTGCACAGTCTTGCTTTATTTAATGTATTTAAATTTCTGTCCTGAATGATTCAGGAGTAACCCCTCAATTCAATTTCATCCCCTCAGATCTTTCCCACTTGATTTCCAGCCCTGCCTGAGGTCAAGTTCCAGTAACAGGGCCAACAACATCCTTATGAAATTCAACAAGGACAAATGCAAAGTGCAAAGCCATGTCTCTGGGGAGGAAGAAGCCCTTGCAGGTGAGGAATGGATCTGTGGAGGAGACCCTGGGTGTGCTGGAGTGCCATGATCTGAGGATGGGCCAGAAGTGATCTCTGGAAGTGATGAAGGCCAGTAGGACCCTGAGCAGTGTCATCAGGCACAGCCAGCAGAGCAGGCAAAGTGGTTGTTCCCTGTACTCAGCAGCTGTTAGACCACACCGAGAGCATTGATCTTTTTTGGGGCTGCCCCATCCAGGAAAGGCACTGACAAACCGGAGGAAGACAGTGCAGAGCCAACGTGATAATGGTGCCTTTTGCACATGTCCCGTGAGGATGGGCTGTGGGATCAGGCCTTGTTCTCCAGTAGAAAGGACAGCTGAGTGGACCCAGACACAGCCCCTCAGCACCTGTGGGGAGGTGGAAACAGGTTCCTCACAGCAGTGTATGTCCAGAGGCTGAGAGGCAATGGATGTAAGCTGAAGCAAGAGAGATTCAGACCAGACAGAGGAAATGTTTTCCCCAGGGTACAATCCAGCAATGGAGCAGGCTGCTCAGACTGCTCAGGTGCAGTCTCCACCACCATTATTTAGACTTCAAACCCATGCTGTGGTACAGCCCCAAGCAGCCTGCTCTGATCTTTTAGTGGACCATGCCATGAGCACGACATCGGGTTAGAGGCCTTCTGAAGGCCCTTCCATCTCAGACTATCCCACATTTCTATATGTGTTTGAGGAGAATTAAGCCAGGCAATATGATCCCTTTTTGACTGGGGCAATAAGAAATGTCACCAATGCCCTTCAATCCCTTAATATGTGTATTGTTTTTATAAATCTTGCAGCCATGCTACAAAGCTTATCTAAGCAAATGCTGGGAATAATATGAACAAAAATCTTATTTTGCATCTGAAAGTTATGAAATATGTGTCCAAGATGAAGTAATACTTCACTAAAAGCAGAATAATTTACAGCAGCATTTAATTATATAGTTTAGGAGGAAATAAAGCCCCAGTATGAAGTTATGCTAAGTGCAAGGAGCCAAACCAAGTTTGGGCGCAATTCCTTGGGGCTTTGATTAAATCACTTGAGAAGAGAATACAATAATGCATTTGAGTTCTCCTACCACATACTAGATTCAGTTCTGTCTTGGAAAGATTAGAAGTTGAAGGACTTACAAAGAATTTTGGCTGTGGAGGAATTGAACTAAATTTCATAGATGCTTTTACATACCGATATGTCTACAGTCAAATGTCTCCTCCAAACACACAGAGGACAGAAGACATTGAATTATGTGCAAATGTCCTATCTGGTTGCCTTGGATATTTTTACCATAGATTTCTGGTAAAGAATTTAGCAGTCACTGCCTTTTTATTAGATTTCTGAAGAATTATCACTGGAAAATTTAACTGTTACTTTTTATCATTATTAGCATTCTTCAATATTACTATGAATTCTGATCCACTGATTTTTAGCTTTATCTTACCAGAATCCAGCAAGAATCTTGAATCTCAACATCATCAGCTATAGATGAGCAGAATCTGTAATTGTCGTGCAAGAGCATCTTGTTATTCTCCAAACAAATTAACCATTAAGTATAAGCTGTTGGAAGCAGAGGTCTTTTCATGCTAGCTAATATTAGCATTCTTGATACTCAGCAAAAATATTAAAACAAATATAAAATGAAGTAAGAAAAAACAATATGTAACAAAACCAATCTTCTGGACCTGTCAAAGATAGTTAAGTGCTCAGCAATCCCAGCCCTTACTGCTAATGGGATAAATTTAAAACCTCATTGTTAATTAATTAACTTATCCCTGCTTCTCAAAATTAAGAAATCAAGTAAAGATAAACGTGCAATTTTCTTCCATGCTTCGAATTCTCAAAAGTGCTGTGTATAGCTTTTCTGTGAACAGCCTCAAATGATGCAAAAGGTACAGTGGATAAATACACTCAGAAATAATCCTTTAAACACTGTTTCCTATTAGTGTAATGGAGGAAGAAGGAAATACTGAAACACAGAGGTATAAAAGAGAAGGTGAATATAATCTGTTCCAGACAACTGTGACCACAGAATTCCCACTGACATTATTTCTGCACAGAGGGAGGTACAGATGGCATCTTCCAGCATCCACTCAATAAGAAGTCAAATGATGCTTCCCCTGACACTCAACCCCAGCAAAAATGTAAAAACCTACTTTTCATCTGTTGACAACACTCATCCTCCTCCAAATCCTATGGGCACTTGAGGCCACATCTGCTAGAGTCAAAAACAGGAGATTTGCAGGGTGATTGACAAAGAAACAGTGAAACTGGGCAACCCTCACCTGAACAGGAGGAGAACAATTGCTGAAGTTTTCACACAAATCTCTCCCATTAATTTCATATTTCAAGGAAAGAGAAAGCTGTCAGTCCCACTCCAAGTGTAAGAATTAACCAGAGGAGACAAAGGTAAGTTGAGAGTGGTGGTGCTTTTCTATCAACTTCATTATGTTGGTCCACAGCATCAGAGGTGGGTGTTGGTGGCATGGCATCTTCTCACAGATACACCATTACATGTTGTTGCCATGTGACAGATGGCAGCAGAGGGGTAGTTTGATAGCTAGCATCTAACACATAAGTGCATATGAAACAAAGGTGTGTCACTGAATTTCTCCATGAGGAAAACGTTGCACTCACTGACATTTGTCGACACCTGCTGAATGTTTATGGAGTCCAAACAGTGGATGTGAACACAGTGAGGTGGTGGGTGGTGAGTTTCAGCAGTGGTGACAGTGAGATTCTTCTGATGATGCAGATTTTGATGATCACAACATGCAGGTTCTTGTTAAGTGCTGGCAAAAAATGCAGAGCTGATGGTGATAACTATGGTGAAAAATAGTGTTTTGTAGCAGGGAAAATGCTCTGTCAATTAGTGTTATTGTGCTTTTTGTAACTGTTGTAGTTTCCATGGAAATAATCAGGAGGCATTACTTTCAGAGCTTTTTACTTTTCAGGGAAATGTTGTGTGGGAGTCCCGAGCTTTTCCCTTCAGGAATGGGGAACCAGATATTCCAACAGTAGCAACATGGCACCCCAACCTTCACTACTTGTGTCCATTACTGACAAGAAATTTATATATTCGCACAGGATTCTGTACCTAAAACTCAGAAATACCAATATGGCACAGGGAAGTACAAGTACTGTGATATTATTTTTTATTATTATTATTATTTTTTTTTTTCTGAGGGGACAGAAAGGAAGATTATGGGGGAATAGCATTTGCTTATGCCTGGATAGATAATCAGACAGAATGGGTTTAAATGTGAAAATTCAGCTGAGGAAAGTAAATTCTTAATCTATCTAATTTTGACAAGATGTTGGAAAGTATTCTAAAATTTTTTCTTCAGGCACTCCGTTTGCCATTTATTCATCTCACCAGAAACCTCTGTGTAACAGTGGTTATACTTAAGGTATATCCTTATCTTAGAGAGATCTACCACTGCCATTTAAGGTATCTTCCTGTCTACCATACAGAGGACAAATCTAAGGCACGATTTTGTTTGCCTGAAGCTGGAAGTCCTGTATTTTTCATTTAAGGTGAGTAAATAACCAATACACCTCAGTAATTACAACATGGAACAGAAATTATTGCACATTCTTTTAGGAATTCTTTAAACCTAAACCTATCAGCCCAGCAAGGTATTTGGACGACACAGTGTAAAGCATATGAGCTACCCTAGGATTTCATGTGATTTAGGCAACTTCAGTTCAGTTATTAAATTTGGCTGGCACGAAACACTAATCCTTCTCTTACCTCCCTCTAACTTGTATCACTGTGAACTACAGGTACTCTGTTTCAGAACTGTGCACAGAATTGCAACAGTAGTTATGCTTTTCAAAGAAATAGCATTAAAAATGATGCTTGGGCATTATTTTACCTGTTGCTACACTTAAAAATGTGACATAAAATTATACCATTAATACCTAGTATGAAACTTCACTGCTTTCTTGGGAGCCTCTCCACCTGGCCTTGGTGTCCCTCAGACTGGGAAAAAAGTGCTGAGAAAAAGGTCCAGTTAAGCAGATATTTGTTTGTTTATTTATTTATTTACTTATTTATTTTGCAGTGATGAGTAACTCTCATTTATCACTAGACATAGGCACCTGTTTCTTCACAAATCTTTTTGGGCTGTAGCCTGTGTCCTCCTAATAGCATGCAATCTGTAAGGTATTTTCAAGGTCATCATAGCTAGATTTGCTTGTGTCCACTTGTACCTACTTCTCAGCCACTGGATGCTATGTTGCTGCAGCTCTGGAAGAGATGCCAACTAGCATTCTCCACATACAGTGTTTTTATAATGCGTTCATCGCAATGTCAGCAAACTAGATGAAACAATAATGAGAAAAATGAGGAAGAATCTCAGTACACCTGCTCAATCTCTCTTTGTGCACTGCACTACAAGAACAATACCCCAGAAAAGGCAAACTATCATTGACAGTTACATCTCTGCTTACATACAAAAGCTGAAACTGGGCCAGAACCCGATCCTGTCCCCTCTCTTGTGACATTGAACTGTTTGGCCGGTCTTACCGCCCTCTTTCCCTGTAGCCCCACAGCATGACTGATGATTCTTCAGAAATCTAATCAACATCCTTATCTTAATATCCTTGACCTGCCATTGGGGACTCACACACATGCTCAAGTCCTCAGGCGAATGAGATCAGATTATTCATAGAATGGCATAACCAAGCCCTGCAGAAACAGATGTACACATCAGCTTTACCAGCCTTTCTTTTCCTCCTGTGTCTCCTCAGAAAAACATCTGCATATTTGCACCACAACTGAAGGGGACTTCTCTTTTCATCAATGGAAACAGAACTGAGCAGAATTCCACGTGAATCACATCACTCTTAATAAGTGCTGGCCACTTAAGAAGAGAATTTAAAGGATGAAGTAAATGGAGTGAATTTATTAAAGCAAAGGCTCTGAATTTTCAATTAAAGCTGTTTGACACCCTGCAAATTGTTCATTTTCTGAAATACATATTAAAAAGTGTCTTCAAAGAAATTGTTTGACAGTTCCATTTGTAAGTTTCTAAAATTATGGCCCCCAGACTTATCTCTCAACCTTTATTTCATTAACAAAAAAATAAAAATAATTAAAAAATGAAAAAAATTGCAGAGCTTTTATTTTCTGCAGAGGAATAGAGTTTATACCTCAGAGTTTATTTTGACAAAATAAGATTCTAATAAACAGTGCAGAAGAGCCCAGGTTTTTGTCCACAGAAGGGGAGGAGGTACTAACTTGCTAAAATGTGACTCCTGTGCTGCACATGAATACACTGACACTGGACACATTATGTCATGTACTTCCTCCTTGTCAGGTATGAGAAAGTGCCTGCCTCTTCATGCACATGAAAATATTAATATGTTTGCATCTTGCTTCCAAAGCAGGTGGGCAATGGTAACCCTAAAGTAATCAGCAAAGCAGAAAATGCTCCACTATTAAGTTTTCTGTTATTCCATCCATGAGCACAGTTTACAATATGTAGTAAGTGCATAAATATTTATTATCGTTTTATAATTGCACATTTACTATGCGGTTCACTGGCACAGGGCTTGGAAGCTTTCTCTGTTTCTCTGCTTTCCATTTAATAAAATGTACAGCAAAACACTATCCTCACACTGAATAATGCTGAATGAACTGAGATGTACAGACACTTATGCCTGGCTCTCCATGCACTACATAAAATTGCCATGGAGTATTTACAAGACAGAAAGAGAGCATCTCAAAGGAACTATTCTGCCACATTTCCTAACAACACTGCACATTTGTTTCAAGTTGAAACCTTCAACACTTGACACTTGCTGAAGAACTGTTAAATATAGGCAAACAAGTTCAGTAATGACAAATGCTGCCTTCCAAATTCCAGTCATATCTGTTCTTAGTTACTGCAATTTCTAAAAATAAAAATAAAAAAAAAATCTGCAAACATTTTGGAGTTATTTAGACACTTATCATTTTTAAGACTTCGAAATACAGAGCTGGAGTAAAGCCAGGCACTTGAATTGTGGAGATGTCCATTCAGAGTATATCTCTCACAGCGAGCATTGCTGACTTGTCAACAAGATCTACTGGCCTTCTCCAGTTTCTTTACTGCTGAAAAATAATTTTATTTTTCAGTATTTATCCGGATCTTTTTATAAGCTTTCTGCTTTTGTTCACAGTAATATTTAACCTGCTCTCCTAAATACATCTGAAGGAATCTTAGCCCCAGAACCACAGTGACACTTGTATCTCCTTCTTACTTGTACCTCTTCTATCCTTTCAGCTGGAATATCTGATTTCAGACTGATTGAACCAAACTCCCAAGTTTCTTGTGACATTCTGAACCATAAGTTCTTAATGAATCTCTTTGCCAACAAGTGAAGAAAATTCTTTAATCCTCTCTGATATGTATTCAGAGAACAGCAAGCGTGTGTGCTTGCCCTGCTCAGAATTGGTCTGAAAAGGGAACATATAAAGCATTAAGCAGTTTCCAATCTTTGTATCAGAGTCCAACAGTTCATGATTAATGACCAGTTGTAAAAAGACCTCTGCTTTGCACCTGTGAAATGACAGTGAGCAGAGAGGTGTCCCAGCACCTGGCTGCTGCTGCAGTAGCAAAACGCCTGTCTTCACATGCAGGTTCTAAATGGCTGGACAGTTTAGTCCAAAAATAACCTCAGTGAACAAGAAAAACGGTGAGGAAATGCGAGTGGATGCTGTGGCAGAGGATTGATGTAGACTAGGACTCCTGGAATGTGGATTCTATGCGGATGTTTAAAAATGAGAGTCTTAAATTGCTGTAAGGCAAACCTGTTCTTGGAAATTGCTGTTTGCCAAATACAGAGAATATCCATATATCTTCAGTTTCTGCCTTGATTTTCTGTTAAATTAATAGAATACATTAAGAAAAAAAATTAAAGAAGTAAAGTCTTAGGGGCAAAATACTTATACTGCATCCAGAATGCTCTTAAAATTTAAAGATATATGAAAAACAAAATCATAGCAAAGCACAGCAGCAAAAACTCTCAATTCCTTTTTAAAAAGGAATTTCAGCCACAGTACCTCCTTCCATGTATGCACACCTGCTCCTTCCAAGCAAGAGCCAGCTGTGGGTCACTGAGCTGAACCAACCTGTTGAGGAGTGCGGGTGGACAAGCAATCCTCTTTTACACACAAACCACCTATACTCTCAATAACCGTGTCTCAATGAACATATTCACACTACTTCAAATGTTTTTATACCTGGCTTTATATATAGGCACTGCATAGCCATTGCAAATGAATGACTCTTCTACAGGGAGGTGCTGTGGATCTCGCACACAGCTGCAGATTTGGAGGAGCCTGTTGGAAACAGCATTCACAGATCTGCCAGACCCTCTGCCAAGTCATTATGAGTGAGGCTGGAGATGTCCTTTACCTAGTGCCATGGAAACTGTCTCCAGTTACTTATAAGTTCATAAGTTCATAAGGTTGGAAAGGACCTATAAGATCATCTAGTCCAACCATCCTCCTATCACTATCTCTACCCAACTACTAAATTAAGTCCTTTAGCACCTCATCTAAACGCTTCTTGAACAGCGCTAGGGATGGTGCCTCAACCACCTCCCTAGGCAGGCCATTCCAGTGCCTGACCACTCTTTCAGAAAAGAAATGCTTCCTGAGGTCTAATCTAAATCTTCCCTGGCGCAACTTGTGGCCATTCCCTCTCGTTCCCTGTCACTGGTTTGGAGAATGCACTGGCTGACTCTGCATGCCTCTTGCCCATGATATTGCCCTAGAGTTGTCTGAGCAGCTTCAAGGCAGCCCGTAAGACCAAACACCTGGCCTTCAACAACAAGAAGCTGCAAAGGCAGGCTCAGGTGCATTGAGGTCTCTGGGTATACAGGATTTCATATGCCCACATATGACCAGCCAGGATGAACCAGGCTGTCTGCAGAGTGTCTGTGGGACAACAATGCACTCATTGTGTCCACTATGGATGGCGAAAGCACCACCATTCTGTCTCATCCTTACAGCAATAACCTCATCTTCCTGTTCCAGCTTGCCACCAACTCCTGATCATCCTGTCCTCTGGGGTTTACAGAGACTAGTTCAAGAGCCAGGAAAAAAGTGGAGGTTGAGACAAGTGAGAGGCTTGAAGTGTGGGCAGTTGTTATAGTACTACAGTAGCATCACTTTTTGCTCCACAGCCCCAGATCTACCAGTTTCACAGGAGGGAACTGGACAGTGCAAAGCATATAACTTATACTACCCACAACCCTGAAAAATCAAGTATTTCTAATGAGCGAACAGATGCTCTGGATAACATGAGGTCTGCTGGGCCAGACAGACAGTGTGAGATGGACTGCATAAGTGAAGTCATGCAACGAGGCCACTGCAGGAGGAACTACTTGGGTTTTTTGGGCTCCCACCTTCCCACTTCACCTAGTCTTTGCAATACACAGCAGCTGCTGTCCTTTTTTATGACTACAGCTGATGGTAGTTTTAATTTTGCTACACTAAATTCTTGCTTATCAACCTTGATTTCATCAGTCTTTATATTTTCCTCAAAAAAAAAAAAAAAAACACTTTTAAATGCATTTTATCCACTAATATTATGATTTGCAGCAAGAAGTTCTGTTTTGATCTTGGGATTTCTTACAGTCCTAACTTCTCGTGCTTCCTCAAATACAGTTTTAATTCTACACTTGAATAAACATACAGTGCATATAACATATAGTGCAGCACGCATTTTGGTGATGGTATTGTCACAAAACTCTTTTTGAGCAGTGCTAGTCATTTAAATCATCTTTTTCCTTTGAAACAAATTATTCTTTCAGTTCTGCTCAACCCAGCAGAGAAAGCATTTTATTTAGCATGAATGAAGTATACACAAACAGCACGACCTGCTCAAGCTAACTATGTTTTTTACTAGTGTGATTATAGAGAGCATTTCCATCCCTTCCTCCTTTCCTTCATGCTCTTTAATCCTTTTCTTCAACAACTAGCACCATGTTTACTTCAGTAATACTTACTGAATTGGGAAGTACATGAGAGTTCCACTCAGCTGTAGAAAACTGATGAAAAATACCATCTGACATGTTTATAGCAGCATTTAATTGTTTAATCAATTTAATAACAGAATATTTAAACCAGCATTAAAAAAAATCACAGTGCATAACCAATTCTGTCTATAAATCAGATATTTTGCTGTTCTATTTTCATTCTTCAGTTACATTCTGTGAACTAATTGGCAACACTTGATGGGAACGTAAGATGTAGACAGACTCTAACAGGTGGAGCAATCAGATCTTCACAAGAAAATATGTTTTTGCTGCCACTATTACCCTCTCAAACACACGTTCAGATTTGCACACACAGCCAACCAAATAGCCCTGAATACTGTTAATTGTGATAACAGACAAATGTCACAGAAGACTTCATAATCTTCACAGCAATTATATCCACGTTTTATTCTTTTTCTTTTTTTTCTCCTTTTTTTTTCCTTTTTGACATTATCTTCAAAATTTTCAGAAAAGCTTTTCCTTGGTTTTCTTGATTTGAGAGCAAAACAGTTGTCTTGCACACCGCTATTCTCACTGAGCTTATTTTAACTTCATGAAAACCACTGTTAATTTCTGAATTGAATAAAAACTATGTCAAATATCTAAAGATGGTTCCCTTGAGACTGAATAAGACACTGTAGTGCAAAAAGAAATAATAAAACGTTTAAAGAATATTCCATCAAGACTGATTTTCTCCCATCATGTATCTTCAATTCAACCACCCAAAATCCTTACTTTTAGAGACAACGCTACTTCTTGTGTCCAATTTGTCAACGTTGTACGAGAAAGAATGAAGCATTTATTTTTGATTGAAAACAAAAAGCCACAAACATTCATCAATTTGGTAATTTCTTCAAAGGCTGCTCCAAAAGTAGTCTCCTGTTTTGTTATGCTGGCCCACGAAATCATCAACTCTGTCTACTATATTGCAAAGCTGACTAAGTTGAATGCTTTAACTTACAGGATCAGGCCAAAAGAGAAGACAACCTTTCCCTTGCAACATAATACCTCCTGGTTCTCAGACATTTTGAAGGCTGCTGAGCACACTGCCAGTCTTAGCTGGACTGTCCCACCACACCCACAGTACTATTCAGATATGACTTTTGACTTTCAGCTCTGCTGTGTCAATAGTTCATTGTCCTCCAAAGCACAAATGGAGAGCCTTAAGGTCACTGTCAGGAGAAAAAAATGACAATATTCTCTTGCAATGTCATGCAGATCACATGTACCCTCATGGCTGTGTGACAATAAATATAGATCATTTGCTAGGAGGTAATCAGTTTTTATAACCACATTTATAACTAGTGTTGAAGCACCTACAGAGAAACAAAGCTACTTTTTTATTATTATTTTTAATTTTATGAGTATGAAAATGTGAAAGAGTACATTTCGAACTTGAATTTACAGCTGCTGCAGTAAAAGCCTTTTGTTTCGCTTTCATTTAGGCTCAGAAAGGGATGCAACACCACCAACCTAACTTACTAAAATAACTTTTCTACTTAATTAATGGCAAACAGAACGGCTGCAAGTGATAAATCATCCAAAGCCAGGAACATAGAACGAAGTCTGACATGGTGTCTCTGCTTCACACCATTAAGTTTTTGTCACAGCTTTGAGGGCTAGGGACTGAGCATCTCTCTTCACTTTAAAATAGGAAATATGTCTCATCTTTCACATTGTTTCAGCTTAGCCTTTGTATTTAATTGTAGATTACCCTTCTTATGCAGAGAGCTTATAACGGTTTTCATTTTCTCTTGTTTATATTTTCATATCATTTTTTTTCCCACCAATCTGCTATTTAGAGGCTGCTCAATGCCACTGATGTTAATAGAATATATTATGCTTCTGTTCCACAACAGTGCATGTTTTTTAAAAACATAAAGTGCCCATTTTGCAGATGCTCTGGCAGTCATGCTCTTATCCCTTTCTCCAGTCCACAGCTATACAGAACCTTGAGTTATCCAACAGGGATGTCTAGAGACCAAAAATATCTTAATGAATACCATCTAAAGTCTTCTGTCACTGTCTACAGCTCAGATGGAGGGTGATTATCCATAGTCCCGCTGATGCAAACAAACAGCATCCAAAGAGCTAAACAAATGTGGAAGAGCAGATGTTGACAAGAGGAATTATTCCCTAATTTATCACTGGGTAACTATCCAGCATCGTGATGTCACTGGAGATCACAGAGGTGCTGTGGAGGAGATAAGCAGCAGGATTGTCTTCAGAACTTAATATTCCAGTGACGCCAGGCAGGGAAAGCTGCAGTGTTGTCAGGAATAAGGAGATTTGGATCTCACCTACTCTACCTGAGCTGAGTGATTTTCCTGAACAAGCCTGGGAACACACACAGCTGGCAATCCCACTGTGCTTTATATACCAGAGCGAGGGCTTTGTCAGGCACTCACAAAGCTTTTCTGAGAATTTGTAGAAGTCATTTCAGAAAAGATCCTCATTTCTTGGTTGTTTTTTTTTGTTGTTGTTGTTGTTGTTTTTTTTTAATCTCTGTATGAGGCCAATACAAAGGGTCTACAAGTTGCTTGCTACAATGAGGACGTGTGCTGAGCTGTCATGCTAGCAAGAATGGGAGAGCTTTTGCTGCTCTGACTGCAAAGCTGCAGGACTGGGCCTGGCCACAGTGGGAAAGCATTCAGAAGCCATTCCAGGGAAAATAAGTGTTGGTCTTTATTGTTCTTTTCCTGGAAAAGCAATTTCTTGCTTTCTCCATCAGGAGTGGATACAGCTTTCAGTAAATATTTATTTCTTCACAGAAGCCTGAGTTTCCTGATAATCTGGAGTAAACAGTGTAGGAGTAAGGGGCTGCTGAGAGGTGAAATATACAGTATTTCTGTCTGATCATTTTTCATCACAAAATTAAACTCCTAAGAATTGATATATTTTGTCTTAACCATTAAAATTCAAAGTTCATTCTTACGCTCAATAATTACTGAAGCCCATCCTTCAGGAAAGTCTGTCTTTTTTGTCTAATCTTCTCAGTATAGACTACATAGATCCTGCCCCTTCTTCCCTCCTGACACTTATCAGAAGGAGTGGGCCCACAGAAGACAGATTTACTCCAGAGAAGTTGGGATTCAATTTTCCCACTGTCAGATTTGGGAAACAAGTCGCTTGTGCACATCACTACTACTACGAGGCAATTTGGCTGACAGCAGATCCTAAAGATATTCATTTTCCCCTCTTGTGAAGAAACCATTGGATTGCATCAGTGGTTCAAACTACAATGTAAAATAATACTGCGGAGAAAGGAATGCAGGATGCATGGACAGACCAAATGTTCTCCAAAGACTTGGTCTCACCTCCCGTGAAAGAAAATGCAAAATTCCAGCTGTGCCAGCACTGATCAGGTCAAGCAGGAGAAATGTTATTTACTGCTTTACTGGTTCAGTTGCACATTTTTCATAATGTTGCTCCAAGTATGAACAGCTGCCTATGTATGTTCGCAGAGGGCTTGACTGTTTCTCAGTTTTCACAGCTACCTGCAGCTGAGGAACACAAAATTACTGATTTAACAGTGATTTGCACCAAACTGCCCTCTGCACTAAACAGTCTGATTCTCCCTCTTATTTTTTTTTTTAATTACTTTTGAGCTTTGGTGACACTCATTAGAAGCAATAATCTAAGACAGCCTCTGTTTAAGGTTGCTCCAGATAAGGGTAACTGGTAGGTATTTATTTCTTTCAAAATTCAATTAGACTATTACCCCTACTACAGTAGAAAATAAAAAAATTCTGCCCCACAATTTTCCAATCCTCCATTTTTTTCTTACAAAACTAGCACAGACAAAGACAGGAGAGTGATATAAACTGGTCCACCCACTACATCAAGACATAAACACTTGATGGTGTCCTACAGACAGGGCTATTTTAGGCTTTAATTATATGAGTTGTCCTTGCTCATTAACGATATACTACTGAAGTGCAACAAAAGTAAGTGATTCATTGCTGACACATGGCATTTCATGAGCAGCCATTAATTAGTGGAGTAGCACTTGGATATAAATTGGTGAAGAGCACCAGTAAATGGAACTTTAATCAGGATCTCCCTTAACCCTCCACTTCTTGTGTGCCTCACAGGATTTCAGAGGCTTAGCTCCCATGGAAACACATGTCCCTACAGCAGCAGAGCAGTCACCACCAGTGACCACCAGTGGTGCCCCAGCAGCTGCAGCTGGAGCTGTGCTGGTTGATGCCAGCCAGAGTTGAAAACCTGTTGGGGAGAAAAAAATTCCCAAGCAGGAATCAGAGTGATTTCTCAAAATCCAGAGAAATGCTTTCGTGTCAGTGAAGTTTGCAGGCTGGGGTAGAAGGGTTGCAGTGTGTTCACCAGCTGCGTGTGGCTCTTTGCTCCACCCAAAACTATTTGAGAAATAGCAAATATTTTCTTTCCATGGTGTATTTGAAGTTTTGACATAAAGTACTCTGAGTTCAAGGGAAGAAAGCAAGTAGAAACCTTCATATTCTACCACTCCATATTATTTACCATGTACACAACAGTGCTTTAAAAAAAAAAAAAAATTGAAATGTAGAATCAAGAGCACAGGCAGAGGACTTTCCATGTTGTATATGACCTTCTTTAATAATATAAATGGATTTTGATTTGATACGTTTCTCTGCTCTGGGAATCAATGATCTGTCAATTCTGCTACAAAGCTAGGACCAGTCCCTATTTTGTTCTCCAGTCCCAAGAACTGGAAATTCTGATTTTTTCAACAACTGAACTTTGTGACCCCCTCCCCACTGGTAAATCAGGCTTTTATTCACGTAACAGACTGCAAAACCAAAGTGTGTCATGTACCTGCATGCACAACCCTTTAAGGTATACTCTCAAAGCACACTGTTAAGTTCATGCAACGATTTCTATGTGCTGCCGTAGAGCGTGTACCCACCTCAGGAGCTGTATTTACAAAAGATACATGAAACCTGTGCTGGTTTCAGCACAGGCTGATTATGCATTCAGGATATATTTGTAGACACCCAAGGCTGCTGGTTATTAAAGCAGAAAAGTATAAAAATCAAATTCTCTTCCAAAAGTTACTGTTATTTTTCTCAGCTGGAACATCAATTTAACATTTTAGGGGAACTGCTTTCTTTTTAAAGTGATGCTGTGAGGAGAAATTTCCACCAGTAGGTGACTGAGAGCAATTTATTCATTCGGTAATGGCTATGCTAAGTTCTAGCACAGATCAGGAGTTATTAGACAGCAGATCCAGGGGACACACTTCCTGGAATGGACCTTCACTCTCTGCAGGACTATGCCTTAAATACTGAACTCACATTACTTACAAAGGTATTTTAGAGACACCTTATCGCATAGAAAATCCAAGGGAGATTTTTGAGGAGTCATGAGGAGCAGGCATTCCTTTGAAAGAAACTACAAAAACAGAAAAGAGCTCCTAATCTGAGCAGGGATTTTTGGTGATTCCTGCCCCGAATCCCTGTGTACATACTACTGTATTACTCTGAGCTCACAAGGGAAAGCAGAAAATATTTACAGATGCCACAGTTCACCAAAGGCAAAGACAGCTTTGCTATTTGAGAACTGTACTGTAAACATAAGTTGGTGGATCTACATAGCAGAAATACTTAGAGGGACATGCAGGGAGCTGTGGCTCATGAGGTACAGCAGTGGAGCCCCAGGCACAGCTGGGAGAGGAGTCCCACATCCAGCCTGACATGGAGGAGAAGGAAGGGGTGGAGATGCTGTTTTAGCTCCCTTAGCTAGGTCAGTTTAAGTCCAAACCAGTTTGGTATTTACCATGAGATGCAGGTGGGTTTTTTAATCAAGTGGCCCAATCCATGAGCAAATGCAAAACCCTTTCCTTTCAGTCAGTCAGTTAAATTCTTGTTTCAAACTCTGCCATCAGATGAACCAATTCTTTCTTCTGCCTTCCAAGAGAGTGGCTTGAAGTCAGCTTCACAAACAGCAGCAACGTCAAGGCTGAAGATCCCTTATGGCAATTTTAAGCTTGAAGCCAAAGATTTGATAAACATGACACTTCACTTTTAATAGTAGCTAATGGAGAATAAAGGTGAAGTTAAACAGCCAGGGATTTGTTCAAACTGAGTTTTCTTGCAGTGTTATCCTTCTTTCCTAAACTGCCGCAGTATAATTCCTCTTCATGGTTAAAGAGAACAAACTGCTAACTCCCCAGTAATCCCTACAAAAGCCAATGCTAAATAGGAAACACTTATAAGAAATGAGGTAAGATTTTTTGCTTAAAACAGACACACTGAAGAGTGAATTAAATTACTACATGCACAGTAATGACTCATCAAATGGTTGCTATATGCTCCTGTACAAGAAATCTTCCTTTTATTGTGCATCTCCAACCTCAAAATATTAAATAACACACACCAAAAAAAAGGGAACATTTTTCTGCAACATAATGATCAACTTTGTGAAAATCTAGGGAGGGTTATCATGGAAGGATCACATTAAATGAAAGGTGCTCTGCCCTTCAGTACAGTCTGAGAGACATTGAAAACATCAATAATAGAAGACATCATTAGTCTCACTGATAGGAAGGACCAGGAACACTATCAGGTCACTAATTATTTAAACAAAGTAATAAACAATACAGAATTTAGCTGACATCAAAAGAGTTCAGTTCTAAAGTTTGCACTAAGTTCTTAACTAAGTTTAAACCACTGTGTTTTCAGTCCTGTGAGAAATGCACCATATACTGAGTAAATTTCAGTGCATGTACATTACAGAGTGTGTTAGTATATGAATCCATCATTTAAAATCACCCTTGGAATAGCTCTAAGAATATTTATACTATTAAGATAAACAAATCAATTCCAGAGCTTTTAGAGGTGACAACTGACTTACTTCCTTCTACTGTGTATGGGCTTCTAATCTATTCTGGTAAATTATATTTGTGTTTTGTTCTGCTTTATCTATTTCTGCATGTCAAGAACCAGAATGCATTTTATAAAATAAAGGCCAGAAAAAAATCAGTACTGTTTAGTGTTTACATTTTTTTTTTTTTTGTGGGAAAAAATCATCAGCTTGTGATTGAGGCTGAGCATATATCACATTTCAAAAGGTATTTCTCTACAAATGTGTAAGGGTTTTGCTGAAGGTACTTAACAAAGAGACATCAAACATTCAGCTTTAAGGTTGTGCCAGTCTTACTGGCGTGAGGCACTGCATGGGATCCAAGTCCCACTGTTTGCTGCAGAACCACTACACCCTTCTTCCGAGTGCAGGAGGCAGAGCACACTGCTATGAATCGACTCTGACGCTCTCGTGATCCTACGAAAAATCAATAATGGTTTCCATAAGCACATTGGATTAGTGTGTCATAAACCAGCCTTCAATCACACATGGAATAAACCACAAGCATCCCTGTGTTCGGCCCTTGTTGCTTGCTGGGCTGCTCTGGCAAAGGCATGGATAGGAAAGTCTTGCATTTAATGATCTACCACAGAAGTTCAGTGCGGCTCTTCTTCCTATCGCAAAGATCACATGCGACCTCAGGGAGCTCATTTACTCTGTCTGTGCTTAGGTTCTCTATTTGTCAGACAGAACACAGCATCCCATACTGACACCTGGAGACTGCAGCCGCTAAAGTACTGTATATATTATGAATATAAACAAGAAATAAGGAATGTGCAGATTTCAGTATGAGTTTGTGCGGGGTTTCATTTAACAGTGAAGTATCCATTGCTTTAAAAACCACCATATATTTAATAAAATGTATTAGTACTATACAAACATATTTTAGGTAGAGCAGGACATGCAAGCACAATCAGCTTGCATTCTTTTTTTCTTGCATGGTAAACTTCACGATTTTAGGACTCGGAACATTCATGTCTAACCTAGTACCAGAAGCTTAAATCTGTCCCTTATGCATTTCTTTCTTTCTTGACTACTCACAATGCCAGCACTGCCACACTATGGACAGGTGGGCTCAGCAGTCACTGGTGGGACACACACTCAGGCTGCAGCAGCAGCTGGCTAACGCTTGGGGGTGCCTCCAGCACCTGCCACCACTTCAGATATTTTTTTTGCCCTCCAGGTTTTGCTATTTTTTCAGTAAATACAGTTAGATAGCCTTAGCTCTCACATAAATCTGTGTGTCTGTCTGCAGCAGGCACAGCACAGCTGAGGAGACCCAGATGTCCATCCACAAGCCCCAATGAAGACATTAATATACAGTGGCTCTGCTTCTCAGAAGACAAATGAAGCAAATACCAGAACTGCCCATATCTTGGTGCAGCACTTATCTAAATACATATGCCATTTCAGCCACACTACTGAAGATAGCAGAGTATAAATATAAACAGGCAGATAGATAAATGTGTCTGTGATAGTCACAGTGATTTCTAGACAAATAGATTTAAAAGGCAATTCCTTCACAGAACACAATGCCTGTGAAAGCACTGAGAATGTCTCACCAGAGAAGAAGACCAGATATGTAAAACAGGAAAAGATTAGAGCACAGGAGAAAACTGAGCCAAGAGCTCCTTCTCTGAAATGTGCTTATAGCTACATCTGAGCTAAGAATGGAGAATTTCAAAGGAGAAAGAACAGTGACTATGAAATCAAATAGAGAAGGAAGAAGAAATATGATTTCCAAATAAAGGAAACGAGACTGGCCCTGATGCATAGTAGATACATCTATTTTATTTATCTGATGAAAAGCTGCATTCCCTCAATGCATAAAATATTTTTAAACTCTCCTACAGACAACTGATTTGGATTATACAGAGATCTCCAGGGTATATGTATTGTTTCTCTTCTTCATTTTTGATGTTTATATCCTTATTTTCATTGGTGATGTAGGAACTGATGTTCTGAGAAGCTAGATTTGCCACTAAGGGTCTATATATTTACTGGCTGCATCCTAAGAAACTAGCATCTATTCCCCCAGCCTCCTATTTAAGAGTGATTGAGTATCTATTGTAATTCATCTGTCCATTTTGTTTTTTTCTTGTTTGCCTATTTTTATGACATTATTTTGTTAAAAGAGCAAAAGGAAACCACACTCTTCCAGCACTAAATTACCTGCTTTCTATTTACATATACATAGAATAGTTGCAAATGTCTTGCTCTTCCTTCTGGGTTTCAAGTTTTATCTCCATATAGCATCTGCGCATTCTGAATTCAAGATATAATGTGACCTTTATTTTCTAAGTCCAATGTGACCTCTGGGATAGAACTAGTATTCTTCTTCTCACAAAACTAAATCTGGATGTTAACTGAGCTGGATAAAGCAACTCTCATAAGTAAACTGAAAAGGCATAGATCTCAATCAGACTCATTTTATGAGTTTATAGAAAAAAAAACCACTATGGAAAAGTTACACATTATCTGTTACTAAAACAGTAACTATGCCCAAGCAAAAGAGCACAACTAACAGAGCAGATCACAGGTTTTAGAAATGCCTAGACCCAAAGCCACCAGACGTGATGAACTGGAAGCTAGATGCAAATGACAAGATTTTATCAGTGCCCCACAGAAAAAAAAAAAACAAAAAACAAAAACAAAAACTGACAGATGCTCACCAGAATCATTACAAATTTTTCTGGCTAATCTCTGCAATTTCAAAACAGATGCTAAAGTCTCTACTTTAATTCGCTCTGAAGTCAACAATTGAGGACATACTAAGGCTGGATCAGGTGGGTATTTAAAAGCATAAATCATAAGATGGTATGTCAAAGTGCTGTTTTCCCAGTGGTAAGAGTATAGGAAAATATAATAGCAGATAAACGAGTTGTGTGGAAAGAAGGTACAACACATAGTAGCCAGCTGCCCATAGACATTAAAAATGAAAGACATGAAATGTAAATGAGAGGCAGCAGAAAATGGGAAAGCACCACATTAAGAGAGGCCAGAGACCATTTCATTGGTGGTTTTGAATTTTCCACAGTTTCTTTCTCCAAAGACTAAAAATAATACAAGTCAGTTACAAAACATTGTTAAAACATTTCAGCTCCTGAAAACTGTTTCTCCTGAGTATCTTTTTTTATTGGCCCACAAATATTTCAATAAAACTTCAGTAGAGGCATATTGAATGATTTTACCAGCAACAATGGGAAACGTATTCATTTGAAAATGGGCAAAATGAGAATTGTCAGTACTTCTTTAGATTTTCCTGATGCCACATCAGGTTTTGAACTAGTTTCCCAAGGAAAAACACAAATAAAATGAATGGCTTCCCCCTCAGCAGAGGCAGAGCCACCAGCACTGGGCAATGGCAGGGATCCCTTAGGGCTTGCCACGCTTCTTGTATTCTTCCCCTGAGGATCCTCACAGGCAGGAAGTTTGGCACTCTTTCCTTCTATCAACACCATGAATCAGTAAGGTTGACTTTATTTTTTTCTACCTCTGACTCCAAGAGCCAAAGGGTGAAGTAAATAAGCACTGAACTGCAGTTCTAGCCAACAGATTTGAAACCATCTATACCAAATCTATTTCAAGAACCTTGTTTTGATCAAAATGCTCTTTAATTCTTGACAAACCATCTCCTTTTCTAAACATACTGCTCCCGGCTTCTGCTAGATCTCAAGGGGAATCATTCTAGGATGTTAAACCACACAGACTAAACCTACAATACTTTTCACTAACAACATAAGAAGAGGACAGGAAAAGAGAAGAACACATACTAATTCACAGTTCCCTTAGGAGAAATAGCCCCAGCCTCCCCCATAAATATTACTACCTTGAGGATTGTCTTCATTAAATTGTCAATGTAGGCAAAGAGACCAATGTTTCTCACCACTGGAAAACACATTTGAGTTTTACAGTATGGAAATGTTTAGTTAAATTCTTCATCAGATCATTTCTAACTAAAGAAAATCAAAAAAGAACAGCAAATAAACATTCTGCACTATATTTCTTCATCTTTTAGTCACTAGATTTATAAAGCTGCCACATCATTAAACACCAGAAAAAGTCATGCAGAATTAGTATATTTCTAGAGATACATAGGTCAAGAAAAGGTTCCTGAAGGAGAATGTTCACAGTGTTTCCTGAAGAACTCTTCATAACTGGATGGCATCTTCCACTTGGGTGCCTGTTTCCCTGTTAAGACTGCACAAATCTCTTCCAGTAAGGACTTAATAGGTGCCTGGCTAGTATGGTGGGAATAAGAAAAGCTGAGGCTGACCACAGCACTCACGTTGACCCATCTTCGGTTTGAACTCCTGCAGACCACAAGCAGGCAGTTTTTGAGTTTGAATTCATTCATGGAAAGAGCAGTTTGGGATGGCTTAGGATTCCCTTTATGAAAGGTTTTTATTTTAATTAGTATGAAACATACAAGAATTGTCTTAGTTCTGGTCAGATTTGGCTGCTCTTTCTCCATGACCTTAAAAGCATATCTATTTTGAAGAGCTTTTCTGGTCACATGCATGGTAGATATTAAACACAATCAGAGAGTCCGTCTGATGTGAAAGCAAAGAGGGAATGAGAGACCTTAGATTGTGGGAATTCTTGAGTTATTGCACAAATGTTCGACAGCACTGTCAAAATATAGATTAGTCAAAAAATACCACACTGTGAAGCCTGAAATTTTCCAGTCAAAGCATCTTCCTCTTAATCCAAGAGGGTCCTCTGAGATTGGTCATCTGACTGCTGGCACACCTGCTCCAGGCTGGAGATGCTGGAAGCTGTGGGCTGATCCACTGGTGGGTGCCCCCAGATCCCATTTGGTGGCAGGAGCCAGCAGCTGCTCAGGGAAATTGGCATCTCCGTCCACTTGTGCTGGAGGTAACAGTAAAAGTGACAAGAGCATCAGTCTCACTGAGCTGAAATGCCCTGTCCTGGGAGCTTGTCATTTGGCTGAAATTTCAAAACCAGAAAAATACTTCTACTTCAAATAACAGTGAGATCAAACCTGGAAGGGGAGGGAGAAATGGGGGGCTACTTCGTGATACAGAAGCTTTTAGGCTATCTCTTCCTGAGGGTGACAAAAGACTCCACAGTACCTGTGGTCCAACAGTGTGCCCTCTGCCTGGCCCCACAACTGCCTCGCCCCACAACTGCCTCATCATCTTTCAGTTTTCCACTTGACCTCCCCCTCCAAGGACTCCAGAGTTTTGCAGCCCGTCACAAAATCAGCATGGGCTCTTCTGAGTTAGTTTGGGTACAATGCATTCCAATTAAACAGAGCTTCAAATAAATATTTCAAACACTTCCTATTGAAGACTGTGATGAGTAAGAATGGCTGGGAAGAGTGACAGAGATCTACTTTGGGAATTCCTCCTGCAACAGAAATAAATGGGAGGTTGTTAGATTCTTTTGCACTGCATAATCAGTTCACAGAGTAAGTATCCCCAGATGTAGTGCTATGTGTTTAGAGGGTACTGCAGCTGGGATCATTCCTCATCACCTGCAGCAGCATCTCACTGACTCATTTTGTAAGAAACCCAAAGGAGAGAAGAACAGTAGATTACAAAAATCTATGAAGTTCCTGTCCCCCCCCCCCCCAGAGTCTGACCTCTGCAAGTAAAAGCTCTCTCTCCTGCACCTGATGGTTAATAACCTCCAAACCACTATCTTGCTGATAAGGATGCTCTCCTGGAAACTGGAACTTTGCATCTTTCCTCAGCTCTAAGGACCATTTGCATGCAGGTAAGTAAACAGAGACATAGCAGGAGGCAGAAGGAGTGCCACCAGCATCGAATCCCCAGCAGTCCTCTCTTCCTGACGCATCTTCCTTCTCCACCACAGACCCACAGGGCATCACCCTGTTTTCTTCCCTTCATTTAAGCATTAGCTTTGATCCTCCACTTCCCCAGCATTCTCCTCCTTATGCCAAACACCTCCAGAGGCAGGAGGCTCCCACAGTGAGCATGTGCATCCTAAGTCCACAGAAGAAGCATCCATATGCTGCAGCACAGACTGAGATTTCAAAGCAGAAGCTTGTCCTAAACTTTATTTCAACTCTAGTGCAGAAGCGTTCTCTGATGCAAGAACCTCCACTAACTGCAGAGTGCAGAATCAGTAGGAGATGGTCCAAGTCTTCCACCAACATGAGGCATAACTATACCTCCGCAAAAATATTCCAGATCTATGATGTCATTTACCCGTATCTGAAAAATACTCCCACTTCATGGCATTTGAATCATATCTGTCTTCATAACACAGATTTTCCTCCTTCCACATCAATGCATCTAATTATTCAGTGTTCTGGTGTCAGTAAGGACATTGTTTAAAATTGTTACAAAACACATCAGCAAAACATATGTCCATTACATAAGCTTATATGGATACAGTGGAACTAAAAGCTACTCCATTAAGCTGGTTCTATTGAGAGCACATACATATCTGTGCACATTGTGTGCATGAGTGTAGCTGTAACAATACAGCAAACATACATGTGAAATTCAGCCCTCAGCATTCAGTAGTAAAACACTTTGTGAACACAAAATTATTATATGTAAGATAAGCTTATACGTGAAGAGATTTATAGGTTTTCTAGCCGAGATCCTGAAGACCACCAGGAAGAGCTGACATCTAAATTCCATATGGAATTTCAAAAATATTCATTTTCCTTTGACAAAATATGTGTGTGTGTGCACATTGACTGATAATTAAGGTGACTATTTACAATTGCAGCTTGCTATCAAATTATCATTTATCAAAACTACATGTGCACATTTATACAAAGCTTATTTATGATCACATTTTCCTAAGAACTACAGCTCTGGGTGCAGATGTACACTTCCCATCCTGATAATTCAGTCCTTATCTTGTACCTATTCCTTATTCTTTCTTAAAAAAAATTAAAAGCTATTTTTTTTTCTTTTTTTTTTGCCTAGACTTCCCTGGAGCAATATCCAAAATACACCATTGGTTTCATCCCTGATGAAATCTTGAAATAAAACAAGCAAACCCCTCAGATGAACTCTCCAGGCCTGAGCAGATTTAGTTTAATTTGTCACAGTCCTCTGTGGAGCTGCTGTTCCAGGGAAAGCAGCAGGTCTTGATCTTGGGCTCTAACAGATGGCCCCAACAATATGACAGTAATAGTATCTGACATGTGTTGTTTCAATGATCTCTCTAACTCTGGGAGAAGTATGCAAGCGTTACATACCGTGTGCTGCTTCAGATTGTTATTTTTGGCATGCTTCTGTTGGCATATGTTATGATGAACCATTCACAACATCTTACATTTCCATCATAAAATAGAGGGGGGGGATGGGTGGGAAAAGAGTAAGTCCATAAGCCTATCGTTTAACCTTGTTCCCAAGGTAACATTTCCTTTGCATATGGGTCGGCTCCATAGAAATCAAAACAAACTGTATTTTAAGGGATTAAGCTGAGTTGCATGGAGTGGATTCCTGGGGACAGTGGAGAGACAGGTTGATGGAAATATTTATGGCCTGACTCCCAGGGTGTTTCACAGTGACACATAATCAGTGCTTTCTACAAAATGCAGTAAACAGCAGCAATCTACAATCTGACTGGCTCTTGGTGATGAGGTACAGCACCTGGTGATTAGAGAGCTGTGGGGAGGGGACAGAAGGGACAGGGTGCTCCTTCAAGATGCAGCCTTCCTGCTAACTGCAAGGGAAGAGGTGAACATGTCCTCTCTCAATCCCAGAGGGTTCTCTTCAAGAGCTTGTGATTATACTCATTGCCAGGTTCAGCTGCATAGGAGTTCAGGAAGCAAAATGCTTTCAACTGTGAGTAGCAAGATCTAGCTAGAGTGGGAGCATCAATATTTTCACTGAGTGCAAATCATTGAAATGTCTTAACATCATAAACTACTCTTGATTGCTTTTCTACCCCCTCCCTCACAACCAAGCCACTGTCAAATAAAGGACGGACAGCAACAGGGAAATCCATCTCAGCTGCTTTCCTCTTCAGTTTGCAGTTACATCTCCTACCATTTTCTCCTTTAAAAGGTAATCCAGATCCTCACAAAATTATTTATTGTTATTTCTATGTGGGCTGTTTATCCAGGTGATGAAGGACAGACCCAGCAGCCTCCCATCAAGGTCCCTACAGGTCCCATCTCTCCCTGCAGCTCCCCATGCCCTTTTCCTCTGGCATGGCTCAGATTTGCCCATTGAAGCAGCACTCCCTCCCAGGCCCATCTCCCCTTCACAGCCTATGCCTTCTCAATCACCTCTTCTCCAAGGAAGTGAAGCCCCACCTACTGAATCTTGAACTTTCACGTCTGTGAGGTTATATTAAATACACATAACACAATGGAAAGCGTAACAGCAGTAGCATAGTAGCAAAGCCCTAGGCTACAAGAGATGATATGCTCAAATGCAACAGTCACAGGAACAAATAAAAGGATCTGCTTACCCTTTGAAGGCCTCAGGTACACAGGGATCTCTAGCAAAGTACCCTTACCTCCAGTGCCAACCCCTAGATGAGGTCTGGGAAGGGGTGGATCCTGGCTCCACCTCTTCTGGTTACTCAGAGGCATCGCATGCACCTGGGCTCCCCTGGGTCGGCCCTGCCTGCCTACCAAGTGTTCAATCACTGGTTCAAGCCGTGACTTAGTATTTCTGCTACAACGTGCATTCACATCCAAGCACTATGAAGTTACGTTCAGTCTTTGTGGCTTTCATTACTATCGACATTTTTCTACAGCTCTGTTTGCGCTTACCATTTGGTAGCCATCATTTACATGTTTCCAAGAAATTGCCCCTCTCCTCAAAACACAGGTGATGTCTCAATAAATTTCAAATAATTTGAGGGTATGTTCTACATGCAGCCTATCAGAGACCACATGTGGCAGAGTATTGGACTTGTAGTGCAGAAATCTAAAAGGCAGAATATAACTCAAAAAAAAAAAAAGGCCAAAATCTATCTATCTTCTTCCTTCCTCCCTTCCTTCCTTCCTTCCTTCCCTCCCTCTCTCTTTCTCTCTCTCTCTTTCTTTCTTTCCTTTTTTCTTCTCTCCTTCTTCTCTCCTCCCCTCCTCTCTTTCTCTCCTTCTTTCTCCCATTATTTCTCTATCCTTCTTTCTTACTTTCTTTCTTTCTCTTTCATTCTTTCTCTTTCTCTCTTTCCTTCTTTCTTACTCTCTCTCTCTTTCTCTCTTTCTTATTCTTTCTCTATTTTTTTTTGTTTTTTTATATGCTTATCCTTCCCAGCATGTCCTGTCACACCTGCCCCTTCCAAACCTTCTGATAAAACACTCAGCAATAAAACAAATAGCACTGACATTGAGTGAAGCCAAGGAGTGTGAAGTTGACACTTCACTGAGATGAATGGGGTGGAAAGGTTCACACTTTCCTGTTAAGGCTGTCTGCAGGCTCAGACAGACAACATTACATTAATTAGTCTGTGAGAAGGTTTTCTTGGCAAACAAAATGGTTAGAAATGCACTTGTTTTAACAGAAGTTAAGATTTGGTGCTCCATGACTCTGTCACAGCAGTCTTGTTAACTCATCAAATAGCCTGATACTTGGATATGAGGAAGTTATTTTACATACTATTACAGAGAAGAGCTGCAGTCTTTCTCTAAATAAAGAAACTTTTCTAGACAGATTTGATCCATGCTCCAGTCTTTACAGTTTAGTACTCTTTTAAGAATAGTTCTAATCTGAGAATTACCTTACCAGGGTAAGACAGTAGTGACATTAATTCAGGTTCCTGCTGTACCTCTGGTGGGAAGTCACTCAAAGCAGTGGTTGCTAAGCTAAGAGAGAAAAAGTAAAACTTGGGTAACTATGGCCTAACAGTTCATCTGGCTGGGATGTTCCACCCAGGTGAGAGGTGCTTGGCCTGTCTTCTTTCAGGCAGAAGACAAAAATCAACATATGGCTTTGGTCAGTTCTGCTTCCAACTGTTTTTTTTTTTTTTTTTTTTTTTTTTTTTGAGGGAGGGAGATGGCTTTCCCTGCCTGAGCTTTGAAAGAGAAAGATCACGCACACCTGATTTTGTGAAATTAGTCTTCCTGATTCCAACTTGATTTTCACTTTCAGAGGATTTGTTCAGGGACATGTCAGACTTAGGCAGACATCTAGCCCCGACAAAGGCACTGGTAGCTGTTTCCTGAGATATAGACATCAGTGAATGCAAGAGTCTTTAAAGGAATTCAAATACCTCTAGAGTGTAAGCAGGAAAGGAGCTGGCAATGTCCATGTTTTTGACCTTAGCTATCTACACTTAGTCTGATTCGGACCCTGTTTTTTGGTCCTAACACCTAAATTCAGGGAAAGACCTGTTGAAGCCATTATATTTTCCTACCAATCAGCTTCTGCTTTAATTAACTCTTATGAGGATGGAAAATTGACTGCCTGACATCATCTCTGACATTAATAATATCACCTCTCCATCCTATGGTGAGACTGATACACTCTAATTCAGTGCCTAGAGAAGGTCAGAGAGCAGACAAGAATAGGAGGGTAGAAAATGAAAATGTTATTGGGAGAAGCAATCAAGGGGTACGACAAACAACTTTTGGAAAGAAGAAGCAGCATCACTTTAGTTTGCAACCAGAAGGTCTAGGTATGTGTCCAGCCCACACTTGATGATCCCATAGCTGCAGTAGTTGGCATAGGGTCTTACAACTCAAGCTGGTCAGGAGCTTCCAGAATTGCTGTCTGTTACATGTATTACTTCCTGACTGTTCTGTTTATAACACCCTGTACCCAGGGAGCCCATTGGAGCACCCCAGAGACCAGGATCATCAAATGCAGCTGTAGTACTGTGGAAGCTCTTACTGAAAGTATATGCCCTGGACACTCAAGGACCTCAAGGCAAGTTATTAGTTTTCACCTGTAATTATCAGAATGGCTTGGTGTCTGTCTAAGAGACACTTATCTGCTGAGGTGATCAGATTGTCACAGCAGCACTCAGAGGAAGCACTCATGCTGTCACTTTGCCAATTTAAGAAAGACCTACTTGCAGTGATTTTACTAAGGAGGGCTCCAAGCTTTGAGATATGTTTCTTAGCTTAACAGGAAAATAAAATTCCCTGGAAGCTCTTTACTTTTGCAAGCCCCAAAAAATCCAATAAAAATCTTGTAGTGATGATAGCTGTGGTAAAGAGGGGGTGTACAATCAGTATTTGTGAGTCAGATCATTCTTGGTCTATGTTATGGTTTTGTGATTTTTGTTGTCAATATTCCACATCATAACATTGTGTGAGGCACTGGGAGTTCAAGAGTTAATGCTCTAAGTCTGTGGACTGCCAAATTTCCAGGTACCTGGTTCTCAGAAGAGAAGAACTACATACTCCAGAGGACTTTGCGTTCCTGTTTTCCACCCGGAGTGAAAGATAGAACTACACACAAGTCCCAGAGACTTCCTCTTTTGCTGTTCATCTCAGCAGTGGAGTTTCCCTAGCCATCTCACCTTCAGCTTTAGCATAAGGCCTTAGGTTTCAGACACTCTTTCTCTCATTTTATTTGATTTACTGGCTTCCATTCCAATTATATTTTATTGTTTGCATTCTGATATCTTATTTAGTAAATTAGGTTTCCTCCTCAGATCGTCGCTGCTGTTTTGTTTTTAGGCCCACCTCCCTACCCTCTCTCATTTCCCCCTTCCCCTTTTCTCGGGGAAACAGGCCCATAAACTGTTGACCGTCTGCATTTTGCTTCCTAGTAGTGACTTTGTAAATGAAAAGTATGCCATAGGAGTATGCATTCAAATAGGAATAAATGAGGGAATGTATCTTTCTGGAGAACTTTAAGGAGAGTGGAGGGATGAAGGGAATATCAGTCCTTGGTAGAAATAAATGAACTGTAAGAAAGACTTGCACTCACAAAGAGATTTTGCATTTCAGACTGGGACAAGCGAGAGCTCCATGTTTTCACTAATAAAAGAATTCCTGACCTACTGTTTCCAAAATACATACTGCAGTGTGGAACTATGAACCCTGGGACAACAACAGAAAAATAGCCTGAACTTAAATTTGTTTCATTTTTCCTTTGGAAAACATCACACACCATCTTAGCTTGAGATTCCTTTTTCCTACAACTCTACCTGATTTACATTCACATGCCAACATACCTGCTATCAAATTTGCTCACACCATCTCCTCGTAGACCCCAAGAGCTAGCAAAGCAAGTTAATGTTGGTTGTTTAATGCCATGAAAAGGAGAATTAAAAGCTGTTCTCCTGGCATCAAATTAACCCCTAGTTTGTTTGAATATAAAGCAAAGGATGCATCCCTTGATTCTTATAAGCAGAGTGAAATGTGTTCACATGTACACAGATTGAGATAAGCATGAATTTACAAAAAAATTGTGAAAAATACAATCCTGTGAGGAAGAAGGGGCTGTATGAGGGAATGAAAGCACACACATCATCCACAGGCCATTATTTGATCAGTAGAAATGGCCATGTTTGTTCTGTGTTATGGATGAACATCGGATTTACTGACTGTACTTCGACAACAATTTCAGAACAGATCTTTGAAACCAAGTCAAGACTAAGACAATGAGGTCAAAGAAATAGAAGATATATGACCTTAATGATAATAATTATCTCAATTTTCACCCCATCCACAAAGCCACGTCTTTGGCACATGTCCTACTTTTTATCACCTCCAGTAGTTCAAGAGAACAAGTAACCATCTATGATTCACCAGAAGTATCCCCAACCCAAGAGATTTCCATTACCCTCATAGCAGAGCAAAGTGGCTTAGTCTTTGAACTTCGGACACTGACACCTAAAGCACCAAGAAAATTATTCTGATCTTTGTCCAGAGTGGGAGACTTTTCACTGGAATTCTTTGCTGTGTTGTAGAAGCTGTCAGACTCTGGCTTTTGAAGCTGCAGAGATGGAGTGTGCAGCTCACTATGAGCTCCCATAGAAATAAACTTACAAACTAAACAACCCTCAAGCTGCTGGTTTATTTTGCAAAGTTGCATTCCTCCAAACTGCACGAGGACAAAACATATTCTCTGTTTTGCTTTAAACCATCCGTGGGAGATCAGAAGAGATCCCACTCTGTCAGGAACAGTGCTTACTCACTAATGACCAGTGACTGGTATTTCAAGTTTAAGCATGGAAAATGCTTCGTATAAGAAAACAGCAGACAGACAGTGCTGAGGTTCCTATCACAAAGCTTACATGAAATTTACATTACATTACATTGGTTTAGAAAGAAATGGTGAAGCTTCTGGTGGCACTATTATTAGAACGTATTAGCAGCATTTGTGAAATCATAGAATCACAGAATCAATCACAGAATGGCCTGGGTTGGAAAGGACCCCATAGATCCTCTAGTTTTTATCTTGCTGCCATCAATAGGGTTGCCAACCACTAGACCAGGCTGCCCAAAGCCGCATCCAGCCTTGCCTTGAATGCCTAAAGGGATGGGGCATCCACAACCTCTCTGGGCAACCTGTTCCAGTGCATCACCACTCTCAGAGCAAAAAACTTGATTTAAAACCATTTCCCCCTGTCCTATCACTACCAACCCATGTAAACAACCCAGACTAGACCCTGCACTCCTTCTCCCTCTGCCTCACCAGAGCAGGAACTAGTGCCACTCCTTTGCTCGTGTATGGCTGAGTTTAACAATTCATGATGGTTTTGCATACCAAAGTGCAGCACTGCCTCCTCGTGCTCCCATGAACCCTTCAACCCAAAGCCCCACTTGGGCAAATGTTTTCCCATCCTTGCCCCAGGGACTCACTCCAGGGAACCCTCTGTGCAGAGGGAACACAAATGGTTCATTTTTGCCAGTAGGTTCCCTGGGCTAACGACCCTCCTTTATATAATAGCTTTTTTTCAGAATTATAAAACAATGCCTATGTCCTTATCTATTTAAGTCCCAATCTAGCCCCTGATCACCATATTTTCTGTGCTGTAATTATAACATTATTAATGGCTATCCATCCTCTGTGAAGTAAAGCGATCTTGACTACACCAGTTAATCAATACTTGGACAAATGAACTGAGCTTTTCCCTGGGCTAGGACAAGTAATTGTAATTATGAGATGTGATCAGCTGGTGAACTACAGTTACTAATACATCCATCTGGCAGAGAAGTGAAGTTTTAAATATCCCATCAAAAGGCTGTTGCTTCACAGTGACTGTATTTCTTTAAGTCTAGTTAAGCACTTGTCTGAAACCATTAGCTTTAGCTAATCAGTTGTCATCTATCTGAGGAACGACAAGTGAGAATCTAATGGGCTGAATATTGCAGTCTCTTGCTGGCACCACTGTCCATCTGTCCGTGAAGCACTGAGCAGAAGGCACTGCATCCTCAACAAGGTCACAGTGCATCAGAGGGAAAACATCAGAAGACAGGGTGGATGCAGACCTAAGAAACAGAAACTTCCTACGAGTCCTGGACAC